>NC_044068.1:19518057-20240557 GCF_902167405.1 Gadus morhua
GTTAACCCTCTCACGAGCCCTGTCCGTTGCATGCATCACTGGTTATTAGTTATCGTTCTTATATTGTAGGCCAGGCTACGTTATGATCAATCCCACTGCGTGTAGTTTCCCTTATCTACTTCATTAATTTATATGAGCATTGCCTCTCGATTGCATTGCTCTGGTTTGGTTTGTTGACAAATCGACGTCCTCAGCGACGCTGCGTAACCATGGTGATTGGATGTGAACGCGCTCCTTGTTCAAGAGCAAAAATATATACGTAACGCAGATCTGGTTAGGCAAGGCAAGGCAACTTTATTTACATATAATAATAATAATAATAATAATAGTAATAGATTTAATTTATATAGCGCTTTTCTCACACTCAAAGCGCTTAATAGTACTTTAATACACAAGGCAGACTCAAAGTGCTTCATATTAAAATATATAATGCATATATATATTGTAATGACCTCGCCGGTGACATAATGATGTCCAGTCATAGGGGGAAACGGAGGGGCGGGGCTGGGGGCCATGGTGCTGACTGTGGTGATCGACGGGGAGACAAGGATAGGGTTAGTTGGGGACCTAGGGCCAGAACAATGAGGTGTGCGTGCCCGGGGCCCATTCGCCACGGTGCGGGGAGCTGCAGGGCTCGCTGGAGCAGGTTGAGGGGTGGCGGTGCCTCGATAAGAGGCCAACCTGTCTCTGTGGAGGGCCACCCTCTTTCCCCGAGATGGTAGCTGGACCCTGTACACCACCTCCCTCATTCTCTCCAGGACCCTGCATGGCCCGATCCACTCGCTATCAAGCTTCGGGCATCTTCCCTTCTTTCTTTGCGGGCTGTAGGTCCAGTCCAGCTCCCCAGCCTCAAAGTGCCTGCCACGATAACGCACATCATAGTTCCTTTTCTGCCTCACCCCTGCGCTCAGCAGCTGTCCCCTGGCGAAGGAGTGAGCCGTCTCCAGGCGGTCCTGGAGTCTCCTGGCATACTGTGGGCCGGGAGGAACAGGGGGAGAATCGGGCAGCCGGCCAAACGCCAGGTCAGCAGAGGTGCGAAGCTCCCTGCCCAACATTAGCAGATCAGGCGTGCAGGACGTCGACTCCTGGACAGCTGACCTGTACGCCATGAGCACCAGAGGCAGATGAGTGTCCCAGTCCCGCTGATGCTCAGCCGAGACAATGGCCAGGTGCTGCTCCATACAGCGATGAAATCGCTCCACCAAGCCATCACTCTTTGGGTGCAGGGGGGTAGTACGGGTCTTCTGCATGTCCAGCCTGCTACATAAAGCCGCAAAGACACGGGATTCAACATTTCTCCCCTGGTCACTGTGGATGGACTCCGCTGCCCCAAAACCGCTAATCATCCCGCCGACCAAAGCGTCCGCTATGGTCTCTGCCCACTGGTCAGGCAGAGCGCACGCCTCCGGCCACTTCGTAAAATAGTCCATGGCCGTGAGGACATAATTGTTCCCCCTCTCTGTGCAGGGTAGCGGGCCCACCACATCCACCCCAACCTTCTCTATAGGGAACCCCACAAGGAACTGCTGTAACTGGGCATGGGACCTTTCAGCGGGGCCTTTGCGGGCTGTGCAGCCATCACAGCGGCGACAGAAGTCCTCAACGTCCCTCTTGTGCTGCCCCCAGTAGAAGCCAAGGCGGAGGCGACGCAGGGTCTTTTTCACCCAAAGTGCACCGAGCCCACAGCACCATGGACCGCTTGAAGCGGTCGCAGAGAGTGAGGCACCTGCCACCTCACCTCTCCGGTGGTTCCTTTCAGGCCCGCTGACGCACGCCATCCTACAGTCGCAGGGCTTCGAACTTAACCCACAGACCTTAGGTGAACAGGGAGAGAACGGCCGCTTCTTCCCATGGGGGCCGTCGCTGTAGGTCCAACCACTGGAGCACTGGTCGAAGGTCTGCGTCCTCCTCCTGCTGCCGTCTCCATCCTGCGTCCTCCTCCTGCTGCCGTCTCCATCCTGCGTCCTCCTCCTGCTGTCTTGAAGGAGCCCCCGTGTGCCAGTATATCCTCCAGGTAGACAATACACTGCTGCCGGGGGATGCCGGCGAGCACTCTGTCCATCAGCCTCTCGAAGGTCGCAGGTGCATTGCAGAGGCCAAAAGGGAGGACCTGAAACTGCCACAACCCTCTGCTAGTGCAGAATGCAGTCTTGGGTCTGGCATCAGGGGCGAGGGGGGACTGAAAGTATAGTAGGAAGAGTGGAGATCGAGTAAGGAGAACCAGGACGACCCAGCTACGACATCTAAGGCCTCATCAGTGCGCGGGATGTCTTTCCTTGTTACTGCGTTAAGTGGCCTGTAATCAACACAGAATCTCCTAACCCCCTCCTTAGGCACCATCACCACGGCTGCTGCCCAGGGACTATCTGCTGCATCTCCCACAGCGCCTGGTCCGCAGCCTCCTGGCGGGCCAAGGGCAGGCGACGCGGGCGCATTCTGATGGGCCTGGCATCCCCAGTGTCGATTACATGCTGCACCAGGTGCGTCTGACCCACATCGCTCTGCCAGTAGTCGCCACAGCTGCTCCTGCTGTTGAGGGTCTAGTCCAGGGATGGGCAACTTTCATGATAAAGAGGGCCACATTTTTTATCATAACCATCGGAGGGCCACATGACTGCACACTTCAACTAAACGTGAGCTGAGAGAAGCTACATCATTTTGAATTTGGTAGATGATTTCCTGTATTCTGGTGCATTTTGGCGATGGCCACTACCTAAAAAATCGCCCAGAATCATAACTTATGTACGGTATGTTAATTGAACCAACATACATTAATTTCATGTTTTCCATGCTCAAACAGCCACATGAATGGTCAGTATTTTTGTCAGTGCAAAGGGCTCACATACATCATCATTCAATGAAGTCAAAAAACTGGAAAACAGTGGCCCAACATTAAGTGCAACAACTCAATGAACTCAAACCCAACAAGCAGTTGTAGTAGTTGTAGTGGCGACTTAAGTGGATATCTTTAATGACTGATATCGCTTCTAAGCAAACTAGACGCATGGGTTTGCCTTTGAATTCTATGAATTCTTCTCATCTTTCTTGAACGAGTTTTCTGTAACTCGATCAATTATTATTATTATTATAATTTTTTTTTTTTATTATTATTATTTTTTTTATTATGTGCGGGCTGAGTGGGCATGCGGGTCGCGGGCCGCATGCCCGCGGGCCGCCAGTTGCCCATCCCTGGTCTAGTCCATCATAATGCCCCTGCCAAATTGCCTGCACAGTAGACAGCACAGTCTCCTCACCTGTCTGGGGAAGCTGGGCAGGGCAGGGGAAGGGGCCCAGGCTCATGGAGTGGGGTGCCGGGGCGGCAAGTGAGTAGTCTGCAGGGGCTGCAACATTGTGGTTGGAAGGTCTTTGCAAGGGGGTGAAGGGGGGCCGAGGATGTGTGACTGGTCCATCTGAGCTATTGTCGGTGGGGGCCGGATGTAGGATGTGTTTGGCGGGGCCATATAGACTGTGGGCCCTCCTTGGAGGCCAA
This sequence comes from Gadus morhua, assembly GCF_902167405.1. NCBI lineage: Eukaryota > Metazoa > Chordata > Actinopteri > Gadiformes > Gadidae > Gadus > Gadus morhua. The sequence continues at coordinate 19,521,548 of NC_044068.1, forward strand.
TCGCCCCCCTCTCCAGGTCCAGCTGGTAGCCTGTGCATAGCGGGAAGTCCAGCCCTAGGATACAGGGGGCCTGGAGAAACTGATCCCCAGCGAGTTCGCTCTGCACGGCTGGAGGCATGTGGGCGTATACTCGCCGAAACAGGCTCTTGATATATATATATATATATATATATATATATATATATATATATATCTACTGAGACCAATTATCCCCAGAATAAACACAAAAAATGGGAAAGAGGTATTAAGTTACTATGCAACAAATAGCTGCAATAAACTCCCTGAGGATTTAAAACTTGCCCCAACCCTGACTAAATTTGAAACAAGACTGAAGACTTTATGTTGACTTTAGCTTTCTGCTAAATCTTAAATACAATGCACTTCAAACTTTTGCGCAAGTGCAAAAGTGCAAAAGTGTATATATATATATACACTTTTGGACTTGTAGAAAAAGTTTTCTTTTATTCTTCCAAATGTATTATATATATATAATAAATTTGGAAGAATAAAAGAAAATAAAGGGACAGTTAAAAAAATGCATTGTAGAAATAGTGCAAAAGTTAAAAGTGCAATGTATTTAAGATTTAGCAGAAAGAACATAAAGCCTTCAGTCTTGTTTCAAATTTGGTCAGGGTTGGGGCAAATTTCCCTGTTTCCCATGTTTTGTGTTTATTCTGGGGGTAATTGGTCTCAGAAGATCTGAGTGGCCTCAGTAGGCCTACGTTATGAAATAGGTCCACGATACTATCCTATTGCAACCTTTTTTCTTAATGTAAAACACTCTTAATGCAAATCATTTAAACACACAAAGACCATCAAATGAAGACCATCAGATGAAGACCATCACATGACCATGGAGAGCCAACGCGATGACGCCATCCCGTTCCCCATGGTGAGACGCAGCAGTCTGAGCAGGACCAGTGCGGAGATCGTGAAGGAAGCACGTCAGTCGCTGCGCAGCCTCAGCACCAAGCGGCCCCACACCCCCAGAGATGGGGCCAGACAACTCTTCGGGGGAAACTATGTCTGGTCAGACTGTGAAGCCAGGCCCCCGTCCACGTTCAGGTCAGCAGTGAGGCTCTGTTGTTGACTTATAACGTCAATTATTTAGTCGATGCTTCATTTTGATAACATGTTTCAAGCTAACTTCAGTTATGAATGGTATCTTCTCAACATAGTAGACAACAGCATACAAGGTTTTATGAGTTTTATGACAGACCAAAGGTTTACCTGGGTAAATTAATAAACCAATATAAACTGAATTCTTAAGTTCGAGAGATGCTTCATGAACCACCTCAAGAACACAAGCTTGTTTATCATGTGTCTCTGAATAAACCACCTTTGGAACATTTTCCAAATTTTTGGAATATGCCGGAAGTAATGTTGGGTGTCATAGCATCACATGCATTTTTGTCTCCCACAGCATCCATGCTCTGAGTTTTGATGCGCCCGACTCCCGACCGGGCTCAGGGACGAGGCTGTCTCCTATTGACCATGTATGTCTCCAAAGAATAGCATCCTAAACGCCTGCACACCTTTTGTTTTAAAGATTTACATTTTGGGGGACTGATTACAATTGCCCCATTATATCAAATCTATTCCACTACATTTATAATACACCTTCTGCAAGTAGGTACTATAACCAAACGTTAATGTTGAGAGGCATAATTAATTTTTTTCGAGCCAACAATAAAGTGCAATTACTAAGCCAATATCAGCACCACTTTCTACCTCACATGTTCTGACGCATCAAGGATGGAGTACATATTCCCATCCAATTATTGGTAGCAATACTTCACTAAGAACCCAACTATGAGTCAAACATTAAACTCAAACATTGAATTAATGTTCTTTATATCAAGAGGTATTAACAACGATCCAAATGTTGTGCGGTAATAGAAACCAAGGCTTAGAGTTACAGAAACCGGTGAGGAGCTGGCCAGGGCCCACCCAAGACCCCCCACTGAACCTCCAAACGCAAAAAGGGGGCTTCAGGTAGCTAGGACACGCCCCCCTCGGGCGGGGTCAGCGACCTCTCTGCCCCCTCTGGATCGACCCTGCAGTGGTAAGAAGAAAACTGAATACAAACATTGAGTCAAAGAAGCTGAATTAGTTTGAACTAGTAGTGTGTACAATTCAGTGGCATCTAGCAGATCATGTTTGGCCTTAATTGAAAATGCTATCTAGCAGATCATATTTGGCTGTAATTTAAAATACTATCTAACAGATCATATTTGGCCGAAATTGAAAATACTACGATTAAATCAGCGCATAATTCAATGGATCTAAAACTTGTTACCTTAGAATGAGCACTTCATATCTACTCAGGGAGCAGGTCCTACATGTGACTGAACGGCTTGTGTCAGGATAATTCCCCAAACCATTTCTGAAAAGCACTTGTTCTACTTATTAGGGGTCCGAGCAGCGAAGCTGCTTGGCCCATATTGTTTCTGTAACGTTTTTTTTTCCCTCAAATTCTGTAAAAGTCATACTGCAGCCTATACCGTAAGTCGAAAACTCTTGAAATTTTCAGGTATGGTTACCAATAACCCCCTCTACCCATAAACCCAAATGTATGGTACTGCACCCAAAGGTGGCGCTATTGTAAAAAATCATGAATTAGGCTTATTTCTCCTCACCAGATTGACCTGGACTCAAAATTCTTTCTGAATATTAATATCTAGAATCAGACGCATTTATAAAACCACAGGCTACAAAAATAATCCAAAATTCACCAGAATCGCCATATCAAATTTGTTTTAATTAGTTCCATTTGAGAAATATTGGCCAATAAAGTTGGAGTAGTTAGCCCATTTTTCTTCCATTTTTCATGACCCTTTTGTTATTGTATAGAAAAACATGGACTATTATTAGGTGGATGCCAATATCCCCAACTACTAATATACCCACATTTTGGTACTGCACCCAAAGGTGGCGCTATTTAAAAAAAATATGAACTAGCCTTATTTCTCCTTACGAGATTGACCTGGAATCAAAAATTCTTTCATCATATTAATCTCTAAAATCTGATGCATCTTTTTCACCCTGGTCTTCTGCTCTAAAATTTTTTACTTTTTCCACAATTTCATAGAAAAGCCAAACGTCCACAGTTTCAACCCATTTTGCCTATATGACCATTTTGTTATTGTATAACTACCATTCGGCTATCATTAGGTGGATACCATTAACAGTGCAAATTTTCAGATATGTATTCTTTCAAGAAAGCCCTTAATTCTCTTGTGAAATGTGTGCTTGGAGTTTTCTTGATGTTGTGTGCCTATCAATCGACATTTTCACCATGTGAACGAGGCTTCATGCAGTTCAGGAATGTCAGTGGCTCAATGGGCTCATGCCTTGTACTGGTGATCCTTAGGTTGAGAGGTCAAATCCTGATTAAGCATTATGAACAAGCTGAACATGACATTCTGTCATTGCCACTAATTTAAGAAACGCAACATTGAACAGCACCTGAAATTCATCAGGCAATCAATATTCCGGCTCATTAGTTTACAAGAATCGGTCTGCCAAGACACAGCATGGCATTAAGGGGAACTTCTTCGTTAACCATTTTTCCTTCATAATTAACGAGAGTTACATATGTAACTACGGTTCTATGAATTCTGGATGACCGCCAGAGGCAGTGCTTAGCACTGGATGTTATCCATCGCGCATGCACAGGTAGAGTATTTAATATCAAAAAAATCACACATGACCAGTGTTGTGCGTGAACGTGTTCATTGAACGATAGTTCATGAACTCGTTCATATTTTGGGCGAACGTGAACTGAACGTACTGTATTATTGCCTGATGAACGTTACTGTGAACTCGTTCATTCTGGTGTCTGTGAATTGCACGCTCACTCGGTTTAACTTCGTTCAATAGGGGGGTTATTTGTTTATCAACACGGCGGATGCATGTTGATAAACAAGCATAACAGAGGTACCCACCTATTAGGAAGGGCCTGAGGGTTCCTGAAAAGCAGCTGCAGCCACTGTGTGGTGAGCGGCTACATTGACCCTGTAAAATCGGTCAAAGGTGCACGCTGAAGCCCAGGAGGCCGCTGCACAAATCTCACTTAGAGGCACTCCTCGTAGTGCTGCTCAGGAGGTGGAGACACTCCTGGTTGAATGGCCTCTGATGTTAAGAGGCAAAGGCAGTCCTCTTGACTTGTATGCCTCCTCAATTACCTCCACCACCCACTTGGAAAGGCTTTGTCTGGACAGCGTTTGCCCCTTCCTCGGGCCCCCCTAGCAGACAAACAGGCCATCAGACTGGCGAAAACCAGCAGTAACATGTAACATCTCAAGGCTCTCACCGGGCAGAGTAGTTCTACTGAACTAGCTTCCTCATCCGGTGGGTGTGAGGGGCCATAAGCTGCTAGCTCTATGACCTGATTATAGTGGGCCAAAGGCAGTCTCTTTGGAAAAAAAGATGGGTTAGGCCACAGTGCCACCCCTGTGGCGTCTGAGTTCCAATGTATGCACTGTTCACTCACTGACAACGCATGAAGCTCACTCACACGCTTGGCTGACACGATCGCTAGAAGAAAGGCATCCTTTGCCCCTGGATCAGTGGCACCTGATCGAGGGGCTGAAATGGGGAGAGACGGAGGGCTCCAAGTACCAGAGGTAGGTCCCATGAGGGAACCGTGACAGCCTGTGGGGGGTTCCTCCGCTGGGCTCCTTTAAGAAATCGGGTCACCAAAGAATAAGACCCCACCGTCTGGCTATCAACCTTAATGTGCCTGGATGAAATGGCAGCCCCATAGACCCAAAAAACCTTTGCCAATATCTTCCACCTGTTAGCATAAAATGCCCTGGTGGAGGGAGCTCTTGAGTCTATGATGGTTTGAATTAGCTCCTGGTCATATTCCATTATAAGTGTATCATGCCCCTCAAGGGCCAAACCCATAGCTGCAGGCACTCTGGTCTGGGGTGCCAGATGTGGCCCCCCAGCTGTGAGAGCAGGTCCCGCCTCTTCGACAGACACCATGGATCTCCATCCAGCAGCCTGTACATTACTGGAAATCAAGGTCTCCCTGGCCAGTTTGGGGCAACCAGCAGGAATATGTGGTTCCCCTTCTGAACTCTGTGTAGAGTTAACCCTATCAGTGGTAATGGTGGAAAAGCATAAAGGAGCTGACGTGGCCATGGATGTGCCAGGCATCCTGTCCCATTGGACTCATCTCTGACAGAGAGAACCAGAGAGGGCATTGTGTTGTGGACTCTGAAGCAAACATGTCCACCTCTGCTGTGCCATATTAGCTCCAAATTGCCTCTACTACCTCTGGGTGAAGTTGCCACTCCCCCGACGGTGGTTTCTGGAGTGAAAGAAAGTCTGCCACCGCGATCTGTGGCCCTGGAAGGTTCCTGAGGCTGGAAAAGTAAGGGAGAACAAATTCAAGAAGTTGCTGTGCAACCTGTAATGACTAAGCCAACCTTGTGCCCCCTTGGTGGTTCACATTGTAAACAGCTGACTTGTCGTCGCATCGTACCCGAACATGTCTGCCCCTCAAATATGGCAGGAATTCGCGTAGCGAATGCTAAATAAATAGCATGGAGCTCGAGGACATTTATGTGCCGTGTCCTGTGCTGCACACTCCAGAGCCCTCTTACCGCCCTGTGCTGCCACACTGCCCTCCAGCCCGAGAGCAAAGCATCGATCACCACCACCTCGCGGCGTGAGGGGATCGAACCCAATGCGACACCTTTGGCAAGAAATGCCCTGCGTCTCCAGGGTTGTAATGCCAGGAGGCATTGACTGGACACACTGACTTTCTTGGATCCGTGCAACCTCAGATCTAAGTGGAGGCCATTGGTCCAAACTTGGAACGGCCGCAAGCGGAGGAGGCCCAGTGGCACTATTGACGTTACTGACGACAAGATTCCCAACAGCCTGAGAAAAAGGCTGTACCTTACCATCCTGTCCTCCCGAAAATGCAGGAGGATCTGGAGTATGGCCTCTACCCGCCGCGGAGACGGGAAGGCAAGCATTTGGACGGAGTCCAGGGTTATGCCAAGGAACAGTACCTCTTGGCTGGGAATTCAACAACTTGGTTGACTGTAAGACCCAACCTTTCAACATGGCCTAGGAGGGCTGTGGTGTCCTGCTCTGCCCGTTCCCGGGTTGGAGCGGAAATAAACCAATCGTCCAGATAAGAGAGGATTTGCATTCCGGTGGCTTGCATTGGTGCGAGCGCTGCCTGCATGCACCATGTGAAGATCCGTGGGGATAGTGATAACCCAAATGGGAGGACCCTGTACTGGTAGGCCCGCCCTTCGAATGCGAAGCGCAGGTATGGCCTGTGATGTGGTGCTATCGGGAGGTGAAAATATGCATCATTTAAATCTATTGATGTGAACCAGCTTTGCCATGCGACGGCCTGGAGCACTTCCGCTGTCTTTAGCATTTGAAAAGGCAATACTTTCAGAAAATAGTATAGGGCGAGACCCACCCTCTTATTTTGGAACTAAAAAATACACTGAGTAAAAGCCACCTTCCTGTGTCTGAGGATCTACAATTTTGATGGCCTTCTTCTCCAGGAGGGTAGATACCTCTTGGCTGAGGGCCTGTCGCCTTATGGGATCACTGACTGTAGTCAGTCTGATCCCCCTGAAAACTGGGGGCCGGCGTCGGAATTGGAGATTGTACCCCTGGGAAAGCGTGGCCACCACCCAAGGGTCTGTAGTGCAACTTCCCCAGCAGATGAGGTGCTGCTGGGTGAAGCGCCCGACGCCCGGCCCTGAGCCGCCAGTACCTACCCCCACGTCCTCTTGGGGGCCTGGGGGGGGGAACCTTGACCCCCGACCCCTCCTGACCTGGGCTGCAGGCCTTGTGGGGGGCCCGACGGGTTTGATAGGGTCGCTCAGGGGCTGGTGTGGGTCCAGGGATAACCACTAGGACGCGCTGGCGGCAGAGGACGATTGGTGCCATAACCTTGTGGAGGCTGCTGTCCCAGTAGAGATGTAGCTCCCCGAAGGCTAGCAAACTGCTGCCGTGTCTGGTTAGCCTGGATGCCACGATCCAAGGCCTGGGCCAAACAGCTCTCCCGGAACTACGGGGAGTGTGCGGAGGGTTCTCCGGCATGGCTCTGATAATGGGGACTGGGCCAGGCATACCTGGCGGCGAGCCAGCGTAAGCGACGACATCAGCCTACCAAGCGCTCTGGTCATGAATGCAAAGACGTGTCACTTAGACTCTGTGCTGTATCTGCACTGGATGATTGCAAGGACGGAGACATGGCCAGTATCAATTGGGACAAGGAGTTCCCGATACGGCCCATACGTGCCGCTGTGTCATAGCACTTCGCTCATAGGTCATCAGTGATGCGACACTGTGGCCTTGGACAGCGAGCATTCGGCCTCAACACCTCCTCTGGTGCCACAATGATGGAGGCAATGGTCGGCTCTACGGCTGGCATTCAGTCAAGTCCATGCTTGCTGGCATTCTGCATTGAAGCCAAGGCCCTGCTGTCACTGGTGTGATGAGATAGAGATCTGGGGTCTGGCCAGCATCTGTGAAGCTCCTCAATATATGGCTGGGAGGGAGGGACAGAAAAAGTATCTTGTGGCGGAACACGCCTAAAGAATGCACTAGCTGGAGCAATTGCTGCTGGAGCCTCATCCAACCCTAAGCTTGCCAGTGCCAGTCGGACCACTGGCTTAACCGTGGCCGGGGAAGCTTCTGAGCCTGCCCTAGACCCACTCCCTACATGCTGGGAGCCGTCTTCAGAAGCCTGGGTAGAAGCCTCCGCCTCGCCCTGTCCCGGCCTGTTCTCAAAGAACTGGCTACAGAATGCCCTCGTAGACAGGGCATCTCCGTCCCATTCTGGTGTAATTGGAGCCTCAACCTGAGGGATTGACCCCTGGGTTGACGCTAACCTAACTTGCTGAAGGATGAAGAGCAATCTCTTAATCTCAGCAAAGAGGGACACTAGCTTGCCTACTTTGGCAGCATAACCGTCCGCCTTCCTAGCCTTGTGGAGGCTGCTGTAGTGCAACTTCCAATGTGTGCTTTGAGTTTTCTGGATTTTGTGTGCTTATCAATAGACATTTTGACCATGTGAATGAGGCTGCAGTTCAGGTATATAAGTGGAACATCTTTCCTTAAATATGACAATTATGTTATATTTATATATCTTCCATTAGTGTGTTCTTGAGTTTTAATTTTTCTCGGACCCCGTTAATCACCGCTTGCGGTTTTATTTACAATTGTTTTAATCGATGATATCAAATAATCTGTCAGATCATGCATCAAAGCCCTCAAAAATAACATGATTTCGTGGATCCAAATCACAAGTATGCAGTGGTTGTATTTGGTTGGTTGCGATCTTCCACCTCACCGCAAGATGCCACTGAGTTCTACACACTGTATCTTTAACTAAATAATGGTCATTCACAAAATGTACCCTCCAAGTTATCAGTCTGGCAGAATTACGGTTTGCTGCTATTTTGAATGGAAAGGTAGTATAACTCTCCATCACCACACGCACCAGCTCTGAATCATACATCTCCTCTCTGCTCCTTGATGCAGCCAAGGACAGAGCGAGCCGCGACCAAAGATGTCCGTCCGAGAAGAAGGAGGACAGGAGACTTCTTGGGACACACCATCCCCCTCCCGGACCTGGCCCACAACACATCGCCGCTGAAAGGTACGCCTTTCCCTTCCTCCGGCTCGTACTGTTTGTCTTTGAGTCTCCCCCTGACCCCTGTGGCCACACACCCGCCCATCCCCCCCACCCACACACACCCTTTCTGACCCGAGTGACTGTGGACCAATAACCGGGGAGGATTCATTGGCACACAAAGGTTGCTGTGGCAGCCATTAGATTGTGAGGTTGAATTATAGCCATCTTTCTTCTGTGTGACTTTAGCTCATCCTCTTCTTAGCTCCGCCTGATAACGCATCCTCTGTGTGTCCACTTTCAAAGACATCTTACAGATTTAATCTCTCTGCATTTTTTCTCTTTGGAGAAACTGCGTATGTTTTAGGACACAGTGTACACATTTTTGGTATGATTCCATTGACATGAATCATACTGATAAATGATGACTGTTATGATTATCAGAACAAATTTTCTAGCTGTACAGAAGTTTAATGGAAGCTAGTAGATGTTTTATTTTGCCATGCTTTTAGAAGTGGAGAAGACAACAGTATTGTCTATTTTCCTTAGAGACAAAAAGAAAGTCAACTGTCCAATCGCAGCCCCTTGGCATGGTGAGCTGATGCAACCAATAGAAAGCCACCAGGCACAACACCCAAGAGCTTTGTTTTACAATTGAAAAGCATGTTGGTGCCTGCAGGTTATCATATTATTGGTCGATGTTTAACGCTTACATTTAAGTGTAAATATTTTGAATTCTGTTTCACAAAACCATATTCCAATTCCTTTCACCGGAAAATGGTTGAATGTGTAGGGGACTCTGAATACCAGGGCAGATACTTTATTCTCTGCAAACACGTAACACACACCTTCTCAAAAACATTAACTACGTATGGAGCCATCAGTTGACATGACCATTGTTGTCCAAAGTGGTTTACCAACAAATGGATGCACGATAGCCCTTCCCCTCACAATGCACCGTATCATAGCTCGCTGCGGTACATCTTGGCCAAAGCCGCTCATGATATGAGCTCATCTGTCATGGCCTTCACCTGTCGGCTTTTACACCTCCGGAGGGGAGGGCTTCCCCTCCTGCTCTCCTTTCTGATTACCTCATCAGTCGTGTTTCAACGCGTGGGGCATAACTCTCTACCCAAGTGGACAGGAGGTCTGCTGGTTTCCGGGTATCAAAATCCAAGTATTGATTTGGGGGGAAGGGGGGGGGGCGGGGGGGTAGAAAACTGTGAAACACTTTTACAGCACCATCAACCTGGTAGCACCTGACCTCCTGGTGGTCCGTCCCCGTGAGGATCCAGGATTGTACACTGAAGATAATTAGCAGTGCTGTTGTAGAGGCTCTAGCAGTCCTGTTGTAGAGGCTATAGCAGTCCTGTTGTAGAGGCTATAGCAGTCCTGTTGTAGAGGCTATAGCAGTCCTGTTGAAGAGGCTATAGCAGTCCTGTTCACGAGGGGTCAGCAGTCCAGCAACACGGTCAGTCTCAACTGATACATCGCTAAAGAAAAAAGCCCTGTTTATCGACCGCTCGTCTGCAATCAGAATTTAGAATAATAGGTTTGATGTGTGAGACTATTGAAGTACTAAACACGTCATGTTATCAGGTAATCTCATGCAGACCAGTCAGAAACTGTAAATAATTAAATACATATATAAAGGAACTGCGTGACAGATTAACATGATGAGTGGAGATGGGGCCCAGAGACAGATAAGATTACACACACTCTGTTCCACTCCCCCCATTAAAGCCTGGGGGTTTACAGCTCTGGACAGCACTCTATTGGATCTGTTGCCCATCTGCAGGGCTGGCAGCTGTGTGCAGCGTGGTGCCACGGTAAAGCGGTCCACTGAGAGGGATGAGGTCATGTCTCAGAGAAACGCCCTGCTACACAAACCCTTATTATCAGCCTGCTAATGCTATCAAACAGGGTCTGGGTCCTGGCCACGCTCCCCCCGGTCTAACCCTGTTCTGGGAGAGGCACTGCCATCTCAAGAACTGACCAGAACCGCCTCAGGATCATTTGTACTTGTACTGTGCTACTTCTCGGTGTCATTATGGCTTCATCAGCACTGCACTCCTCTCTATTTAGGTGTGCAATGGGTGGGGGGGACTGCTCATGTTTTAAAGAGAAAATAGTATTTCTTTGGATGACGATAAACTCTCAGGAGAATATCTACAAGTTTGAATACTATTGACGGATCTGGTTCCTTAGCTCAGTTTGAGCTTGTGTGACTTTATTGGCTGTAGGTATGATGTCACCCTTGCTGGGCCCCCACCCTTTCCTATAGCATTTTTTGCAAAACATTTTGCGTTCTGTTAATGTTGAGGGATAAGTTTACTGCCAGACTTGTCAACATGAACTCCAACCTAGATGACTGATATGGTTGTTTGAATGAAGGTGTTTGGTGTGTTGCATCACTTCCTGCCGAGCCCCTCTGGTGTCACATGGTAGAAAAAATTCCTTGACGTGTAACTCCATCCGGACGTATTTGTAAACCATTCCCTTGGATTCCCAATCCGTCTGCATGAATTTGTTTTGTTCCAGCAGGGATTCCCCATGAAGCATGATGAGGCAAACATGGTGTTTCAGCCAGAGACAAAAAACATTCAGATATCATCATCATTCAAAGAATTCAATAATATATTCAAAACAATGTTAAAAACTAAAAATATTTGGTTAACAATGAACAGAAATATCTCCATTTTACAACATATTCATGAAAACAACAGTGATATGCTGGTTATTCCTAATGTATAGATGCCGGTCTGATTCAAATTTGAGTTTGCCTTCCAAATGCCTCATGGGGAATCCCTGCTGTGTAGAAAAAAACCAAAGCCGAGCGCATGGATATACACATCAAGGTTTGTTTTCTACCATGTGACCCGGGCGGGCTCCCTAACTTCCAGTAGGTCGATGACCCCCATCTAGATCATTTTAGTTGTTTTCTGAAAAACAAGGTGTGTGCCTTTTACTTTGTTGACTACATTCACACTTCAAAACCTTTAAAGCAGTATTAATCTGACATGATTATTTTGTTCAACATCCAATTTTTACTTTCTGGCGAAGCAATGGCAAACATAACCTTTTGGGATGTCTGTCAAAATATGAAAAATAAATACATAATCCCTGGGTCCATTGAACAGCTATATTTTTATTGAAAGAACATCAACGACCTACACAAAAAGCTAACTAATTCAGACTAAATGCAAGCTGTTTGATTAACCATCATGGCAACGATAAAAAAAAAAAAATTACAAAAAAAAATAAACATCATATACATTCATTGAATGAAGATTAGTCAAATAAAATGCACAAATCTTTGATGGAAATGTAAGCAATACTCATTGTAATGCAGAGGCATTCTTAAATATTGCATTTTCCACTGAGAATAAAACATCCATTTTGTGCCGACTGACTGGACAACTAGACATGCGTGTCATATGGCTGGTTCCTTGGACCGGTTGATTGGGGAGGTGGACCAGCGGTCATACCGGTCGTGTTGACCAACGGTCGGTTCTGTGGTTAAGGTTGGGGAGCCGGCTGGGACCGGGAGGCCCAAGGGATGTGCTCTACTCAGGGGAAGAGACTCCCTTAGAATAGAGCACACACCAGAGGAATGGGCCACAGCATTACCTTTGTCCATTATTAACTTTTTTTAATGCTTTTTTATGCTTTATGATAGAGTGAGATAGACAGGAAGGTATGGGAGAGAGAGGGGAGGACATTCAGCAAAGGACCACGGGAAGGAATCAAACCACGGTCACTGCGGTTTAGAATAGGCGTTAATTATTACAACTCTGAGGTGCATTTTCTTTCAATGTCAGATTCATAAGGACACGTCATCTATGTTAAAAACTTTAACTTTAAAGATCAATAAAGATTGTATATTGAGTCGTTGGAATCTGCGTCCCTCGCTGTGTGAAGAGGAATGTTGCTCTAGAGAGACACAATATGCTGATATGCAAAGTGCAGGCCACACTTTTTTAAGACGTCTGTGTTCATGTTTGTACGTGCGTGTGTGTCTCTGAAGGTTGGTGGGACCGAGTCCACAGTGAAAAATGGCAACGGTTTCAACCAGACTGCCCACAAAAGCCAAAATCCCACTTCCTGTCCGTTGATGAGTGTACCTCGTGTTAAACAAAAATCACGAGACACGTGAGCACAGATCTATATCAGTGAGCGCACACACACTCACACACACTCACACACACACACAGTAACACTGCACTGAAACACAATAAAAACACACAGAAACTGAATCACACAACACCAATATAACCTCACACACGTACATGCACAAGCAGGGTTTGCCTTTGAGGTTGGAGGTTTTGGCCCCACCAATGTTCCAACAGTGACACCCGGAGTCAGTTCAGGGTGTTGCACATATCTCTCCTCTGTATATTTTAATTCGTCGATTTGTTGGCAAGTACTTTTCTTGTCACTGCATTAATTTCTAAGCCTCTACCCCGGATGGAGCATAACAGAGGTCCTTTCCTCTCATGGCCCTTCTGGGTGCTCTGTTTCTATGTTCCTCCAGTAGAACCAGTAGCAGTAGACCTGTTGACTCCCCTTCTGGGTGCTCTGTTTCTATGTTCCTCCATTAGAACCAGCAGCAGTAGACCTGTTGACTCCCCTTCTGGGTGCTCTGTTTCTATGTTCCTCCAGTAGAACCAGCAGCTGTAGCCCTATTGACTCCCCTTCTGGGTGCTCTGTTTCTATGTTCCTCCAGTAGAACCAGCAGCAGTAGACCTGTTGACTCCCCTTCTGGGTGCTCTGTTTCTATGTTCCTCCAGTAGAACCACCAGCAGTAGACCTGTCGACCCCGCCGTCGGAGGCCCGCAGTGTGCAGTGGGACAGAGAACAGGTTGGTCCAGAAGGGATCCTTGAGGTTTGCCCTTTATACCCAACACTGGGAACGGAAAAAGACGGCGGCCTCAGACACTCCTCAGGCACACTGGGTTGAACCGTGTGCTTGTTGGTTTTTTAATCTGTCACATGTAGCTATATATAAATATATATATATTTGTATATCTATATATGTTTTGATTTACTTCCAACCTCCAACCTTCTGTTGTTACTGACAGTTAATGGCCACAAACCGGCGTGTGAGTGTGGAAACATCCAACGGCAGGCAGCCAGATTGACACGGCCTTTCCGAAGGCCGTGCTGAAACTTCAAACTAAGTTGTAAAGTTGTTGCTAAGCGCTCAAGTCCCACTAGTGGATACAACCAATCAGAGGGAGCAAAGAACAGACAGAGCTGTGCATTTGGGCAACAACAGTTTCCTGGCGGGCTAAGCAGATATAAGAATCCAATAGAGACAGAACATGTGTGTATGCACACACATACTCATGTGCGCGCACACACGCAGACGCACACACACACACTTTACAAACCCACGCAGTCAAATGTTCAGTTCCAAACAACAACATATAAATGAGGAGGGGCAGATGAAAATGGAAACAACATTTTAGTCTTCCGTTTCACTTCCTGCCGATTTATTTTTAGCCGGTTGAACTTTAGTGAACCGTGCTCGGTGTGGAGGTGCGTGGGTTGAGAGGTTGGTGGGACGTGATGACTGACACCTGAACAGCCGGCATCTGCTGCTTCCTCGCTTTAGACGGGGGAAGTGGAGAGGGCCCGGCCGGCCGGGACCAGGGTGCAGAGTCACAGGCCTGGGAGCAGGAAGTCCTCCCCCTCCTGGATCAGCTGGGCTCCCCCACCACAGGTACCTCCATGTGGCCTGTCTGTTCTAGCTTGTTGCGGTGACTGTGACTGGATGCCTGTACTCTATGATTAACCGACCAGCACTCCATCACCGTTTTAATATGTTTTGCCTGTATTTCAATTAGGGATGGGCATGATTAATCGATGATCCATCATTGATCGTTAAGAATTTTGTCGATCAAGTGAGGAGATTGGAGGTTGTGCTGCAAAGCGTGAGAGCGGCAAAGCAAAGATTCCTGATTCCTTATTTAGTTGTTGTTTGCGCCTTTCAAACGTGACATTTCCCATCGACATTGTAATTCATTAGTTTATTGGTAATTCATTATTGTATGTTTCAAGCCACATGTTTGGTTGTGTGTGTGTGTGTGTGTGTGTGTGTGTGTGTGTGTGTGTGTGTGTGTGTGTGTGTGTGTGTGTGTGTGTGTGTGTGTGTGTGTGTGTGTGTGTGTTTGTGGGATTGGGTAGGTGGGGTGTGTGTAGGTCTGTGTGAGTTTGTGTGTGTGGGGGATGCATGTGGAACTGTGTGTGTTTGCATGTGTTTGTGTGTGTGTGCGTCTCCCTTTGCATGTCGGTATGCGTAGCCGAACGCAGGAAACAGGGTGCTGTCATTTTAACACTCGAAGCAAGGCGAACAACACAAGTGCAGCGCTTTGGGGTCGGTCTCTGCTGAATTCTGGAGTCAGTCTGGCAGCGATGGAGTAAAATCTATTGCTAAATATTTTAGCAAGCAGCCGATTTCATGGAAAATTCATTAGAAGGATAAATATAAAATATTAATCTCCCCAAGTGCCGTCTGGCTCATACACAGAACACCTATTCTAGACTCAATGGCCGACGAAAGCAAGCCCGCTGCCTGGGAGCAGCCTGGCCGTGGCTGTGGCGCGAACAACCATTTTTGGAAGTGCTCGTTGGCCCTTTGGAGGGAAAACATTTATATGCCTTAAAACAACAGGGAAAGCACTCCACCCTGCGTTCTTCCTCTGCGTCAAGAGCCCGGCTGGCTGTCGGAAGTATTGTTGTCCTGCGTTTGACCACTAAAGCACAGCTGCTTCTGAGAAACAGGGAGGAACCAGAGTTACATTTAATGTGTTTATGTTCTTTCCCGGCTGGATATTGTTCAAGCGCTGATAACCCAACCAGAAGGTTGTCAATGCTGCTGATTATGCCAAGAATGCTGCTGCTGGTCTACGCAGTGCTTTGCTGAAGCCGGGTAATCAAAGGAAACATACAGGTCAAAAGACATAATTGAAACATTGAAACGTTGACAAGGTATAAAAAAATCTAACATTGACGTACAACTCATTACCATGGTTTAATTTCCAGTGAGTTCTTACTGTTTCCACTCCTGCTGGATCGTCAGCATGATTTCTGATCTGCTCCAGTGCATTATTTGAAGACTTTCTCCAGATTAACCATCGCCACCCACCTCTCATTCATTTGCCACCAAGCCAAGGTGTTGCATTCTGGATGTACGAGGCTGAAATCAGGGCTAGAATTGACGCGCCCTGTCTCTAAATTAGCCATTGTGCGACAACCCAGGAGCTCACATGGAGATGAGACTAACAGCGGATGCTATCAGAGGACATACTCTCTCATATCAAACTCCTGTCTGCTCTTGTCACTTCACTTTACGTCATTAAGTCCATTCTAGTCCCAGTAAAGATAAATACCATACTAGCAATGGCCCACAGGAACATCTATGGTGACAGCTGCTATGACTAACAACATACAAAGTGTTTTTTGCCCAGACTTACTCATCAACAAGAATGATGGCCGCATAACCACCCTACCTGCCGAGGCGACACGTTGACACACCAACACGTGAACTAGTATCGATTTATGTGTGTTCTTCTGTGCTCCCCCGTGCGTAGCAGACCTCAGTCAACCTTAAATATTCTTCATTCCTGTTTATATTGTACATCGTTTAAACGCGTTCTCTCGATGCCTCTGTGTGCGGTGCAGCGGGCCGGCCCGCGGCCTCGGAGGACCTGCTGTGTGAGCTGTGCGCCCGCCTACACGCGGCTCTGGCGCGGGGCCACCTGCTGGGCCGGCGCTGCAAGAGGAGGGCCCAGATCCTCCGCATGCTCTTCGCCCTGATCGACCGTGACTCGGCACGCCTCCACCTGCATGTCGCCACGCTCTGTCTGGCCGTGAGTCCCCCGGGGGTGTGTGGGGCCCGTGTGTGTGTGGTGTCCGGGGGTTTGGTGCCCGTGGGTGTGTGGTGCCCGTGTGTGTGTGTGTGTCTGTGCCGATGTGTGTGTGTGTGTCTGTGTGAGTGCAGGCGTCGATGGATGCATGCGCCCAAAATACACGTTATGAATTTTGCATGTTCTAACCTTACACCAAAGCCCACGAGACAACGCACAACTTGACGCCATCAAATCCACTCACAACTTCCTCTTCCTCCCCCCCCCCCCCCCCCCCACCGACACAAACACACACACAAAGCTGTGTGTCAGTGGGAACAACCTGCTAAACATCTGCAAGCTCATCTATAAGATCAGCCGCAGTGAGAGCAACGACAGGCTGTTCCAGAGCACCTCCATCCTAGGTGAGGAGTACGACCAGCCTCCTGTCCTCACCACAGTGTTCTGGTGTCAGACTCTATTGGCTCATCACAGTGAGCGGTAGCTGGTTGACGGCTGTGTGTCTGTCTCCCAGACGCCCTGCTGGTGGTGCTCAGCAGCGAGGACGTCTGTGTGTCCGGAGAGGCCCTGCTCTACTCCGTTGCTGCACTGAAGTTCCTCTCCGGGAACGACGCCCTACTCAGACAACTGTTAGCCAAGGGCTGCGTTGGCATGGCCCAGCCGCTGCTCCAGAAGCTCCACCCACTCTCAGAATCGGGGCACGCCCTCTTCACCACTGCTGGGCACATTCTCCTGCAGGTGAGATTGGATGTGGGGATGAGATCCATAGAGGTAGAGCGATAGAGAAGCTGGGTTTTGTTGTCTATCAGTTCTGCGGCTCATTCTCTACTCTATTTTACAGTTTCGAAAGAGCAAAATGCACAAGCGGTCCAATTGACGGCGGGGAACTCTTAGTTCTGACGGAGGCCTTAGAGTTTGCTCTGGTTTTTGTTTTGAGTACACAAAAACAAATACCAATCCAGAAATACAGCCAGAATGGATGTGAGTAAGAAGATCATCCCAGACAACTATGGGCCGTGTTAACATTGAGGACCACATCTTTTATTCTGAAAGGAAGAGGGTTCCACTCGCTTTCCGTGGCAGCCCCCTGTTTAGCACCCCAACATACCTTATGGCCCAGAGCAACCAGAGATGACCCCCATATCCCCCAGACCTGCCCGATGACTGGAGCTGAAACGTGGCAGATGTTGGGAGGCATTAAGGTTCTTATTGACACGAGTGCTAATGGCTGCTTGGAGCAGACCTGGAGCGGCCTGACTTAAAGGTTGGGTATGGGATTTACAAAATGCCAGCAGATTTTGAAAATACATAACTCAAATGGTCCTACCCACTCTCCTTCAACGCTGACTCTGATTCCACCCATTCCAAGTACCTGGACGCGCAATCATGCACGAGTGCGAACACAGATGCGCGAGAGCGAGCCATTAGCTAGTTAGCTAGCTCCAGTAGCTACCGCAGGATAACAACAAACAGAAGCTTGCTCTGGGCCACGAGCTTTGAGTACGTGCACGAAGGGGTCATGCGCGGGGAGCGGGGGAGGGGGAGCGGGAGTGCAGTACGACCGTTTGATTGACGTACTTACTGTCCAATGCCACCGGGTGGTTCTGGAAATCATTGGCTGGAGCTTTTCGAACCCTACCCGTTCCACAGATGACTGTCTTGTTTAATTTTCATGTCAGTTCTTCTAACTCAGTGCCTGTAAGTGGGTTATGATAAGGATTTTAAGTAATTTTGCAAAAATGGCCAAAAAAGAGAATTCCATACCCAACCTTTAAAGACTCAAAAACAAATGGAAACTACACTGACAGACCCGCTCTGTTTGCCAGAATAACCCACTGCATTCTTAGGGCAGCGATGCAAGCCAGGCGGTTATTGCATCCGAAAAAAAACTTGACAGCAACAAAATAAGTTTATAAGAAAACGTCTGAGGGTCGACTGGTATGAATCTGCGGGCCACTGGGGAGTGGAGCGCTTTGAAGTGGATTCTCCCGCTGCTCCACAACAATATTATGGTTCTGTCTGCTCCGAAAGAAGTGGCTTTAAGAGCACAGTGCTCAGCCAATTCTCCGCTTTCAGCCTGCCTCTTATGAGTCCAACATCGAAGCCCAGTTAACACACACACACACACACATACGCACGCATGTGCACACACAAGCATGCACACAAACACACACACTCACATACACACACTCGCGTGCACACGCACACTCGCATGCACACCCATTCGCATGCACACGCACTCGCATTCAAACACGCACAAACTTATAGGGAGCATGTGTACCTATGCCAGGGGAGTAACCACACAGCTTGGCCGCACTGGGTTGGCTCGGCCGCTGGGTTTGACGTCCAACCCACCGTTGGTTATGCTGTTAGCGGAGGCTAATGAGTCTGCCCGCACGACAGCTTCTTCCTGGAGCTGCTCTGCATTCTGGGTGTCGGCCACGGAGGGGTTATGGACGACAGGACTTCCTCTGTGTGATGGATTTGTTAGAGTAGAGCTCAATTACTTGCCTCTTCACCCTCTGGCCTGTGACACTGGTAACCTGGGGCGGCCGGCTTGGCCTCAACGTCAGCCAAAGTTCCACTCCAGTCCAACCCCGGGCAAGACGTCCGAACAGTCAATGAGACGGAGAGGAGAACATGGAGCTTTCAGCAGCGCAAACGTTACAACGCCTGCATGGCAGTAGCTCAGGAGGTAGGGTGGGTTGAATGGGAACCGGAAGGTTGCAAGTACTATCCCCGGCTCCTCCTAGAGTGTTGAGGTGTCCCTGAGCAAGACCCCTTACCCTGACTGCTCCAGATGAGCTGTAAATTGCTTTGGATTCAAATGTGTCAGCATTTTCCCCTAAATGTAAATGCTGTTTGAACCCTTTCTTTGCTTTTCATTTATTTCCTTAACTCAACCCATGTTGACCTTTTGACCCCTCCAGCTCACGTCGGTCCTGAGGAACCTTGCAGACCTCCCAGAGTCTCGCCCCCACTTCCTGTCCCACGGCATCCTATCAGAGCTCTGTGTGGCTCTGCGTCATCACCAGGAGGACGCAGACGTCTGCACCAACATCGCCAGAATATACAGGTAGTGCACACACACACACACACACACACACACACACACACACACAAAATCTCACACTTACACTCACATCCTCACTAGGGCTGTCAAAATTGCTCAAAAATGACATTCGAATGTTCGTTTGGAAAAAAATCACGAATTCGAACTATTCGAATATCTCGTTGCCTATTTTACGCAGTTGCCGTCAATATGTCAATAATGCGACAAAACCATGGTTCAAATTAGTGGGATATATATATATCCTATAAACAGCCCAGTAACGTGGAGGCCTAATCATGAAAAGCCACAACTTTGTATCGCTTGCATTTCACCACCACACCTGCAAGCGCGCAAACTATAGTAATCTGAAGAAGACGCCCGCTTCTGAATGTTACAAAGTATGCTAGTGGTAACGTTCCTTGCTTTGCTTACCATTTATCGAGAAGGCCTATTAAAATCGATAAAGAAAAAAATGCATGTCGCCTACGTCTTTCACCATGCCAGCGAAAGGGCCAGCACTACGCACCGTTCGGATTCATGAAAAAAAAGCTGTCTCGGACTTTGCCGAGAACATTGCGTTATAGCAGCTTTCACCACCCAGACTACTAGCTCCCTGAGCTCTACTACGGATGCTTATTGAATGGCGTAGCCGAGCTGGAATACCTATATCCAAGTACGGAAACCCCGAGGGGATAGAATACATTCGCTCTTCACAATACTAGTCTGTTACACTTGTACCGCGGGAGTGTTTTTTCACATTCGAATATTATGAGGGACATCGCGTACAGACAGAGGCTCATTCACAAAGCAGATAGAGGCGCTTGTACCGCGGGAGTGTTTTTTCACATTCGAATATTAACTTTCACGTTCGAATTCGTGTTTTTGGATACATTTCGAACGAATATTCGAACTTCGAATATTCGTTGACAGCCCTAATCCTCACACACTCACACACTCACACACTAACATGCCGAGATCAGGGTGGATGATTATTGTACAAAAATATTGCTGACTTCTCCTTTAAAGCTAAGCTAGGTGTTTGATTTAAAGAGTATTTTTTACACATTTGTTGAAATTCTCTTTACTAAGAGAGAGGGACAGAACATCATTTTTTTTATTATTTTATTGCAAAATAGCAGACATTACCAAGATTCCCCTCTCTCTCTCTCTCTCTCTCTCTCTCTCTCTCTCTCTCTCTCTCTCTGTCCCTCCATATAAGTAAGCTCTCCTCGTATGCAGAGTGTCGCCTGGCGTTGGACAACACCCCCTACTGTTACCAGTTATTCTTAGACCTGCTGAACAAACACCATAAGAAACAGGTGAGTCTGCTGTATACCACCAACGTGCGGCTATAAATCCACTGATGCATGTGTATGCCTCTGTATGTGTACATCTGTGTTTGCTATTTGAGTGTCTGGAGGCCTACATATTTGAACTTTAGCACTATCATATGTAATTGTGTGTGTGTGTGTGTGTGTGTGTGTGTGTGTGTGTGTGTGTGTGTGTGTGTGTGTGTGTGTGTGTGTGTGTGTGTGTGTGTGTGTGTGTGTGTGTGTCTTTATCTGTGTGTGTGTGTGTGTGTGTGTGTCTGTGCGTTGAGATGTTAACGTGCTCTGTGAGTCCCAGTAGACTCACAGTACAGGGTGTCTCTGTCACCCTCTCTCTCCTCTTCCTCTATTGTCGAGTGTGTGTGTGTGTGTGTGTGTGTGTGTCTGTGTGTGTGTGTGTGTGTGTGTGTGTGTGTGTGTGTGTGTGTGTGTGTGTGTGTGTGTGTGTGTGTGTGTGTGTGTGTGTGTTTGTGTCTGTGTGTGAGACAGTAGAAACCTCAATGTTTCACCGAAGGCCTCTAGCCTTCATCTGCATCTAGCAGGGGGCTTATAGGGCAGATTGCTTCTACCCGACATCTAAGGATACAGGTGTTTACAAAACATGTGCCTTTATCCTTTCAAGTGATCATGTCAGCATTCACAGAGCATTCTTTCCTTTAAAGATCCCATATCATGTTTTTTTTGGGTTAATAATTGCATTTGGGGGTACTACTAGAATAGGGTTACATGTCTGTCTGTTAAAAATAACCCTTATTATTCTCAAACTGTTCATTTCTGCAAAACCAATTTCATCATCTTTCTAGAACTGTCTGATTTGTATCATGTCACTTTAAGGCCCCCCTCCAGAGTAGCCCAGTCAGCTGTGATTGGTCAGTACGCCCACTCAGTTGCGATTGGTTGCTTTGTGTGTGAGTCGGCAAATTCATGGCCCGGAGAAGTTGTAAACATAGACCTCTGAAGAATAAGTCCCGCCTCCGAGGCTCTTGGTTCCATGTTTAAATGTCTATGGGAAATAACATGAGGGTTTTAATGATTGTGCGTGACAAACTCTGTAGTTGGCGAAGAAGTAAAAGCTGCTCAGGTTTTGAACCACACACTTTTTCCATCTTGATTTCACTTGGATTTTGGATTGTCGGGGCCGTTAAAGTAGTTAACTATTATTAATGCTAACCGGGAGCTAGTTCTGATCTGCGCAGACTTCATATGTCATACTTGTTAGGGAGGCGGGAGTTTCTCGCAGCCATTCACAACCTAACGTGATTGTCATTTCACGCGTGAATGGACGAGCAGCGTTGGTGCCACTTCCTCTGTAGGCGGGCTCTGGTGCCATTTCGGTGAAGACAGACAACCTGTCTTCACCGAATGCAACCCTGGCTGGGAGAGACGTGACGTCCTAAGTCGGCGCAGATCCGCGTTAGCATAATGCTTCTTCATAGTAGTTTACTACTTACAGAGGTCTATTGCGGATACTGGCAGGCAGGACCTCTGCTCTTCAGCACCGCCCTCTGCACTGCAGTCTGAAGTCACACTGTTAAGGAAAGAACGTTTGAGCGCAAACTAGCTGTTTCATGCACTTATTGAGGGCCGTTCTCGGTGGGCGCAAATACTCCCCCTGGATCAGACTTAGATTGTTCTAGCTTAGCAGACGTAAGACATATACATACGTCTTGAGACAGTCTAAAGCAAAGAGAAAGGTTGAAAAAGCATGAGCACCCCTTTAACCCTATCATGTGATCATGTGATCACTGGCAGAGGGTTCTCCCTCTAACCTCCTCCTGGTGCTCTCCTCTCAGGACCTGGTGGTCCGCCTGCTCTTCACCCTGGGGAACCTGACGTCCCGCAGCGACGCGGCGCGAGCGCGCCTCTACGGCTGCGGCGGCTTCCCCACCGCCCTGCTGCGGCTCTACCGCTGCTACCTGGGGGAGGGCGAGGACCCCCCGCCTGTAGGGGTGCCCGGCGGGCAGCACCACGACGTCCTGGTCAAGCTGGTCCGGGTGCTGGCCAATGTGTGCGTGCACCCCGCCGTCGGCGTGGAGATGGCGTCGGACGCGCTGTGTCTGCAGCTGCTGATGGAGACGCTTGGTGAGCCGGTCGTAGAACGGAACCATTTGGTGGGTTTCCCTTTTTCAGTCGCTGCACAAACGTGGCGAATGCTCTGGGTGTGGGTCGTCGGTTGTGTTTTCGGTGTGTTCTAGAGACCACAGGCAGACACAGTGTTGTGTGTTTGTTTACACCAAGAGGCTAGGACAAAGAGTTTTCTGATTGGCTTGAAGATTACTTGTTGTTCAGAAATACCTTGCAGTACTACTGTGTTTGATGGTTAATATCCCCCTGTCGCACGGAAGGGACGATTCTGTCGACCAATCAACAGACGGCGTGTGTAGCTCGAACTTGCCGGCACCCTTTCAGGCGTCTCAGTACCCCAACGGAGGAGTGCTGCGAGACGAGTACGACTCAGTCCGGATCACGCCCACTTTTGGCGGTTGAAACGCCAACCTTTGCATTCTGAACCAACCTGCACCCTCCAGTGGAAATGCACCGTTAGTGACTATTGCTTTGGATAATGTTGTGAAACAGGTTTAACTTTAGAAATGAATCCTCTAGGACTCGTAGAATCATAAGACAAATGGGCACAGAGCCGCAATGACCACTAGAGCTCAGGAAGAAGAATGGGTTGACTGGTAACCAGAAGGTGGCTGGTTCGATCCTCAGCTCCTAGCTGAGTGTTGAGGTGTCCCTGAGCAAGACGACTCACCCTGACTGCTTCTGATGAGCTGGCTGTTGACCTGCGTGGTTGTTTCCGCCGTTGGTGTGTGAATGTGTGAATGAATGGTTGCAAGTCGCTTTGGATAAAAGCGTCAGCAAAATCCCCTTAATGTAAATGTAAGTGTAGACGACAACCTATCTCACCTCTATCTAGATTGAATGTACCTGTAACTCTACCTCGGGAAGGATTAGCAGATGTAAGACATATCCATACGTCTTGAAACAGTCTAAAGCAAAGGGAAAGGTGGAAAAAGCATGACCACCCCTTTAACCCTATCATGTGATCATGTGATCACTGGCAACTACTAACAACATCTAATTTTATTGAGAACAAGTGAATGAATAAAAAGTGTCCTATGATTAAGACAATCAACAATGGACAATGGTTGTGTACATCTCTTATACATCTTTCCACCTGTTAGATGGAGGAAACTTCTCTCTTTGCATCGCATATGACCAGGGCTGGGTAAAAAATCGATTTAATGGACTTTGGATCGATTTCATTTAGATTTTGCAACATCGATAGGGCATGAGATTGATATTTTTTTTTTTGCACTTTAATAAACAATGCCTTAATGCATTTGCAGTGATGGAATGCTGACGAACAAGTACACTTTCACTTGCAATTCCTTTCTAATTTCAAAATTGCACTTTTGAGACGTGAGACTGTTTTGTTTACAGATCAAGTTTAAACTGTCCAATTTACAAGTTTGCACTTAAAACCTGTTGTTTAATATAAAGAGAAAAAATAAAGTACATTTGTATTTTGTAACACAGTTGAGCCATTTTCATTATTTAAGAGCAGATTGAATCTAATCGAATCGTGATTAATCAATTCAGAACCTTATGAATCGAAATCGAATCGATTTAGGAAATTGGCCACGATACCCAGCCCTACATATGACCACTGTTTTCGAAGTGCGGTCTGAAGAGAGAGGGCAGGGGTTGCTGTGATCCTGAAGAGCACCCTGGGAAACAGGCAGCCGGGAGACACCTCACCCTGACTGCTCCTGATGAGCTGGCTGCCGCCCTGCGAGGCTGACTCCACTGTGAATGTGTGGTTGAATGGTTGTAAGTTCATGGATAAAAGCGTCAGCAAAATCCCGTAAATGTAAATGCACACACTGGCTATTGACACTAGCGTAACCATGGACTGGCCTGTATGCATTGACTGCCTGTAGTATCACCTTTTGATAAACAAATACAGAAGCAATTTGTATGATAACATAAAAGATTTGCCAATCCAATGAGTTGGTTAGGTATAGTTAATGAGTAAGTCCTTATCAATAAAAATCTGTTTGAACCTCAAAATATTAAACTTCCCTTTGCCTAACCTTTGAAGAAGCAATATTTATCTCTTTGTCCTGATTCTATTTCTCCAGCCCACGGTTTACCTCTGAGACTCGTTTTAACGTGCTGTTTGCAGCTGTGTGGTTTGCAGCTGTGTGCAACCCTTTACTGCGCAGCGCTCGACAGATCAAACCACTTAAGAGAACAGATCAAACCACTTCCCTGATGATGAGACAATAAGTGACTTGTTTTCCTTCCTTGTCTTGCTTGTTTATGATGTATAAAGACTAGGTCTACCTTCTGTGTATGCGTGTCTGTGTGTGTGTGTGTGTGTGTGTGTGTGTGTGTGTGTGTGTGTGTGTGTGTGTGTGTGTGTGTGTGTGTGTGTGTGTGTGTGTGTGTGTGTGTGTGTGTGTGTGTGTGTGTGTGTTGGACCTATATGCCTACATGAGTAGGCTATGAGGGCCCCCAGTAGGGTCTCTCTCTCCTGCTGGCGCAGGGGGGCCCCTACGTCTGAGGCGGTCGGCTCCGTCAGGTTCCACAGAGTCTGACACACCTGGCCGGCCAGCTGCCAATCCCCGGGCCCCAGGTCCCGGAGACAGTCCACCAGCCTATCACACACAAACACACACGCACACACAAACATCATGTGACCGCAGGGGGAGGGGGGGATTCACATGACCTGTAGGCTGGAAGCCATTAGCTCCACTTCAATGGGCCTTGTGTGTGTGTGCGTGTGTTTGTGTGTGCCTGTGTACAGAGCTGAGGCCCGTGGCGGACGGGGAGCTGCTGGTGAACGTGGCCGCCACCATCAACAACCTGTCCTTCCACCAGCAGGCTGGCTCGGCGGTGAGGCAGAACCAGCTCGCCATCAGCCAGTGTAAGACACACACCATGACCACGTTGGGTTACTGGTAGGAAGGCTGCTGGCCAGAACAGTCAGAACGTCTAAGCTGCAATGGGAGTTTGATATTGTATCTTTATTCATTCACCTGTCTGCCTTACTGTCTGTCTGTCTGTTGATTTATGGCTGCCTGCTGTCGCTCTCCTCTGCCTCTGGTTTCCTTACTCCTATTGAGTATTTCTACCCATCACTCATCACTGGGTTTTCTCTCTCTCTCTCTCTCTCTCTCTCTCTCTCTCTCTCTCTCTCTCTCTCTCTCTCTCTCTCTCTCTCTCTCTCTCTCTCTCTCTCTCTCTCTCCCTCTCAGTGCTGTTGAAGCTCATGCTCAGCTCCAACATGGAGGCCGTTCTGGAGGCCACCCGTGTCTATGGAAACCTGACACAGTGGAAGGAAGTGCGGGACCTCGTCATGCGAAACAAAGGTGTGTGTGTGTGTAAATGTTTTATTTGACCAGTACCTCGGGGGGTCGAGCTTATTTCCACCAAGGCCATCACACCTGCGTCCTTCAGGGGTTTAAAAGCAGCTCATATCAGAGTGAGTGCCCTCGCACTAATGTATAATGGCCTTGTGTAAACTGACTCTTGACGCGCTATGTCCAGGTACTGCTCCAGCAGCTATGTGCTGCAGTGCAGAGCCTGTGTACTGTACTACTTAACGCCCACGGCCAAACCGCACGGCATGTAAACACTGACTAATGACACAGGTCCCCCTAGCCCCCCTACACTGTCCACACGCACAACACACACAACAAAGACAATGCCTCATCTCTCATTCCTCTACCCTGCAGTCTACCAGTTCCTGGTGACCCTGCTGGACTCTCAGAGTGGAGAGGTGTGTTTTGCTGCCTGTGGGGTCCTCACCAACCTGAGCCTGGACCCTCCCAGCAGGGCCACGCTCACACAGGAGGGGGTCATCGCCAAGTAAGTCCCCCCTCCCGGCCCCTTGGCCAGGGGAGGCATGTGTGTCTTTGACAACGTAATGTAGCAGCGTCACCACATCATGAATGCAGAGCACATTGTGTGAGTGTCCTTAATGCTAGACACAGCTGCCGGTGTGGTCATCTCGTCTTCTACCACATTGTCTTATCGTTAACAAAAAGCAGGGGCGTGGGTTTGTGTGAAACACACGGGTAGTGCGTCTTGTTTTTGCAAAAACACAAGATAGTTGTATCTCCTGTGGCTTTCACGGGACAACTTTGAAAATGCCAACCGCGAGATTAATCGGCAACCTTTCATTCAACTTCCTTACACACACGCACATGCGCACACACACGCACACACACACAAGGCCCATTGAAGTGGAGCTAATGGCTTCCAGCCTACAGGTCATGTGAATCCCCCCCTCCCCCTGCGGTCACATGATGTTTGTGTGTGCGTGTGTGTTTGTGTGTGATAGGCTGGTGGACTGTCTCCGGGACCTGGGGCCCGGGGATTGGCAGCTGGCCGGCCAGGTGTGTCAGACTCTGTGGAACCTGACGGAGCCGACCGCCTCAGACGTAGGGGCCCCCCTGCGCCAGCAGGAGAGAGAGACCCTACTGGGGGCCCTCATAGCCTACTCATGTAGGCATATAGGTCCAACACACACACACACACACACACACACACACACACACACACACACACACACACACACACACACACGTCGGAAAACTTCACCAACGTGGTCAATGGGGTGTTTTAATACAGCTTATTTGTCAAGATGGCTTTAGATTAAATTCATACAATTGTAAGTGAAAAGTGTTATTTTATTTTAATGTATTTTCTAAATATAGTACCAAGAATAAATACATTGTGGATTGACAAGTCTAACGTTTTCATTTCTGGTTTTCTGGTGACTCAATATTCAGGTGAAGAAGAGGCAATCCAGTGGACGGCCAACAACGACATGAGGGATTACCACAAGGCCTGCTGGGAGATGGAGTTTCTTCCTGTGGCCCGGAAACTAAAAGACAGACTACAGCCTCTGAACTGACTGATCTGTGTTGCTAGAATGTGACATCATATCCTTCGTGTTCTCCGTGGGCTCACTATTCTTTATCTATTTGTACTAATACCAAGAAAATGATCTTCTCATAAGTGCCTGCTGAAATTATATTTGACTTCTTATTTGTCTTATTTGGTTTTACCTTAAACCTCAGTCTGTATTGATTTGCACTTGGTTCCTATAACTCTATGAAGCCATGTAGACACGCCTCGCTCATGATGTTATCTACAGGGAAAAGCAGGGATGTACATTTAAACTAGAGCTTTAACCTCTAGTCTCACTGGAAGCACGACTACTGTGAATTGTTGGTATTTAACACTAAATATACAATAAAGAGCTAAAACCATACTCACAGACTTGAAACCATCAGGAGCGTTTCCTTAGTAACTTCTTTGTCGATTACCATTCTATCGGACATTTGGGTGGTTCTGCATATCGGGACGCAGTTGAACAAAGTGATGAGGTGTCGTACTATGAATCAAGATTTGCACAAAGAAGAGCTACTGTTGACAACATAGCCTGTAACCAAACACAAACGTTTGTTAATCCATACATGCAGTCAGGTATTCCAGAGCCTCGTATTTGACCAAGATAAGCAAACTATAAATTCTAGCATGCTTACCTTGTTCAAATATTAGGATTTTAGATCTTCTTATTTGTTTAATATTAGAATAATATTATATTATTGTTTTATATTATAATAATATTATATTATTGCTTTAATATTATAATAATATTAAACAAATAGGAATATTTAAAATATATAATGCAGGCTAAAAGCAACACAATTGCTGCTTCCAAAGGCAATAAGGAAAGCTGGAGAACAATGGCAGACTGTGAATGTGTCAGCTTTGGCTTATCAATAGACTTTTTGAAGGTCGAGTGCAGGATACGATTGTGATAGTACAAGCTGAAATTTATCTTAAGTCCAAGACTCATGGACATTTGGGAACTTACTCACAAAGGAAAAGTATCCCAACAAGGATAAAGGTGCAACCTCCTTGATATGGCTCTACTATTTTATCCCACATGAAGGTTATTAAGTGAAAATACTTTTCCAACATGACTGATGTTCATTTCAAAGCCTGCTTGTGTAGCTACCAGCAGCTACTGTCTGGCCGATGCAACAATGGCTGACTCCATTCAGTGCAAGTCACCAGAGTATGGACTCAGTAAATATAAATATATATATGTTTAGCATTTTTTTGTATAGGTAGATCATTTGTTCATTTTGAAAGTGGCTCGAAAGCCGAAAAACGGTGTGCCTGAGGTCCAGTGGCAGACCTCGGCCTCAGGCCCTTCTTCACCCTGTAGGGCCCCTCTGGTCCCCAGCCTCAGGCCCTTCTTCACCCTGTCCGGCCCCTCTGGGCCCCAGCTTCAGGCCCTTCTCCCCCCTAGGGCCCCTCTGGGCCCCAGCCTCAGGCCCTTCTCCCCCCTAGGGCCCCTCTGGTCCCCAGCCTCAGGCCCTTCTTCACCCTGTCGGGCCGCTCTGGTCCCCAGCCTCAGGCCCTTCACCCTGTAGGGCCCCTCTGGGCCCCAGCCTCAGGCCCTTCTCCCCCCTAGGGCCCCTCTGGCCCCCAGCCTCAGGCCCTAATCCCCCCTAAGGCCCCTCTGGTCCCCAGCTTCAGGCCCTTCTCCCCCCTAGGGCCCCTCTGGGCCCCAGCCTCTGGCCCTTCTCCCCGTAGGGCCCCTCTGGTCCCCAGCCTCAGGCCCTTCTCCCCCCTAGGGCCCCTCAGGGGCATGTGTCTCAGGAGGTAGAGTGGGTTGGCTGTTAACCGGAAGGTTGCTAGTTCGAATCCGGGCTCCTCCTAGTATCGAGGTGTCCCTGAGCAAGACGCCTCACCCTGTCTGCTCCTGACGAGCTGGCTGCCGCCTTGCATGGTTGACACCGCTGTGGGTGTGTGAATGTGTGGCGAATGGGTGAATGTGAGGCAGTAGTGTAAGGCGCTTTGAGCGGCCCCTGGTTAGAAAAGCACTGTATAAATGCAGCCGGATAGACCAGCTGGGAACCACAGGTGGACGGCCAGGGGGCCCGACAGGCAGACGGCCCAGGCGCCCAACAGATGGACGACGGAGGAAGAGGCGGCTGGTGGAGCTCTGCCCGAGACTGTCGCCCATCCCTTCTGATACCCGGCCCGACACTTGAATCCGGGTGAGATTCCGGCGACGTTGGCAAGACAGGATGGCACAGGCGGGACCGCTTGGGCAGGGTGGTTCTGGGATAATTGGCAGAGCTGCTACACCTCCTCCTAGGTCGTCTAGCTCCTCAGCGTCTCTTTAATTGGCCACGGGAACAGCGCCCCCTGCCTGGCCGGCCTCCTCAGCAGACTTTATGGAGATCCCTCAGTCTTCCCCACTGGTCATAGGCCCTGGGATGTCCTCACCATGAGGAGTGCTGCTCTGTCTGAACAAAACCCCAACATTTATTCTTTCCATTACAAATTGACGTAGTTTATTTTCTTGGTTAAAGAGTAGTCCATTAAGATAATACCCTTCGTCACCATGACAATGCAGTGTGGAACACACAAACATCAAATAAATATAATAACACACCACTCAGAAATATTTAACCATCTCAAAGACTTTATTATTAAACATATTTGGGGTTCCGGGCAGTGCTTAACAAGATGCACAAAGTAAAAGTACAGAGTTGCCAAAACAAATCACATCTTTACAATGTAAAAACATTCAAATGAAATGTAAATACCTCCTCAGGTCCCACTGTCCTTACATCAGTGCTCCATTACAACACGAGCCGATAGTTCAACCATCTTCCTTACAGAACACCTGTAACATGCATCTAGAAGCTAAACATTGTTCTACATGTGTTTGACATAACATGGGAGAAGTGCGTTGGTTATGAGATGTCAAGTGTCACCTGCTAAAATGTTTTGGGGGAAGCCATTTATCTTTTTGTAGCCAGTGAGGCTCTGCTGGTGGTTGTATGACTGAGCTACCGTGGGAAATGGCTTCCTGTTTGGAACGATGATTAGGTAGTTATAAATTCCCCCTATGTGGAGACCGTTAAGGTTCATTTTCATTAATGTGGCCTTGAAGTCAGTGCCCTTTTAGAAACAAACCACATATCAAGACAAAGATCTGGGAGACTTTTTGATTGAAGAAACCTCATTAGTTTCTCTGTATGGAGTTTTATTTTGCCCTGTGTACCATCGCCAATAGCTGCTTCTTCAGTAAAACATTTCCACATGAAAGGCTGTAAACTGGCACAAATGTGGCTAGTGTTGGGTAATACCTGACTCAACATTAGAGAAGAGAATTGAGTAATATGCCACTAATGTGGCAGTGGTCAGTGGTATCCTTGACTACGGCAGGTTACTTCATTGCCTATGTCCATACAGGCAGAATAATGTGTCTGACCAGAGTGCAGTTGGTGCATCTTACGGTGTGGTTACCTGAACACGAGATGGCATTTTTAACATAAGTAACATCACGATCATTTTGAACAAATGACAACCAAAACAATAAAACACAGAACGTATATTAGAAAATTACAAATGATGATTAATAAGGTTAGATTTTTTTATTACATTTTTTTTCGTATAAAAAGGTGTCAGTAACTGACATCAGTCAGGGTTTGATAAAAACCTCCATTTCCTCTTAAGAACCACCATCACGATGATATTAAGCAAACATTCAACTCCCAAGTTGTTCCTTTCATCATGCCTCAAGAACACAACCTTTAGTAGAATGCATTTAGTAAACAACAACATTGGAGTCGGTGCCTCCGGTAAAAAATGATATAACTAAAAATTCAAATAAAAACTTGTTTTCACTGGTTAGGTTAAACAAGCTTTGCTACAACCTTCTGCTAATGGGAAGTTTTTGTTTCCAGACCAACTAGAGTAGTTAAAAGCCCCCGATAAGTCGTTCTACTCGCCAAAGAGCACTTCTTTACATGTTTTTAACACGAGGTATTTATTTTTTGGGTATAAATTCACAATCTAAAGCTTCAAAAAGTTGTTAAGGGGGTGACCGGACAGGTATGAGCGGAAGACAAGACGGTTCTTGGGACAACCGGGAGCAAATCCCTCCTGGAAGACTTGGCTTTAGCAAACCTCCTTTCTTTATGAGTAACTGGTCTTATTTCCTCTTTTTCTTTTATCTTGAAAGATAACATACCATTTAACAGTCACCTCACGATAACATAGCTACAGCAGAAGCCGAGAAGTGACATTCCTTCAAAGTGCCTCGCTATATATATAAAAAAAAAAAAAAAGTAACTTGAAATTCAAGATTTCTTCTGATATATTCTTCTGAACACTTTCTCACTTGTACGGCCGTGCTCCTAGAAGGCGGTCACAACACACAGACTTAACCACACACACACTTAGCATACATACATCTCATTGAATAGAGCCCAAAACAGTGTACTATATTTCTCTCCGCAACTTCTTTGCTTTTCACAATCCTTAAGATTAGCTTACGTAGACAGTTGTTCGGGGATGGGGATGGCTGGTTAGGTTAGCTCTGGAGGGGAGGTCTTATTGAGAGAGAAAGGGGAAGAGGCGGTGGGTCACATTTTTGGGGTAGGGCGAGGAGTCAATATGACTCTGTGTGAATACATGAGAGCATTAGCACCAGCGCGGCTGCACCAGGGTAGCTCAGGCACACAGTTGATATCACCTGACAGGTATGCTTCCATTCTCGCCAGTCGCCACGGAAACAAAAAAAAAAACAGCCAACCACACCGTGAAACAACAACAAGACATCGTCAACATTCAACTTCTATTGATAATAATAAACAAAATACAAAGATATTCAATGAAACTACACAGTGACTATGTTAACGGCAGGGCAGACCAAAGCTCTGCACATCCAGAGACTGGGAGGGGGGGGGGGGGCCGGAGCGGCCCTTGAGCCGTCTCTGATGCTCCCGCATGGGGGACCCAGATGAGGGGGGCGGCCACCACATGGAGAAATACTGATTTGAGATTTGGCCCAGCCCCCCCCAACCACAACACAAACTTTCTCCAGGTTTGGCACTGCGGGAGAGGAGCAGGCAGGAGTTGCGGCTCCCCAAGGTGGAGGTCTGAGGAGCAGGGTGGAGAGGGAGGAGACCGCCACGACCATTGCGGTAGATGTTCCGTCAGTCCTTCATCCGTTTGTTCTGATCCTCTTCATACAGCGGGACAGACATGTTCACAAGACCGCCGCTTCTCTTCTGCTCCAGTTTCACATTTTTTAGAATTTTCTTTCCGCCCTTCCGTCTTTTTTTTTTGTTTTTTTCCTCAAAGTGTCCCGTAATGAACAACACCAACAACAGTGAAAGGACAACAATAAAAATGCCACAGAGCACTTCATGTCATGTAGCGGGTGATCGCTCTCAGAGCGTACAGCAGTTCCGCCTGCATGCGCGCTTCCATTAGAAGCAGGTTAACATGGACCTGGAGAAGACAGGAGAGCAGGTGTTAGCAGAGCTTCAGTGAGGTTTAACATCCTCCAGGGCCGGACAGAGAGAGCGTCAACTCACCTTCTCCGAGTGCTGGAACTGCCTCCAGAAGCTCTCGTACATTCTTTTTGTGGTCTTCTCAGGAATGCACACCATGGTCTTGATGTAGATTTTAAAGCTACGGTCCAACAGCTGGTTTATCTCCCCGTAATCATAATCGTCATATCTGGGGAAACAGAGGCAGGAATACCATCAGGGATCAGGTGGCTCAAAGGGTAGAGCGCGTACCATATAGGCTCAGTCCTAAAACGCAGCGACCCGGGTTCGAGTCCTGCCCGTGGTCATACGCTGCATGTCCTCCCCTCTATCTCCCATACCTTCCACTCTATAATTAAGCATTAAAATGCAAAAATAAATCTTTGAAAAAAAAAAAAAGGAATACCATGATCACTTGGGGAGAGAAAATTCTAAAAAAGAACTCAAAAATCAAAACCAGTCCAATGAAGGTAGGCTAATGACCTGATGCCGAACATGCAGTGGATGTAGTTCCAGATGGCCCTGCGCAGCATGGACGTGTCAACGTCTTTGTGAGACGCCATGGTGTTGTAGGTCAAACTGGCCGCCATCTGGAACTTCTCGTCCAGCATCTGACCCACGTCCGGGTACAGCCGGTTGACCAGGGAGAAGCCGTGGTCCTCCCAGCTGTAGTCCTGGATAGACCCGGGACCAGCACAGTTAGAACCATCCGACATGCCATCTGAATCAGGCAGTGTTTTGTGTCACCGTGTGTGCACGTGCGTGCCATCTACCTGCACCCTGAAGGTGGGCACGTGCTCGCCGCGCCGGGAGAAGTCCTTATAGCCGTAGCTGGGGTCCTCGAAGTGGCGGGACACATCCCGGGAGGGCGCGCTCTCCTCGTCCTCCGCCGTCACCACCAGCATGCTCTCCGTCTTCTCCCGCTCAAAGCGCTCCACCATCTCCTCCTGGCTGGTCTCCTCCTCGTGGCACTCCTGCAGCTGCTTCATCTTCTCCATCAGAACCTCCACCTCGCCCGACACCTCCTGAACACCAGAGGAAAACCATTTGAGTCAAGAGGAGGGCGAATACGACTCTCATAACCCCACCCACTATATGGATCAACCATTTTCAACACACACACACACACACACACACACACACACACACACACACACACACACACACACACACACACACACACACACACACACACACACACACACACACACACACACACACACACACACACACACACACACCTCATTGCCGAGCAGGTCGTCGTGGTGATAGGCGTGGCCATTCCCGTTGGCGATGTCGCAGACGCAGTACTGGCTGAGCGAGGGGGGCCGGAAGGTGTGGCCGCCCTCACAGTGGATGTCGGGGGTGATGCCGCAGCCAAAGGTGAAGGAGGCCAGGGAGTGGTAGTGGGTCAGCAGCACCACGGCGTGGATCAGCTCCGCCAGCGACCAGCTGTGCTCCTCTGCCTTCAGAAGATGCTTCAAAAAGGTGGGGTACAACATGTTAGCATTATTAATGGAGTCACAATTATCCTCACACTGAAATTCATGCGACAAGACAACGATAAATAAAATATATTACAAAAGAATATCCCATTTATCCCCTCACCCTACACGTCCTCCAACCCCATCCCTTCACCCTCCACCCCCCATCCCCTCACCCTCCACCTCCTCACCCTACACCTCCATCCCCTCCCCCTCCTTTACCTCGATGTGGTCCTTGGTGAGCAGCCAAGGCCGGTGGGCCAGGATCTTGTTGAGCTCCCCGAGGTGCTGCAGCTTCTGGGGGGCCCCGTCCAGCCCTTTGAGCCACTTAGGGTCCCCCCCCACCTGCAGGAAGTCGTTGACATGCAGGTTCACCAGGTAAGAGCACTGGTGCCGGGCTGCGGCCTGGGGGAGGACATGAAGAACACATTGAATCCATGTGGACACAACATTTCATTTGGATAGGAATCCTATTGTTCTTCAGTTATCTGAGACTTTAGAGGTCTCATCCTCACCATGATGCCTATGTAGTGGCGGTAGTGTAGGGACAAGGGGCCGTCCATCTGCAGCAGGTAGTGCTGCGTCCTAAGGAAACCTTCTAGGTATTGTGGATGGAAGCCCATGACCAGCGAAATGTTGTCAAGGCGACCCAGGGCCACGAAGGCGTCCTCGAATATTGATTGTGTCCTGTCATCCCCTTTGCTGACGTGAAGGATCTGGTAGAGGAGAAAAACAACAAGAACACATATGCGAGTGTGTTTGTTTATGACACGGATGAATGATTCTCCAGTCTCGGTCTTAGAGCAGACATTGTCAGCATACCTCTTTTTCAGGGATGAATCTGCTGGGTCCATTAGCCAGAGGCCTTGGGCTCCGCACTCCCAGGTCCTACACGAGAAGAAAAAATGGAAGGAAAATTTCAGCATTACAAATTGTGTGTCTTTCTAGGAGCCTCGTTTTTGGTGCCTCGCTGCAGCGTCACGACATGGCCCACTGCTTCTCCCGCAGGACTAACAAGATCGTAAAAAAAATTATGGCAACGTTGTCATAATCTCCGAAACTCGCATATATACCAGTAACAGTTTAGGCCATCAGTATTTTAACTTATAAACATTATACATAGCCTACATAACAAAGTTTAAAGATCCCGACCCGTTCGGAATTCGAAGTACAAAAATATAGACAAATACGAGAGCATTTTTTATGATTGCCATCAACTTTAATAATAAGAATAATAATACTATGCTTTGAGGAACACATTTAGGACAGATTAAAGGACAATGGCCAAAAGGTTGTTTGTCAAGACATGTCCGCGAGCCTGCGCAGACCCTAGCCCTGTTTAGGCTCTACTGCGCAGGACCAATAAATGAATGAATGTCCATGGACTGGAAGAATGTTACTCCAAAACAACATCTAAGTGATAACAACTACAAATCCAACCTTATGTCGATATATTTCCTAGGAATAGACACAACTCAAACAAAATGATTGATGCGTTTCCCGATGAAAAGTAGCCTGAAAGCTGGACCACAAAAGAAAACGCTGCACTGCAGCTCCTTAACTCACACTAAACAAGTTTGCCACAGAATAACATCTTTAATACTGCATTAAAACCTACGAGAGCAGTGATAAAACACTGCGTTCACTGCTCTGAACGAAATCCTTGCCATTAAAACATTACACGGCTTACCTTTTTGCTAAGCCGTTGACAATGAGAACAAATCTTCAGTATGTCTGTCACTGAAAATGAATTATTCCCCCCTTTCCCCCTGGGTGAGGTGGCGTGCCTCATCTTCTTTATTCTCTTTGAGTTATAAGAGACAAAACCAGAACTATCGTCGGAATGGCAGTTTCCTTCTTTCTTTGTTCTTGGAGGCACTGGATAGTATAGCTCGGTCGTCAGCTGTTGCAGCCCCACAGCAGAATACCGTTTTCTCTCTGCCCATACATTCTGTAAATAAGCGGAGGCACCCGTGACTGACAGGCCACTCAGCCAATCCCCTTTACGAAAACAAGACCCCACTGAGCCAATAGCAGAAGGGAAGACGGAGGGGGCTGAGCGACTTCTCCTAAGAAAAAAACATCACCTCCGCCTTTCTTTAGCTCTTTTGAAAGCTATTGATAATGATCGCATTCATCATGACTCATCATCCCTCTGTATGCCAGGCAGCTCACACGTCTGTTTACGGTTGTATAATGCCTTATTATTATGCAATTAGGTCACTAATTAGGCTACATTAAGCTATTCATGTAGAGAGAGGAAGACCACTTCAGACTTTAGTACCACACTCCCAAAAATGTATGGATACTGTCATGCTGCATGCATGTAGCATCAACACAGAATTCCATTACTGACATACCAACAGCACCCCCAGAGCCCCCCCCCCCCCCCCCCCCCCCCCACACACACACACACACACACACACACACTCACACACGCAACACAATGTCCCCCTCCCCCCCCCCCCCACCACGAACACACACACACACACACACACACACACACACACACACACACACACACACACACACACACACACACACACACACACACACACACATGCACCTCCCCCCCCCCAGCCCAGCCAAACCCAGCCCAGTGTGGCGTAAACAAGGCAGTTAACAGGCAGTAAGGATAAGACTACAGTGGCATGATCTACCTGCAGGGTTATTCTACTGCAGCAAGACGACAACAACAGCAGCAGCCGTTCAGTTGACGGCTTTGGTGCCCAGCCCACCAGACCTGATAATGACAAGGCTCAGCCAATCAGACGGGGCCAATGACTCCCCTTAAAGCCAAGGGGATGCAGAGATAAGGAAGGCAGCTCTCATGGCTCACGGTCCCCCCACCCCTCCAACAACACATTCACCCATTCACTGCCTCGATGACCCAATCACTCAGTTGTCAATACGTTTGATCAGTTTTATCTTTGGAGATATACCAAACCAATGGCCGCATTTATGCTAAGATATAAATATATTTACTACGTTAAACTACGTTGTTAGCTCGCGCTATCCACTGATCTGTCAGTGGGAATGACTCCCGGAAAAAGAGACGTCATCGTGCGCCATATCATATCTCTGTAATGAATATGTCAGATGACATACAGGGTCTCCTATCTCAGGGCTGGAAGCCTGTTTGACTGGTCTGAGTAGAGCTTGGAGTGTGTGTGTCTGAGGAGATTGTTGAAAGCAATAAAGATCCCAACCATTAAGTTAATTTAGCTGAAGTCGAGGATAGGGCGGGACAAGCCTCTCTCTGTCTCTGTCTCTCTGTCTCTGTCTCTGTCTCTGTCTCTGTCTCTGTCTCTGTCTCTGTCTCTGTCTCTGTCTCTCTGTCTCTCTGTCTCTCTCTCTCTCTCTCTCTCTCTCTCTCTCTCTCTCTCTCTCTCTCTCTCTCTCTCTCTCTCTCTCTCTCTCTCTCTCTCTCTCTCTCTCTCTCTCTCTCTCTCTCTCTCTCTCTCTCTCTCTCTCTCTCTCTCTCTCTCTCTCTCTCTCAGCCCAGCCATTAAATGTTCAAGAGCCTAGGATGGATTTGGCCAATCGGCTCCCACACCGCACTCCCAGGCCCAGAATCAGCATGTTTATTGTGTGGGCCTAACCTCCCCCACCCCCTTCCCCAGACTGTGTCCCCAGGACCACCCCCATGCCCCGACTCATCTGAGGGGGTTAGTGGGGTGATGCGTAGCGGTGAGCCCGCCCCTCCCCAGGGCTGTGGTCAGCACTCTGAGGGGCCGGAGCCCCACGGCTCAGCAGAACAGAGCATAACAGGCTGTTCAGAGCGGGCTGAGGGCCACACACACCAGGCCCTTCACAAGGGCCCACCGGGGCACGTGGCCCGGGGCTGAGAACCACACACACCAGGCCCTTCACATGAACCCACCGGGGCCCAGAGCTGAGAACCACACACACCAGGCCCTTCACATGAACCCACCGGGGCCCGGAGCTGAGAACCACACACACCAGGCCCTTCACATGAACCCACCGGGGCCCAGAGCTGAGAACCACACACACCAGGCCCTTCACATGAACCCACCGGGGCCCAGAGCTGAGAACCACACACACCAGGCCCTTGACATGAACCCACCGGGGCCCAGAGCTGAGAACCACACACACCAGGCCCTTCACATGAACCCACCGGGGCCCGGGGCTGAGGCCCGGCAGCCCCGGGCCCCGGTGTGTGCGTGCACACTCAGTTCAGACCAAACTGAACGGCGCAGCCACTGGCACACACGCACGCACGCACGCACACACACACACACACACACACACACACACACACACACACACACACACAGAGTGGTCATCGAGATGTTGGCCGACGGTTGTCTGCCTGACAAGAGTCAAGAGGCGAGATCCAGAGTCACAAGATTGTTGTGTCCCGGTTTGAGAGCGCTGATTGTCTCTGTGATGCTCACACGTTACAGCAGTGGTTATCAAGGCCGCAGCACACAATGCATTCCCCCAGGGCCGCAGAGCTGCCTCAAAGAGCTGGATCTAACAGCCCAATGGACTGCACCCTATTGTTGAAGCTAGGGGCTAAATATATTGTGAGACATTATATGTTGTACTATACCCCCGCCACACGCCCGCACAGTATTACTTTGTAAAAATAGAGCATGTGCTTGGGTGATACTGTATAACTTTCTTATCACTGGGCATCTTTTTTCAGATAAGGCTTTTAGGAGAAGGAAATAAGGGAAAGCGAACTTCAAGAAAGTAAGATTAATACAACACATCAACTTATAGGAGCATAGTCTACTATTTGCCTAATGGTCTAATGCCATTTTAGACTGATTTGCACATATCACTAACATCACTTTCTGTGCATTCATTTTCATATACTAATATGTTCAGGATAGGCTTTGGTCTATGGGATTACAGCTTTCAACAGATTTTTTTTTATTTTTTTGTCTATGTACAAACCAAAAAGGTCATATACTGTATATAGAACGGAATGGGTTATCGTAAAGGTAATATTTTATTCACATTTCAAATCATTCATTTCTTAATAAATGTATTGTGGTAGATTTAAAGTTATCAAACCAACATGGTTATTCTGCCTAAAAACATCTTAAATACGTTCTAAAAGACATCATACTCTGAACCGGCAATGAGGAACAAGTTATACTACTGCTGATCTCATGCAATTTTGTTTGTTCCTAGGTCCCCGTCACGATTAAAACAATAATAAAATAATATAATAAATATAAAAACAAAATAAGAATAAAACAAAAACTAACAAAAATGATGTTGTTATTTTAGGAGCACAACTTAATTTCTAATCCTTTTAAACTAGATGATTAAAGTTTTAAGGATTAAACAACTTTGTGAGGAAAAAAGAACAAGATCAGGACCTATAAGTCCCAGCTGCGTGAGACCACAAACTGTGGATCTGTAGAACAAGTGGTTGAAGTCCAACCTAACCGTTCAAACCTGACCGAGACTGCAGAGCAGAGGGGGCAGAAAACCCTCACACAATGACATAAGCCTAGCAACAGGCCTCCACCAATCACAAGAGAGAACAACAGTGAACAGGAACCAATTTTTTGCTCTCCCCCTGCTTCACTTGCACCTCTGAAAAGAGGATCTGCAAGAGAAAAAAAAGTTTGTCGAGCACACTATTTCTGATCCATTTTAGAAAAATGTAATGCAGTTGCCATTTTATGCAAT
Source organism: Gadus morhua (assembly GCF_902167405.1). Classification (NCBI taxonomy): domain Eukaryota; kingdom Metazoa; phylum Chordata; class Actinopteri; order Gadiformes; family Gadidae; genus Gadus; species Gadus morhua. Next base: position 19,561,968 of record NC_044068.1, read on the forward strand.
TTATTTCTGGCATAACTTTTAGGCACAGTGAATAAAAGTTGACAGCAAACAAAAACAGTTTGAAAATAAAAGCTGTTAACTCCAAAAACAACACAAACAACACACAGACATTCAAACTAACTTTATCAGTGCATCATGTTTGTACCTTGTCTCCCTCACATTCACTCAAGTTTATTTAAGCTGAGCCAAACAGAAGAGAAGGCACAAATCCATACTACCAATCTGTAGCTACAAAGATACTGGGAAAACCTCATACACAGGGTGAGAGTGAAACCCTATGGACTGAGGGAGGATCCCCCCACCCCCATCCACCCCTACCCCTCAGTTCTCTAAACACTGCTCTGGGTCCAAGCTTCTTCGAGCACTAAAGCACTTAACATAGCAAGCTAAAGACCAGGCAACAGCTAGTTAACCCTTCCCTGTCCAATCGAGAACCAAAAAATATATTGTGTTACTAATAACGAAATGCTGAGCAAAATAAGCATGATGCAGTATAAGCTGAACTAGAATGTATGATTAGCTGTGAAGGGATAGAGTTTAGGGGGAGAGTTGTGGGAATGAGCGGGGCTCTGGCCACTAGCTTGTGTTTCCAAACCCCCCCACCCATCCCCACCTCTGATCTCTGTGTATTCTGGCATGCTATCATAGTGCAGCTGGGGGATTGCCAAGCACCGACCAACACCACCCCCACCAACACTCCACCACCCCTCCTCTATCCCAGCCTTCCCCCAACCAGCCCCCACCCCTCCCACAGACCAACGGGGCCTGGAAACACGCAGAACAGAGGGACTCTGGGAGGAAACGTTGTTCCTTGGATTCCATGAAATCCAGCTGAACCTGAGAAACTCAAAGGGAGCACGGTGAAGGAAAGAACGAGTGAGTCCAGGAGAAGACTTCTTAGACCAAAGGAAACAACAACTGGAGCGCTCCTCGTTTTGTTTTGGTTTTGTTAAGTTACATTTACATTACATTCAGGGCATTTAGCGTACACTTTTATCCAAAGCAACTTACAAACGTTCACACACCGACGGTGGAGTCCAACATGTAGGGCGACAGCCGTCTCGTCAGGAGCAGTCAGTGTGAGGTGCCTTGCCCAGGGACAGCTCGACACTCTCGGTGAAACTGGGGCCAGTGATGGGCCTGCGATGGCCTGCAGCACGTGAGGAAGAGCCCACAGCCCACCTGGATGTTATTTTGCCAGGGACAGGGAAGCTGTCACAACAACGATCTCCGACAGAGAGAAAAGGGGAAGCACCATAAAAATAACAGAACATGTCAAATAATCATGTTGCTATCTTTAGCTTGATCTGACACCGCAACAAGAGGGTTGGAAAAAGGGTGCATGGCTTTCAGCTATGCCTGTTGCCCTTTCCAATATGTCGGAGCCTGACCCCCCCACCAAGACCGCCACTCCCCTTTCCCTGATATCGCTGTCTCATAATGATCATTTATGGCAATCAAAGGAGATTTTCGTCTCCAGTAAGAACAGAAGGACTGCCAACAGTTCAAAGGTCAGAAACGGCCTGTCTCACATGAAAGCAACAAACAAGGTGCTGAGCTTAGCACTAACCCTCACTGTGCCAAAATAACTAAAAAGACCTAGCTTATAACAGCACTAGATAATTAACAACCATAAGAGATAACACTGCTCCTCTCTCGGTATGCACATCTCTTTTTACCCCCCCCCCCCCCCCCTCCTTCTGACTAGGAACACACCCTGCTGATTGAGCACATCTGACTCACAGGCTTCAGAGACTGTAGATACAGTTCATATTAGGCAGCATCAAACCCTTAACAATGAGACCCACTCCTGTGGCCGTCTCTAGGAATACACTGAAAGGGTAAATAATTAAGGACTGATCTTATGCTTGACAACAACAACACCATCATAAAGGCAGCTAACTGGCTAATATTTCCCGTTTCTAATCGTCATGCCACTGAATTGGCTGCACTTAAAATCAGCTGAGCATAAAAGCCTGTTAACCTTGCGGTGGCATTCAACAAACATGAAAGCTTTTATCATGATAGGTCCATATAGTTCGCTTATGTGGCCCGAAAGACAACATCTGACTGCTGAGGCTAAAATTCTGCAGTCACTGATGAAGCTAAAACTAAAGCAAATTCTGTATTCAATGCTAAAGCTAACACAGAAGCTCTAGCCCCTTTCACACATGCCGTCTATCCCAGATTTTCGGGAACATTTCCTGCATGTGGGATTTGGAACAGGGATATAAATCCCAGTAAAATCAATCACCAATCACAAGACTTCGCTGAAGATGAATTCTAATCTGTGACTGTTTATTTTACCCTGCAAATGCTTTTCAGTTGATTTGATAACAATATTGTGGGATTGTGTTTGGATGATGGCTGGTGTAAGCAGCGTGACCTGCCCCATTCTGACTGGGCTCTTGGGCTTGGGGAGACTGCACAACTGTTGAGAAATCAGTGTGCACAGGTTAAACCAGCCATCTCCACTCACTCAAGAATTCTCCTATGGCAACACCAGCAGGCCAAGTATAATGTCCAAAAAACCTTATACAATAAACCAGATTCAACACTCCCACCCCCTTGTGTATGGAGGAGCCCAGCAAAATGACCCTAGGCGAGTGTGGCCTCCACCTAGGTAGTGTGTAGTAACATACATTGCTGCACTAGGGGCCACAGGTGTGCAGCCGCACCCAGCCCCAGGTCCAATCAGACTCGGCCAGGTGAGGCTGCTTTAACCAGCTTTAATATCTTCTTCTCCTGTTGAGTTTTATGGCTACTGGCATCAATATGTGTATCCACTATCTGCTTGGCTGTCTCTTGGCCCATCTTTTCCTAGCATTGTTAAGACATGTGTGAAAGGAAGCATGGCCGCATCTGTGAATAGCAATAATCACTAGCGATGCCTGAAAGGTTATCCCAGTCATTTGTATTCAGTAAATATGCATCTATTTGCATCTTTGCATGTTGACTTTGTTGACTTTGTATGTATTCGAGCCGAGCCTTCGCTTTTGGAGTGAACGCAGGTCAAAAAGAATGAGCCGGAAAGGACTTTTCAAAGGAGAACATACTGGCAGAGTAATTATTGTCAGGGAAGCCAGTATAAGTGCTTATTTTATGATTTAGAAGAATATATATTTGTTAAATAGGCGAACACTGTAGGCAACACTGAAGCTAACACTTAAGTCAACACTGAAGCTAACATTGGAGTCAATTATGAAGTTATCACAGAAAATTCTATAAAAAACAAACACTGAAGCTAACAGTGTGGTCAACACTGAAGCTGTGGTCAACACTGAAGCTTACACTGTAGTCAACACTGAAGCTTACACTGTAGTCAACACTGAAGCTTACACTGTAGTCAACACTGAAGCTTACACTGTAGTCAACACTGAAGCTTACACTGTAGTCAACACTGAATCTTACACTGTAGTCAACACTATAGCTTACACTGTAGTCAACACTGAATCTTACACTGTAGTCAACACTAAAGCTAACACTTTGGTCAACACTGAAGAGGGTCATCCCTATGTTCCCCAGGTCCTATGTTCCCCGGTTGCAAAGGGGTTAGGGTCAGGTTTAGGGTTATGGTTAGGGTTAGGGTGAGGGTTAACCCTAAACCTAACCCTAATCATAATCAATCGGAGGAGAGACATTCTAACCAATCACAGGCGAATCAGAGGCGAAAAAGGCGGTACTTGCCCGTACCATCCTACGAAAAAAAGATTTGCTCACAGGGTGCCCTATGTTCCCCGGTCACATACAAAGCGGGGAACATAGGACCCTGGGAACATAGGACCCGGGGAACATAGATACGCTCCCCACTGAAGCTAACACTGTGGTCAACACTGAAGCTAACACAGTAGCCGACACAGAAGATAGTTAATTATGAAGCTTACAAAGAATCTCAAAATGAAGAAAACTGTATCTAACAATGAAGTCACCACTGAATCCAACACTGTAGTCACCATACTGAATCTAGCCTAGGAAGGAGGAATCCTAATAGTGATGTGTCAAAGACATCAATCACAACTAGGATAAGAAACAGTTGAACTCTGTAGGCTGAGTCTGCCGCTATGTCTTCCATCCGGACCCATTATCCTCAGCGGTACACATCAGAACTGCTGGTCTGTCTCTGTTACCTCATTAATAAGCCATGGACCCCGGGGCTTGAGGGAAGTGCAAGGTGAACGGCGGAACCATCGTTAGAGCACAATGACGTTAATATTACATTTTTTTATAATCGTGTTAGATAGATCGGAAACTGAAGCTTCAGTTTATCTCCTCATTGTCTGTCACTGTTGTGACAATGATTCACATTGTACACACTATTCAGTAAATTACTTTTGTGAAATATGTTTCGGACTTCATCGAGTAGGATCTTCCACTTAGTAATTGAATTACTTGTCTCTGCTGCATAATTTAACATCTCCACATATGTTGTGAATAACGATTTGAACCAAGGTTTTACCATTGTTGAAGTTAGAAGAAAATAGATAATAGTTATGACAAAGTGGACTTCATAACATGTACCACCCTATCGATATCCCTGGCAAAGTTTGAATGGAGATAATATGATAGCCATTGCCAAGGTTCTGCCACTTTGTGACCCAATATCCATCCAGGCCTCTCCTGTTCTCAATCCTTCATGTTCTCCATGCAAACACCACACTTCCGTTTTGATACCAGCTCCATTTCCTAACCAAACCAACTTGCTCATGCAGACAGAGGATGAACACGACGACACACCCGGTCGGACAGGCTTCATCTGCAGACTCAGCGTTAAGAGAGGGACAGTGTACAAAACATAATGCAACACACACACACACTCACACACACACACACACACACACACACACACACACACACACACACACACACACACACACACACACACACACACACACACACACACACACACACACACACAGGCCTCTTCACTCCATCCAGTCAGTTCCCCAAAGCCAAACCCACATGCCATGGGAGCCTTTTTTCTGTTGTATCAGTCACAGCTGTAGATATAAACACATGAGGGGTAAAATGCTAATGCATACCAAAAAGAAGATTTGCAGCTATGGCTGAATGCCCCGTCCAGCAGTAAAGATAGCACATTCCTCACGTTAATTCTGAGTCTACAAAAACCATGTACACAACTAGTCTCTTTGTGTGTTTTTTGAGATGATCATGAACGACAGAGTTGGTTTCAGCTAACATGTAATGTCAACCTCAGTGACTATTCAACATTTCAATCTGGAAAGGAATGCATCTATCTGGCTATAAGATCTGAAACAAGAGAACAACAGAAAGTGAATCATTTTCTTCCATATGCTTTTATGCTATAATTCAATTCAATTAGATTTGTATAGCCCTTAATCACCATTACAGTCTCAAAGGGCATAACAGGCCAAATATTGACACCCCCCTGACACAAGGGCAAGAAAAAACTCCCTTAAATCAGCAAGGAAAAAAAATCTTGAGAAGAAACACATAATAGGGGATCCCTCCTTCCAGGTATGTTCAGGAGTGCAATGGGGGCCATAATTGACTTACAGGTAAGATGGGTTGCTGGCCGGGTAACCTTGAGGAGAGTCCAGCCATCCAGTCACCCACACGCCAGAACAGACAGAATAGTGAAGTAGAAGGGAAAAGTACATAGTGGAAATGTATACTGCTACTAATTGAGTAACTGCATAATAAAAGCACAAACAAACACGCAGCGGTGTTCGCATCGCATCTGTATTGTTTTCACGCCCCTATGTTCCAAACGCCAGGCTGTAGAGGTGCGTTTTAAGTTTTGCTTTGAATAGCTCCACAGAGTCAGCTTCCCTGATCACTGGTGGCAGCCAATTCCATGGGAAGGGGGCTCGATAGGTTATACATATTTACTATCACCACTTTCAGAGCACCCTCAGCAAGTTCATGTTATAATGTGTGGACTCACCGACAACGGATCATTAAATGGATCATTCATTTATTATAATTATTTATGTGTTTGTGTGTGTGTGTGTGTGTGTGTGTGTGTGTGTGTGTGTGTGTGTGTGTGTGTGTGTGTGTGTGTGTGTGTGTGTGTGTGTGTGTGTGTATGTGTGTGTGTGTGTGTGTGTGTGTGTGTGTGTGTGTGTGTGTGTGTGTGTGTGTGTGTGTCGCTCCAGTGCCAGTGATGTTGACGATGTTTGCTCTGCTGTTAATCAATAACATGGCCTGCAAAACCAGAGAATTGGACAAACTAACAGCTCCAATGTCTTCCTCCGACAGTGCAAAAATAGACCCGGCCTTTAGTGACTCTCGGCAGCATGCAGGTTTCTACAGGTAGTTTCACTTAAGGGAGAGACATGTATTTTTTGGCAAGCTCTCTAAGGACATCAATAAGGTTAATGAGTAATGGTTGAGATTGGTAAAAACGATAAGAGCCTTGCCTTTGGTAGTTTCTGCATGATTAATGTAGAAATGTTGTTGCCTTGTGGGGGAGGGGGGGATTTAATGTGAATCCTTACTTTAATGGATGGAACACTTTCCACCCCAAAAGAAAATTACAATTTGGTCATGCAACATCAACAAACAGGTCACAAGACTAGAAGTCATCATCTGAATTTGACTTAATAGTAATAAGAGTTAAGCCTATTCTGTGATGAGTTCAACCAACTGAAGGAGTTAATCATTGAACCAATCGGATGGCCACATCTCAACTCCTTATCACAAAGGGTGCGAATGCTCTTCAGGTCCGAAAGGGATGCTAATGATGAAGAGATGATAGAAGCCCATCATATTGAGTTCATTGTTTGGTATTAAGAGGTGGGCGAGGGGCGGGTCTTTTGGTTTTGGCAGGCTTGTAATCAGAAATGCTGAGCCAATCATCAAACAGGTCACACATTGTTTGTTGTGTTTTGGTGATACCTAGAGTGAGTCACTTTCTTAGATATATGTTTTCCATGAACACTGGCCTCACGTCGTATGAGTTGTGAGATCGCAAAAACATCTTTCACGTCTTGATGGTTTGATGAGACTCGAAGGGAGGGCGGAGCGTTTGCAAATCGCAAACTCGCCTGAGGGGAAATGAAACGGAGCAGGGGAAGTAAACACCAGGGGAGAGAGGCGGGAGGCACACAGAGAGAGACACAGAGCGGGAGATAGATAGAGAGATAGGGAGAGAGAGATATATGGAGAGAGAGATATATAGGGAGAGAGAGATACATAGGGAGAGAGAGTTATAGGGAGAGAGAAATCTATAGGGAAAGAGATATATTCAGAGAGAGAGATATATAGGAAGAGAGATATATAGAGAGAGAGATATATTCAGAGGGATAGATATTAGGGAGAGAGAGATATATAGAGAGAGAGATATATTCAGAGGGATAGATATATAGGGAGAGAGAGATATATAGAGAGAGAGAGAGATATAGAGAGATATATTCAGAGGGATAGATATATAGGGAGAGAGAGATATATATAGAGAGAGAGAGATATAGAGAGATATATTCAGAGGGATAGATATATAGGGAGAGAGATATATTCAGAGGGATAGATATATAGGGAGAGAGAGATATATAGGGAGAGAGAGATTTACAGCGAGAGAAAGATATATACTGAGAGAGAGATATAGATATTCAGAGAGAGAGATATCTTCAGAGAGATGTATACTGTATATGGGGAGAGAAAGAGATGTATTCAGAAGGATAGATTTATAATGAGAGAGAGATATTCAGAAAGAACAGGTTCTCACATTGCCACTCATGTCACAGCTTAATCTAAACTGGTTAGGTTGGGCCAGGGGGTGGAGAGGGGGAGGGCGGGGAAGGGAGGGTTGGGAGGGACGGGGTGGAAGGAGCAGGGAAGGAGGGACAGAGATGGGTTTGAGGAGGGCACAGGTAGTAGCGTCAGCCCAAGCCGGAGTGTGAGAGGAGCAGCAAACAACTTGACCAGTGTGCACCTCTTCCCCAATCAGGGATCAGCAAACACCTCCTATCATCTGGAGTTACATAATCATCCCTGGGAATCAATAACCAGACACTTCATGTGGAATGGGGGGAAATGAATGACTTTGTACACAGGATTACCCATCTGTACCCTCACACCTCACACACACACACAATTGTACTTGTATGCAATTACGCAAAATCTCTCACATCCCACACACACACCACACACACACACACACACACACACACACACACACACACACACACACACACACACACACACACACACACACACACACACACACCTGAAGGGTAAAACATGAAATGAAACATCATGTTTTATGTTCTATGCAACAGATCCAATAGACAAACCTTAATTGGCACCATCACAAACACACACACACACCAACCACTGCACACACACACAGACAGGGACCAAAGAGAGAAGGCCCCCATAGCCCTCACCAGGGGGTGAGGCTGGTGTTTGCGCAGTCGAAGTGCGGAGTCAGCCCGCTGTGGGATTAGTATTAGCCACACAACACTGCAGACCCCTCTGTCCAACGCCACACACAGCATAATGGCACCCACATCAGATCTCTATCAGCTCCCCCCCCACACACACAGGAACACATACACACACACAGACCCAAACGCCTCAACTTCAGAAAAAAACACCTTGGTTGGACCCCCCTGCCCTCAAATCTCTCTTCACAGAAGTCATGACCGTTTGTTAACTCACCTAAATCCCCCTCACACTGAGTACTTTGCAATGAGGTTGAACAACGGTGATAAAATCACCGCATAAGGGACAGCTGACAGCTGACAGCTTTCCCCTTGATCCGCCACTAAGGCATCAGAAAGTCAAAGAACTCTCTTGTAAACGTGTCCTCATAAACGCGTGTCTGGTGTGTGTACTTCAGAAGCCAGGGGTTGGCCACAACTAAATGCGTGGAACAGGATTGAGTTCCTCTCCTCACCCTCATCCCTCCACACCTAACCCCCCTCACCTCTCACACATCTGGGAGGAAAAGCTAACTTCTTGTCTGAATTGTCGGCAAAGGCCAGGCTAAGGAGTGTTTGTGTGTGCGTCGACATATCTGTATTTTGTCTTTATAATTGTGTGTGTGTGTGTGTGTGTGTGTGTGTGTGTGTGTGTGTGTGTGTGTGTGTGTGTGTGTGTGTGTGTGTGTGTTTGTGTGTGTATCGGGAATAGGGTGAAAAGGACTTGATAATAAGATACTAAATAATAAATGTATTCAGGTGAAATGATGGTTCCAATAGTGACTGCGCGTGTGCGTGCGTGCGTGTGTGTGTGTGTGTGCATAAGAGCTCAGAATCGCAGAGATGGAGAGGCAGGGGAGGGGGAACACAGAGGTACACACACATACAAACAGACAAACACACACACACATACACTGTGAGTCTTTGTCGCTTCCTCTTCTTCAAACATCTCTCTCAGAAATACACACATATGTTTCACAAACTTCGCAACTGTAGAAGACAAGTCAAGGCGTTATGATGTCCACTGTATATATACAGCATATACATGACACATATGTACAGTATATATATTTCATATACATGTATACAGTATATATATTATAGATAAACATATATATATTTCTGCCTCATGGTTGTTAACTAGACAGAAGTATCTGAAGCTCTAGACCCAGGGCAGCGTGTCTTTGGCCTGCAGAGGCTCCATTGGTTCAGCGCTGAGCACCATAGCAACAAGAACCAGCAGGCCTAGGCCTTTTTACACTGCCAAGCCGGAGCAGGCTTCCTTGGTTCATTGGAGATGGCAGGGCTGCACACAGAGAGTAGACTTCTTTAGAATAATTTGCATAAAACAAATGATTTAATCTTTTTAGGAATCAACAGACCCACATGCAAGAATAAGTATACATCTGAGTGTAGGCTAAAAACCCGATTAACTTTTCCAAGTTAAAAAACACCAACATATTCTTTATTTCGCTGACTACTTGTTTTTTATCCAGAGGATAAAAAACGTCTTTCTCGTAGATCACACCATGTCTTTGTTTAATGCGACTGCATCACAATCTTTCACATGATCAGCAGCTTGCAGATGTCACTGCCTCTCCAGTTAGAAGTACTCATGTTGATATCGCTGCGTTGTCTCTGTTGAGGAGACAGCGCAGCAACATCTCTACCCAAGTCCCTCCCCTGGAACCGCCGAGCCGTCTAATGAAACCGCCAATGTGTGTAGGGTCCGGGAGGGTAAATTGGGGTGCTAGATGAAGCCTGGGATTTACCTCGGGAAGTGTAAACGTGCGGACCATGCTGGGAAAAAGGCGTGCATAATACGGGCATATTTGGCAGTGTAAAAACATTTTCGACCGGCAGCCCAGTCAATGCGATGGAAGTGATAGCCTCAGTTTGATATTAATGGCAATTAGTCTAATTATAGACTCTATAGAGATTTATATTGATGCTTTACCTAAATCCATTATTTTATTTCAGTTCAAAGCTTGTGTGTGTGTTTGTGTGTGTGTGTGTGTGTGTGTGTGTGTGTGTGTGTGTGTGTGTGTGTGTGTGTGTGTGTGTGTGTGTGTGTGTGTGTGTGTGTGTGTGTGTGTGTGTGTACATACATGCATATTTGTGTGTGTGTGTGTTAGTGTGTACTGTGCACACACGTCTGTGGAGGAAGTCTATTCTCTGGATGTACCAGTGTGAGACCTTTGGCCTTTAATTCTGTGATTTCCGGTACAAAGCCCCCCCCCCGCCCCCTCCTGGTCCGGCCCTCTAACCCCCCTGCGGTGTGTCCGTACACCAGGCTGTCCCAATGGCTAGGGGGGGGGTCGGTGAGGGGTGGGGGTCTGTCTGGGGCCCCCACAGGAAAGCCCGGCACAATACTTGGCTCTGCTTTAAGTTGGACACAGAATCACGTTGCGCACACACATGCACACAAACACACATACACACACACACACACACAAACACACAGACATGCACAATCATCATCAACAGATCCCGGAGAAAAAAGAACAAGGACATACATGTGCTAGTTTTAAAGCTTGGCACACTTGTCCAACGTGTCCGAACACACACACACAGACAGGGTCTGGAGGGCTGAGACAATGGACAGTGTGGAAGTGGGCCAAGAGGGGAGGGTTGTTGTCCAGTCACTGGGCAACTGGAGCAGCAGATGGTCCTCTTCCCTTCCACTAACAACCAAAGTGTGTCGGGCGAGAGAGGGGGGTGAGAGAGGGGGGAGAGAGAGGTGGTAGGGGAGGTGGATGAAGGACACAGCGTCCTCCATCTGTGAGCCAACACCTTCCACCACTAGATGGCCACTGACTCAGCCACAGAGCCACGGAGCAGATGAGCTGCCATCAGAGCCCCACACCTGCAGCTCAACATGCAAGGTCAGAGGGTTTCAGCTCCCCTGGGCCCTGGGCAGACAGGAGAGGGATTATAGGGAAACGGGGTTGGATGGGGGGGTGGGGGTTACCGATATAGTCGGCCATGGGATAGGGGGAGAAGGAGAGCGAGAGAGACAGTGTATACAAGAAAGACATGGGTAAGAGAAGGGGAAGGTTTGCTATCCTGTCGGTCAGTTGCTCCCTCTCGGCAGGGACGCTTCAGTCCAACCGGAGTGTGCATGAATGCGTGCGTGCGTGTGCGCGTGTGTGCGTGTGTGTGTGTGCATAAGAGCTCAGAATCGCAGAGAGGGAAAGGGAGAGGCAGGGGAGGGGGTTGGCTTTTAGCCGTCACTGGGCAGTCATCTAGCCTTTCCCCCATCTCCCCCCCTCCCCTTGCATTAGCAGCCAGGGGCAGGATGTCTCTCTGCGTTCCATACATCAGATTTTTCTTTGCATCCAGACACCAGCTCCCCCTTTCTCCCCCCTCCCCCTTCCTTCCCATGATGCCCCCGTCACATGTATGCAGGGCGTGTTGTGCAGCAGGGTGAAAGTCCCCAAAACAAGAGTCATGTTACATGGTGTTGGTGGTGGGGCGGCAGCCAACAGCAGATGCAGGGCGGGGACGGGCCTATTGCAAGCTCTATTTGCACTCTTGTGTTTGAGAAGTGGAGCACGGCAAACAACATCGCCGCCCGATGAATGGAGCCACTGTGCTCCTCTTGCAAGCGCAGCAGTTGTACTCTGTGCATGTGTGTTTGTGTGTGCGAGAGCGAGGGAGTCAGAAAGAAAGAGCGAAAGAGAGACCGACAGAGAGAGAGAGAGAGTGGGAGAGAGACCGACAGAGAGATAGAGATAGCGACACATACAGAGGGAGACAGATGGACAGAGAGAGAATGAGAGAATGAGAGAGCGAGAGCAAGAGCGAGCGAGAGATGTGTTTGGGGTAAGGGAAAATAGAATAAGAGGTAGGACGAAGGAGAGAGAGAGAGAGAGAGAGAGAGAGAGAGAGAGAGAGAGAGAGAGAGAGAGAGAGAGAGAGAGAGAGAGAGAGAGAGAGTGAAGAATATTTTTTCCCTTCCTCAGACAGGTTGGGAGTGAGGTAGATGTGGTTGTATTCTTTGTAGTTCACTGAGAGGAGGACATTTAAGAAACGGCTGTGGTGTTGGATGACTCATTATAATTTTTTTGTTCAGCTTGCACGTGTGCTTGTATATCTGCGGGTGTGTGAGAGACCTGAGATGGGAGCTTGTTGAGAACAGAGGTCAACAAACATTTACACTCAGGGTCTGAGGTGTGAAACTCCCTCTTCTGGTGCTGTTGACTCCAAACCTCCACAACGTCTTGGCTCTGATCTCTCACTGAGAGATCAGAGCCAAGCGAGGGTCTCGCTCCTCACTTCAGGCACCAAACTCATTCTACTCGGTTGTGGATTGTTTGGAGGCAGAACCTCAGACTGAAGAGTTACTTAATATTCGTTGTACATGGCATGAGAACTTTGGGACGTGAACCTCCATTTATGCATGGCTGTTTGTTCGTACTTGATTGTGTGCGTGTTCACAACCACACAGTTTGTGTTGTGTTGTCTTGATTGATGTTATGCATCCTGCGTCTCCCTCTATGGAGCTGGATGTGAGTGATTTGTTGTGTTGTGCAGTGCAGCACATGTGCGCCTGACTTACATTTAAACAGACGATTCATCACACACATCTGTCAGGTCTGTGGTGCGATTCAAGAAATAGCACAGAACACATCCTGACCTGCCCGCCTTTCCTGGAATACGTCGTTGGATTCTTGAAATGCGCTGTGCCTTTCAGGCCTCTAAAACCAGAGGAACCACAAGGGCGAGTTGGGCAATGTGACATTCACAGTGATAGGGATGTTGTTACAGTCCCAGCTACTACAGTGAGACAGTACAGCAGAACCCAGAATGGGATAGAGAATACTGCATGCCATATGCGCAGCAATGACCCCCCCACCAACCCCCCCCACCTATCCCTGCTGTGGTGGCCCCCTAGCCCCCCTTTGCACAAAAAAGCAGCTTTGACAGGAGAGAGAGAGAGAGAGAGAGAGAGAGAGAGAGAGAGAGAGAGAGAGAGAGAGAGAGAGAGAGAGAGAGAGAGAGAGAGAATAACAATAATAGTGGGGGGATAACATATAGTCGGCCATGTTTCATTCCCTGTGGGTTCCCCACAGACTTTGTTTCAATTGATAAATCCTCCCTCCCCCGACCACCACCACCAGATGCTCAGGCTCAGACCCCAGCATATTCATCAGAACTGAGAGAAAAAAAGGCCTAAGAAAAACCGTGCAGGCCCTGCAAGGCTGGCCCACATAATGACAGGCTGCCTGTTGAGCACACAACACTAGTGGTGAAAGGGACAACACACACACACACATGGAAAACAGGGGCCCCTTGTTTACAGAGCAGAAACCCAACTCGTCCTCTCCGTCAAAGGGGGCCCTTGGGCCGGTGCAGGGCCGCACCGATCCACAGGCGCGCCTGGAATGCTCTTTCGGGTCAGCTGCTTCTTCTTCCCCCTGCGCCTTAATCAGATCACCTCATCCCTCTGGCTACACTCCAGCACACTGTTTAAAATCAGGCACGTTTCTCTGAAGTTAACCCCCTATTTCAGGTTGGATTTAAGCACTGAGATTTAAACCAATGTGTTTTGGGTTTAGACTTCCAGACAGGAGGGGGTGTGTGTGATTCCATGGTCCCGGCCGATGGCAACTTGGAGATCATTTTTTATTAAGCTTTTACCACCGTTGTTTATAAGCATTTACATGAAATGTTGTGTGTGAAGCTCATCACACAACATACTAGTGTCCGTAAAGTTAAGCCCTCTCTTTAGGACATCAACCGCTGCCCGAACAGAGCTCCACAAATCCACACATTCCTCTAAAAAGTGATTCGGAAAATGCTCTACGTCACATAACCACTGAACTTGAGTTCAAAGCATGAATAAACACCTCAAAAACAGGTCGGTGGAGACTGGCAAAAACATTGGAGTTTACATCCATCTTATTTCAGTTACTGTGACAAAATGTGGAAGATTGTTGAAGCAGAATTATTGCTCCTTCCATTATCGAAACGAGGTGAAGGCAAATGGTTCAACATTCAATGTCCGGGCTTCCACAAAACGCTGAAGAGACAATGACCCCCATAGGCTGACCAGCGCGGATGCAACACAGAGGAGTAGCCACTCCGTTATGCACGCCAAATTCTCTGTGCTGAAAAAAGACAGCCTTTTTCTCTTCTTGGAAGGTGGGTTTGTCTTTCGACAAAGGGCCCGTTTGTCGAGTGCCCTGCGGTCTGTGGATGAGAAGGTTTTCATCAGAGTTTCAATGAGTTGTGGTGAAATTAAAAAGGGAAAGCAAAAGAGCGACGATGGCTGTGCAGAATATAAATTTAGCCCGGCGCTGTGTTTCAGTGGTGACGGGGTGACGAGGTGCTGAAGAACTGTGATTTCATGCCATATTCTGCTCCCTAATTTCAGCAGTGATTTATCTCTCACCCTTCCAAGAAGCTCACAGCCTGCTGACTGTGCTCTGGGCAACTATTGACTGTTGGCTGTAGAATTATCTGAAGATCCTAAGCTAACCATGCCTTACATGTCTTACAAATCTATTTTAGCCAGCCCCCTCCCTCCTTCTCTTTTTCTACATGTATTTCATATAAATACTATGGCCCTATCTGCCTGATGAATCTGGATTTATCTGGATTTATTTAGCAGCGAGATGGTGTGAAGGAACTGAGGTTTTCTGTCTAGACAAACTGGGCCAGACGGACACTATCATGGAAAGGTTATTGAAAAACATCTGATGGGTTGACAGCAGGGACATATGATACCCTGTGTGTCTGTTGACTGGTGTGCTGGTTGTGTGTGCTACCACATTATAGTGCACTGGTCAGTCACTATAGGCCTCAGGAACCATGTACTTCAACCTCCTCTTTCTGTGTTTCACAGTTCTACTTTCCATTTGACTTTTTAATGGGAAATATAATACTGGATATGTGGCCAAGTTATAATGACGCTATAACACACTTACTGTACTAGATCATCAAATGACCATGTCATATTCCCTTCATTCCTCATGAAGGTAAGAGCTTAAGTAGAAGTCCTGTACGGTCGCCATGCTACAGCCAGTTTGTTCTTATATCAAAGTTCCCTCCAGGTCATAGGATTTGTTTTTGTATTGGCCTGTGTGTTATGATTCATTATTCTCTCAGTACCCCGGGTTGCCAGATACGAAACAAACTTGCACACAAACAAAGCTTGCCGCAACTAAGGGAGAACGCAAACAGACCGGATCAACCGAGATTGTGCAAGAATCTAACCGACCTAAGGAGCCTTGCAGCCATCCAAACCGCTCCATGACCAGAGCCTGCTGAAACAGGCGCATCTGGGAGGTTCATCTGAAAGATGGTTACAGCTTGAAGCCGGAAGGATTTCCAGACACATGCCCCTTGAGCTGGTTTATCATTTACAAAATATAAATATATTGCAAAGTGTATAAATTAGCTGATACATTTATAAGTGAAGGACTCAGCTCGGGACTCAGCTCGTGTTCACTCTTTGTCCTAAACCCGCTGACCCCTGTGACCTCCATCCAGACGTCCGCCCACGCAGCCAGACGGACAGATGCAGTTGTTTGCAGACACAGTAGCGTGTCTCAGGTGTGTTTTAAACTGTAGGACAACAAACATTGGGCTCGATTGGCCTCTCTAGCGCGGGCGTACAGGACCGTGTTGACACATTAGGAGCGTCCATATCTCCCAGCCGACCTGGAGAGTAAACAGAGGGGGACTGTTTTTTTTATTTTTTGCTTGAAAAGTGGTCCCATCAAGAGCAGACCTGCGGTTGCCATGGAGAAAACATCCACATTGCACAAAGATAAACCGACCCTATGACATAAGACAGCACCCAGGGGTGTACGGGCAGCGTTGGGGGGGGCTCTAATGTGGCTCATCCCGTGCCCTGGCCCCCTGCGAACAGGCCGGTTGTGTTTAGGTTGGTTGCTTTGTTTAGCGGGTCAGGGAACTGTTTGGGAACTATCTGTGCAGCATTTTCCGAAGACATAGTCGCTTTCAGGAAAACAATAACTGGCAAGGAGAAATGACAATGTGGACCGGGCAGGAGGGAGGACAGAATTAATGACTCCATGGCAGTTCTAGAAAATCCATTAGAATAAGCGGCCTGCTCTTCTTAGTTAGCATTGGGCTAGCTGTGTGTGTCCCAGAGGGATGTACGATAGGAAGGTTCAAGCAGTCAACAGATACGGTGAAACAGGTCAGAATAACAAGACAAATATAGTCCCTGGTCGTCATCCTAAAAACACATACACCAATGGCAAAAGAATGCAAGTAAAAGGTGTATTTGAAGAATTGTTTCTTCCCTCTCCTGTTCTCTCCCTCTCTCTACCTCCTTCTCTCTCTCTACCTCCTTCTCTCTCTCTACCTCCTTCTCTCTCTTTACCTCCTTCTCTCTCTCTCTCTCTCTCTCTCTCTCTCTCTCTCTCTCTCTCTCTCTCTCTCTCTCTCTCTCTCTCTCTCTCTCTCTCTCTCTCTCTCTCTCTCTCCAAGGTTGAGGCCAATGGTAACAGCTGCCGTGGCGGCTGAGATTAAGAGCCGCTTAATCACTAGATACTGGAGATGAAACTCCCAGTTTCAATAACATATTGATACAAGTGGTGTCAGTGACGTGAAGGTGGAGAGGGATTTTCTTTCCCCACCTGTGTTGACATCATAGCGTGGGAAAGTCACTTTGTGTCATGTTTTATCTGTGTGTGTTTGTGTACGCGTATGATATGACCTCAGCATTGTCCTGCTAGTGCTTGCATTTGAGATAAATCGGGAGAACAGGATGGACTTTGCCTTTTTTACTTCATATTCCATGGCTGCACTTCCAGCTGGGTGTGACTATGTGAGGGAATGGATGTTAGAGCGTGATCTAACGGTACCTTGATGGAAACGGTCCTCAAAAGGGCAGACAAAACAAGGACATCAGTCATCTCCAATACCTATCAAAAGTTTTTCAAAAGCTCAATTGTATGCCAAAACTACTTTAAAATTGAGCATTTAGTGAGAATAAAATGATTGTTATAGAAGAAATATATTTTAAATATTTATGTTGAGAAAGAACAAAAATATGTCTTGTCAGTTGCATAATTGCCATGAACATTGCAACAGTCAGGCCAGTCAGTTAATGGATGCAACCATTGTGTCCACCGGCCCATTGGTCAGAGTGTGTGTCCTGTCCAGTCAACAGAGACACAGTTCTGCTGTCCCTGTCCACTCCATGGGGTTCGGGTGAAGGAGGTTACATAAGCATGGACGCAAACCAATATCTGCACACACCTGCACACAGACAGACAGACACACAAAAGACAAACCACACAAATATATACAAGCCTGAAGCCACACACACTGGCACAGACGACACAAATGCCGAATAAGC
This sequence comes from Gadus morhua, assembly GCF_902167405.1. Lineage (NCBI taxonomy): Eukaryota > Metazoa > Chordata > Actinopteri > Gadiformes > Gadidae > Gadus > Gadus morhua. The sequence continues at coordinate 19,579,710 of NC_044068.1, forward strand.
TTTGAAATGATTGAAACCCAAGAGGAAGTCTGTTTCCAGGAGAGCCAGGAAGCAACGAAGGATGTGAACACACCCCTGAACTACTCTCAAAGAACAGAGAACACACACACACACACACACACACACACACACACACACACACACACACAGTTCAAGAGCCACACACATTATTGGAATGACATGCAGTACCCTCTACAGTAGCTATGGCCCCACTCTATAACACTTATTGAAACATTGTTTCAATAATCCCCCTCCACGGTTGGCCATAGAGAGTGAACCATGTGGGACTAAGATAAGCTGCCTTTCCATAAACACAAACACACTCAAAGGTCCAAACATGAGACACCACAGTGTGAACTCTTTAGTTAGTTCAGTGGATTACTTTGTGGGTCATTTACCTGTTGTTTTCCACTTTATCAAAAACCTTTTCACTGCATGGCACACATTTAAAGGAAATATGTGAAAGCGAAAAATGTATTGACACAGGAATGTGATGGCTCAGCAGGTCAGAGTATTGAGTGGGAAACAACAAAACAGCTCAATATTATAGATTAAAAATGTTGTGTGTTAAAGATCCCATATCATGCTTTGCATTTGGGGGTACTAGAATAGGGTGCAACAAGCCTGTATGTTACAAATACCCCTTATTATCATCACACTGGTCATTTCTGCAAAAGCAATTTCAGCATCTTTAAAAAACTTGAAACTTGAAAAAAACTTTGAATCATACCTTTAAGGTCCCCCTCCCGAGTAGCCCAAAATAAACATGATATAACCCCTTCAAGATTCCTCTAAGTCCCCTCAGAGGACAGGAAGGTGTCTCCTGAGGACACCGACAACCTCTCCATCCCTTTATACCCTTGAACACACTCCTTCTCCCCGCGCGTGCCTCACAGCTGCTATGCTCATATCTAGGAGACTCATCACATATCACACGTTTTGGAGCTACTCAGCTATTACCCATTTTGCTGCTCATGCATTTGGTGTTTTATTTGGGACTGTGTACAATTCAACCTCAACACTTCTTGGGCAGACTCTGCCTCGGTCTTCTCTGCCAAATTAATGTGATTAATTACCACATTAATCACATTTGTCGTTTTGTGCACTCGTGACGGGGCGGCCGACGGCCATGTGGATCTTCTGGCTCTCTGGATGGCTTTCCTTTCAGTTTGCACCACGGTGAAACAACAATGTACAGCTGGACTCCATCCCTCCATCTGCTTTCATTTACATGGGGGTCTGGGTGGCGGGGGGGGTTATACGCAGCATTGGAAGTGTGGAGGGGGGCATCCAAAAGTCATAGCTTGGATAGAACGACTCCAATAAAAGCAGAGGTTTGATGGTGGTTTGGCCTCACAACCAAGATTATTAATTTAAAGGACATTGTATAAACATTTTAATTCCACATGAATCTGTACAATACGTGTGTTACGGACGGTTGCAGCAGACGATAATATGAAGCTGTACACTGACCTCCATACTGAAATGAGAATGATACATTTCATTGAAGACGACCCAAAACTCAAACAAAGACAACCACACACACGGCAGTTAAATATCAGAGAAATGTCAGCGAAACGGGAGCACCAATTGAGTGTGTGTGTGTGTGTGTGTGTGTGTGTGTGTGTGTGTGTGTGTGTGTGTGTGTGTGTGTGTGTGTGTGTGTGTGTGTGTGTGTGTGTGTGTGTGAAAAAAAAAAAAAAAAAAAAAAAGAGAAATAATCTGAATTCTTAGTTGGGTGTTGGAATTCGAAGGAAATGTCCCGGAACGTTCTGGAAAACAAGAGGCGTTGATGTGAAGAAGTCGACCGGCCAGGTCTCCACAAGCACAAACTGTGTGTAGTACGAGCATTTGTGTGTTTGTGTTTGTGCACACGTACTGTCAGATTGAGCGTGTGTTGTGCGTTAAGGGACCCTGTGCAGTTAGCAGCTGCACGGGCTACCTGCCAGGACCCCCCTCCCGCCCCCGCCACATCCCTGCCTTTGTCGCTCAGACACTTTTCTGCAGACTTAGCATCACAGAAAAATCATCACACGTGTTCCTCTCTCTGTTCCCCCTCGGTCTCCTTTTTTTCTTCTTATTCCCTGACTTAAACTCCCTCTACTGTGGTTAACCCGGAAAGGAAAATGAAAAAGAACGACGAGATCCAGTTACAACGTACATTTATTATCCTCTAATTATACCATCAAACCAATCAATGAATCTGCATTCTACAGCTGGGCCTTGTGATTAGTTCATGACCATGGCTGACTGCCGCACACAGGAGTAAACAAGTGTGTGTACATACATTCATACACACATACATACACACAGAGTAAACAAGTGTGTACATACATACATACACACAGAGTAAACAAGTGTGTACATACATACACACATACTTACTCACAGAGTAAACGAGTGTATACATACAAACCTACCAACACACACATACACACACAGACACAAGCACACAAACACGTGTACACAAACACATGTACATAAACAGACGCACGTGTGTATTACACATGCTAACAGCGTGTCGAGGGGTCGAGCATGGCCCAATATCATGTTCACGTTTGTCTTGTCCTTCCTCTTGCCCTTTGGTGGGGGTGCGTGCGTGCGTGTGCGGGTGTTTGCATGTGTATTTTTGTGTGATCATCAGGGTGTGTTCAACTGTCTCAATGTTCCCTCCACTCGGACCGTCGAGCCCCCCCCATCAGCTGAGCCCTGATCCGCACCGGTGCCAGAGAGGAAACACGCCCATCCCACTCTCCCTTTCCGAGGGCATGACCCTCCACGATTCATAACACAGAGGGGCTTTGGCTCGTGGGGGTGGATAGGGGGGGACGCATGACTTCCAGAGAGCATGAGGAGAGCCTGTCTATAGACGTGCCCTAGTAACACGGTTGCTACGGCCAGTTCCACTGGCTGTTTTCTCAAAGGAGAACCAAACCGAAGGCCTCGTGAGACCATCCAGCAAGTCAAGTCTGTGTTACGCAATAAATATCAGTATGGTATTGGCATGTCACTCATTCATTTTTCCACTTATGGCCATACATTGTTAAAAAACTCCATCAAATCATAAGAAATACCTTGCTCTCTTCGCTCTTGCCAAATCTAGTTGGAAGTAAAGTAAAAACATCTTCCACCCTCTTCCCAAACATGTTCAGGGAATCTGTTCTATGGTATCCCAGTCTATCACGGATAACTCCATGTCTCCTCTTTCCTCCGCCGTGGTTTTGATATTCTGCAGACTGACGCTCTCCTGGTCCAACATGAACTGAAGCTCCCAGCCGGCGTGTCCTGAACCTTGACCCCCCCCGTTATTTATTTCATGCATACAGTCCTACCCTGTTTCCTTTTCTCCAGCCCGAAAAAATACCCTGTAAATTCCTCCCCTCCAACGCATATTTCGCCTTAATCCTCGACTCCCTCTTCATCCTCTAACTCTACACTCCAACTTCCCGTTTTCTGTGTCTCCTCTTTTTAGCCTTCTGACACGGAGGAACCTGTGTCTTTGTAATGCAAAAATGTAGCGAATATGCATATATTTTACATAAAATGTATCCCTATGCTGTCTTTTGCCTAATTGCTATGATTTTTCCACCATATACTGCCATTAACATCCAACACGTGGGTCCAGTTGGCAGATGTAATGACCTAGTGCTCAGAATAAGTTAATGTGGGCTTTTGGTCAAGTTGTGGTCAATCAATTATAGGTCCTATGACATGCCACCAGGTGTGAGTGTGATTAGCCGTTACAAGCCGATTTGAAAATCTGCCCCTTTATGACATCACAACTGGGTGTGTCCACCTAGATGTACGCTGGACGGCGTGGACAAGTCTAGCAGCCGCGGTTGGCGGTTGTCAGCCGCGGACTCTACGGCTAAACCGCGGATCGGGCAGATGACGCGACAAAAAATTCTAATTGAATTAAATTCGGGCGGGTGGCTGTTTAACCAATCAAAATAAAAATATTTCTTCTTCTTTTTATTCTTATGTATAACATCTTCCGGTGGTGAATTATATTTGATAATTCACTGTTGCTAAGCAGATCGCTGTCAAGGAATGTGGATCTTTTTTTTGTAACTAACTTGTCAACCCCAGCGTCTTCGGTTGCTGAGCGGCGTTAACGTCTTTGGCGGCTGACTATTGATCAACGCTTCGGAAATGGCAGCGCAGGCGAAGGTAGTACGTCAAAGACTCAAAAAGGGAGAACTAAAAACCAAGGAAAAAGAAGGTTGGAAAAGTGCTGTCTATAACTTTGATGAAGGGGTGAATCCGGATGACACCAGTTGCAGGCTATGTCACATGCAAAGGCTGCGAAGCTGTTTATGTTCATGACAGTCACAAGACGGGTACGTCTTGTTGCATGAACATGTTGCATCACAAGTTTTGTCCGTCGAGATCCCAATAGAGTACCACATGATGTAAAATCAAATCTGACTCCCTGATTCATGTGTGGACCTGTGCTCTCTTGATATAAGCCCGTTCGATATAGTGTCGGGTAAAGGATTCCACCAAGTGGCCCAGACGTTGATTGACATAGGTGCTAAATTCGGTTCCGTTGGCGCTGGTGCTATCTTACCCCATAGGCAAACGGTTTGTGATTGGGCAAAGAAGCAGGCTTCCGATGATAAGCAGAAACTTTCGGATGCCATCCAGAGAGCTCTATGCAGCAACGGTGGTATTGCCGTAACCACAGATATGTGGACTGATGAATTTAAAAAGAGGGCATACACAGTCCTTACGTGTCACTACATCAGCGAGTGGAAGCTGGTAAATCGTATTTTGGCAACTGTGGAATTTGACCCTACCCCTGAAAACTTCCATGAGCAGATAACCAGTGTGTTAACGTCCTACGGAATACAGACATATAAATAGTTTTTGTCAGTGGCCAGGGCTCGAACCTAAAGGCTGCAATCCGATCCTATCACTGGATTTACGTGCTCCGTACACATCATTAACATGGTGCTGAGACATACGTTCAGTACAAAGGGCAGAGATTCCGATAGCATTGAGGATGCTATTGGACATGGCATCCATTGAGGATGCCATGTCCACTAATGCTATTCCGATAGCATTAGTGGACATGATAGATTACTTCAAAGAGCTTGTTGCATACCTGAAGAGAACCGGTGCAATCGCCAGCCTAAAGCACACCGTGAATCAAGAATGTGAAGTGCGGTGGAACAGTAAAGTCACAATGTTGGAATCGATACAGAAACAATACCAGGACATAAGAGAGCTGCTAAAGAGCAGAGACCAAGAACATCGCCTTGATGGCATCCACCAGGATCAACTCACACACTTCATCGACTTTCTCACCCTTTTCAAGTTCGCAATCAACGAGCTTGAAGGGGAACATTACCCAACAATTCACATGGTGTTGCTGCAGTTTTTCAAGCTCAAAAAACAGTTAGCCTTGACTTCCGTAAAGTCAAGGATTGACTTAACGGAATGGGAGAAGGATACAACAGGCCTAATTGTGGATGAGGTACAGGAGTACTCCTCTACAAACTTCCATATAGATGGATCAGCAGTGGAAAATCGACTTTCCTTTTGGAAGAAACAAGGCCAGTCATTCCCACGAGTCACGACTACAGCACCCTGCAAAGAGAATTGTATGCATTCCAGCAACAAGTGCTGCGAGCAAGCGCTCCTTCAGTGCAGCAGGGCACGTTATAGAAGCCAGGCGCTCTCGCCTGAACCCTGACACTGTAGATGCTATTTTATTCCTGGATAGTGCTAAGAAAAACTCTAAATAGACCTACGGTTAATAGGTTAATTTTGATGGTTAGGCTACGTTCATAGCTGGAGTTTTGGGCGCACCACAATATACAGTAGTAAGAATACGTTTATGCACCCATGCTAAAGTTGACTAAAAATAGGAATCGATCTTAATGCCTTAATTAAACAAATGAAGAAAAATCCAACCTTTTAGGCCACCAATTTTCTTTGGGAATGAGACAGGTAGATATTTCTTTTTAAAGGCCATTTATTTCATGGATCCAGGACACTATGCATCCTGATAAGTCACCTAGGACTTTGGAATTCAAATAGCCCCACATCATCACATACCCTTCACCATATAGAGATTGCCATGGTTATTTTCAGTTAGCCTAAAAGATGTTAGCTAGCCTAATGATTTTCTCAATGCAATGTGATGTGGGGCTATTTTAATTCAAAAAGCCTAGGTGTAGCCTAGCCTAGGTCTCTCTGCCACACACACACACACACACACACACACACACACACACACACACACACACACACACACACACACACAAGGAAACAAAAAAGTATAAATTAAGTGACGCTCCATCCCATGTCGCGTCTCGCTAAGAAAGAAGGTTGGAAAAGTAGTCGAACATTTTAGATTTGCAAGGCAAGCAGGCAAGTTTTGGGGTTGTTTTGGGCCTACAATATAAAATGTGAACATGCATGCATGCACTGTTGTGCGGTAGACTTGCAGCGAATTTCGGAATTAATAGGCTCGAGTCGGCATTTCATTAATTGCGAGGCTTTCTTTTTTGCACAAAATAAAGTGCAATAGGCATTGGCCTAAATAGCAGCATGTTGAAATGGTGTCCCAAATTGCATTGTTTATTACAATGATAAAATTGTACAGCCTAGTCAGGTAAGGTCAGGTTTGCCGTGCTTTTATTTATGCTATACAGTATTTTGTTTTTTCCCTGTTCATCGATCAGAGACAGACTTCACTGATGGTCTTCTGGGGATACAACATAGCCAATAGGCTATCCTACTAAGGAGTTTAACCTTGCAATATCTTTGCTTCATTGGATCAGTCTCCTTTCAAGAACACACAAGAGATTTCTAGCCTCGCGTCAGCAGCGCCTTGCATCGCCGTATTAAAGCAACCGGCGGATGGTGGGCGGATGCGGTTTTATAAATTGGTCAAAATCATTGGTGCGAAATGGATGGCGGATGGATGATGCGTTTGTGATGCGGTTGCGGATTTAATAATAGCCCATCCTCGCATCTCTACAGCCTACCAGTGGACTGCAGCAAACATTGCAACGGCCAATCACACTTACACCTGGTGGTATGTCATGGGACCTTTAAAGAGTTTGACCCCATGGGTTGAGGCGTGAAAGTGGTTTAACAAGAGGAATGATCCAGGTTATCACGGTTTCATGCATATTGCACTTTCCTCATGAAATGGCAGCGCTTTCAGTTTTTGCATTCAGAGAGCAGCTTTCTGATTATAGCGTCACAATGGTCGGATCGGACTCTTCCTTTGCAACGTGACATAGAATTATGTCACGTTATTCAACCTTTGACCATGTTGTCTCGGAGATCCGTCAAGCAAAACCAAAAAGTCGCACAATTGAACACCATCAATAGGATTCCTACGCATTTGGTAGAAGCCCTTAAAAGTGTGTGTGTGTGTTGTTGTGTCGGACACACATCGCCACACGCACAGGTGAAGTTCTCGACTGCTTGGTTTGATATTATTTCTTTGTACATGTTATTATAATAGGCTTACCTGTGATGACTTTCCCCTCAAAATAATAAGCCTCTCAAAGAGGACAACATGGCCGATTTTTGTTTGTTGTTGCGTCGGACCATCATCTCTGTGTTGAGAACGTGTGTTCTCAACACACGTTTACACATCTGTCAATGTTTCAAACATATTTCACTGAGTATCATACGTCCATATGTCCTTGATAAAAAAATCCTGTTGATTATCAAGATCAGCGATCTAATCGAAGGAGATATTGTCAGATATCTAGCCTTGAGAACAAGAATAATCAGAAAGTAATCTGATCTTTCTCAACAAGCTATTTTGTTTTACAAGCCAATACAGTTAAACTAAAACCCACTGCAAATGCAATGCATGCGAGTGTGTAGTTGTATGTGTTATGTGTCTCTCTTTCAAAAAATAACTCTCATACAGCTGTTGAGACCACGAAGAGAGACTTCGTTCTCTCGGACGACCTGTCACCCACTCCTGACTTCCTGTGCTCAGTAGCAGCACCCCCCCCCCCCCCGCCTCTGACTTCCTGTAGAGCCATTGTAAAACGCGTTCGTTTCGGAGCTTCTGCCTCATCAGTCTTCCTCTTTTTCTCACTTCCCTCCGTCTGCCTGCTGGGACTCCAGTTCCCGGCTCCCTGTTTAGCCCTGTGATCTCTCAGTTCATTAACATTCACTGCTGCGGATGCAGAAGATTCTGACACTGCCTTCGCTCCTCCAACTCCTGTGTGATGACACCAAAGTCTGCTCGCCATAAAGAGATGCCTCTGTGTGCTCCCATCCTCCAACTGCGTTTGAGTGCGAGTGTGAGTGTGAGTGCGAGTGTGATTGTGTGTGTGTGTGTTTGTGTGTGTGTGTGTGAACAGGCTTACAAGAAAAACTTTTGCTCCGCATACTTTTGCCAACATCAGCACATCCTCTGCGTGTTTCGAGAGGTGACGCTTGCTCAGGTGATGTGAGCTTTGACCTGTGGATAAATGGACCCAACTGCGTTCAGAACACACACCTCATTCCCTCCTCGACCCGCAGGACCGAGAGAGAAGATGTACAGTGTTACCGCTGTAGGGGGATTGACCTTCAGACTCTGGTCCCTACTGAGAGGGCTGAGTTGTGGAAGACTGAAGATTAGATGATTTTAAGATTTTATGATTTCAAGACATTGGCCCTCATTTATCAAACGAACGTAGAAATGAGCGCAAATCTGAACGCATGATTCATCTTACGATAGGACCCACGTGAGATTCACAAAACTTTCGTATCACACCAATCCCAGCGTACGAAGGATCTTGGCGTTGATAAATACGGCGTCTGAGATCGATCGTAATTAACGTAAGACGCCCATATAAAAGCACGTCTTCAGAAGTCTCGCCCCTAACTTTTACGACATGGAGAAACGTCCAACGGTAAAAAAAAAAAGAGGAATTTTTCTGAGACCGAAATGGAGACGCTCGTGTCACTGGTGGATGCAAACCATGATGCGAACCGTCTGGTTTTGTTTGGTAGCCTAAAAGCTGGCATTAAAGGCAAGCAAAAGAATGCTATATGGAAGGAAATAACTGTTGCAGTGAATAGTGTTTCCAATGTTCGTCGGGCTACGGAAGAGGTTTGTTAATTAAATTAGTTAAATAATAAATTAAATGTAAAATTTCTGTTATCCAGCTTAAAACATTTCACATATATGCTATTGTTTGCATTGCGTTAAAGTTATTTTATTCCGAATAAGGTGAAGAAAAAATGGTCCGACATGAAGCTCAGCACCAAAAAACGTGTTGCGGCTGTGAAGCGGGCCAAGCAAGAAACGGGAGGAGGCCGGTGCAGTGCGACTGCAGCGTATCTCACCAAGATGACTCTGACCATGTAGTGCGCCCTGATGTAGACGATGCCCAACGTTGCTATTTTGGAGAATAAAAGAATCGTGCGTGCCCCCAGGCCATCGGGCTACCATGTTCACGATTGACATTCTGGCATCGCAAATAATCTGAACATTAACTGAATGGTAGCTTTTGCGGTTGATGTACACGTAATCATTAATAGATGGTGGCTTCATACGCACATGGGTATACTCAACCGCACCAATCACATTTGGAAACCTAGCAATAGCATAAAAATCCCGTTTGATTCCAGTTTGCTGATCGTTATTATATGGGAATTTAATATAACGTTCGGAGAGGGACATTTTAGCTTCCAAAACTGCTGGCATGGTTCGGCTAATACTTGGCTGGGAAATACCAGACCTGTCCCCGATCTCCCGCTGAAAGCCTGGTCCCGGTGGCCAAAAACCCCAAGGTAGAGCACACCTGCACTGGCACAGGTATATTGCGTTTGATCGCCTAGTTTCTCGCCTTAACTGTGGCTCCAAAGCATTGCATAGCTCCATCAGGAGATGCCTTGGGAGACGAAAACGACTCAAGAGCCATTCATCGCTCTCCATAAAAAAATCGGTGCGGTCTCGAAAAACTCTCTCTCGTCTTAGACGTGCGTTGAGGTCCTCTAACAGAGCCAGATCTGCCATCGCTGAGACTCGACCACCTATTTGGCAAAGCTCCTGTTTATATAGACAGCTGAATAAACATTTCACCTGTCACATTCTAATTATTTTCATAGCAATACTGTTTTTAATTAGGCCTGACTTGATTGTAATTGTTTGAACGGCTGGGCTAATTCCAATTTATTTAGTAATTAATACAGATGTGCAACATGAGCTACTTGTGCTGTACTATTCATCAGTGAAACACCCGTATGTTGCGCCAAAAAAACTTGCGTACACGAGCTCAGACCTGACGTGAGATTTCATCGCAGCCTGCGCTCACGTTCAAATTGATAAATGCCAAGCTCAACGTTGAAATGAGCGTACGTCAATTTTACGCACGTTTTCTGTCGTACGCTCGTTTGATAAATGAGGGCCACTATGATTTCCATTATATATATGTATATATATATATATATACATATATATACTAGGGATGGGCAACGATCGTCGAATAGTCGAATTGTTGGAGTCACGTAGAAAATCGAATAATGAATGTATGTGACTATCGTTATTTATTACACAGCTCTTCTCAATGCTGTTGAACGTCCTTCGTTCACTTGCATGGGCCTTCACAACTTCCGGTGGTGAATGATTTTTTTGATGAACCGTGACTAGGCAATCCAACGGTTCAGATCTTTCCTTGAACCATTCCCCCCCTAGCTTTGAAACCAAACGAATCTCACAAGCTCATGTTTCAGATCAGTTCCGGCTCCCCTCCCATGTATGACACGGACTGACCAATCACAACCGTTTATCTAATATGAGGCAGGAAAAATATGATTTACATTCAGGGCATTTAGCAGACGCTTTTATCCAAAGCGACTTACAATCATTACATTTGTCATAAGAAGTGCAACAATATATCGCTGCCGGTACAGAAAGGATGTTCATAGAACCAAGTGCAAGTACAACAATCGCTAGGCTAACCAATTCCCCGTGTTACAGCAATGATAGCAGCTACTGCAGTTGCTACACAGTTAAGTACTATAATACAATACAAGACAATACAACACAACACAATAAAGTGTATAATGGTGGCCAGCAGGGGGAGGGTGGCTATGCAGAGTCGAGGTGGACTCTGAACAGGTGAGTCTTGAGTTTTTTTCGGAAGGTAGTGAGCGACTCTGCGATCCTGAGAGCGGCAGGGAGCTCGTTCCACCACTGAGGTCCCAAAACCGAGAAAAGTTGTGAATTTGCTGAACGGCCTTTGCTGGCTCTTAGCGATGGCGGTACCAGACGTCCAGCTGAGGTAGTTGAGCGGAGGGATCGAGCTGGGGTGTGTGCCTTTAGCAATGCTTGGAGGTAGGCAGGGGCAGTTCCATCAACTGCCTTGTATGCCAGCACCATTGTCTTAAATTTGATGCGAGTTACTACAGGGAGCCAGTGTAGGTCCCGGAAGAGGGGGGTCACATGGGAGAACTTCGGTAGGTTGAACACGAGGCGCGCTGCCGCATTCTGGATGCGCTGCAAAGATTTAATCGCAGAGGCAGGAAGTCCAGCCAGGAGTGGGTTGCAGTAGTCGAGAACTTCAACAGGATGTTGAAGTTGCCGAGGATAACCAGTGGTGTGCCATCAAACGCAGATCGGGCCAAGTGTTCTAGTGGAGGGACCTGGTAGGACCACATGGGCGAGATGAGGAGTACGGTCCCTCCTCCTCGCCCGGATGGTCACACACACACACACACACACACACACACACACACACACACACACACACACACACACACACACACACACACACACACACACACACACACACACACACACACACACACGCACGCACGCACACTTTCAAACAAGCTAAGGCCTGTGATTAGCCAACATGCTAAAGAAGAGAGATGTATTCACCGCAGTCAAATTAGTGTTTGTCAACAGTGTCCTAAAGACTGGCACCTCCCCACCCCTTCTCTTTTGCCCATTTTTGCTCGACAGCCAGAAAGATGCTTTGCTCGCCATCTTTTTCGTCTTGTTTTGTGAGATAAGGTCTTTTAACATTTGCAGTATCACCACAGGTGGACAGGGCCAGCTGACCTAAGAGCTTCCAAAGCTCCTCTTGTTATCCTCTCATAACCCCCAACACTACTGCCTCCGTCTCATTATGGTCCAAAATAAACCATATCTGCCATTAACCAACACACACACACACACACACACACACACACACACACACACACACACACACACACACACACACACACACACACACACACAGACACACTTTCAAACAAGCTAAGGCCTGTCATTAGCCAACATGCTAAAGAAGAGAGATGTATTCACCGCAGTCAAATTAGTGTTTGTCAACAGTGTCCTAAAGACTGGCACCTCCCCACCCCTTTTGCCCATTTTTGCTCGACAGCCAGAAAGATGCTTTGCTCGTGTAGCCCAGGCTTCATAAGCTGTGAAAAAGTTAAAAGAAGAAAGAGTAAAAGTCCGCTGTTACTTTGTATGAATGTGTGAGAGAGCGATAGCTGGCATTTATGGGGTTAACTGCGTCGGACAGAGCAGAGAGACGTGCGTCATGACGTCACGGTGAAGCGGCGTTGCAGATGCGCATAACTGCGTGATAATTAGTGGGAGAGGAGAGAACGCACCGTTCGGTTGCACGATTGAAAACATATCTAGAAGTAGTTAAAAGTATCTAGAAGTAGTTGGAAAACACCGCGAGCTGACTCAACAGTCCACAGTTGATGTTGCCCGCTCGGCGGTCAGGTTTTTGTGAAGGATTTGAATTGGTGACGCTCGATGTCGAGGGGACATCAGCGACACCGGTCGTCAAAGATAGATAGGAGACCAGCACTGGATAGCCACCAGGCAGCTTCCAGACATCCGCTGGAGATAACCAGATGGCGAGCCGGAGCTAAGGAACAGAGTCAACTGAACTACCTCCCAAACCTGCGGTGTGGTATGAAACACGAAGATCAAAGGGCCCCAACGATATAAACTGAGCTCATATCAAGGATGAGAAGACCATAAAGACATTTCTTTATATTTCTATTTTATTTTGCGCGCATTTTATTATTTTCCATGTTGAAAATTGTTGTTAACAATACAGTTCTGAAACTATGTTTTGTGTGAGTGTGGTCAGTGTTGATGTTCCATCCTGGGCTCCATGAGCGTTAACCTAGAATCCTGGTAACTGGTCCAACTTCGAATTGAAACCGAAACCCAAAAATACCTGTAACCTCATAAGGCAAAGAGGGGTTACAGTAAGTGGCGAGCTAGCCAGGAGCCCAGTTAGGTGACATCAATATTGCTTTATTCAAACATGGATTTTATCCCGAGGTCAAGTGTTAAAATTCCCAACGCAGTCATCGTTGATGGAATAACTGAGTCAGTTCAGGTTGAAGAAGTGATTGATTTCCTTAAGAAGTATGGTGCCATTCAGCGCACTCTTTTGGTTGAGGATGAGTCTTCTGATTTACACAAAAACCTGATTGTCGAGTACGCTAGTGGCTCAGCTGTACAAGCTATGCAGTCACTTTTACCATACAGACACACACTAAAAAGTGATTCAAATGTTGTGTACAATGTTGAGGCTTTAAGTAGTGTTTACACTTCTAAGCTAGGTAGCAGTGCTACAAAAACTTACCTGACAGAGCTAAAAGAGCTAGCAAAGCTAAGCGGCAAAGACTACGAAGCAGTCTTAAGAGAGATGATGATGCATATCGGTAGTGATGTTGAAAGCATGCAATCTGCAAACGAGCCGTCGCCTCTAGTACTCAGTGAGTTTCCTGTAGAGTCCCCACAGCCCACCAGTCCTTTCTCAGGTCCCCCTCAGGATGACAGTGGTGAAAACAGTGCTATGTCAGCACCAGTTGTTGATCAAAGAAGAGTCCTATCCCTTTCTGCGAGTGACATCAATCCACCAGAGGTTCAGAAAGTTGTGGTTGAACACATTGTGAGGAGGGGGGATGCAGGTTCTTCCTCTTCATTCCCAGTCCGACTTCGCTCATTTTCAGGGAAAATTCCCAGACCGAATAGTGAAGTGGACTATGATACTTGGCGTTCGCACATTGACCTTCTCTTGAATGATCCCAGTATGTCTCCTCTTCAAGTGTCTCGAAGGATCTTGGAGAGTTTACTTTCACCTGCAGCAGATGTGGTAAGAGGCTTGTGCTCCAATTCATTGCCTTCAGCCTATTTGCAACTTCTAGATTCTGCTTTTGGTGCAGTTGAAGATGGAGAAGAGCTGTTTGCTCAATTCATGAGTACTCTCCAGGATCCAGGCGAGAAGCCATCAGCTTACCTACAGCGGTTGCAGCTCACGCTCAACCAGGCTGTTAAGAGAGGGGGGGTCGTACCAGGGGAAGTAGGTAAACACCTCCTCAAACAGTTTTGTAGAGGATGCTGGGACACTGCTCTGCTCTCTAGTTTACAACTTGAGCAGAAGAAAAATCTTCCACCTCCGTTCTCAGAGCTTTTGCTAATGCTACGTACTGAGGAGGACAGACAGGCAGTAAAAGCTAGTCGCATGAGGAAGCATGTAGGTTCCACAAGGCAGAGAGTTCAGCTCCAGTCACAAAGTAGCTGTATTGTTGAGCCAACAGAGAACCCAGAGACCCAGCCCAGTGCTATTGACGATCTTAGGAAGCAGGTAGCTAGCCTCCAGAGTCAGCTAACCACCTTAATGGCTCAGAGGACGCCTGGGGGGTTTAGTGATAGAGGAGCTGCGGGAGAAACACAAAGCAGAGTGTCAACATCACACAGTACAAAACCAGACATGACGAAACAACCAAGAAAGAACTACACAAACAAACCCAGACCTTGGTATTGTTTTAGTTGTGGGGAGGATGGACACGTATCAACATTTTGCACCAATGATTCAAACCCGACTTTAGTGACTGAAAAGAGAAAAAAATTGGAACAACAGAACTGCCCTGACTTACCTTTAAACTAGATTCAGTCTCTGTCGTGGGGCAGACAGGGGCTGAAGAGAAGCAACCACGTTCCTCAAAGAAATACAAGGTTCAAAAGTGTACCATTTCAGAACACTCTAAAATAAATCACTCCTTTAAGCTTCCTTCTGGGTTGGTCGGTACCAGAAGTACAGCTCAAGTGACCATCAACGGTAAACAAGTTAACTGTCTACTTGATACAGGTTCACAGGTCACCACCGTTCCTCATTCATTTTATGAACAGCACCTAGCCGAACAAGAAATCAAACCCTTGCACGATCTCCTAGAGGTAGAGGGAGCAAACGGACAATCCGTGCCCTACCAAGGTTACATTGAAATGACAGTTGTCTTTCCACAGGCGTTCCTTGGTGTTTCGATCGAGGTACCTACCCTTGCTTTGGTTGTGCCTGATGTCAGGGCCACCTCACAGTCTCTTGTGCTTATAGGTACCAAACCCATGGATGTCTTGTATGACACATTTTCGGAAGGGGATTCAACCAACTATCAGCCAGCCCATTACAGCTACCAAGCTGTGATCAAGGTCCTTGAACTCAGACACAGACAGGCTAGCAATAGCCATGGCATGGTGAAGCTACAAGAAAAGAAACCAGAGGTCGTTCCGGCTGGAAAGACCGTTGTCATCGAAGGTTTCATTGTAGCTAACGACTTCCAGAATGAGAAGACTGTTGTTGTTGAGCATTCATCTTCATCTACTTTGCCTGGCGGGTTAATAGTGAAGTCTTGCTTGGTTGACTTTCCCAACCAGCGACCCTTCAAGCTTCCAGTCATCGTTAGTAATGTATCTGAACATGATGTTATCATCCCTGCAGGGTGTAAACTTGCAGACATCAGTACTTACCAGAGCGTCTTGTCCCAACAGCAAGTGAATCAACCAGCCGATGCTGAGTCATCTCAGAAGTCAAACTTGCACTTCAACTTTGGGGATTCGCCTATCCCACCCGATTGGAAAGAGCGCATTGTCGAGAAACTTCATAACATGCCAGAAGTGTTTGCGCAACACGACTTGGATTTTGGGCGAACAGATAAAGTGGCACATCACATTAAGCTTTCGGATGAGACTCCTTTCAAGCAGCGGCCTCGGCCAATACATCCAGCTGATGTTGAAGCTGTTCGCAAGCATATCCAAGAGCTCTTACAAACTGGGGTAATTAGGGAATCTGAGTCACCTTTTTTGTCCCCAATCGTGGTTGTCAAGAAAAAGAACGGTACTGTCAGACTCTGCATTGACTACCGCAAGCTGAACCTGCAGACAATAAAGGATGCATACGCACTTCCCAAGCTTGAAGACACCTTCTCTGCACTTTCAGGTTCTCAGTGGTTTTCGGTCCTCGATTTGAAGTCTGGTTATTACCAGATTGAAGTCGAAGAGAAAGACAAATCCAAGACAGCATTTGTATGCCCGCTTGGGTTTTGGGAGTTCAACAGGATGCCTCAGGGTGTGACAAACGCACCAAGTACCTTTCAAAGGTTAATGGAGAAATGCATGGGCGATATGCATTTGCAGGGAGTCTTGGTTTTCCTTGACGATCTGATCATCTTCTCAAAGACCTTGGAGGAGCATGAAGCCCGACTTGTGAAGGTTCTTGGTTGTTTGAAGGAGTTTGGTCTAAAACTCTCACCTGAGAAGTGTTCTTTCTTTCAGACATCTGTCCGATATCTCGGACATGTCGTCTCCAGGAACGGGGTTGAAACTGACCCAGAGAAGATTGCTTCTCTCAAAACCTGGCCAGTCCCCCGAAACCTGCGAGAATTGAGGTCATTCTTGGGTTTTGCAGGGTACTACAGGAGGTTTGTGAAGGGTTACTCTGACATCGTGAAGTCCTTGCACGGCCTGACCTCTGGGTACCCACCTCCACGTAAGAAATCCAACTTGAAACCATCAACTGATCAGACTTACCATGACCCAAAGGCACCCTTTGGTGGTCGTTGGACACCTGCTTGTCAGCAGGCATTTAAGCAGGTCATTGAAGCGCTTACCACCGCTCCGGTATTGGGCTTCGCCGATCCTCAAAAGCCGTATGTACTACATACCGATGCCAGCACCAGCGGCCTTGGTGCTGTTCTTTATCAAGAACAAGAAGGTCAGCTCCGGGTCATAGCTTATGCGAGCAGGGGGCTATCGCGGAGTGAGAGCCGGTACCCAGCCCATAAGCTGGAATTCTTGGCACTTAAGTGGTCAGTCGCTGAAAAATTCTGTGACTATCTTTATGGAAATCACTTCACTGTAGTTACTGACAATAACCCATTAACGTATATCTTGACCACTGCAAAACTCGACGCAACGAGTTATAGATGGCTTGCAACCTTGTCTACCTTTTCATTCAAGCTTGTGTTCAGACCGGGAAAACAAAACTCAGATGCCGACGGACTGTCGCGCAGACCTCATGGCGAACTGTCAGACGATCCCAAGTCGCAGAAGGAGAGGGAGCGGATCTGTCAGTTCACACGCGACCATCTCTCTGACCCGGACAGTATCGATGCTGTCGACCAAGCTGTTGTTCAAGCCATTTGTGAGAGGCAATTTGTCTACAGTGACAATCTTTATGTTCATGGTGGTGCTACTTTGGTCGAAACTCTTACCACCTCCACAAGAGCTGTACCTGACAGCTATGGGAAAGAGGACCGGCTTGGAGGATTGCCTTTCATCCCTCACTTAACTGAAGTTGAGTTAGCGAGTAAGCAAAGGGCTGATCAGTGTTTGAAGCATGTTATTTACCAACTTGAGTGCGGGGAGAAGCCACCTCCCACGCTACGGAACGAACTCCCAGAACTTCCACTCTTATTGAGAGAGCTACAGCGTCTTGAGCTCCTCAATAATGTGCTTTACCGAAGACGACAAGTCGGCGCCCAGACTTCTTATCAGCTGGTCTTGCCAGCTGAGCTCCGTGACATGGTCTTGGTGAGCTTACATGATCACATGGGACACATGGGTGCTGATCGTACCTTAGATCTTGCCAGAACAAGGTTCTTTTGGCCAAAGATGGCTTTAGATGTTGAAAAGAAGGTGAAAACATGTGGCAGATGTGTGCGCCGAAAGGCATTGCCAGAGAGAGCGGCACCGTTGGTCAATATCAACACCACGAGACCTCTTGAGTTACTTTGCATGGATTTCCTTTCTTTGGAACCCGACAGTAGTGGAACAAAAGACATCCTTGTCATCACAGATCACTTTACGAAGTTCGCGGTTGCCATACCAACGCCCAACCAAAAGGCCCGAACTGTGGCGAAGTGTCTGTGGGACAATTTCATTGTACATTACGGGTTCCCGGAAAGACTCCACAGTGATCAGGGACCTGATTTTGAGTCCCACATGATCAAGGAACTTTGCCGAGTAGCTGGCATACATAATGTGAGGACAACTCCGTACCACCCTCGTGGGAACCCTGTTGAGCGGTTCAATCGCACCTTATTGAACATGCTAGGTAAGCTGGGGAATCAAGAGAAGTCTCGGTGGCGTGAGTTTGTAAAACCGCTAGTTCACGCGTACAATTGTACGAGGAACGAGGTGACGGGGTTCACGCCATACAAACTCATGTTCGGCCGCCAGCCTCGCTTACCAGTCGATCTCGCTTTTGGTTTGCCTGTGCAGGGTGGTCAGCACACGTCGCACTCTCAGTATGTTCAGACTCTCAAGTCTCGTCTTCAGGGAAGCTACAAAATGGCAACAACAAATGCTGCAAAAACAGTAAGTCGAAACAAAACAAGATATGACAAGCGTGTAACGGCTTCGGACTTGGATGTTGGAGACCGAGTTCTCATCAGAAATGTCCGCTTACGGGGAAAGCACAAAATTTCTGATAAATGGGAAGCAACTGTCCATGTTGTGGCAAGCAGAGCTGGAACACTCCCAGTGTACACAGTGAAGCCTGAGAACCGTGAAGGTCCTTTAAGGACATTACATAGGGACTTACTACTTCCGTGTGGCTACTTACCAACAGAGGACAGCCATCCTGTCCCACAGTCCGGGAAGCGTAGGCCGTCGACTCGTGCAAATCCTTCCCCAGATGAAACAATCCCCTCGGACGAGGAGGAAGATGAGATCATTCCTATCTACTGGTTCAGGGATCCTTCAAGTGTTCAGGTCCCAACTTTTCAGAACACAGCTCAGTTTAATCCAGGAATATCCCCTGAGCAAGATGCACAATGTCAGATACTTCCACTTGATCATCTTGTTGAGAGTACTCCAAGTGTTCAGCGTGTTGATTATTTACCTGAGATTGACAAACAACCTTTTAGGCTTGACTGTACTATAGACGCCTCTCTGGTACTTGACCAGGCTGATAGTCAGCCAAGTGACATTGCACATTCGACTACTGACATAGCCGCAACGGCTGAACCAATGGGTTTTACTGAAAATGACTGTACTAACACGCAATGTGACAAATCTCCAGACGTTCCATGTGACACTGGTGACAATCAGACAGTAGGGTACATGTACAGCTGATACACAAGAGCAAGAACAGGTTAGTTCTGTTCGACATTCAACTCGGACTATGGGCCAACCTAACCGACTCACATACACGGAACTAGGTAGCCCGTTGTTAGCTATGATGCAGTCATTTCTTCGTGGCTTATCAACAGTTGTTGAAACTACTTTGAATGAGAACTTTGTAGGCTCCTCTTCCTCAACTTCCCAGGTAGTAACTACGCAACCCTTGCCATGTCCCGGGACGGGCATGAGCTCAGGGGGGGAGAGTGTAGCCCAGGCTTCATAAGCTGTGAAAAAGTTAAAAGAAGAAAGAGTAAAAGTCCGCTATTACTTTGTATGAATGTGTGAGAGAGCGATAGCTGGCATTTATGGGGTTAACTGCGTCGGACAGAGCAGAGAGACGTGCGTCATGACGTCACGGTGAAGCGGCGTTGCAGATGCGCATAACTGCGTGGTAATTAGTGGGAGAGGAGAGAACGCACCGTTCGGTTGCACGATTGAAAACATATCTAGAAGTAGTTAAAAGTATCTAGAAGTAGTTGGAAAACACCGCGAGCTGACTCAACAGTCCACAGTTGATGTTGCCCGCTCGGCGGTCAGGTTTTTGTGAAGGATTTGAATTGGTGACGCTCGATGTCAAGGGGACATCAGCGACACCGGTAGTCAAAGATAGATAGGAGACCAGCACTGGATAGCCACCAGGCAGCTTCCAGACATCCGCTGGAGATAACCAGATGGCGAGCCCGAGCTAAGGAACAGAGTCAACTGAACTACCTCCCAAACCTGCGGTGTGGTAGGAAACACGAAGATCAAAGGGCCCCAACGATATAAACTGAGCTCATATCAAGGAAGAGAAGACCATAAAGACATTTCTTTATATTTCTATTTTATTTTGCGCGCATTTTATTATTTTCCATGTTGAAAATTGTTGTTAACAATACAGTTCTGAAACTATGTTTTGTGTGAGTGTGGTCAGTGTTGATGTTCCATCCTGGGCTCCATGAGCGTTAACCTAGAATCCTGGTAACTGGTCCAACTTCGAATTGAAACCGAAACCCAAAAATACCTGTAACCTCATAAGGCAAAGAGGGGTTACACTCGCCATCTTTTTCGTCTTGTTTTGTGAGATAAGGTCTTTTAACATTTGCAGTATCACCACAGGTGGACCGGGCCAGCTGACCTAAGAGCTTCCAAAGCTCTGCTTGTTATCCTCTCATAACCCCCAACCCTACTGCCTTCGTCTCATTATGGTCCAAAAGAAACCATATCTGCCATTAACCAACACACACACACACACACACACACACACACACACACACACACACACACACACACACACACACACTAACCATTATAGCTCACATTCAAAAATGTGCAGCTTGAATCACACTAACATCAGCACACGCCTACACACACACACACACACACACACACACACACACACACACACACACACACACACACGTGTACACACCGTCTCACCAAGGGGAGAGTAAACAAGAAGACAGAGAGTAAACAAGAAGACAGACACCCCCATGTTCTCTGCTTTCATCAGCAGCACACATGGTAGGTCGTGACTGTCCATAGACACACTTCAATTCACATACCATTCAGACACACACAGACAGCTGCATGCACACATACACAGTGTGTACCGTGGACTTCCTTAGCCTATAGGCGGTAACACTGTCGCTCTGTTGACACCGGACGCCTCTTGATGTGTCGCAAACACATTATCACACACACACGCACACACGCACGCACACACAAACACACACACCAAACAGGTTTCAGTAGGACCCGGTTCAACATGACAAAACGAACTGGCACTAGAGATTCATGTAGAGACCAGTCTGCTGAGATGAGGGTAAACATGTTGATGGGATTTTGCTATACTGTGCTTTGTGCAAACTCTACTACACCTAGACGTAAAGTTAAACAAGTTAACAATCCCCATTTCTTAAATCTTTTCCACCGGAGCCGTAAGGGGTTGATAAATAGCTGCTGACTAATTTGGGGGGGGGTTTGGACTGTTTTTATGAAGGGGGTTGGAAGTTGGAACACACAAACAGATAGGCACATAAAGGAGGCCAGTGCATTCTGGGAAAACAACCAAGCATGGCTGCTTCCTAGAAAATGATGAACGTTCTCCAGGACATGTTTTCCTATCAGTCACCATCAGTCCCCAGCCCCAAACTCACTCCCCACCCCATCGAGTGCTTCTCCCAGCCAACACCCCGCCTTATGAGCCCTGGAATACCCCCCCCACACACACACACACACACACACACACAACTCTCCCTCAACCCCTACTTACACACACACACACACACACACACACACACACACACACACACACACACACACACACACACACACACACACACACACACACACACATCTCTCCCCCACCCCTACTTCCACAGCCACCTCTTTTTGACTCCAGGCCATGACTGCACAAAAACAAAATTCTGGAGGTGTATCTCTTCCCAGCCAATAGCAGTACCCTCCCAGCCAATGAGAGGGCTGGATGGGCGGGGCTCGTCTTTCCTTCCACTTAACTACAGTTGTTGTTTTTGCAGCACTTGCGCCCTTTGTTTTTCCTGCTAGTCTTGATGGATGGAGGGGAATGAAGGGTGAGGAGGTCAGGCCCGGTGTTATGAGGCTATGGATGTGCGGCCAGACCTCGTTTAGGAAACCTTAAATGCACATACAAATACACAAAAACAAACACACATTGTTGGACCACCAGATAAAACCGCTCCAACAGCATTACTTTTCCCCTCCCTGCCTTGCATACACTCCGACATAATCTCATACAACCTTCTCCCCCCCCCCCCCAGCCCAGGTGCACGGAGGATGTGGACAGTAACAGTGGCAGCGCACTGAATGCTTCTTTCCATAATAATAACAGCAGACAGTAAATCCTGTACTACTCATCCTAGCTAGCTTGTTGTATACAGGGAATGGGTTAACCTAGCGATTGTTAGTGCTTGGGACTTGGCTCTATGAATATCCTTACTATTCGAACAGCGATATATTTTTTCCTCCTTCTTCTGACAAATGTACATATACATACAAGTATGTACGACAGCTCTTGTGAGAGTTGGGATCAGTTTGAGCGCATTTGCAAAATCAAATATAGAAATTTAAACGAAGCCTACAGCAACCACACAAAAAATAAGTATTCATGAGGTCACAATCAAAGTTCTTGCGACCGATGTCAATGAATGATGGTCATCATTTCCATTTTTACATTACATTTAGGGGATTTTGTTGACGCCATTATCCAAAGTGACTTACAACCATCATACACACATTCACTCACCGACAGTGGCGTCAACCACGCTGGGCGACAGCCAGCTCGTCGGGAGCAGTTAGGTTGAAGCGTCTTTCTCAGGGACACCTCGACACTCGGCTAGGAGGGACCGGGGATCGAACTAGAAACCTTCGGGTTAACAAACATCCCGCACAGCTTCCCCCCAATCATATAGATGATATTTACTGAGGAGTCATGTAGGAATAGGGTCCCTTGTGCACAATGAGGGTCAGGCCTCCTGCTCAAGGATGCATACAGACTAGTTGCAATCATTGGGGATGAAAGCCGGTAATACGTGGCTGTGACCAGCATCTCACTGCTTAGGGCCTCCTGACAAGGCCTACAAGGGGCGGCAATAAACACACGTCACAGTGGAGGTTATATAAGCACTGTCTGCTGAGAGAGACCTGTGGTGTGCTTTAAGGACCTGTGTGTTCGGCAGCAGCAGGGCGACCGAGAGGACGCAGCCCTCATGCTTCCCCCTGCAGGTGGGAGAGGGAAACACAACGTAGAGGGGAGGGACGCTGGGGGAGGGGTCTGACAGCACACACACGCACACACACACACACACACACACACACACACGTTGAGGATGTGGTATTTCACCGTTTGTCCACGCTGTGCTGAAATCTCCCACTTACCTTCGTCTGCCCTCCCAGCCCCCTTGCTGACCCACTCCCCCCAGTGCCCACCCCCCTGCGGACCCATTCAACACCTCCAGATGGGAGTGGAGGCTTATGCGACAGGTAGAGCCTGAATCAGGATTAAAAAAATATTATTTTTATTATATTATTAGAAAAAGACCTGACCTTGGTGACACTTTGAACTTGGTGACACTTTGACCTCGTGATATTTGTCCTCCAGAGTATGGCAAAAAAGGTTTTTGCCCAGAGTACGGCAGAGGTAGATGAACGCGTCTCCCCCAGATGACATACACTAAAGCCCGACCCATAGACCGATTTTAATCTGCTGATATCGGCCTATCACAGAATATCGGTATTGCTTAGGGATGCACCGAATTTTTGGCCACCGAAAATTTTCGGCCGAAATACTTTTATCACCGAAACACGCCCGAAACAGAAATTTGTGCTAACGCAAACAAAAAGCACGGCCAGCACACGCTTGTCTGGATAATAATAATATGTCTGCGGTGTGGACGTTTTTCAATGTTTCTGAGAAAAACCCACGTATAGCGATTTGCAAAAATTGCAATGCCTTGATTTTAATGAAGTTAGTACACAGCCATAGCCATAAATGCAATGGTACTAGGGTTGCCGCGGTGTGGACATTTTCACACTGTGTAATACACTCGTGTCAACACCGGTATTACGAGTATAAACGGTATAAACTTTGAAACTAGGTCAACCGCCATCTTCTCCGTCAACTCGGTGACAGCGTCTGGCAGCACGCCAATTCTCGGTGACAGCGTCTTAAAACGTTCTCTATATAATAGTATAATATAATTTTGTATATAATATCACGGCCAAAAGCTCTGTGCGCCTCCGGATGGCCGTAGCGCGGGGAGCTCTCGTAGGGATTGGGCTTCGCGGGGTTTGTTTACCGGCGTTGCTATGGTTATCGGTCTTGCGTGTTCCAACGCTTTATTAGGTAGCCTATCTATTGGGTTTGTATCTATATTTTTTTTTATGAGAAGAAACATCAAAAATAAAACACTGCAAAGACAAACTGCCAAACTTTATTTTTTTAATAAAATAGGCCTAAAGATGACTCCGAATTATTTCTTATTACTGAGAGACGATGAGGATGAGGAAAAAAAAATAAAAAAATAACACAAAATAACTCGGTGTTGGCCTCAACACCGGTAATACTGTATACCGCGGCAACCCTAAATGGTACTAATAATTGGCATAATAATTTCTTTCGGTGTTTCGGTTTTCGGTTTTCGGCCTTGGTTTCCTCGTTTTCGGTATTCGGTTTCGGCCAAGAATTTTCATTTCAGTGCATCCGTAGTATTGCTGAATACGTTTGCCGAGTGCGACGATATGAACATTTCTGAAGGGGTTGTTTTATAAATCGAATAACCTCTTTATAACTCCTCTACTGTTCTGGTTGAACCTCTAAATGCTTTAACTGAACAAATCCACGTCAACACTCCCAACAGATTGATCATGTTCTGTGTGAGGGTTAGTTGCTCCTCCCCATACAGGTCAGTAGCTCCGCCCCCCCCTATTGGGGGTTAATTCTCTGGCTTTAATTGAACCAAAGCTGAATATGACTGGCACAAGCCCAAGCCACCATGACCTCAAATCAGACACAGCATTCAAATCCAGAACGTTCTCCATCACATGATGGTCTTAAGACCGAAAGGCAACTAGCCAATTGAATCCGGGGCCCAAAAATACAGACAGACAAGCAGCCGGCCACACAGAGACCAAACCAAGCGGGGCACCATCCCCTCTAGGTAGATAAGCCCTCACACCCCATTGCTACATTCAATGTTTTCATTTGCTGCATGAATCTAACTGAACACTATAAACACAAAATGCCGTAATCAGGTAGCTTAAAAACAACCACAACCTGTACATGTGTACCTGGGATAGAAAAAAAACCTCACAATACCTCAGTTGAACTCCAGATACAACAGGCTCTGGGCCAAAGTTAACGTTGCGCTAAATTAAGAAAAAACGATTAACATTTAGGACTAAGAGCTAAGAGCCTTAACAGCACAGACCAAGGGAAACTCCATTTTATCAAGGATGGTGCAGGAATGATAGCCTGGATAGCACCGCCCATTTTTTCGACGAATTGGGTTCGCCCTGCATAAGGGTCTGGATAAGAACGATACATTTCTTTCTGCTTTCGATACGTTTTTGCGGGACCCATCACCAAGCTTGCTTTTCCCCTTGGCGCACTATTGGCTGGTTTAACACAATGAAGACAGGGAAGCGACGGCAAGCAGCCAATCGCGTACAGAGTCAGTTGAACTAGGCCCGTTTATCACGCCTCTTGTGCTGAAGAAAATGACGGCAGCTTCCCCAGACCAACGTGCAATCTATGATTGGCTTGGTCTGGTAATAGCCAGGCTACTGGAATGATTCAACTCAACATATTGTTGATTGCCGATAATCGCAAAACATTATGACCAATACTATTGTGGATTGTTGCGTTACGTTAAATATATTCAATCTATCTATAACATTTAAGGTGTTGTGGCAAAGTGGCAAAGAAATCTTTAAAATAGCTTTTTTATGAATCTGCAATTATTTTTAAGCAAGAAACCCTCAAATAGACGAGTGTATTTGTTCATAGCAAATGTTAGCAATCTGTCTAACATGGCTATACTGTCTAACCAGACTCTCTCGTCCCTGAAGAAAAAGGACTTAAATAAAAAGATGACTTGTTTATTACTTGCTTTTCTACCTTGGTCTGTCCCGTGACATCATACCTCACAGGATTCATGACCAAGGGGCCATATCGAGTTACTTTAGAACCAGCCAATCAAAACATTGAGGCGCAAAGGTGATTGACATCCTTTAGAGAGCTGCTGCAATAAAGGAAAAGGGCCCCGTTCTCCATAGGAAGACCTGATGGTCGAACACGACCGCTCTTTCTCCTCCCTCGTGGTTTAGAGCCCACGAGGACACTGGGGGATATTTACAGAGAGCTTCTCCAAGTAGGCAGCGGTGGAAATGCAATGGAAAATAAAAAGAGCCACAATAAAAGAGGAAAAGAGTACGAAGGAGAGAGAGCAAGAGAGGGGGTTTGTGGAGACAGTAGGGGAGTGTGTTGGCCGCCTGCCAACTTGACTCCCTGCTCTGCTGAGACTCCCTGCTCTGCTGGGCCCGGTCGTGTTGACTGAAATATGACCGGAGACGCCTTGGAAACCTAAAAACTGAGACTAGGGGGGAAAGCTGCCAGCAGCAGAAGAGTATCCAGAAACCAAACTGAGGTCTGCCACAACCATCTATCTAGTGATGGCCTTTATCTTTCATCCTCATTCCTGTTGTGTAAACGATCCTAACTTACATTACACCCACCATGGCCATAGTTAACATTAGAAGAACCTTCATTAATGTTGCCAGTAAATGTGTATAGTCACTCTATTAGTACTCTTTGATTAATGTTGAAACTTTCTCATGGGACATTTCTTTGCCAGGAGAGGGGGGGGAGAAGAGAGAGAGAGCGAGAGCAAGAGCAAGAGTGAGAGCCCTCCCACCATTCCTGCCTCTGCTGTTTACAGCCTGTGACACCGCGACAGCCTCAGTATACTCTACCCTATGGCTTACCCCAACTCATTCCTTCTCCGTTCAGCTCTCCCTCTCCTTCTCCACCCCTCCGTCCAATTATCTACCTCTCTATCTTTGTCCTTCTTCTTCTTCTGTGTGTATGTGTGTGTGTGTGTGTGTGTGTGTGTGTGTGTGTGTGTGTGTGTGTGTGTGTGTGTGTGTTTACACACACACACACAGTCAAACTAATTAGGATTAACTATAGGATTAATTGAAGGCCGTTTTTCTCATGTGGCATTATTCATTAAGTAATTACAAGAATTATTTACCAAAATTGCAGTCATCAAAAAGGCCATATACTGCAAACCAAAAACAACAAGAATCAGGGCTTTTCTCAATGAAATAGTAAGCTATTGAAACATAAATTATATTGAAACATAGTTAATTCACAGGCTTCTTTCTAAAGATGCAGGTTTGTCAGAGACAGTGTGAAAATCCCAAAACGCCCTCCGCCAGTTGTAAATCACGGATTCAGGGTACGTCTTCTTTACTCTCGCTGCCATTTCAAACATGGTTTATCATGTTTCTGAGTCAATGTTTTTATTTTATGACTTATGATGCCCCTCATGAGGTTGATGACCAATTGTATTTAGTCATTGCACAGCCCTAAATCACCATGGACCAATTGAGTTCTGAGTGGTGTCCCGCAGGGCACAGTGCTGGGCCCACTCCTCTTTATCTTGTATTTAAACGATCTGTTCTCTGTCGTTAAGCACAGCAAAATAAAGGTATTCGCTGATGACTCAAAGCTCCACAAGAGCATCGGCTCCCCTACAGACTGCAAGCTGCTCCAGGAGGATCTCCACGCAGTTGTTCGTTGGGCAACTAACAACAACATGGAGCTAAATGAGTCCAAGTTCCAGCTCCTACAGCACGGGAAGAATCAAGATCTACAGGAGCCGTACAAGGTATCAACAGGACTGGTAATCTCCTCAGACGATGTCGTCAAAGATCTCAGAGTGTTCATTGACAAAGATCTCCGTTGGCGGCAACACATCACCAAAAAAACAGCCGAAGCTGCACGAAAAGCCGGCTGGGTTCTGAGGACGTTCTCAATCAGGGACAAAAGCACGATGCTACTGCTCTTCAAGGCCTATGTTCGCTCCATCGTAGAGTACTGCTGTGCTCTCTGGTCACCACATCTGCAGTGCGACGTTATCATGATTGAGTCTATCCCGCACACTTTCACTGCAAAGATAGCGGGTTGCTCGAATCTCTGGGACGGCCTCAAGCATCTTAACCTCTACTCGCTACAACGCCGCCGTGAAAGATACATGGTCATCCTTGCCTGGAAAATCTACCACGGTGCCATCCCCTACAGCGTCAACCTGGTGTTCCAACACTCGGAGAGGCGAGGAGTAACTTGTGTACGGCCGCTTGGAAGCTCCAAGTATA
Source organism: Gadus morhua (assembly GCF_902167405.1). NCBI lineage: Eukaryota > Metazoa > Chordata > Actinopteri > Gadiformes > Gadidae > Gadus > Gadus morhua. The sequence continues at coordinate 19,608,025 of NC_044068.1, forward strand.
GCAGCATCAACACAATGAGATTCCACTCGTTCTCATCAACTGCCTCTGCTCTGTACAACGCTGTACCCAAAAATGTCAAGTCAATCCCAACCCTGATCCAGTTCAAGGCAGAACGTGACCGCTTCCTTCAAACCATCCCTGACACTCCCCCTACTCCTGGATACACTGGGGCCAACAGAAATTCTCTGGTGGAGTGGGCTAGCAGCAAACGTCAACTATAGCTGCTACCAACGGGAAAATGGCGGTGGAGACACTTGATGTCTTGGCCTAGGTGTTCTAACCTGAAACAAACCATAGGTACCCTAGGTACCAGGGTACATTTTAAGCCCTTTCTTCGAAAGATCAACTATGTACAATGCATTTCTCTTTATTTCAACCAGGGGCCGCAACCTAAAGCCATGTTTTTTCTCTTCATCAGTATATTACACGTTTGACCTCATTAGTTAGGTAGGCTATGAGCTTATTCAAAAAGGCGCTGGTGTGAAAGGCCTTTTCTTGCCTTTTTCAGAACTTCCCCTTATCATTCTGCAAGTCACTGTTGACCTCCACCGGTATACAATGATGCCCAGAAGTACTGCACTGATCAGTAGGTCAAGCTACACGTGTTCTGTTGAAGACATCTTTAAAGATCCCATATCATGCTTTTTTAGGGTAAATAATTGCATTTTGGGGTACTACTAGAATAGGGTTACATGCCTGTATGTTAAAAATACCCCTTATTATTCTCACACTGTTCATGTCTGCAAAAACTATTTTAGCGTCCTTCAAAAATGCTCCTGTGATTGGTCAGCATGCCCATTCTGTTGAGATTGGTCGGCAAATTCACACTCAACCCGAAATGTACAAGTTGTAAACATTGCGGGTAGCCGGGAGGCTGGACTTCTGCATTTCAGTACTGCCCACTTCACATTCAGACGTCACACTGTTATGGAAGTTTGAGCACAAATAAGCTGTTTAACACACTTATTGAGGGGCGTTCTCCGTTTCTCGCCCTGGCTAGGACTTTGATTCTACCTTATTAGACGTGAAAGATGTATACATACATCATATATCAGTATATAGCAAAGGGAAAGGTAGAAAAGCAGGATATCACCCCTTTAAGACCCCTTTAAGCAGCAATTGAGCGAGAGAGAGAGAGAGCAGAGCACCTCAACCTTGGCACTGAATAGAGAGCGGCGAGGCAATCGATGGGCTATTGAGCAGGTGCCTGGCTGCCCAATGTTGCTCATCTAGTATGAGTGAGAGGATAAAGTAAGCGCACACATACACTCAAAGAACCACCCACTCACCCACACAAAAACACACAAACTCAGGAATATGCATTCACACACATCTGTATACACATTCAAATACACAATTGCACGTATTGAGTTTCGATTCTCTTCTTTGTTTTTAAAGAGAACATCGGCATTTCCTCTTTCACACTTGTGTCTCCTGTCACGTCTTACAGAGGACACAGGCGCTCACATGCACACATTGCCAAGTAAAACTCATTTTGTGTTTTTTTCATGAAGCTCGGGCAAACATTTCATTTGAAAAAAATGAAAACCATTGGGAGGGTTTACATGTTTTAAATCAGTCCTCTCATCACGATTTGAAAATGCTTGTGAGTTCAGGATGCTAAGAGAGAATCTGTTGCAGAAGTATCGTCAGGTCAGATGCTCAGACGTCAGCCAGTGGGCCACACATGTAAAGCCAGCAGGGTGTCATAGCAAATGGGGTTGAAACATTGCTGCCTATTGTTTTTAAATGTTTGTTCAAACATATTTTTGTGAACAGATTGTGGAAAGATACACAACTGTTTCAGAATCCACAGGGCCCATGTGCCTATTACAGAAGGGATTCTATAGCAGCCCAGCACCAAATCAAGCACGAACCAGAGCTCACACACACACACACACACACACACACACACACACACACACACACACACACACACACACACACACACACACACACACACACACACACACACACACACACACACACACACACGTTGCCTTCTGTTTTCTTACTCTATGTGAACAAGGCCAAACCGACTCTAATTCTCTCTCTCTCTCTCTCTCTCTCACTCTTTTTTTTTTTTGAGGAAGCAGCAGGGCCCGGAGGGGTCAAAGGTAAGACACTGTGGGAAAGCCAGGGTCCCGTAGCGTGAAACTGTCACCCTTGTGACGAACCGGTCCCCAGCATAAACAAGCAGGGCCTGCATTGGCCCCGGGACAATGCCCAAGAGAGGGCTCTAACAATACACCACACAAACACTCATACTTACACACACACTAACACACAAACACAACCCTAGACACACACAAGTCTAGACACTCACACAGACTCACACGTACATCCCCCAACACACACACTCATACTTACATACGCAAACCGACTTACACACAAACAACGACCATAGACACACACAACTTTAGACACACACACACACACACCACCGACTGAAATCCAGTCTGAAACAATACCATACAGACGCTGAAACAACTTGGGAGCTGGGCTTGAGCCAGAGCGCAATGGGAACTAGCAACGCAAGGCAACGCTTGAAGCAACATACATCGGCGAGAGAGCTCTACATCACAGCCGACACAGCTAAACCATTGTCTCAGCACATCAAGGGGGTCCCCACAACATAGACCAGTTGAACTAAAGCTTTGTGAGAAATTAGGTTTGTTTTACTATAACTACTTTTTGTCCAAGACCAATGGAGGAAACACCGATTTCTAGAGTTGCTTATTAGACGAAGGATTAAAGCTCTCAGTCGCTAAAGGCTTCCAGTGTTACTCTCGACCAAAGGAGCAAGTACATGGGCTCCATGTAGCTAGCTAGCTAACCTGCTGATTCTTTTGATTAGACCGTATAAAACACAGAATCCACATCCATGGTCAGAACACAGGAAAGAAACTAAAATCTAGCACAGTTACAATCTGTAAATTCATGATATAACAACAAATGACATATTGTATAATCAATACTTTGTCAATTTTATGCATGTATATGGCCTGTCTAGTTAGCACACATCGTTTCTCAACTAAACAACATTTTGAACTAGGCAAAGTTAGAACATTTCATTCACTTTTGTCTTTTCTTTTTTGAGGTGTTCAACTTAACCCTTTACTCTGAATTCAGGCTAAAACTGTTAACACAAGTTAAATGTCTCGTTTGCAAGATGTGCTGATAAGTGATTCCCCTCTTCTCCCCATCGATTCCTCTTAATTCATCGGAAAAAACACACAAACCTTTCCACTTATCCAATCGCTTGCACTTAAAATCTGGGATTTTAAGTGCAACATTTATTCATAACGTCGGATTATAAAACTTTAAATAAGAATAAGTCAAAGTTAGATCAAACTAATAGTGCATATATTTCAGCTTTCTTTAGACCGTTTCCGTTCAGGATTATTATTTTTATTTAATTATTTATTTGTAATACTCGGGGGGGGGGGGGCAGCGGGGTGGCCCACATGGCTACGCCCCTGCTGGCCGGCCCTCATCCCTGGTCGTCTCCTAATAGGGCCTAAGGCTGTGAGCTGGACCCGGGCCACAGGCTACCTGATCCGCCCAGACCTCGCAATCTTGCAAGTTCACCGTCATAAACACACACAAACATAGCCACTCACGTAAGAGCCACCCACACACACACACACACACACACACACACACACACACACACACACACACACACACACACACACACACACACAAGCTGAAGAATCAAGCACTGACATATACGCACACACACACACACACACACAGGCACACACACACACACACACTGGATCCATGCCCAGTGACCGGGTCAAACATGAAAAAAATATGCCAAGCATTCCCACCCTGCCTTCTTCAGCCCAGCATGGAAAATTCCTGTCCCACTGCAAGAGTCAAAGCTGGAGGCAAAAGAATGGTGCATAGCGTACTCATGTGGACATCAACAAAACTGCAACCACAATTAGATCTTTTAGCTATTGAAATGAGCGGATTAGTATACGGTTTAGGTTTGCAGAAATGCTCTCATGCAGTCCTGCTGTTCATTGGGCATGAAGGGGATCCTTTATTGCTCGTTTGCATCAGATGATTCTCGTCAAGCATGACACCTAGCACAGATGAAAGGAACGTTTTCTAGCATTCATCGTCCAAAAGGAGCTGAGCCCAAGGTTAAATCGTACATCAAAGGATAAGAAGACTATGATTAAATGTAATTTATTTGACTTAATCACTTTAAGTATAAAGCTGGATGTTGAAACGTTCAGAGAAAATTAGGACTAAAAGGGTCAAATAAAGTAGACACTTCCTTTGATGCTCTTATCAGCGGTGTGATTCATCTAAGTCTTCTGGCTGGATTATATACCTTATTTGGTTTATCTTTTACTTGTTGATCTTCGTAAATGACTGCATCTGTGTTGACAATGAAAAGATGATGTGGAATTATTTTCATTTGGCTCGAAACAACACCAAATGGCCATTCATGTCTTATTTTCTGAACAATCTGCTGAACAATGGATCGCCCTCTTCCCAAATCTTTAATACAATCAGCTTGAATGCCAAAGCCTCCGTGAGTGAGTGAGTGAGTGAGTGAGTGAGTGAGTGAGTGAGTGAGTGAGTGAGTGAGTGAGTGAGTGAGTGAGTGAGTGAATAAGAGTAACCCTGCGTTCACACCAAAAGATGCATTTGCTGCCCGAACGCGTTGACGCCTGAGTTTTGCGGCGCGTCTCTACATTCACTTTGAATGGGATCACGACGCGCGTCAACTTTTTGCATCTTTTGGTGTGAACGCAGGGTAAGAGTCTGTCTCTGTGTGTGTGTGTGTGTGTGTGTGATCTCAGCTCAGGTCTTGACAGCATGAGAGATGTGAGATGTGGGTCTCAACACGACTACTGAATTCTGATCTGACCATGTGGAATCAGGGGAGGGAGGGGTGACTTGATCTCACTCCCTTAATAAAGAACTCAAATACCCACGAAGTTATCATCCTCAGTCCAGCATTGGTGAAAAGCTATCGCACTCTCCCCTGGTCCGAGCTGGGAGATTGAGGCCCCCAGGGGCTGTTGGTTGTGGCGGTGATGGTGCTTCTTCATTGAAGACTGCTGTGCAACTACAGGAGGAGATGGCAGGCACTTCTTAACCCTCCCCTCCCCCCCTCTGGCTCCCTCCCTCCCTCCCCCCCCCCCCCCCCCCCCCTTCTGAAGATGATTCTTCTTCTCTTTTTTCCATACTCACACACGCTGCTGCCCTCCCACACCCCCCCCCCCCCCCCATCCCCCCACACACATATTGAAGGTGTACAACTGCCCCCCCCTCCCGGCAACCATGACACCCTGCTCCCCCACTAGGATTATAATAATAATAATGATGATGGATTGAATTCATATAGCGCTTTTCTAGACACTCAAAGACGCTTACGAGCTTACGCTAGACGCTTGGAGTAACTATAATAAAAAAAATAAAAAAAATAACTCCATTATACAGGGTGTTAGATCGCCTCTGGGGCTAATAGTTGGCATGAAATAAATGTTGGTCGAAAACAGGAGGGTTGCAGGTATATGTTAAGTGTGTGTGTGTGTGTGTGTGTGTGTGTGTGTGTGTGTGTGTGTGTGTGTGTGTGTGTGTGTGTGTGTGTGTGTGTGTGTGTGTGTGTGTGTGTGTGTGTGTTTATTTGTGTGTGTGTGTGTGAATAGAGTGCAGGATATCCCTTATCTAAGTCTTTAGATACGCTTCCCAAATGGATTGACAGTGACCTGATTCCACGCTTCCAGCGATGGATGCGCCCCCCCTCCCCCTCTTCAGCAGACAGCTAAACCACCAGGCGGCCCCTGGACAGAGGCCCCACAACGGGGTCCAGGGGTGGGCTCTGTCTGGCTGCCTTCCACTAGCCATCGGTGGCGGCTAAACCAGCGTGTCTATTGTCTGGGTGCCACGATTACCATTGGTTTGGTTTTCTGTATTATCTTCAGACAGTATTGCAGAGGAGGTGGTGAGGGCCATTTGCACACCACTCCGGATCCACCCAGGGAACCAGTCCCTGTGATCAGCCAAATGATTAGAACCACCAGGTCAATCCATCTTGGAGAAAGCCAGCTTTCAAAGGGTTACAGTAGTTTGCCGCTTACTAGACCTTAATGAATGCATCACAATGCAATGCCCTTAGTTTTCTCATCAAGCTCCTTCTTCACTGGGATTAGATGAGCCGCAGTTATAATCCTATTGCCGCCGTCTCAATGCTGTAATCAACCTAAATAATAATCAACCTGATTGGTCAAGAAGACCCAGTAGTCAAATCACGGTACAGCAGCTAAATACTGGTGTGTCATTTTACGCAGAGTCATCGGAGAGCTTGGATATTTCTTCAAGGGGCCCCCCACCCTAACCCCTCACTAGGGCCCCCCCACCCCGAGCCCTCACTAGGGGAGCCCCACCCTGACACCTCACTAGGGGCCCATTGCCATGCTGAGCCGACAGCAGCTGGAAATCCAGTCTTTTATTTCCCCTCTATATCACGGGCCTGTGCGCACAGTAACACCTCGCTGTGCCGTTACTGGGCCAAAGGTCGCCTGCTGCTGCCACCGCCACAGACACCCACAACCTCTGGGACAGCAAGCAGAAAACCCTACAATGCAGTGAATGATCCCTACCCAGCCTATTCTCTCTGTCAAGACACCTGCCTTTAGGAGGAGCCGGCGATCGAACTAGTATCCTTCCGGTTGACTGGTAAAAGGAAGGTTGCGAATGCGACCCCCGGCTCCTCCTAGCTGAATGTCGAGGTGTCCCTGAGCGAGACGCCTCGCCTTAACTGCTCCTGAAGAGATGGCAAAATCCCCTGAATGTAAATGTAAATGCAAACACTTGCTATTTTCACTAGCGTAACCATGGACTGCCCTGTATGCATCGACTGCCTCCTGCTAGTATCTCTGCCTTCCAAATTCTCAATGTGCTTCATGAAATATACATGCTGTGCTCTGTCTCTGGATCCACACCGAACACAAGGGAACTGCTCAAGGCCAGGGCCATGGTGAGCACTGCCTGAGAAAAGGGTTGCTTTATTTAAGTTTTCACCAGAATGCCTACTAGCATCAGTCACACTGGATTTATGAATAATATAATTTAGATTTCCAGCCAACTTTACTTTATTTGTAGAAAGTGTTGAAGACTTATCTTAACCAAGACTTCCACTGTTAAATTCAACAAAAAATACATTGCACTTCAAAACATTACATTACACGCCAATCAGGTAACCGTAATTGAATGCAGCTGTGTTTGTTTACGGATGTTTGTTGTTGACTGAAATCCTCCCTTTCATTGTATGCATTGCACAAATCTCCCCTTTATCTAGCTCTGAACTTGTGGTTTTACTTAAACCACTAATAACGTCATGAGTTCTGGGGGTTGAAGTTAATCGTAGGAACACAGGAGTTGTATTGTTGTTAAACGCTATAGCGTTCATTGATTTAGCCTACTGCCCACTGTCAGCATCAGAGGAAGACGTCGGAGCGATCCATCCTGAAGACACCAAGCTGATGAATCCTTCAGGTACGGCATTCCACTGGCCCCGACCAACCGAACTGAGCGGGTAACCTTAGCAGCCCTTCAGAGAAATTGTGATCAGCCTATTGGACCAGCGTATGTACCCTGCATGAAGAGACTAGCCTGATCTATTCAGATGTATTTATTATGCAAGTTAACGTTGCAGGATTATATAATGGTGTATTTATACCCCTCACAAAGACACATGTTTCTCTCTCCAGTCCAGCCGTCCAATACTGGGGTCCTTTCATCAGCCTTGGGAATCGGGTGGCCAGAGAGAGTGCCTGCCCATATACAGTCTGCCCACCCTATTGGCAGCTCCAGAACAAATGTGAGCCATTGTTTCCCTCGATGTGCATGTGCATGTGCGTGCGTGCGTGCGTGCGTGCGTGCGTGCCAGGGAGCCCTTGAACGAGCACCAAAGCACAGAGTGCCGCAGCGCCTACCTCCTGCTCCGGCTCCAATATGCATTCAGTCAGCAGCCTTCAGTATGCATGACCCACGGCTCTTCACCAGCACTACCTTTGGCTCGTGTTTACCGGGCGTCGGTCAACAGGACTGCATGGTTAATCGGTTTTGACCCCGCGGAGTTTCACCTCGCCAGAGCCTCGCAGCGGAGAGCTTGTGGGAACATGACCCCCTCCCCGCATGACCCTTTACTCACCATGTAACCCTATTTTAAGCCCCCCCCCCCCCCCCCCCCTTGACCTTTGACTCCCTGGACCTGCAGCGGCGCAGGAAAGACAACAGAGGCAGAATACCAAGTGGACAAAGACAGCATCAGAACAACTGCAGAGGTTGACATCTCAGTATCCCGAGTTTTAAACCACCAACTTGACAAGCAAGAAGATCAAAAAGGCATATATATACACACATATATATATATATATATATATATATATATATATATATATATATATAGATCTGCGCGAATTGGTGATCTGTCTGATCCCATGCCCTGCAGCCCACCCTCTAAACGAGAGAGTGAGAGTGTGTGTGTGTGTGTGTGTGTGTGTGTGTGTGTGTGTGTGTGTGTGTGTGTGTGTGTGTGTGTGTGTGTGTGTGTGTGTGTGAGTGAGTGAGTGAGTGAGTGAGTGAGTGAGTGAGTGAGTGAGTGAGTGAGTGAGTGAGTGAGTGAGTGAGTGAGTGAGTGAGAGAGAGAGAGAGTGTGAGAGAGAGAGAGACAGAGAGATGGGTTTACTTTGTTGATAGGGAGGTGCTTCCGTGTGCATCTGTGGGACCAAACACAATGTGCTGCTACACTGTGGTCATGAATTTAAACCTTTAGCAGCAGAACTCTGAGGCTCTAATGACGTGTGTGTGTGTGTGTGTGTGTGTGTGTGTGTGTGTGTGTGTGTGTGTGTGTGTGTGTGTGTGTGTGTGTGTGTGTGTGAACCAATGTACTTTAAACCACATAACATCAGCATGACAAAGGTAACATTATGTTACAATGGTACGAGTGTAGAATGATTAATTTACATTCTGACGTACACACATAATACATAGTGTCGTATAATCTGGTAAATTGACATTTGAAGAGTTCATTTCCGAAATTGTGAGCGTATGTCTGCAAGGGTGGGACCTAGTACATTTACATTGAAGGAATTTTGCTGACTCTTTAATCCAAAGCGACTTACAACCATTCATACACACATCGACAAACCGACGGCGGAGTCGACCACGCAGGGCGACAGACAGCTTGTTAGAAGCAGTCAGGGTGAGGTGTCTTGCTCAGGGACAACTAGGAGGAGGAGCCGGGGATCAAACTAGCAACCTTCCGGTTACCAACCAACCCACTCTCCCTCCTGAGCTACTGCCACCCCTCATAAGCCGTTCATTTTGTGAAATAAATAATGTCTAGGAAGGGTTTGGATCACAGGTCCCAGATTGACCAACTGGGACTCAAGAGGTGCCGTCTTTACTTCTCACTGGCGGGATATAGCACCTTACCTGGACGGTCTGCAGGAGCCAACCACATCTCTCTCGGATGTCCTGGAAGGGGCAGCGCTTGGACAGCATGAGGAGGTGGGCCAGGATGCCGTTGAGGACTCTGCAGGGTGGCCCCGGTGAGGCAGGGGACCGGGGTTGGGATGCTGGAGCGTGCCCGATGGCCTCCACAATCCTCATCAGCTCCTGCTGGATGGTCTCCATGGCGGAGTCCCGGGAGCCCGCGTCACGGCTGCTGAGCCCGTCCCAACGGCCTAGTGCGTCCTGGTCCACGACATCCATGTCCGAGGGCTCTGATGCTTTGTGTGTGCGTTTCTTTCAGCAGGAGACTGAAACAAAAACAACAAAGCTTACATCAATGGTTTAATTTACAAAACGGTTACTGCTCACTGAGGCTGTGCATATAAAAATAATACATAAAATGTGCTCGACTGTCAAAGCATTATGAACAACACGTACAAAAACCAGAGCATGTTCACTGTAGAGTAGACCTAAAGCCAGTTTGCGGTTTCACAAGCTCATTCTATTGAAATGAAGACACGTTCCTTACCAACATGCATTGACAGAAGATAACGGTTAGGTGAACAGCCAAAATCATTCACCAAAGTGTGACAAACAGTCCATTCAATCTTTCCCTGTCTGCTTCTTTTTATTTTATTGTGATGAAGACATTGTTGTACCAATGCTCATAACACAATGATAGCAGATAACTATATCGTTTCAGCTAGAGTGCACCAAGTGCCATCACCCATTACTTACTTTATTCACATTATTTGGAGCTGGTCTCCGTTCCAGCGACTTCTTCCTTCGGATCTGACCGCTCGTCCCAGTGTGAAAAAAAAGAGAGGAGGCTGCAACTTGATTGACGTCTGAAGGGTCCAACCACCAGACTTGCCAAACGTGACAGGGTTGTTCTGTGCGAACGTCGACCAAAAGCTATTTAGTGGGCGTATCCACTGCTGCAACCCTCCGCAACGCTTATTCATGGGAATTTGATTCCCTCGCACATCGCTCTGCATTCGTCGGCTACGGATGAGAAACCTCGTGGACTACATCTCCCGGCATGCTCTGCATCGCCCTTCACTTGTTTACCCCGCTCGGAACCAGAGGAGAAATGACCGACGGCAGACAGAGAGACGGCCGATCCATAAGAACTGACACAAAATAAAAATAAATAAATAATAATGTAATAATAATAATAATAATAATAATAATAATAATAATAATAATAATAATCATAATAGTAAACATTTGTTTGAAATATACATATTTGTAGATACGTTGTATGTGTTTATTTCAGAATAAACCCCATTCTGTTCTTTAGATTGGGCTGAATTTAAAGAAAAATATTATGAAAAAAATATCATTAATAAACATTAATTCAAAATGTACTTTGCAAGGCTAAAATATAAAATACTACTGATGGAAAGACGCTTTGTTTTGGTCTAAAGATGCGCTGATTGATCAATATGTGGCCAATGATGTGAGGGTGACACACGTGTCGAATTAATAGGCGTGTTTAAAGGCGCGTTCATGGTCTTGGTGAAACGAGACGACTCGCCGGTGATAACGCAAACGCTTACGCGTGTTCCCGCATTGACCTTTCGTGTGCACTGAGTTGGGAATCTAAAAGTTCTTCACAGCAGGTTTAAAAAAGAAAAAAAAAAAATCTGAACTAAACAAAACTTAGTATGATCACTACATGTTCGAACGTCTTTATTTCATTGTAGCCTATCACCTACTATCCTTTTGCTTTTATTTATGAGAAGCACATTGTATTGCCACTGTATGGAAGGCTATACACTTGCCCTTATCTACGTTCAAAACTGAGCAAAGTCAATGCCAACAGACGGTTACAACGTCAATCAATAGTAAAGTATGTGATATGATGGTTGATTCTTTTATATTGAGTAAAACGTTCATGTTCCGCCCTGTTCAGGCGCGTCACTAGTAAACCAAACATCACCAACTGGGCAACTCTGTTATCAGTTGCTGAACCGAAGTGGAATGATAAGAGCGTCATGAGGTGTCGTTAACGAGAACTCTCCGACGTCGCGGAAATGTTTTCCCCATAATTCCAGGCGATGTGAACGCGCCATAACTATTAAATATGTTTCAAATAAATGTGGACTTAAGACACTCCCCTCAACATATCAAAACGTTGCCCTGGTTGGTTGGTCGGAATTGCCACGTGGAATTATCCATGTGAGAAATGTCATAACTCTTTTAAAAGAGGCGTGCCAGCTCCCAAACTATGCTTGTTCTTGACGGCGGCTTTTCGTGTTGTCCTGCTTACTACAGTGAGGATTTCAGTACGCCCTAACAATGAATCCCCCGGCCCTCCCTTGTCCGTTCAATTTGGGAACATGTGTGGTTTAATTTAGCTTGTTTTGTATAAGTTAATCAATTAGGCCTAATTAAGGGCGCTGTCACCCCAAATTTGTACCTGGTGCCAAATTTGTACAGGGTACGTGATCAGTTGTCCGTTGCCAGGCAACCGACAACAGAATACGTAAGTTAAATGTTAAGCATTTTATTTATTTTTTTAATACTCGGGGGGCCAGCGGGCTGGCCAACCTCTGCCAGGGGGGGCAACGGCCCCCCCTGACCCCCACATGGCTACGCCCCTGGTCAGAGCTATTTTGTGACGCTCTCAAATGCTAACAGCGAGGGTACCGTTCAGTTGCATGCAACCCGGCCAACCACAGACAGAGTAGGGCCATCAGCATGGCCATGATAGGATTCGTAAATTCACGAACGGGAACGCTGTTGTTATGGAACAGGATGAGGGGACCCAAACGCTTGACACAGGGAGGCAGAGACGGAGTGAAAGGAAGTAGGGTTTATTGGGACAAGGAGTAAACGACAAGCCGGGGCTAGGCAAGCAGTAGTCAGGCAGTCGAGGGTTCGGTGGCAGGCAGGCAGGCAGGCAGGCAGGCAGGCAGGCAGGCAGGCAGGCAGGCAGGCAGGCAGGCAGGCAGGCAGGCAGGCAGGCAGGCAGGCAGGCAGGCAGGCAGGCAGGCAGGCAGGCAGGCAGGCAGGCAGGCAGGCAGGCAGGCAGGCAGGCAGGCAGGCAGGCAGGCAGGCAGGCAGGCAGGCAGGCAGGCAGGCAGGCAGGCAGGCAGGCAGGCAGGCAGGCAGGCAGGCAGGCAGGCAGGCAGGGGTTCGGCGACAGGCGGGTAGTAAGGCAGGCAGGGGTTCGGCTAGTGATGGCACTGAAGCTTCGATACGTGCTTCAAACCCTGATCTACAACTCCCAAGAAGCACTGCTTCGAAGCTTGCTTCAGGGCAAAAAAAATCATGTGACGTATGAAGCAGCAACTGGTTCGTTGCCTGAATGAATCACTTCACTGGTCCGCGGCTCGGTGGAGAAGCTTTGAGCAAAAAAAAGAAACCGACTCAATCCATAAGGCAGCCTACCTCAATACAAATTTTTGAGTGTCTAACCCCATCCCACATAATCACCCCCTAGAGTTACTCAAGCACACCCAACCAACCTTGCCCGAAGCCAGCTGGTCACCGCCTAATTATTTAATGAAAAAACAAAACACAATCGATGCTACAATCGTTTACGGGAGTTGTGCATACTACAGTATGTATGTAATGGAACAACGTCACGTATTGATTATAGTAGACTAGGGGATAACACACTGACTGCGGAGTGGAGGATCCGGGTTCGATTCTCGGGGGGAAGGTTTTTATATGCTGTTTCAATTATATCCTACATCAGTTAGCCTATCTGGACAGAAGGCTAGGCATATCCCTTTAAGAACAATTTAGACATCTGTATTTAGATCATGCTATTAAGCATTTGGGTTTGTGTGTTTGTGCGTCAAATAGTTTTCAAAGCAGGGATACGTTGAATCCACTGCAGCCTCGAACTTCGCCAGCAGAGGTCACTGTCACTGAAGCTTCGAGTAATGAACCCATTTTCGAAACATTGGCTCAACTGGTTCAATGCTTCATAAAAGCTTCATTTGCCCATCACTAGGTTCGGCTACAGGTAGGCAGAGGACGGACTGAGAACTAGAGGAGAGGGAACAGGGTTACGAGGGGAGCAGGGAAAATGAGCAGATCTTTGCAAAGTGCTGGTAGGACCGATACGAACTGAGAGTTGTAAATTACGAACTGGCACCGGCTGGATGGAGATCCCCGGCTGAAGTTGGGAGTTGAGATTGTAGATAGATGGCAGGTGTGTCGGGAGAACGAGGGCCAGTGGCGTCAAGCGGCCACTAGATGGAGATGTTGGACCGTGTAGCAGGAGGCGGCGTAACAGCTATAAGTGCTCCGAGACCGTAAATGAGAGCGTCATCGCTGAACTCGGTATACTCTCAGAATTCCGAGTAGGCCTGACCAAAAGGTGGCGTGCCTCCGTCAAATGCCGCAAGAAAGCTGGGAGATTTCCCCACTTGCAACTGGGAAGGCTGGTGTCCGAGGCAGCAGGATCACAGCATAAGGTCCGAACCTCCGAAATTCTCGGAAACTCCGAGCGTTTTGAAGGCGGCATAAGTGTTTCTGACTAGTTCCGGCGGATCTTTTCAAGTCTCGTGCATGCATTATGGACCTATTAAAGAAGGCCATGGAACTATTAAAGAAGAGGCAAAAGCAGGCGATCTGAAATGCAGCCAATCCACCTGACCTGCTTCAAGTGCAAGAGGCCTTGAATTTATCAACGTATAATATACAATATAAACAATAGCCTATAGCTTCATGATTAATTCATGAAATACATTATTGTTTGTGATTTCAATGATTGTGGATGTTGAAGTTCGAGGGGATGATTGAGATCACATTAAATAAGTATTGCTCATCTTTTAAATAGCTTTCTTTATTTTCAAATTGTACTGTATTATTGCTAGGTATTGAAATGTTGCTGGTTGTTATACCGACTTATACATCTATTGTACACTTGTATTTCTGTTTTTGTTTATATGTTGTAATCAGGTCGTCATTGAAAAGACAATAGCCTTCCCTGAATAAATAAAGTTGAAATAAAAAATAAAACAATGATAAACTGATATGTGGTTTATCATTAATTTATTGTTTATTATATGATTAACAGCCTGCCTTCCAGGGAGGATTGGGTCGAAGTGCGCATGCGGAACCACAGATGGCGAAAGAGGAGGGAAGTTTAAACAGTCCGCACAGCGTAGACTGCTTCCTGCACACAATTGTTCAAACTGCTCCTCAGAGTCAACAATCATCCTCTCGTAGTGAAAACGAAACGTAGTGATAAGACCATAGATCATTATAATTGCGTAAACCTACCAAGGCGAGGCTGTACACAATGGACACTTCCTATGATCGGGTAGGCTTGCAGTTGCACCCAAACAAAGATCAAACCCAATGTTTTGTGTAACGAACTGATCATTCTCCGGATAATTAAACAAACCTAATCATAGATTTTTGAGGAAACCTGACTGGTTACAACGCTACTGCGTATGTCGATGTTGGAATGTTGTGCGTTCCTAACAACACTGCTGTGCGTTTTTTTTTAAAACGATGCAACCGCACACCCGGTAATAAAATTTATTAATAAATGTATCTAGTACTGTGTAATCTAACTCTAGTCTGCTTCTACTTTCAGAGTTCAGATTCGCCCTCAAAGAACAGTTACATCGGGAGTTATTATCAGCCTCCTGATAGGATACTGCCCAGACCTGAACCCCCTTTGAGCATGAACACACCGGGCCTCTCTCCTGGGCTCTCTCGGACTACTGACGCTGTTAGTAGTAAAGGTGTCGAAACAGATGTTTTGCTTTGTTGCATTTATTCTCCCATGATGCATATGATAATACAGTGATAGCAAATCCCCTAGTGACGTACTTACCCCGCTGGTTTGTTCTTGTGGGCCAGCTGTCATTGACGCACTGAAAACGCTTCAGGAGAAGATCAGGCGGCTTGAGTTGGAGAGGAAGAGAGCTGAGAAGAACATCCAGCCTTCCTCCCTGGCGGCGTGTAGCGTCGAGCCCAACGCCACCTCCTCGAAGGGCCCTACTCGGATACCACACACCGCGGCCCCCAAAAACATCAACAAGACCGGTAATTGCTGAGCACTTTGGAAGGATGCTCAATCTCAAATGTTTAATATGAGTTCAGAACGAAAACGTAACTGTGTGTGCGTGTGTTTTAGAGCTAGTCTCACAACTGCAGGCTGCAGAAGCCCGCTGTAGGGGCCTTGAGAAGCAGCTGGACTACATGAGATGGATGATGGAGAAAGCCCAGCAGGACAAGAACACCCTGGCAGAGAAACAGGTGGAAACCAAGCTGGCTTTCCCCCTTGGCCCGCTATTGGCTGGTTTAACACAATGACAACAGTGAAGCGACGGCAAGCAGCCAATCGCGTGCAGAGTCAGTTGAACTAGGGCCGTTGATCACGCCTCTTGTGCTGAAGAAAATGATGGCATCTTTCCCAGACCTACGTGCAATCTACGATTGGCTTGGTCTGGTAATAGCCAGGCTACTGGACTGTAGCATTTGATCCACAGCGGAGCACACCAGGAATTCTTCCCATTAAAAGTCAAATTTTAACAGCTTAGGAGAGCCAAATGTCAAGCTTTCCCCTAAATGAAAACAAAGTGTAAACTGTTGTATCCAACTGTTAGAGTGTTTAACGCTCTCCTCTGTCAGGCTTCCCTTCAAAGGCAGACGGTGACAGACTGTACAAGCCTCCAGAACCAGCAAGAGAAGCTGGAGAAGCTAGAGAAGGAATGCATCAAACTCAGCCAAACCCAATCTCAAGCATCGGTAACTCGAGCAAGCATGTTTAGCACACAGAAGCTGTTGAACCATGGCAGAAGAATGTGTGCATTTCTTTTGATTACAAGTGGCAAGCAGTGTGTGTCTGTATGTGTGTAATCCGTCTCTTTTCCTCTTCAGAGGAAGATGTTCTTTCTGGAGCAAAGGCTAGTAGCAGAGGAGCATGAGCGCAGGCTGGTGCAGGAGAAGGCAGACGAGGTCAGTCAGTGAGCATGTGCAGTATAAACCACTACATGTTTGTATGTTGTACGTCCTGGCACTTAATGTACACACTCATATATATGTTGTACGTCCTGGAGCTTAATGTACTAAAAAAGTACTTAATTGTGTAACATCTCATCCTAGCTATCGTTGTTGTATACGGGGTGTAATGGGTTATCCTAGCGATTGTTAGTGCTTTGCACTTGGTTCTATGAACATCCTTACTGTACAGCCAGCGATAAATTGTTGCACCTTCTTCTTACAAATTGCTTTGGATAAATGCGTCTGATAAAAGCCCAAAATGTTAATGTAAATGTACATTCACACCAAGGATCGACCAATATGGATTTTTTTGGGGCCGATACTGATGCAGATATTTTTATATCAGCCTTAGCCAATAACCAATACGCCATACCGATTTTCTTGAGCCGATAATACCCTGGAAATCCAGAGTTCTCGCGAGAGCACAACGAGCAATATACTTGTGTATATTCTGGGCCTTCCCTGGCCCAGAACAATAATCAATCACATTGATGTATCAATATAGGCGCGCCAAAAGCGTTGCTGTTTTACCAACCGGATACGGCAAGAGTCTTATCGATTGGTTAGCTCCACTGGTCTGGATACGACAGCCCTTGTATTCTTCTGATATTTTCAAATGCATGCTTGGTGCGGCCCCTCGAGTTGGGCCATTTTCATTACTCGTTGCCAGACCCTTCAGTTTTCCAGATGTGGGTCTGGATTTCTTAAGCCTCCCTCAATTAACATCATAAAAATGACACAATGATGATAACAAATGTTACAATGTCTCAATTTAAAAAAAATTAACATTTATGAACTGTCTGTATTTCATGCCGAAGAAAATAAATAAGTCGGCCAATACTGAATAAAAATATCGGCTGATACGATGCATGAAAAAAACGCAATTATCGGCCGATAATATCGGCCAGCCGATATATCAGTCGATCACTAATTCACACTCATGCTTCCAAATTGATGTGTACATTCGCTATGCCAACAGCTACAGCGGGAGATGGACATCAACCTCCGACTGTCCTCCCCACCAAGCCAAGAGCTCAAACCAAAGAAGAAGTCTGGGGTATATTTTCCACAATTAAACGACGTCCATTTATTAATTTGTGATGAAACAGAATTATTTTTGGGGGACTTCATGGTGATGTTTTCCACCGCAGAGAGCCAGCGCCTCGAAGCCGTCCAGTGAGCCGATGTCGCAGAGCCTCCCGACGGCCAGACGTCTGCCCTTTGTGGCTGGAACTGTGAGTAGACCGCCATGTCGTGGTGAACTCTTGAGTAGACCTCCATGTCGTTGTGACTGTGAGTAGACCTACGTGTCATGGTGTCGCTCCACACAGGATCCCCCCCTTCTCCCCTCAGCGCTCACTCAGCGTCTCCTGGTTTTGTCCTGATATCCCATCTTGATATTGATGACGTGCATTTATATGCGTAGGAACTAGTAGGGGTGAGATAAAAGACCAGTAACTGAAAAACTCAGTTTGGACCATAAATAAAGGAAGAAATCCAGCACTTTACCTTTTCAATCATTTTGAATTCATCGTTAGACATATAGGGATGAATCGTTATAGGATGTCTAATAATATATTGATTTTTGCAGAATCGCTGTATCGCGATTTTATTGGTATGGCGGGGCATGAATTGCGTATCGTATCGTGAGGTACCCTGTGATTCCCTAATAGGAAGTGCACAGGGAGTCGCAGTGTCTTATGTTGAGTTACACCGAGTGTTTTGCAACCGCCTTTTTTAATAGCATACGTTTATCAATGTAGACTATAACAGCCCTGGGATGAACATTTCTGCCAAACACGTTATAAATCAAATCAAAACAAAATCGCAACACAAGATGCTTAACAATACAATGACAATAAACAAAATTAAAATAAATGAATAATAGGGATGAAGAGAAAGCTGAATTAAAGTATGTTTTAAGGTTTCTTTAAATATGAATATGGTGCCATTGGATATGGTTGCATATTATCATCTTAGATATCATTGTATCAGTCCTAGCGTCGGCGTCATCCCTCGTTTGTTGTATTAGTCCTAGCGTCGCCCTCATCCCTCCCTTGTTGTGTCAGTCCTAGCGTAAGCCTCATCCCTCCCTTGCTGTATCAGTCCTAGCGTCGCCCTCATCCCTCCCTTGTTGTATCAGTCCTAGCGTAAGCCTCATCCCTCCCTTGTTGTATCTGTCCTAGCGTTAGCCTCATCCCTCCCTTGTTGTATCAGTCCTAGCGTAAGCCTCATCCCTCCCTTGTTGTATCAGTCCTAGCGTAAGCCTCATCCCTCCCTTGCTGTATCAGTCCTAGCGTAAGCCTCATCCCTCCCTTGCTGTATCAGTCCTAGCGTCGCCCTCATCCTCCCTTGCTGTATCAGTCCTAGCGTCGCCCTCATCCCTCCCTTGTTGTATCAGTCCTAGCGTCGCCCTCATCCTCCCTTGCTGTGTCTGTCTGTCGTAGTCCACCAGCCCGAGCCACTCGGTGAGCGGGAACATGCAGAGTCTGCTGCACATGCTGAAGCACCATCAGCCCCAGCTGTGCAACCACGTGCGCTCCCTGCACCAGGCGCGTGGCGGGGCCCGCAGGAGCCTGCGCCGGGCCTTGACCGGGGCCTCGCCGACGCCCGAAACCTCCGGGCCGGGGCGAGCGGCGCAGGACCTTGACTCTCTGTCGGACCTGCTGCTGGCCCTGCAGGATGAGCTGGGACAGATGAGCTTGTGAGTAAAGTTCAGTATTCCTCGTTGTTCTCCGTCTCTTATGGGTGGTTCCTACCAAGCAGGATTAAGGCTGTTAACCGGAGGTTGCTAGTTAGATCCCTCACTCTCGGTCGAGGTGTCCCTGAGCGAGTCGCTTTGGAAAAAAGCATCAGCAATATCCCCTAAATGTAAATATAATTAATTAATTAATTTTCCCATAGTGAGCACCAGGAGCTGGTGCGTCAGATTGAGAAGGTCCCGGGCCGAGAGACTTCGGAGGAGCTGGAGCCAGAGCTGGAGAGCCTGCTTAAGAAGATGGAGGACAAAGGAGTCCAGATCA
This sequence comes from Gadus morhua, assembly GCF_902167405.1. NCBI lineage: Eukaryota > Metazoa > Chordata > Actinopteri > Gadiformes > Gadidae > Gadus > Gadus morhua. Next base: position 19,627,518 of record NC_044068.1, read on the forward strand.
CCAAGCTCCGCCAGCACCAGCAGACTGTACGCACACATCCTCTATAGTACCAGCAAACTGTCAGACACATCCTCTATAGCACCAGCAGACTGTACGCACACATCCTCTATAGCACCAGCAGACTGTCAGACACATCCTCTATAGCACCAGCCGACTGCCAGACACATCCTCTATAGCACCAGCAGACTGTCAGACATATCCTCTATAGCACCAGCAGACTGTACGCACACATCCTCTATAGCACCAGCAGACTGTCAGACACATCCTCTAGCACCAGCAGACTGTCAGACACATCCTTATGGCACCAGCAGACTGTCAGACACATCCTCTATGGCACCAGCAGACTGTCAGACACATCCTCTATAGCACCAGCAGACTGTACGCACACATCCTCTATAGCACCAGCAGACTGTACGCACACATCCTCTATAGCACCAGCAGACTGTACGCACACATCCTCTATAGCACCAGCAGACTGTCAGACACATCCTCTTTAGCACCAGCAGACTGTCAGACACATCCTCTATAGCACCAGCAGACTGTATTATATGTCATATGTCATTGAGTGTTTCTGTATTTGTTGGGTTCCTTCCAGGTCCGCCTGCTGACCCAGAACAAGGGGCGAGCTGCCGGGGGAGGTTCTAGGGGCTCCAAGGCGAGCGGGGCCAGCAGTCCCCCACAGCCGTCGCCCGTCAGGGAGGGGCGCCCGGGGAGGAGGGGCGGGGCTTCCCAGCGCGGCCTGCACATCCTCAAGGAGACCCAGAGGTTCAGAAACAGCCTGAAGACCGATGATATATCGTGGGAGACATAGGTGTGTGTGTGTGTGTGTGTGTGCGTGCGTGCAAGGTTTCCTTGCTTTTTGTATAGTTTACAGAATTATTTTTGCTTTGTCTAGAATTATATAAATTAAATCCTGCACACAAAGGTTTAATGACAGGCAGTTATTAATAATGTGTTGAGTGTTTGTGTCGTTACCTCTTTGTCACCTCATGGTGTATAGAAATAAATTCAAATTCTGCTATTTTAACATTTAATGAATTGTTTGTAGGACGTCAGCTATGTACGGAAGCCGAGAACGGCCATCGATTATTTTATTTTTTTATGCACTGTTATCTCGTGATAACGACTTATTATCTCGTTCTCGGCTTCCGTACAATATCATTGGGGCCTTAAAAGTCAAATGCATTTCAAAACCTAAACTCAACTACAGTAAGTCTCTGGGGAAAACTCTAGAGGGCAGTGCTGGGCATAATTACTGAAAATATTTAACTTCGATAAGCCCGTCATCAGTAATTGTATTTTAGATTAAGTTTGGGAGAAAAAAGTGTTACAAAACCATTCAAATTAAATTTGATTAAATGTCGTTGCATTATCTATTTCCCGTTTTAGCGGTAGTTTTGAGCCACAAGCCTAGTGGTGGTTTATGCTGTGGAAGGGGATAGGGTCGGGGTTGCTTCCTTTTACTTGCGTTTTATTTTTACTTTGTAACCCATGAGGGACTCGTGATTAAAGAGGAAGTGGCCCCATCCTATCCACTTCTTCAGCAAGACCCACGACGTTAACACTTTAAATCATGGCAAGATATGCAACAAGCTCCATTGAATGGTTTTGTAAACTGTTATTTTCTCACCAGCTTAATCTGAAATACAACTACCGAATCATCCTCGTCAATCCGTTTATCCGGGGTCGGATCGCTGGGCAGCAGCTCAAGCAGGGGGGCCCAGACTTCTCTTTCCCGGGCCACATTGATCAGCTCCGACGGGGGGATCCCGAGGCGTTCCCAGGCCAGTGTTGAGAGACATAATCTCCCCACCTAGTCCTGGGTCTTCCCCGAGGTCTCCTCCCCAATGGTCATGCCTGGCACACTTCCCTAGGGAGGTGTTCAGAGATCCTGCATTGTGAACCCCAGAGGGCATCCTTAGCCGATGACAACTACTGATTTGTTATCTTAATTGTTGGATGGCCTGTGCACATGGTTAGCGCGGCAGAATACTGGTGTCTTGTGTTGAGGGATTTAGTCACATTGGATGACGAGCCATGATTCCAGTGTTTGCTCTCATACCTTCTGCTCTTTGGTCAACATCTTACACCTCTTTGCTGGCTTAAACCAAAATTATATGGCATCCAGTCCACACATTTGCAATGCACCACATTATACCTGGAGATCACTGTTATAAGATTTTGGCTTGGTTTGTTTAATTATGTTATCTTCCATTCTGTCTGTTCTTGTATATTTTTTTGCTCACTTGTTGTGTGTGTTTGCGTGTGTGTGTGAGAGAGGGAATCCAGGGTTTTTTTCTTCATGTGCCTCTATTAGATTACCGAACATGGCTGGACAGAGAAATTTAGTTAGCTCTGCCAAGCCCCATCCATCCCCTTACACACATAGTATTGAGAGCACGAGGTTATTCTGACCTTTCCAGCTCACTTTATATGAAGTCATTCTGTTTTACCCTCTCCATGGCCATTACTCCCACGATGGTTACATCCCCTACTTTTTGCTTTGCTTTGACCGTTGAAGGTCACCTGAAATCCTATGAAAGTAATGACACATTCAAAGTATGTAATAGACGCACAACCAAAGCGGTGTGGCCATTTAATTCTCTTTAAGAAAAAGTATTGGGAAGAGACTGACTGCATTTTTTATGGTCATTGATAACAATAAAGCTGTAAAACTAAAGTCACTACTGCACTAGACCGAGGCCAACCATTACAGCTCAAACATACAACAATCACCCCAGCCGTTTGATTGTCAAAACTGTATTGTAGAAACTGTTTGTGGTGTTGAAATAGCCCCCGCCTCTTTCCTGACACTGTCCCGGAAACGTCGCCAGCCTTGAACCTTGGACCTCAGCAAAGAAAAATGAATAAAATAAAGGACAACATGGTCAACAACCCAGAACATTGTTCCTGTGACGATATGTTAAGCAGACGTTTTCTTTCCATTATCAGCTTCTGCTATGTGAGCAGGACTTTCTGTGACACTGGGGATTGACAGTGTATCCTGTTTCAGGCACAACAGCAGTCTGTTGGTCCCTGGGTTTGTCATGTGAACATGGGGGATAGCGTGAAGGAGTATAGCCTGGTTACTCCGCTGATTACCTTGTTGGAGGAACACCCATGCAACAGGTGCATGGGTGTATGCGCACTATTAAGATTGACCTTTGGACCCTTCATAGAAAATACGGTTTGGTCCTGATGTATGTTGAAGTTAGTTGCATTTTTCCATGCAATAATAAAATGCTTAAATGGTTAACAAAAAAAGTCAAAGTACATGGACAGTCTACAGCAAGAATCTGAGTTTAGATCTTTATTTTTTTTTGTTATGATCCGGTTTTATTTGTGTGAATGCAAGAGGTGGGCGGTGGTTCTATAAAGAGGAGTTTATTGACACAGCATTGGCTGCTCGTGGTGAGCAGGTAGGATTTGAACCCGATAGCCGTTGTTTGGGCAACTGGCCTTTCCAGCTTTAGTCATGGCGATAGACGATACTATCCAAGTCAGCATAATATCAAAACAAACATAAGTAGCCGGAAAAGAGCCCCATTGTATAAATGCAAATACATCTTGTGTAACAATATTCAAACTTTATTGATTCATGTTGAACTGAAATAACATTCATTTCAAAACAAAAAAAAAGACAATAAGCTAACTGAATTAATGTTGGCACAATAATACCAGCAAGAGTCTAGTATAGTTGTAAAACCAAACAAACAACTGGGGTGGCCTCTTAAAATGGGAGCAAAAAAGTATGGCAATTTGTGCAAGTGATAACCGAGCAACAAGGCAAGCAAGGACAAAAAGAGGCTTTTCAAATACAATCAACAGGAGTTTCACATTGTACAACCCAAGCCCTGGCATTAGGAACAGGCAACATTTGAAATTAGCCGTTGATGACAAGATGTCTTTTTGGATTGGATTTAGGGTCACGAAAATATGAAATCCAAACTACAGTTGAAGTAGATTTTGTGACTTGTCTTTTTGAAGGAAAAATGTCCAAATGTGCTCAAAGACTTTTCTGCGTTAAAAATAAATGAAGAAATGAAAGGATGTAGACAAGGGGGAGTTTGAGCAGACATTTAGGCGGAATACACCACGGAACAATCTGTAAGGACGGTCTGAAGGTGCAAAGTTCTACTTAACATTTTAAAAGGTGCGTCATATTGTGATTCAAGACCAAACTAATGGAGGACTATATGGATGTATTCAACTGAATAAGGCACTTCTTCCTAAAGATGTGTTGGGGCTGAACTACTTAGTAACTAGGAAGGGGAAAACGCTCTCCAGAAAGGGGCTTTAGGTGCATATGACATTGTGTGGCGTTGGATCCAATGAAGAGAGTATTTGGGCTGTAGCCTAATGTCGTCACGAGAAGTGAGGTTACATCATTAAAGAGTGAGAATGAAATCAAATGTCCGTAAAAATATAAGTCACATGCACATTTATAAATGACACTGTCAGTGGTAAAGAAATAACTTCTCTTCATTGTCGGATAAATATTATGAATAATAGAAGCATTCACAATTTTTTTGTGGTGGCAGAAACCATCGAAACATTAAAGGCAAAAGTTACAAAAACAAAGCTTTGTGAGTGCTCCATCTTCCATGCCAAATGGAGGACTTTGGCTTAATGCACAATGCTTCAAGGCATAACTCTTCATTGGCATACTAATTTACACTAAATAATGGTCTGTTTGTGTCAGCCGTGTAGAAAAAATATTTGAAATCTGGGCAATTTTTTCTTTTCAGAATGGCAAATTATAGCTTGCAAAATCCCAACCGATACAAAAATTAAAAAGGACAATCAAAACGGCACTGAAGCATTTGGTCTGAGGAGCAGGTCTGAGGAGCAGGTCTGAGCGAAAGCTATAGCTATATCTATACTGATGCACTTTCATGTTGCATTAAAGGTAAGTGTAGAGAAACCGTGTGTCTGTATGTACAAGGAGGGCCTGAATCAGAGAGTGAGCAGCCAGCCAATTAGAATCCTTGTCATCGGTGACATGGGATCACATGCTTCAACTCTCTGCAAGTCAAGCAGCTGCTTACTTGCACACAAATAAGTAATCGGTACACTATTCCAACGTTTACTCAAATCTGTATATATTTTTTAACTATATACTCCACTGTCATTTTAAATTTAATCCCTCACCTTTCCTTTTCCTCCTAATATATAATACTCCTACCAGGATGACGTAGACCAACAAAGTGACTTCTTCGGTCACTGAGCGCAAATGTATCAAAGCCAACAGGGGACAAGCTTAGTACACGGCACTCTTAAATAGTGAGACTGTTCAGTCCAGCTGCGATACTACATTGGGTTGACACCAAACATGAAATGCACGCGCACAAACACACACACACACACATACACACTCTCTAATGCCACCTGGATCTCTGCCAAGAGGACAAGGCTTCTTATTTTCTCTTTCATGGTCAACACAACAAAAATGTTACATTGCCATTTTACATTAAAGGCACTTCACTGCTAGCACTGTCCACAACAAAAAGGTCCTTGCCTTCTCAATTCAAACCTTTATATTATCTCTATACAATTTTCAAACTGATGGGAATCACTCAGTTCTTCCCGCATGTATATATTGACACGAGTGTCTTCTCTCAAAGAAAGGGGCAAACTTTGATTCTTATGTATCAACTGTTCTACCAGGGTTGGACCGGAGGAAAATCTAATTATAAATAGTCCAGATGTATTGCGTTGACATGCCTGGTGGCAGCTGGAGGTTTGATCTGAACCACTAGTGAAGACTCAAATGAGGAACGATATACTCAACTCCAATCTAAATGTTACAATATGCGTCAAGCCGGCCCTTAACTCATGAGGATGATACTGTTCCACTTCGGTAATGGCAAGTGTGGAGTATTGTTTGTTCCCTTGGGGTTTTCACCAATGTGATGTGGTGCTATGCCCCCCAATTCAATCGATACAGGGAGCAGCAAGTATCCTTACAGTCACATTCACCAAAGTGACGGAACTCAAACAGTGTTTACCATGCAGGATCTTAGTAAAATAAAAAGTGTGTAATTGTAACCAGTTTGTAACTGTCCCACCTCTAAATGTCTCTCTGCCTATTCTGTAATTAACACAACAAAACACAGAAAAAGGAAAATTGTGATGCCTGTGATGAAAATTGTGAATTCATGTTGCCTACGTGATTCTGAATCAGGTCTGGTGGTGCATGATATTGATGCTGGAGGCATCACTGCCATATAACAGTGAAACTTTACTCTAGTTGGCTCTAGCAAGTGTGGGTCGGGCTCACGGTTGTTAGATACAGCCCTCAATTGCAGTGCTAGCTTACATCTAAAACCACCACGAGTGGCACAACAAACTGCAACAACAAAAGTTGGATAGCAACGTAGGGCTGCTTGGAAACACTGTTTGAGCCACTCATCTGAAACGTGTTTGAGGAAGTGCGTGCTGAGGTGGAAGGTGGTCATCAGAAGGTTCTAGACAGAGAAGGTGGTGGTGGTGGTGGGTCCGAGTGTGCCGGGGTGTGGGGACCGGTTCAGAGGGTGTGGTAGTTGCGGTCTTTGGACTTGCAGAACTTGTACAGGAAGAAGACGACCGCCTGCAGGCCCAGGACCAGCACGATGCCCCCGATGAAGCTTGCCGCGTCGAAGGTGGAGGACTTGCTGGGGGCCGTGGTTGGGACCACTGTGGAGGGGCCGGGCTGGGTGCCATCTGGAAGAGGCAGATATCAAATACAATTTAGTCATATAATTCAAGAACAAAACAAATCAATTGTCTTCTGTGACTGTCTGGGATCAGGGGATTGTCGGTCATATTTGCAGTCCTTCAGAAAAATATCGGATGAAATCTGAAGCAGATTTTCCATTTCAACTGTTTTTCTAGCTGTGACTAAGTCCCATCAGCCAGCTGGGCAGAGGAGCGAGCCACTTACTTGATGGAGTGGTGAGCACGGGGGTTGAGGCAGTGGTGTGAATGGGAGTGGCCGTGGTGCCAGTACCATTGGCTGGAGAACAGAACAACTTCAGTTAGCCTCTTCATCAACCCCCCTCCACCTTTCCAATCTCTCCATCACGACATTCCTCTGACACCGCTCACAACACCCTCGCACCCCACCATGGACACAGATCACACAAACATAACAAACACATGCTCTCTATCCCAATCAGTTAGTGAGCAGCAAGCATTGACCGGCCGGTTACCTGTGGTCGAACGGGGAGGGTCGGTGACATTGGGGCTGGTGGGAGCAGGAGTGGTAGGGGGGGTAGGGAGGGTAGGGATTATAGGAGCTAGAGGTGGACACCAACACCGAGTTATGGGAAACAGAGGGACAAACAAAAAAGACCACAGAAAACAAACAAGGTTACGTCTGCACATTACGAAAAAGACCACTGGTGCTTTTGGCCGATGACCCAGTCTTTATAATGTCCTAATAATAAAGGATTTTTATATATTTATTATTTATTTTTTAAATGTGACTTCCGATATAAAGACTGTAACATGGGATTCTAACCATGAGAAGACAAGAAAGTGAAAGCATTCTAGATACTGTTTGAGGGCAATAGGAAAAGAAAAGCAAATAAGAAGAACAAGAGATTAAGATTAGGGATGCACCGAAATGAATATTCTTGGCCGAAACCGAAAACCGAAAATGAGGAAACCAAGGCCGAAAACCGAAAGAAATTATTATGCCAATTATTGGTACTATTGCATTTATGGCTCTGACGACTGTGTACTAACAGTCGTTAGAATCAAGGCATTACAATTTTTGCAAATCACTATACGTGGGTCTTTCTCAGAAACATTGAAAAACGTCCACAACGCAGACATATTGGCGCTTATCCAGCGCTTTTTGTTTACGCCTTCACAAATTTCTGTTTCGGCCGTGTTGTTTCGGTGATAAAAGTATTTTGGCCGAAAAACCGAAAATGCGCTTTTGGGCCATTTTCAGCCGAAAATCTTCGGTGGCCGAAAATTCGGTGCATCCCTAATTAACCTATATTCAGAACATGGGGTGACACCGAACCAAAGCCTGGGAAAGGCCTCAGGAGTCTGTCTGTGTGTATTCCGTGGCCTGTGATGTAATCCAACATATGCAAAGTGGCTTTAATTATTACAAATGACAAGCAGCAGTAGGAAGCAATGTCTTCGCCCTTACCTGTGCAGTTAGCAGTAGCACAAGTGACATTATCTCCCGTTACAGTTGTATTGACACAGGTGGGATTATCAGCTGCAAAGAAAAAACAAGATACATTCGGTAAATTTGGCACGCCTCCACCCACAACTTGTAACAACTTTTGTTCGTACTGTGACCCAAGTTTCAGGGATTAGTAGTTTAGCAAAACCAACTGTTTGACCAACCATGAAATACTCCCACATAAAGATAGAATCAACCATGTGGATCTCGAATTTAGCCATGAATTGATTTGTATGCAGCCAAACCACATGCGACAGAATGTGTGCATAATAACCATAAGTACCATGTCCCTGTGAGAGTGAAGCGGACTTAAGGTTAAATTGCTCTTCTTGGCCCATTGGTCAGGTGACCATGAATAAAAACACACACACACACACACACACACACACACACACACACACACACACACACACACACACACACACACACACACACACACCTGGAAGCAGTGAGTCATCACAGCAGAACAGTGACGGGATGGTTTGCTCTCATCGTCTGATCACTCCGTTTACCAATTAACTCTCCGACAACCTGGTCTCACAGAAATCCATCTCAATTGCGAGTCGACCACGGGCGCTTCACTCGAAATCCGTGATGGCCTCACTGAATCACTTAAATTGTCTGTGATATGATCTGTATCAGACCATTGACCATCCTCTCGGAAATTCTATGAATGAAATTCATATTGACGGTATGGTACTATATCCCTGTTCTCGCCCACCCATCTGGAATTTAATAGACCACATTTCATTTCTTCGAGGAAGTCTGGTGAGACCACCAGACCTCCTTGAAGCAACAAAATAAATAAATATATAGGCCTATATATGTATGTGTGTGTGTGTGTATATATATATATGTGTGTGTAGATATATATATATATATATCATCGTTGAGACCGGGATCTGTGTGTGTGCCACGGAATAGGAGTATCATTAACCTGCATTGGAGCAAGTTCCGTCGGCATATCACGGAAATTGGCGTGTTTCCGTGAGGATTCCACAGATTTTGAGTTAGGCATCCAAGCTCTTTCTAAACAGTGACTTATCTCCCTGTTCCCCTCCTCAAAACCTTTGAGCTTTAGAACTCATTTTAACCTTTATTTTTCTTCTAGTCATCAGTAGAGTCAAACCAGAGATCAAAACAGCCTCTCACACATTTCAAGAATGATGGTGACATCAGCAGGAGCTGAAGCCACAGTTGAGATCTTCTGCCCGCTTTAAAGCGAGGGCTGATGGAGCAGGACTAAAGCCCTGCCAACCCAATGGGTCAATAGTGCCAAGAGGGCTGTCACCGAACACCACTGTGCGGAGGACTTTGCCCTGTACATGTGTCAAGCATTGTAGCACATAGATACAGTGCTTTGGGGAAGTGTGCTGCTGACACAAGAGGCGTGTTGTTTACACAAAATCATACAACAAAAGATCCCTCTGGGAATAACAGTGATAGCTGGGCGCTCACTGCAGCAGGTTGGTGTAAGCTGGGCTATGTCTCGCCAACGCCCTCCTCCCTGACCAGCTGCTGACCATTTCAGGGTTTTGCTGATTTCAAATCTACTAGGTGATCAGGTGTTAGGCTTGTGAGAACCATTAGCTAGGCCTGCAATGTGTATGTGTGGTTTGAACGGGAGTGCTGATGCCTTTAGCCCATGTAGCATTCTGGTGTGAAATAAAATGATTACAAACTGACCCTGAGGACACCACTGAGGATTATTTAGTGCCTCCATGGTAGGTCACATGCAGTCGGGTAGGTCCTGACGTAGGTAGGCGGGGAAGGCAGAGGAGGACACACTAAGCCCTGTAGCCACTGTTTTCCATCTCTCAAGGAGAGGCATGGGATTGGCAACTGGACTGGCCTGTTTAACGACTCAGCCACGCATGCCACAGTGAGGTGGCCAGTCCCATTGTTCTCACCGGCAGGAAATCGACAACAGCAAATAGTTTCTACTGGTCGTCTATCTACACCCGCCCAGGTGCCTTCAGCAGGAGATAGCTGAAGGCCCGATCTCTCCCCGAGGCTATGTGTTGTGGGCACACTGGGCACTGGTTGATGGAGAGGCTCGTCTCCAGGTGTCCAATGTTCAATATATTTAATGCATGGCCATTCCAAAAGCAGTGGAGGTTGAGCAGGACTGAGTTAGCACCTAAAAGTGACAATAGCCCTCCTTCTGATCTCCAGGATAAGGATATTACCTTCATCCTGTACCCAGCCCCTTCCAAATCCTCCCTTGTCCCAGCATTGTAGTCATAGTCAGTGGCAGTGATACATCACATGAAAGTGAGTAGCTTAGCTTCCCTCACACACATTACAGTGTGTATGACCAGAATAGGAACTATAGATAACTCCAAATGAGAACCACACTGAAAACATAAACAGGCGGCTGCTTACCCTGCAACCCGGTAAGAGAGTGACCTACAAAAGCTCATAAAGTGAGCCACCTAAAAGAGCAGCGTGTGAGAAGTGACACTGATCTAACTAATTTCTCTCTAAATTTGCCATTCCATTTTTCTTTTCCTCTTAGGACGTGCAATCATTACCATACACAGCCATCGTTCAAGGATCCTGAATAATTAACTACCACAGTAGTCTTACTGGAAGATCCTCTACGATAGATAAGCAGAAGAAATCTTATTTGACTCTTTATTTAGAGTGACAATATCAAAGACTCTGATAACTTTGGAATTACGTAACAATATATAATTATAACTATATACCGGTAACACACTATAAGTGACACAATATTATGTGTAACGTTCAATACAACCATCATGCATACACACAAAATTTGAATTACATATAGGAAAAGGTGTTAAGAAATCCGAAATGTCATTTTCTGCCCACTCTACCTACTGGTTCAGGGTTTGGGAATTTGGGCGATGATATCACTAAATGAAAACTTGGACTGCTACACATTCTCTTCATAGCCAGGAATCATGTCTAATCAATTCAGCAGCCTCGGGAATTAGGGTGACACAATACCTGACCTGTAAAGCTATACAACTTGTCATACATTGAGATACTCACATGATGAGCAGTTCATCCACTGGCATAGAGCAATGGCAGTACATTCTTGACAATTTGTCACGGTAGTACATTCACCTGTAAACAAAACGTCCATTAGACAAAGCCGGAGAGTAATTGTCAAGAAGCCACAGACAACAGTAGGCCTAATGCAGGAGTCACATGTGATTAGATACAACATTTCTAAAATAGGCTACTCCTAAAAGAACTTGCAAATTGTAAAACCATTTACATTTTAAACGCTGTTATGATATGATCGATCATACACATTTGTTAAATGTTTCAATTCACTCGTGGTCAACTTGTTTTCCCGCGTTACTGGTGGCGGGGAAAATCAGTAGTAACCTATTATTATAACAAATAATAGATTATTATAACAAATCATAGATTACACGGCCCACGGCGGCGAACACCAGGAGGTTTCCCACGATCAAATTATACACTACCCTGGAATTGATTATTCAGCTTACATAACTTAAACACGGTTACTGTATGTACTTTATAAAGTACACAATCACCACACTTGTACATTTATTATTAACCGCAATAGGCCAGAGTTTGGGTGAGATAAGGTAAGGTTAACTGGGCTGGAATGGCCAACGTGGATCCAGACCTGTGAATCAGACCGGACTGACAGCCATGAGACCAGAATCAGGATGTTAATAGCCTAGAGATCAAATAACGAAGCGCTCGACGACGTATTTAGTTAAAGAGGTATCACAAATGAAGGAGTGTCATGTAGAGCATTGGACCTATTTCTAAACAGCTAGCTGCTAGCTCAGAGCTGAGAGCTACAAAAAAAATCAGATCGAGAAAAACTGCGTTGAGAGACGTCGCAAACATACCTGAGTCTGCAGTTGTTTTGGACGACCAGCACACCAGAGCGACCACTAACGTGGACAATACGGCTCTGAAGTACATGATACCTTCGCTAATGTCACTGCTTTCTGAGCCAACGGAGGTTAATTCTCTCACGGAGCGTCTAGAAAAGGATTTCTGAAATGCGGTTCCTCTTCGTGGTGCGTTGACGTTTTACTGCTCGGTTCTACTTCCTCCTCGACAGGTCATGTGTCTCAGGAGGTAGAGCGGGTTGGCTGGTAACCGGAAGGTTGCTGGTTCGATCCTAGGCTCCTCCTAGCGAGTGTCGCGGTGTCCCTGAGCAAGACGCCCACCTGACTGCCCCTGACGAGCTGGCTGTCACCTTACATTCATCCGTTGATGAGGGTGATTGAATGAGTGGATGTTAGCAATATCGTACACCGCTTGGGGTGGCTACTTGATAGAAAAGCGCTGCATAAATGCAATCCATTTACCATTTCCCTCGGAGGGCTAAACAGAAATGCGTTGCCAACTGCATTATTACGCTGTGGCAGCTGAAAGTGTTGGATCAGTGTGCGAAATACGGGGGGGTCCGGGGGGGCTCGACCCGCAAAATTTGAGGGGGTCTCAAAATTTGTAAAGAAGAAAAAATACAAATTTTATTGTCACTAATGGTCACTTAAATATTTTTAAGATATGCTGTAAGCCTACCGGCATTTATTCAGTTGTTGAGCACGCCATATTGGTGCCAATTATTGTTTTGTTTGCATTGGAATGCACAATTTTGCCTATCCTTGTTGTAAAAAAACATTGTGCGTCCAAACAACTTTACACTGGAAAAAGGTTTTTAAGCCGTACTTCATCTGATTACTATTTTGTAATTCAATTCCAATAAACATTTTTTGTTTTATTTTTAAAATAACTGTTTTTTATTTCAAAATACTGTGAAATATAGATATTTTTAATTAGGAGCTCAATTAAGAAATATCCATTTTGACCAATGTAAAATTTTAAGGTTGTGTATTCAACTGATTAATAATTTTGTCATTCAATCCAAATACATTTTTTTGGTTTTCTTCCTAAAACACTGTTATATTTGATTAGGAGCTCAATTTAGAAATATTTGTTGTACAAATGTACAATTTCAAGGTTACGCACAAGCCTGCGCATGCTCATTAAATACAAAAGACGCTCACGACCACTGGACCAAACCGCAGTGTTGCCAACTTAGCGATTTTGTCGCTATATTTAGCTACTTTTCAGACCCCTTTGGCGACTTTTTTTCAAAACAGCGACAAGCGACAAATCTAGCTCCTTTTTCAGCTGCTATTGGTGACTTTTGGCGACTTTTTGAGGTGAAAGCACTATCGCTATTACCTCTTCACAACGAGCACCGGGTGCCTGCGCGGCCCCTCCCCCGTCTCAACGCACTAACAGGCAGCTCAGTCCTCGTGGTAAAAAGCAAACTCAGGAACCGGATGTCCTTGCAGACCTTAAACTCCATCCTATACATCCGATATGGATTAAAGCTGTCAGGTGATGCTTGCTTTGAGCACCAGCTGCCTGATCATGTTTTGAAGCTTTTTGGAACATCAGCTTATTTCTGATAGATATTTCTTAAATGAGAAACAATTGTTTGATTAAATTTTAATCTTTTTGATTGGATAAAACAAGTTATTTCTGATGCATATTATGACTTAAATGAGAAACAATTGTTGGAGTGAATCAATATTTTTTTGTTTAGGATTTAACTTACGATTTAAATGTATTAACTTCATTCAAAGAATAGAATTATACTTGGTGCCAAGTTGTATTATTTTGTTTTTATGAACATAGGAAATATTGTTTGAGGCAAGCTATATATTTGTCATTGGCTCAAGTTATGTAATATAGATGTGAACCATTACCCTACATTTTTTTAATTGGTTCAATGAAAGACTTTTTCCAGTGTAGCCAATGCAGCCTCCGCACTGACATAGGAGGCTGCATTGGCTAAAGTGTTGCTTTTTCGAATAGGCTACTATAATAGCATATCGGATTATCAACAATTGTTGTGTGCGGGTGTGTGTTTTCACGTAGGCTATAGACTGATTGACTAGACTGATACACATTTGCAGGGCCGCTGCTGGCCGTTTCGGTGGCCTACGCGAGCGGGGGGTTACAAACCTTAATTTTTGGTGCCCCCTCAGGTAGGCTACTTGGTGCCCTACGCACTCTGCGTACTCTGCGTATAGGGAGCGGTGGGCCTGCACATTTGGTATATACAAATTATCCCCAGATATCGTATGTTTTTTATTCTGATAATAATTAATCAACATAGTAGACTAGCCAACATTTTACAAAAGTTGGTGCAAAGAAAGAAAAAATAAGAAGAAAAGTAAGTCGAGCAATCATGGCTCCAATACTCCACAATCTGCCACTCTACAGTCCTGCTTGGGTCTTTCGTTACATGTAGGGACTTCTTCAAGTTTCTTCATGAAATCTGTGCCTTCAACCAGTTGACTGGAATGAAATTGTACAAGTACTTAATTTCTGAGTTTTGGAAGCAGAAACACATAAATTATCTTGAATGAAAATCTGAACAATCTGCCACGATGTAGTAGACAAACATCTTATCAAATAAATAAGTGGCACAGACCCAAAGGCAACATAACTCTTGTCCATCCAGGGGGCTGGCTGCATAGTGATGTAGAACTGGGATCTGTTGCTATGGGGACCCTGATTGGCCATCCCGAGAATGCCTCGTTTATTATGGGAAATCGCAAAGCTCTCATCTAGAGCCAGAGAAAACAGATTATAACTTGATTAACATCTCCAACCACACAAGTAAATAGCAAGGTTTTTGAATTTACCTTCAAAATATGGACCATAGATCGACTCCCCTCCGTCGCCTTTTCCAGCTGGTGATATATCTAAAATATATATATATTTCATTTAGTGATTTGTGGAGGGGGTCAATATAAATGCTAATGAAACACAGCGTTTTTACAATGTTAACATAGAGGTTTTCATGAAGCTGACATACCTCCCCCCTGTATCCAGCCATTGGGCACGACCCGATGGAACAGAGAGCCCCTATAGCCCAGCATGAGGCCCCCCTGGGACAGACCCAGTTCCCCCGTGCACAGAGCCCGGAAGTTTTTACATGTCTTTGGACACACATTGGAGAAGAGCTGGGAAGAAAGATTGTGACACTGACACAATCAATGATTAATTAATAATTAACACAATTAATATTTTTGATTTCCCCATCTCACAACTATTTGGTACTATATAGATTTTAAATACATTTTGGATGTCTTGCCAATACCTTACCTCAAACACTAACCTCCCAATTCCTTCACTGCGAATGTCAATATCCATGAAGACAAATTGATTCTATAGGGAAATAAAAGAGACTAAACTGACAGAACTTTAGGCTTGCTAACCAAAAATAAATGTAAGTAAAGGAATATGACCATCCCACTACTGACCATCCCAATGCTTTATTGGCCAAAATCATCCCTTCAAGATATATATTTATACAACAGTTACTTCCGACCAAGTAATTTGATTGGACAAGAGGCATTCCATGAGTGCTGATATAGAGTATAAGAGCTATGGGACTTTTAACAATACATGTATCACTCCACTTTACAGTTCTTCTAATAACCGTTAATGTTATTAGCAGTCTTTATGTAGCATAGATTGGTAGTGTGTTTATGTGTTGCTTGGCAACAGTTCAGTCCCAGTCCAGTTACGGATCTGTGTTAGCTGAGCCAAATAAATCATTAAATAAATAAACAAATGAAAATCTGTTGTTGCTCATTACTTTTGACTAATAAATGGTGCTTTTAGAACTGCTGTATAAAAGCAATATCTCCCTTCAAGATATATATATCTATGCTTCCCAGAGAGTAATAGAAAAGGAGTGTGTGGGTGAATAAAAGCACAGTTGTGGATGAATACAAGAAATGTATTGTGTCTGATGTGAAATATACTCCTCCCGATCTATGACCGACTGTAGAGTGTACTTGCCCCTGCGCTGTTGAGGTGTTTCCAGTAGTGGTCTTTAGCTATGGCCAGAACAAGTGCATGTGGGCTGGTGAAAGTGAAGTTCCACTGTGTCTCAGCCCAGGTGCCAAGGTCCTTTTCGTCACCAAGGAGTTTTCCATTCAGAAAACACATCAGGTTTTTTGAGAAGTTCCACATCTCGCCACCCAGTTCCTTAAGTGAGAGGTCTTAAATGACTCATAAGTTTCTGATTCAGCATGGCAGTGTTCAATCAAATTACAGCAGAAATTATAAAGACATGAAGCAAACAGCCATTTCAACTGAGACTGCACGTCGACTGTGAACCTCTAAGAACGGCTGCAGTCTCTTTGATTATTTATTTAATTTAACATTTCTCATTCAATACTAATTTCAGATGATGTTATATATGACCACTATGAGACATTGTGCACAGCCTTGATGGCCGTGGACATCGGCTACAGTCCAACACAATCAGTTGATGTAGTAAAATAATCATCAACATACCATTTTCTTATTGCAGAGGTACTCATGCCATTCACATTCAAGAAATGGGTGAATGGTTGGATCCAGAAACGTCCCGGGGAATCTCTGTTTTAATCCCTGTTATATTGTTGCAGATCAAATCAATTACAAGTATCAAATATTATATAAAATGCATGAAAGCTTGGTTAAAACAATGTCACCTACTTCAGCGATACCTTTAGCGATATGGAAACTCGTTTCTTTAACCAATCCACATATTTCTAAGTATGATTTTGAAGGAATAGCTAGAGTGTTCGCCATGAGTTCACACACGCAAGTATTATTTTTTATTTTGTGGAGAAATGTAGATACAACGAAGCATATAAACACAAACGCCGTATCCATAGCAACGACTGTAACCGGGCGCCGTAAGATGACGCGTGATTTAGGCGCGACACTTTGAAAAACAGACCGAATTTGGATGTGAAAGGCCAACGCGTTTTGTCGTTTAAATTGGATGCAAAAATACTCACATTGTAATGGGTGTGCAGGATCTGTGGTCTACAATTGGGCCGATTAGAGAATCCGTGCCGTTATACAGCTTAACTGGACAGACTTTAGCCGTGGACCTCAGCCTGTGGGTCTGCGAGGCGCAGCACGTCCAGGCTATGATGGGGAGAGTCACCAAGCCTCATCTAAGGTGATACCTGCTGATACCAGACTGTTTACTTGTAAACATTCATTGTACAAAAATATCTGGCACCTAACAATGTTCGTATGATACTATTAACAACTCGTATGTGTTCAGGAATTTATTTTTTAGAGTGTTGTCCCTCACACTGATGGGGATCAAGTTGGTCTTCGTCATGGAAGGTGAAGCCCCGAAGCTGAAGGCAGAAACAATGAGCAAGAGGACCGAGAGCCGCTTCGGAGGGGTCAAAAAGGCTCCTTCAAAATCAACAAAAAACACAACAACAATAAAAAGCACCGGTAGAGGGCGCTTTATGGCCGTGCTCCGAGAGGTGAGTGCACTGATCGTTAGGATGGACAAGTGGATGCATATAATATATATTATCTCATCATCTCTCATCTCATTTTCGTCCGCTTATCCGGGGTACGGTCGCGGGGGGAGCAGCTCAAGCAGGGGGCCACAGACTTCCCTTTCCCGGGCCACATTGACCAGCTCTGACGGGGGGATCCCGAGGCGTTCCCAGGCCAGTGTTGAGATATAATCTCTCCACCTAGTCCTGGGTCTTCCCCGAGGTCTCCTCCCCACTGGACGTGCCTGAAACACCTCCCAAGGAAGGCGCCCAGTGGGCATCCTTACCAGATGCCCGAACCACCTCAGTTGACTCCTTTCTAAGTAAAGGAGCAGCGGCTCTAATCCGAGTTCCTCACGGATGGCTGAGCTTCTCACCCTATCCCTAAGGGAGACGCCAGCCACCCTTCTGAGAAAACTCATCTCGGCCGCTTGTACCCGCGATCTCGTCCTTTCGGTCATCACCCAGCCCTCATGACCATAGGTGAGGATAGGAACGAAGATCGACCGGTAGATCGAGAGCTTTGCCTTGCGGCTCAGCTCTCTTTTCGTTACAACGGTGCGGTAAAGCGAACGCAATACCGCACCCGCTGCTCCGATTCTCCGATTCTCCGGCCAATCTCACGCTCCATAGTACCCTCACTCGCGAACAAGACCCCGAGGTACTTGAACTCCTTCACTTGGGCTAAGGACTCATTTCCTACCCGGAGTAAGCAATCCATCGTTTTCCTGCTAAGAGTCATGGCCTCAGATTTAGCGGTGCTGATCCTCATCCCAGCCGCTTCACACTCGGCCGCCAGCCGATCCAGTGAGTGCTGAAGGTCAAAGGCCGATGATCCCATGAGGACCACATCATCTGCAAAAAGCAGTGACGAGATCCTCAGACCACCGAACTGCAACCCCTCCCCACCACGACTACGCCTCGACATCCTGTCCATGTATATCACAAACAGGATTGGTGACAAGGGGCAGCCCTGGCGGAGACCAGCACCCACTGAGAACGAAACTGACATATAATATATATTATATGTAATATAATTTTTATATATATATATATATATATATATATATATATATATATATATATATATATATATATATATATAAATGTATATAAGCCTAACCCTATAATTACAGTAAAGTCACTGTTTTGCCGCACATGTCTGCCCCCTGTCTCCTGTCTACCACCCTGTCTTCTGTCTGTCATCCTGTCTTCTGTCTGCCACCCTATCTCCTGTCTGCCACCCTGTCTCCTGTCTGCCACCCTGTCTCCTGTCTGCCACCCTGTCTCCTGTCTGCCACCCTGTCTCCTGTCTGCGACCCTGTCTCCCACCCTGTCTCATGTCTGCCACCCTGTCTCCTGTCTGCCACCCTGTCTCCTGTCTGCCACCCTGTCTCCTGTCTGCCACCCTGTTTCCTGTCTGCCACCCTGTCTCCTGTCTGCCACCCTGTCTCCTGTCTGCCACCCTGTCTCCTGTCTGTCACCCTGTGTGCAGTGTGCAGACATGCTGGACTGTCTGGGTGTTCCGTGGGTGACTGCAGCCGGGGAGGCTGAGGCCATGTGTGCCTACCTGGACTCCCAGGGCCTGGTAGACGGCTGTATCACCAACGATGGAGACGCCTTCTTGTATGGAGCCAAAACTGTTTACAGGAATTTCAGCACGACAACTAAGGCAAGCTAATGAATATAAGGGTTCATGTTCCTGTAAAAAATACATTTTCCTGAGGGCATACCCTTATAACATAGGAGGTATTATAGGGAAAACACTGGTGTTGCTCCTTACAGTAATTATCAGCAGCAAGGAAACGTTTGTATATCTTAGTAGTTACACTTATCTCCTGCATATGACAATTAAAGAACCTTTTGTGTTTATTCAAGGACCCGCTGGTAGACTGCTACCGCACATCTCGAGTACAATCTGAACTGCATCTGTCCAGAGAGGATCTGGTGGGTCTGGCCATCCTTCTAGGCTGTGACTACATTCCTAAGGTATGGAACTGATTAACTAGATAAACAACCAGATATAAATGAATTCTTGCATTTGAACTTGTATTGCTATTTTTTAAGGGCATACACGGAGTTGGTAAAGAACACGTTTTGAAGCTTATTCAGAAATTGAAAGGACAAACACTTCTACAAAGGTGATTATACATATACCTTGAAGTAAAAGTTACCAAAGAAACCAACCCAATCCAGATTTTTTTTAATTTTACAATTTGCGTCTTAAATTACCCCTTCAGGTTTCGCCAATGGCAGGAGGAGGGTCCCTGCGTACCAGTGGGGGCTACAAAGAAGGTTGCCCATTGCAAATTATGTCTCCACCCTGGTGGGTAATGGGTATAGCCCTGCCCCTATAGGTTCTGATATTGGAGGGAAGGAATGGGATGTGGGAGGGGTCAGGGGGTTGGATACCAGGAGTTAATGCTGTCACAATCAAGCCCAAGAAGAAAGATAGAAGAGATTCACCAGTAATCTATTTCTAAAATATGTACAATATTAATAATATTATTATAATTATTAATTATATATATCGTGCTGACCGGTATTCATCCATTACCTTTCACTTATAATAATGAGTGTTTTATTCTAAATGGTCCATGTTTCTCCTCCCTCCTCAGGCTCCGCCAAGGCCCATGAGCAACAGGGCTGCCTGCTGTGCCACAGCCGGCAGTTCTGCCAGCCACAGGACTACGACTACCAGTGCCCGTGTGACTGGCACAGAACAACACAACAGGCAAACTCCTTCGAGGCTGGCATCAGAAAGCAAGTCCCTCTCCGATAAAGCAGTCTCACCTGTTATGACAGAGCTATTGGGTTAATGTATGCTATGCTATGTATCGATACTTTTCACAGAGGTCACATCATAGAACAAAGAGAGACTTCATTCTTTTCGGGTTTTATAGGGCTTGTGCATCGTGACGTCACATCTCAATGACAACATTTTAGAAGTATAGGGGCAAAGGAATGCCATTGATAGTAATGTTTTTTGGTCATTGTTTAGTAATTGATAGTGAAAGTATTTGTCATTATGGGGAGACATTGTTGTGCTTTTAACAAGCGAGACATGGCAAAATTTTTGATTAGCCCATGTTACGTTATATTTACGTTTTAATTAGGATTTTACATTGCTACGACTCTCTCGAGGCATCACAAAATGGTGGAGTATCGCCAACAGAAAATCCTGAGATTCATTCTGATGTTCAAGCTCCCGCTAGGACCCGGGTAGTAGACTTATTTTCACTTCTGTAGTCTTCTACCCATGCCTCTGCACATGCAAAAGGGCAAGCCCATAATTGAGTCTATTGTGTGAAAAGTGTACATGGTTTGATAAAGATGCCCTATACTTCTGTCTTATTATTTTATAATTTCAGGAAAACACTGGCAAGTGAACATTTCCCCTTTACAGAGGTAATGTGAATTAAGTTTCTATCTTGTCCCGTTGGAATCAATGCATATTTCAGGTTTGAAGTATATTCAACAATGTTCACCGTTGCAGATCATAGAGGAATTTCTCATCTCCAAGGATAAGCCTGTGCCAAAGTTTAGGTGGGGGAAGCCAAATATGTTGCCAATGCAGGTACGTTTTTATTCAAGTCTTTTATGAAATGTATTCGGTGCAAAGGAGCCGGTGGGGGATCGTTCATAGTGGATCCACAGGGGGACAAATGTGTCTCTATTTATTTTTAGAAATTTGCCCTTCTGAAGATGGAGTGGCCGAAGCACTACACCAGTGAGAAGGTGCTGGTCCTGATGACCTACACTGACCTCATGAACAGAATATGCCGGAAAGAGGCGTCTTCACAAATCAAACCCCTTCGGTATGTATTATAAAATAATTTGGGGAACATTTTTAGATCGGTCCAACACTTGCTGCATAATTCTTGATCTCTGTTTTTGTTTGTGACAGAATATTGAAACCAAGAGTGAGGAATGGAGTGGCCTGTTTGGAAATCGTCTGGAGCACACCGGGTCTGTGTGTTCTTGTTAGTCATCACCTCATTGTGAAGATTATCTTTCATAAACCACACCACAAATTTCTGCTTTGACATCTGTCGAGATGTCATCTATAATGTCCACCGTTTAGCATCTGTTGCTCTTCAATTCAGACATCAATCATTGAAAACTAAATCCTCTAACGATCTCCAGGGAAAGGACATCATGTCTCTACAGGTTAGCCCACCCAAGCTGGAGGGAAGGGGGTCGTTGGGGTGACTGCAGATTTGGGAGGGCTTTGGGGTCTTTTCTGTCGCTGGTTATGAGTTGGTGTTCAGGGAGGACCTTAGAGGTGTCTAATCAGCCACAACACCCGCTAGGTGCTAAACCTGTTTCCTCCTGAGCCTTGGAAAACTGTCATGAACAAGGACATGCAACACGACAGGTCTGTGAAACCCCACCTGTCGTAATGCAGAAATAGAACACCTAGACGGCTTATGCAAAAAATATGTTGAATTTGCTCCGTGTTATCTCCTCTCTAAAGTTAAGAATGACTGATGCAGTGGTGTGTGTGTGTGTGTGTGTGTGTGTGTGTGTGTGTGTGTGTGTGTGTGTGTGTGTGTGTGTGTGTGTGTGTGTGTGTGTGTGTGTGATGGTGGGGGCAGACTATGCCGTCGCCTGCTGCCTTTTAACAGAAAAATAAAACCTGGCAACATTCCTCTAAAGTGTTCTTCTGTCTCCTGCGGGGGAATTAGCAGCTCAGCCTCTGATAACATATTTGTTGGTGTCTGTCCCTCTGCCCACAACAGAGCACTATGCGTTTCCCGAGGACAATCCCTTGGAGGGCCAGGGCGAGGTGAGGACAGTGGAAGAGGAGGCTCTCTTCTCCCGGGCCTACCCAGATGTGGTGGAGCGCTACCAGGCAGACAAGGCCCTGGCAGAGGAGGACAAGACCAAGAGTAAGAGCCCCCCTGATCCTTACTATTATGGGAGGATCTTTGGGATATTTCAACATGAATAAAAAATAAATAATATAGAGGCATTTATTAACCATGTCGGATAAACCACAACATGAATAACATTGTTGCTATGCAAATGTTATTCTTTTTAAGAAGTCCCATCCCCAAGACATACATAGACCCTCCATGCTATCTGACCAAAGACTTCCCTGAGAGCCTTCCGCTAAAGTGTCCACATCAAAGGAACCTAACGTGTTGTGGTAGCTTGCAAAAAGCAGCTCTTTGACACCTGTAAATGCTAAGTTTGGCAGCTAGTCTGCTTCACACCGAAGTCTTTTGATGCACCAGAGGTGTCTGTCTCACAGTTCTGGCCAGACTACTCATATGGCCCTTTACTCAGCTGCTGTAGAGCTCATAGTATTCCCTAATATGTTTGAAAATCCCTTATAATAATCCCTTAAACCTGCACTACTAACTAAAGGATAAATTGAGCCATTGTAGATTCATTTCACCCTGGTATTATTCACCATGTCATGTTACATCAACAAATATTTGTCTTTTGTTTCTTTAGAGAAGAAAGTAAAGAGTAAGAAGGAGAAGCCCACCGACGTGTGCGATGGGCTCACAGTCCTGCTGGCCCACATTAACCTGCAGAACTCAGCGGGATCGGAACCGGACGCGTGTGAACAGTCTGCACCTCCGCCTCCGCCGACTGCACCTGAACACAGCCCAGAAACCTTTGGTGTTGACCTGCCGGCGCCCCAATCCCAACAACCCAAGCACCCTCAACTCGGAGAGGACCGCTGCCCTCCTCACTGCGTGGAATCAGCCTCGTCCTTCGCCACACGCCCGGCCGCCGCGGCCTCGCCCTCCGTCTCCGCCATCGTGGACCTACTGCACCTGAGTGACATCGACTGGGACGGCTCCTTCACGTCCTCCCCGCGGGCCAGCCCCGCCCCAAGCGCCTCGACGGCAGAGCCCTGGGGGGCTCCAGAGGCCGGCGGCGGGGTTGAGGAGAGCCTCCCCACTGGGGGTGTGGCGCCCGGACCCGGGCCAGCGGGTCCCAGGCCCGCTCAGGAGGTGGGCTACATGGAAAGACCCCTGAGGGAGAGGCTCCTCATGCGAAACATGGCCGTAACAGGCCAGACGAAGACCACTGAAGACCCGTTGACAAAGCATCTCGATCACCAGTCCCAGGGCCCACATGGTGCGGCCCCTGGTAAAGCTGCCCCTAGCACCCAGCTGTCAGATAAGCATTACGCGCTGGACGGAAATAAAACTAGTAAATGTAGTCAAAGTAGCACAAGTAAGGCATCTCGGGACCGTCACGTTTCGCAACTATGTGCATTGGCCTCAGCACAAGGTCGCAGCAAGGGCATATACGCCGGGAGCAGAGCGCCTCGGACTCATTCAGACTCGGTCACAGCAGCCTTATCTTCGGCCTCCATCATTCCCCGCCAGCGTCACTTTGACCCGGTCACCCTGGGTAACGGAGACAGGAAGCCACCTCCTCAGGGCGCCAAGAGGAGCGTGTGCACTGCCGCATGTTCCTCCAGCGAGGAAAGTGGCGCCGAGAACCGACCCGCGGGAGCCGAGAGGAGGGCCAAGTCCAAGTCACTCAGACATACAAAGCTCAAGCCTGCTTCTAAGGCGCCTGCAGCTCCAAAGAGAGACAAGTCCTCTGGCTGGTCTTCCTCAGGCTCCACGTCGCAGGCCGTCCAGCGACCCGAAGCCTCTCCAGATGAGTGCTTTATTGACGGCCTTCCAGAGACCAGTCCGGGCCAGGATGTGTTCATCGCATGTGCCCCGTCCTCCCCTGTGACGATTCTGGACAGCGACGACTCGCTTTCCGGGGGTGAGAGCCCACTGCCCCTCGCCGAGAGGCTCAGGCTCAAATATCTGATGTGAAGGCCATTGTGTTATCTATGTCCCAGAATAACTTCAATGTCGATGTGAATCATGTCCTTGCATATCTTTTACTTACTTAGTTATATTTTACTGTGGTATTATGTTGTGTTATTTAAAAAAGTTGTATCAGTTCACAGTATAACTATCCCTCTTTATACTGTTTTAAGCTTTTTTATAATCAGTCGAAAGGTTGGAAAAGAAAAATGTATGATAATCTTGATTGTATTAAAGCCATGCGCACCTCATGGTAATACATTTTTCGGGACATTTTCACACACTAAAGGGGTCACGTAATGTGACGAGTGTAAACATTGAAAATCTTAAAACTCGCATGAGTTACAAACAGTATTTCGGTGGTGTGTGTTTATTTGACGAGGCTAGTGGGTAGGAAACCTGCTGTTTATCATTATCTGACAATGGAGGTGCGGCAGCCAACGACCCGTCAGCCGTCAGTTTGCTCTGAATTCTGGGGTTTTACAAGCGTCGGAGCTCCTTGATCATTAGTGATGCGTTGCACACCTATGGTGACATGAAAGGTCTGGCAGGTTAGTGTGTCTAGTGGGAACCCGGTGACAGCTGCATCCTGCGTCTCTGGTGCGTAATAACATCCCATTCCCCACTGCATCGCCGCCCCCCAAAAAAACTCAGATCGATTTATTTTATTTTTGATGGTATTATAAAAATTGAAAGCACAAAGGGATTATAGTTTTGGTTTGGAAGGTGTCTGTCAATTCATCAAATAATTGAATACCTTTTTTAATTTCACTGTGTCTTCTAGACTGCAGACACACGCAGGTCGCACTTGTCGGAGAGGTGTTAAACTCCAGGGGTAACAGTCATTTGGTTCCTTCATTAGACCATCACATCACACTGATAATTGTCCTCACGCCAACTAGGGTAGGCTTTTTCCCTCAAAGGGGAATCTAATTATTTGTCTTTCTATTACACATTATCCGTCTATTTGGCCTTATTCACACCCAGGTGACAACGAGAGAGGGTCTTGTTTTAGCACTTGAGTTTCTTTGAACTCGGTGCCTAACCTGCGAGCTCATAAACCCGCGGAGATCCTCTTCAGTATATACAGCCAGCAGCACTCTGAGGATCGACTATTTTTTGGTCTGAGGTCGACTGCGGCTCCACAGAATCCAGTAGTTCAGGACCTTTCGGATATGGACTGTTTGAACGACATGGAAGTCGTTTCTGCCAAAATGCTCGCAGAATGGGACTGGAAGAAAGAAGAGAGCGCGTTTGGAGATCAACAGGACTCACTGGAGTCCAACTCGCTGGGGTCCTCCTTCGACTCCATATGCTCCTCTCCCGAGGTGTCCTCGACCTCCAGCGGACATCAGGGCTACCAGGACCTGTCGTTCAGCTTCACAAGTCGGAGCAAGGATCCATGCGCGACGCAACGGCAGACCAAACACAAGATGTCGACCAAAAGACGCATGAAGGCCAGTGAGAGGGAGAAGATGCGGATGAGGAGCCTCGCAGAGGCTCTGCACGAACTCCGGGACTACCTTCCACCTGACTACAGCAAGAGCGGACAGCCTTTGACCAAAATACAGACCCTAAAATACACCATTGAATACATCAACCAACTGGAAGACCTTCTGAACCATGCGTAACTGCTGGACACATGTGTTACGCATTACCCTGTTCAAATAGTTTTTATTTTTCTCTTTAGATATTGCAACGTGATAATAATTTAAAATTTGTGTTTTATAATATGTTCCCATTGTACATATTTTAGTGTGCAGTAATTAAATTATGTAATTTGTCCTTATTAGGCTAATGAATTTACCCATTTGTTTTAAATTGGGCGCTGAAAGCCACTTTAGTGTAGAACAGATGATTGTACCGAAGATACTTTGTGAAGTGAAGAAAACAATTAAAAATGAAATCTTTTAAAATGTATTGGGCCTGTGTGACTTGGTGTCATTCAATTTTGATTCGACAACAGGCCGATTCCTTTTTAATAAATTCAGTAGAACGGGTTCAAGTTGATTGTTGAGTCAGCAGCAATCAATCTCCAAACTTGTTTACAACGTTTAACACATAACGTTACAAACATAGGCCTACCCCTAAAGGATAAAGGCCTACTTTTATCGATCTACCTCTACATGTTGATCAATAACGTTTATTTGAATATGTAATGTAACCCTTGTAATCTTGCTGTATGGAAGGGTGTTTATTTGCTACATCTGGGGAAAATTAAGCAAAGCTCGGGTTCAATATGGAACAAATGAAGCACGTTTTCGAGCAGCAAAAGTTTACAAACAGCACCCCATATGAAAAGGTTAAATGAAAATAAAAATGATGCGTTCAAATTCTCTCTTTCTAAAAATCCCTTCGCAATGCTCTCTATCTCTTAATTGTCATAGTCTGACTCTATTTATGTTATAGCCTAGTTCCGTTCTCCACCTTTCGACCAGATATCCTCAGACTTTCCCCTCACTTCACACATCCTCTTGATGCGAAGTTTGGATATTTTTTCGGAGTCATCGTTCATTCAAATTAATTCAGATTTTGATGTAGCCTAATTTAAATGGATTGAGAATCTTTATCTACATCAATATATCGATTGCTTCTTAGGCTGTCCTAGTTTAGGTTTTCTTTTTCTACATCACAATTGCATTATTTAATAAAGTATTGTTTTTACCTACCATAACGAGTTTCGTTTGGTTTAGTAGGGAATTCTCCCAATGGCGCTGCTGCTGCTCGCTTATGGCTGGTTCATACTACACGATTTTCAGCCAAACCAGTCAAACCATTCTTGGCATTACACCTCTCTACCTCTCTTCCCTTCTGCACCTCTCCCACCCACCACGCAATCTAAGGTCCAGTGCATTCATCAACCTCTCCATCCCCAAAGTCTGCACCGTCTTTGGACGCAGTGCCTTCCGGTTCGCTTCACCCTTTGATTGGAACACCCTACAAAACACCCTTAAACTTTCGGTCTTCACCTCTCTCGCTGTCTTCAAACAAAATCTGCAACAAATCAAAGTTGACTCCTGCACTTGCTAAATGCCTTCTTGTCATGCCCTACTGATTAACTGTTTTATTGTATTGTATTGTATTGTATTGTATTGTATTGTATTGTATTTTATTATATTGTATTTTTCTAAGTGTAGCCTAATTTATATAACCTTGTTTTCACTTTTAGCACTCCCCTCCCACTTCCCCTTAAAGAACTTCTAGCTCTTTTCTGGCTGCACTTCAAAATAAGAATTTTGTTCTTAATTTGCTCGCCTGGGTAAATAGTGGTTAATAATGATGAAATTAATGAGAAAGTTATTATGATGATTCAGTGTTTAATTTGCGGTGACGACACATTATTTGGGTCACAACGGTGCTGCAGCGCGCCGCTTCGTATTGGTGCTATAGGAGCGGCGATTGACGCGCGTGAAATGCGCACCGCGGCGCTTCGGCGCCGGTTAGTGGCCGGCTTTATGATGAGGTGTGTCACGCGCTGTTCGACACATCATGCACGCGCATTTGCCCCGCCCCCCGCCCCCCCCCCCCCCCCCACCACTGAAATCATTCCGGCGCCACTGGCAACAGGGTCTGGGCATTGTATCTTGGCAGCATTCTGAGTTCTGCCCATCATGGTGTTCAGACTCTTCCATGCATCCCTCACATCTGTCTCCACTGGTGAACTTGTTCTCCATTTTGTCCTTGTATTTGATCTTGGCAAGCTTGGTCTTCTGCTTCAGCTCCCTTGTGCGGTATTTGACACATTGTTTGTCTCCTTGAATAAAAGCTATTTTCTTCAAATTGAGACAGTGTTTGAGATCTCTGGTTACCAACGGCTTGTTGTTGGCATAGTGCTTGATCGGTTGGAATAACACTGTCAGCACAAAATGAGAGGTAGGAGCATATGGATTCATTCAACAGGTTTAGGTCACCATTGCATGCTTTGAAGAAAATTACCCAGTCCGTAAGCTCAAAACATTCTCTCAGCTTCTCTACAGAATCATTATTCCAGACCTAGATGGTTTTGATCTGGATTTTGTGTGTTTTTAATTTTTGTCTATAATTATAATATATAGTGTGCTGCACAGCAGCAAGTTGGCCCAGAACTCTCCCCACACACCGCACTGTGGCTCAACTAGCTCTCTCAGCGTTTGCAGTACATTTTCTTCCTTTGCTTTGATCAGTTTATTTGGGAAGATGCTGCAGATTACATTCAGTTTATTACTTTTATATCGATAGCACAAAACCCACTTGTATGGCAAATCACCAAACGTGAATGTAGATAGCTCTTTAATATAATTATTACCTCTTCCTAGATAATTATGTCTACCTATATCTCTGCAGTTCTTTCTCTTCTCCGACGGTATGGTTGAACGCATGAGACTTACTGTTATCAACTGACAGATGGGTAGTTCCCTTGTGGTCCAGGGGAGCCTTGGGCCTCCCATGTGATGTGACCCTCTCGCCTTACTGACTTGCATATACATGGTACACCACTAGGTCCAGCTGTGCACTTAATTAATTGTGTGATGTAATCCGTGGAACCAAAATGAAAGTTATAGGAGACATAAGAAAAAAAGTTGAAAAACAACAAAGGGACGTTTTTGAATAAAGAATTATAAAGATCATGAAACCATTGTTGTTCAATGCCGAGGTTGCATTTAAAAGTTCTGATGGATGATTGAGAAACATACAGTACGGGTCTATATTGAATGTGAAGGAACAGAAACAAGAGTTTTGCCTTCCTCATCTCTCCTTGTGAGGGACTAGCTTATCAGTAAGTAAGTAAGTACAATTTATTTATAAGGCACATTTAAAAACAGTTTTCACTGGCCAAAGTGCCGTACATGGTGCAAAGAGGCATATAAAGGAACACATACCACATACATAGACATTAAAAAAAAAAAAAAAACATATAAAATAAACGACATATCATAAAAGGGGAGGAAAGGCCAGGGAGAAAAGGTGTGTATTAAGCCTAGATTTAAAATGGTGATGGAAGGAGCGTTTCTGACTGCAGGCGGCAGCTCGTTCCAAAGGCGGGGGGCAGCCACAGCAAAAGCCCTGTCACCCCTCTGTTTCAGCCTAGTGCGTGGAACGTGTAGAAGACCCAAACTACCTGATCTAAGGGACCTGGGTGCTGAGTGGTGGTGGATGAGCTCTGTGATGTAGGGCGGGGCCAGGCCATTTAGGGCTTTAAAAACCATCAGTACGGTTTTAAAATGAATTCTGTGCTGGATGGGCAACCAGTGGAGGGATGCTAGGATGGGTGTTCCCGCTTTCTGGATCCAGTCAGCAGTCTTGCTGCGGAGTTCTGGACCAACTGAAGGCGAGAGAGGAGTGATTGAGGGAGTCCTAGGTAAAGGGAGTTGCAGTAATCCAGCCATGATGTGATGAAGGCAAGTATTACTATTTCCAGATTGTGAAATGATAAATGGGGTTTCATCTTGGCAATGACTCTGAGCTGGTAAAAACTGCTCTTGATTACAGCAGCAATTTGCTTGTCAAAGCAGAAATTAGAATCAAAGATGACACCCAGGTTTCTGGAGTGGGATTTGACGTAGGGGGAGAGAATACCTAAGTCGGCCGTGCGAGGGGTTTTGGATTTGGAAGGGCCAAAAATAATGACTTCCGTTTTGTCATTATTAATTTGGAGGAAGTTACTACCCAACCAAACTTTTACCTCCTCAAAGCAGTCAAGGAGGGTCTGGAGCGAGTCTGCAGATTTGAGAGGGAGATATAATTGCGAGTCATCAGCATAAAAGTAAAATGCAATGTTATGATTCCTGATTATATTCCCTAGAGGGAGCATGTATAGGCAGAAGAGGACAGGGCCTAAAATGGACCCCTGGGGAACCCCACAGGACACTGGGGCAGAGGGTGAGGAGAACTGTCCGATAGACACTGTGAAAGATCTATTGGTGAGATAGGAGGAAAACCATTGAAGAGCTGTGCTACTTATACCAACCCACTGCTCTAGGCGCGACAAGAGGGTGTTGTGGTCGACAGTGTCAAAGGCGGCACTGAGGTCTACTAAGATCAAAATCGCATTTTCTCAAGAGTCTAGAGTGAGGAGCAGGTCATTTGTTACTTTCAACAAGGCTGTCTCAGTGCTGTGACGTGATCTAAAACTTGATTGGAAGGGTTCTAAAATCTCGGCATGGTTTAAAAAGGGCAATAGTTGTGATAAAACCACCTTTTCCAGGATTTTTGAAATAAAAGGTAATTTAGAGATTGGACGGTAGTTTCTTGGACATTTTGCATCCAGGTTATGTTTTTTAAACAGTGGCTGGACAACCGCCTGCTTAAAACTTGCTGGAACAAAACCCCTGGTCAGGCAAGAGTTGAGGATGACCTGAATACTTGGGCCGATGGAGTCAAAGACGTCTTTTATTATTTTGGAGGGGACAGCATCGTTAGGAGAAGTTGAGGGCTTCATGACCCTAACAATGTCCCTCAGTTCCTCCAGTGACACTGGTAGGAAATGGTCAAAAAGAGCTGAAGGCCTAACGCCTAAGTGATGCAGGGAAGTGACTGGTGATGAGGGGGTGAAAGACTGCCTAATGTGATTTATTTTGTCAATAAAACATTTCATAAATGTCGTGCAGATGTCAGTGGATGGCTCGACTTGTGAGGGGGCTTGTGGATTGATGATTGAGTTTAAAGTGCTAAAAAGGATTTTGGGACGATGGACGTGTATCAGATCAGTACTATCTTATCAGATCAGTGCAACAGTGTCATTCCCAAATAACTTATGTGGAGCTCTGAAAGGGCAGCCAGGGCAGCTCTTCATAGAGCACAGCAAAGAAACATCTCAATAATGTTGGAATAAAGGCCAAATTAAAAAAAAATCTACTGGTATGACAGGAAATATTATAGCTCCGCTGATAGGACCTTTGAAGCGAATCTATCTGATTGGTAGAGTGTAATCTGTGCCCATTGTCCTATACGTTTATTCAACAGAGAAATATAATGAATTACTTCTGGCTGGTTTCCTGACTTCATATTCCAAAAGACTAACTACTGCGAAACTTTTATGTGGCATTATGAACGCTTAAAGCTCATTTGTAAAGGGCAAAATAATATAAAAAATCCTACAAATATAAAAATATAAATGCATTAACAGACAATATCTGATTACAGAATATGATCAATATTTATTAGCCATACATTAGACTCCCACAGAAACTAAAACAAATAAGAGGCACAGTAGAAACAGGCTGAAACAATACAATAAATTTAGGTTACATTTGATAACATCAAAAAGTTTTTTTCTGTTGTAGAGGACTATCTCAAATCAATTATGATCAACTCCTTTGTATAATGTACATTTTCTGTGTCCATTGGTCAGTTTAGCCTTTCAGGTCAGCGGTTGGACTGGGCGCGTTGTCAGCGGTTGGCTCCTCCCACATGGGTTGTAGAATATGCTCCGGAACCTTCGCCACTGCAATCTGACAGAAAATCAAATAATGGACGAGAAGGTCTTGGCATTGGCTGTGAAACACACCATACACAGAGAATAATCACAGAACAAGATTTAGACCTTTAGAGATTATTGGCACATTCAAATGGTAAGGATTCTGAATATATTCGCTTTATGTAATTTCTGTGGTACGCTTTAGCACCATACCTTGGAAACCTCCATGGCGACCCCTTCTGGAAGATTCCTCTGAATGTATTCCAGATACACCTGTGCTGTAGAGCCTGTTAAACGGAACAGCTACAAGAAAACGCAAATGACTATCATCAAAATCATATCTCATTTGATCAACCCACATGGACATGACATTGGAAGCACTCCCCTATAAAATTAGGAGATTATTCTAAACCACAATTCAACCCTTTCAAGAAGGCCAAAAGTTGCTGCATTGTTTGCTTACCTCAAGGCAGCGGTAGTGTGTCCTCATCTCATACTGCACTCTGTGTTTTTTAAAGATGTGAATGGATTTCAGGAGAGTAAGCCTCAAAACGTCCTTTGGAGGTTCAAAGCTACGATACAATGGAGGAGGGGGGAAACAATGATAAGAATTGGTTATTTACACATGTCACGCAGGTATTGTCAGGGCCTCTGGAGACCAATCCTGCGACTGCTTGCTAATTTTCATTGTAATTGAATCTATTGATATTTGTTCCACTGATTATTTAGTTGATCAAATGTAACAAATAATAACATTCCTATCAAGTTACCAAAGCTCAAAGTAGTATTCTAAATTCGCAACCTCAATAACGTCATTGCGACCCAAAATGATAATGATATAAAACTGAACCTGAGTATGAACGTATTTGTATAAACATATATTTGCTGTCGATCAACTTGTGTCTCAGCGAATGTTTCATTGAGATGTTCATCTTATATATTTCTGCCATTCATTCATAGTTATTTCAATTTATAAGGCCATTAAAAAAGGATTACAAATGTAATATAAATAAGATGTTAAAAGTGTAAGATGCTCAAAATGTATCTACAATTTATCACCTTAAAATAATGTTCGGTAAAAAAGTAAGTGAACTTTATTTAAGGTCAATTTTGTAATAGGTGTGAGTGTAACGGGTTACATGAACAGAGTTTAGTTAAGGGCATAACCATTATGGTTATGAACCATTGCAGAGGAAAGACATACCAAGGCTCACAAGCCCGGTAATTGTCATTTAGGTGTTAATAATTGTACATAATGTTGGTTGACTTGCCTTTACATGGACCTGGATGTGATATGCAGTAATTGTTTTTTTATTTGGGTGTGTATATGCTATTTGGAGAGACTTTAAAATTAGATTTATTATTAAATTATTCTTATTAATTATTGTTTATATATATATTTTTTTTTTAACAGAGTCTGCTGATGCAAGAGAGAAAGCGATAAGATAAATCTTTAAACGACATCTGTATGATGCGTTGCCTTTATTTCTTTGGATCAGTGTAGTAACAAAACTAATGGACTAATTAATAGGAACTGAGACTTACACATTTCCTAGAGTAATGCCCAGCTCCTTAGCTGCCATGGTGGCAAAGAATTCATAGCTGTCCAGGACGGATCTGTCATGGCCCTTGACCAGCACTGAAACCTTCTGGAACAGTGTGTCAGGCTCGTCTGTAACTGTGATCTAAAAGAGGAAGAAGACACCCCTTTTCATGTGAACTCTTCTGAAAGGAGTTGGCTCAACTGATTTCTCATGAACGCTTAATTAGAAGCAGCATATTTTTCTATTCAATTAAAATAATCATTTTGCAAAACAACAATACATGTATAAGATAAGACGACTCACCTGTGAAGATGTCAAGGCCAAAGAGGAGGCCCTGTGGAATGAAGCTCTGGAGGAACAAGACAGAATCATCATATCCTTGTACCCATCCAGTGTCCATAAAACATGGATAGTTAATACATTTTTGCCTAATATACATTTTAATGTTAAACCTATTAGACTGAGTTTAGAATGTTGAACGTCAATGTTGGAACGTCAATATCCGAAGGAAAGGAAGACTTCAATGCATTTCAGATATTACTTGAATGAATTTTATTTAATAGTCTAAAGGCATAATTGTTTATGGTGTAGGGATGGTGGAGGGATGCCTTTGACATTAGAGACACTGACTTATTACCGTAGTGTTTGTGATGATCTGTGACCACGACAGGCGTTCAAACTTCTCAAACCCTGAAACCAAAAATAGGAAGGTTTAACCAGCAATTGCGGTAAACATGACAGCTCAACTATGCCGTGATAACGTTGGCCATACCAACATTGACACTGCCGTGTGTCCGGTGCTGCCAAAGATAATATATTAAACAGCCATCTCAAATTCGTTCAGTGTAATTGTGTTTATAACAACGAATGTGGGACTACGAACAACAAGGAGATATGAATAGTATACCAAAAGTGGAATTCCTGAGGAAATCCTTGCCATTGCACAAACGATCCGAGTGAACCTCACGGGCGCCGCCATATTTGTTGAGGGCGGGGCAAGGGGCGGAGTTAGGATCGGAGGAGAAACAGAGTGGCGAAGTCACGCCCCTTCCGGTAGAGCTCATGGGACCTATGAGATGTAACGATTTCGAACAGAGCTAATATCTCTATGTGTGAATTGCAGTTCTTAAATTGGATGAGACCAATTGTTGACTGGCCCAGTATAACCCCTGAACACGAGCATCACCTTCATGTTTTAAAGTGTGGCCAAAGCGATAGAGAACTCACCTCAGGCCCATGAACAGCCAGGCCGACGCCCACATCGAAGATAGCCACCTGAAAATAAACAGCTATAGAAATTAGTCGAACATTTTTCGTGCAATGAATAAACCTCATCATAAAAGGTCATTATTTTTTTTATCCCATTGTGTTGTATCATTGATATGTATTGAAATTGTATTCTGGTTGTTTGATCTACAGTTTGTTATTGTACATTTGTATTTCTGTTTTTATTTGCATGTTGTAATCAGGGCTTCATTGAAAAAGAGAGACTTCTCTCAATGGCCTTCCCTGAATAAATAAGGTTAGAAAAAAAAAAAGGTCATCAGAGATGCTCAAACATTATGGGGCTGCTCCGTGTGTCACGTGACGCGGCAGTCGGGCCTGCCAGGGAGCAACACACACACACACACACACACACACACCGACACATACACACAAACAGACGAGGTAAGACGGGTTCGTCCGCCGCGGCGCTTCTTCCATTGTAGTGTTCATCATATTCCTTCACCTGGTCTCGCGACTGCCATACCGTTTGATTGACAGGTTTCATGTTGTCAGACACACAGTATTTAAAACGACATGAAGGCATCAGTCAAGCTACATATTTAGCCGAGGCGAGCTAGCAGTCACAGACAGCCGGGGAGACGGAGCCGACCGGAGAGGTTTAGGTTCGACCAGCTAGTTAGCCA
Organism: Gadus morhua; assembly: GCF_902167405.1. Classification (NCBI taxonomy): domain Eukaryota; kingdom Metazoa; phylum Chordata; class Actinopteri; order Gadiformes; family Gadidae; genus Gadus; species Gadus morhua. The sequence goes on from NC_044068.1 coordinate 19,662,700, forward strand.
GCTAGCTGCCGTCAATGGTACATTGATGACAGCTAGTTAGCCAGCTAGCTGTCATTCATGTACAATGGATGGTAGCTAGCTGGCGAACTCAACCAGCTAGTTAGCCAGCTAGCTGCCATCCATGGTGGACTGATGGCAGCTAGTTAGCCAGCTAGCTGCAATCACTGGTACATTGTACCTTGCCAGTCATGATTTGCAACCCCGTCTCCCATCGTTTCTTAATACACATTTCGGCTCTTGAAACGGTTAACCCTACGCTTACGCTTATAGTAAAAAAAAAAATCGTTTTCAGGTGTTGTGTGATGTCGTGCCTGTTGTGTATTGTTAAAGATAACCTAGTTGTATTCTGGCTACAATGCTTATGTTGATGATGGGTGTTTATGTTGACCATATTTCTCCACCGCCGACTGGCTGGGGCTTTGAGTGGCTCCCGCTATGTTGTTTAATTACACTTTACAGTCACTTTGAGCTGTCAACGCTTGCTTGGTAGGAGCCATGTTTGACTGGTGGTCTGATTTAAATTGATTTGGTGGGCTGGTGTGCCCTTGTATGATTCGCATTCTACACCATTGGGTCTTTGTGATGAAAGCGGTCCACATAGCTTATTATGAATAATAATAATCTGTCTGTTTGACACTGTTTCTCACCCGTTTATCATCAAATATTTTTTATATCTATCTATCTATACTCTATTTCCAATTATGGGGGGCACTAAATTATTGTATATTGTATTGAACAGGTAATAAATGCATCGTGTCCTTTGTTTTTCTTGCCTCTCTTCAGTCTTTAATGGGTACTCCAACGCTGATTGGAAAAGGACGCGCGTTGACGTGATGACGTCGCTGGGAGAACTGGCAGACTTGTGGGTTGACAGCTGATACAAGGAGTCCCTACTCCTCCCAGTCACAGCAGCTATCACACTAAAGGGACTGAGGCCAAGGGATGAAGACTGACTGGATTGCGCCATACTCCATTTCAGTGGAGGTATAGGGAAGTTTGAGGATGAATAGATCGAAAATATAAGAGCGCCACACCGATTTTTCAGTCATTATTAGTTTGTCATGGCTTAATTGCAAGAAGAGCAACTGCTATGGTGTTTGTTTTTTCACTCCGCTGCCTAGTGGTTTGATACAGAACTGAATGGACTACTCCTGGATTTTACACCTCGACATGACTTGATTACGTGCCTTTCTTTTTGGTGATCCATCATGATATCATCTGAACGCAGTAAAGTGCTGCTAGGCCTGTTATTTATATCATAACGTGCAAAAAACCCACAACAAGTTTAGTAGAACACCTTGAGTTAGATGTCAAGTCATAACAACTAGATAAAAAAACAAAAAACAAAGCAGGCTTACTATGCACCGTCATCGCTGTCTCTCCGGCACCGCTTCATCCTCATTGGTGTGCCACTCCTAGCATTTCAAACCACTTCAGAGAGTCGCTACCGGCCTGGGTACTCCTTTTATCCTCCCCTCGCTCTCTCACACATACAGCAGGAATGTTCGCCGCGGTCGAGCATGGACCTGTTCTCTGCAGCGACTCAAATATCCTTTGCCTGTCGTGGAAGGGACGGGTGCCCAAGAGCGAGAAGGAAAAGCCGGTGTGTAGGAAGCGCTACTACGAAGAGGGATGGCTCGCTACAGGCAACGGGAGAGGCGTAGTCGGTGTCACGTTCACGTCAAGCCACCGCAGAAGGGACCGCACAACACCGCAAAGAATCAACTTCAACCTCAGAGGACACAATAGTGAGGTTAGTCGAGGTGTGTGTGTGTGTGTGTGTGTGTGTGTGCATGCTCACATTTATCTTTAAAGCTACTAATCTTCATTATTGAGACTCTGTAAAGAAAGAAGTAATTCATCTGGCACTCTGCTCCACTTTCACTGTTCTGTCTTTGAATGTTCCTCTATGTGGCCGTAGAGAAGTGGTATTGTATTTGGTAGTTGTTGGGACCCCTACTATAGCATCCTGTTTCCGCGACCTGCCCCATTAGAGGTGGGCAAACTGGCAGCACCGCTAACATCAATGGAGTGCTCTCATATCCACCATCTCTTAGAGAGAGGGAGAGGGAGAGAGAGGCGTGGGTGACTGACTGAACTACTCTGCCAACTTCAATGGCGTCCGGGCATTGTTTATGCCTGGCCCCCATATTTACTATAAAACTTGGATGTAATCATGATGACTCAATGATGGCCTCAAACCTTCAAAATATGTTTTTTATCTAATATGAGTTAAACTCTTGATGTTTTTTATCCATGCATGGTGGTACGGTGAGGTGCATGTGCGGTGTTTTAACGTAATGGAATAGGCAACGCGTTATCATTATTAAACAGATCTGTTCCTTTATTAAATAATATTTAGGCCATCATTACTCGTCACAATCATTTTCTATTTTTGTGTTTGAGCCGGTTGTTCCTGGAACATATATTATTTTGGGAACATCAAACACTCAGCGATTGTCCTCTGGCTGTGTCTGAAACGTTGGAAAATATTTTCTACAATTACAGTTAACACGATGTGTTCATTCTTCCCGACAAGCTGCGGAAAAAGCCCTGGCGTGTTAATGTGGAACACAAAGGATGTGTATTGTAGCATAATGAGCAGTCATGTTATTTTGTATTGCATATTATAGCATTTAATTACGATAATGCTCCGGTGGCGGTATATCCTTTCACACAAATGTAGCACCCATTCCTGTTTAGCTGCTAATGTAACGCCACATCCAGCTTGAGCATTGTTTGTGTGTGTGTCAGTGTGTGTGTCTGTGTCTGTGTCTGTGTCTGTGTGTCTCTCTGACGACGGGGGAGGGAAAATTTAGCAAAGTTCCATCGTCATCTTTGAGCTGCGAAGTGAGGCTGTGACATCTTTCAGCCAGTTTACTCAGCTGCCAAGTCTAAATGCACGGTTGTGCTATTATCACTCTCTTTCTCTCTCCAGTGCAGCGTGTAAGAAAGTAGAGCGTTAAGCTGGCATTCTCCAGGGGAAAGGCTTTTTAGATTCGCTGCTATAAATACGAAATAGCAGTTTAAAGGCTTCAGCAGAATCATGTTATTGTTTGTGTGTCTGACTGCCATGGCTCTCTTTATAGGCTCTTGCTCAAGAACAAACACGCACAGCAGCACACGCGTGTTAAATGTCACGTTTATTGTGGGGATGTGTGTTTTTCTTTTGGTGAAACTTAACAACTGCTCATTCGCAAGGCAAAACCAAATTTATTTGTGCTGACGATATTACTATACATCACAACAATATAAATGACGTACTGATGGCAACCATTGAACACCGACATCTGAAATTCTGCATAATCAACCAGAATTAATGTGGCCCTTAGTATGGGAATGAGCCAAAATCAAGAGTGACAATGAGCATGTACGTCTCTCCTATGCTTTGTGTTACCGCAGAGGCTGGTAGGTAGTGTCTTAGGAGACTTACCCAATGGAGAGTGATGAGCCCAGGTGGCCTGTTAACATCTTATTGTTTTGTCTCTCCTCACCCTGTTGTTTCATGGATGGGATGATGTAACCACTCTGCACCTTGTTTAGGACAGACCCTACTGCCTTACACAGTCCCTGAGATGCGGCACCCAATGAAAGGTCTAGGTTTGGCCCAAATAAATAATTTAAAGCTTTGGATATTCGTTAGGTTTCCTAAATAATATTGCCGAAGAAAAAAAGAAAGGAAAGAATCAGTAGTGCTCATCTTTCACTGCCTGTAAACATAGCGGGCGGAGACCACTGCTGCACAATCTAGTTTTATCAACTACTTTTATCGGTTTCTAAAATGGTTCAATTACTAACACAAAATAGCCAGACAATCATATCACGTCAGTGATTTGGAATAGATTTCACAGAAGGACTGCTATTTACCTGGTGATAAATCACATGGCCGCTATATGGGCGATCGACATACATGGATAAACATCAATACCTGTTCTATTCATGTTGACTAACTAACCAACACATTATCATGATTAGATACAGCTTTTTTGGTGTTTTATGGACTCGTTCGAACATTGAAATAGCTGCTGAATGCGATCAATATATATTATATATATTTCATCACTGGGATATTCAGACGACATGTAACCTAGCCTGCTACCCGCAGTCCCCAACTATACAGACAAACGTTCATATTCTTTGTGTTAACTTTTCAACAAAACAAATATCTGAATACTTCATTGAGATTGAAATACCTAGCTAGGGAACAAATAATCGAATATTCGGGTTCATCCCTAGAAATGATGTAAACATTTGTAGGAGTAGCATTTAAAGGGTCAGTGACTGTTTGTGAAAAGGTGACCACCTTTTGTAAATTTATTTAAAGGTTGTTCGCTCTGTGACGTTCCTTTGCATTTAAAAAAAGTGCCTTCCTGGCGCGGCCTGATGAATAATTCAGTGTATCGTATCTCTGGTGGGACAGAAGTAAGGCGCCTGCACGGTACGGCTGGAGAACTGGACCTGCATGCAGCACCTCGCCGGGCGCCGTTAGCAAGGCGCTGCAGACCTGACAGCCCATCTGTCCAGGTAGAGCCCCGCTAATGGAGGGCAGGTTCCGTTTGGACCAGGTGCATTTGTGTCACTTTCTTTGTAGTCATACAAATAAGATTTAGCCCCAGTGTATCGATTCTCGTATCGCACGACTAAAGGCGACGATATATCGCCGTTTTGATAATGTCCCACCCAAATATCGGCATTTATATTGTTGGCTACAGGTGTCTGCCGTGCAGAGCCTGGTCAAGCTGATCAACTCAACTCATGATACACTCAGCCCTGTTACCTCCCGGGCGCCGACCTCATAGCCTTCTCCCGTCTAGCATCAGGCGGGCATGACCCCGTTTCGCATTAGGCCGCCCTCCCACGCTCCACCGGCGTGCTCAGTAGTAAAGGATTTAACCAGCTGATCCGTTCGCGCCGACTGGCCATGTTGCATAACACAAGGCGCTTCTCCCTCTGCTCAGGTGTGACTTCACGATCTGTATCCACAGAGAGAGAAGTAGTTGTTGGACCGGCTCCTAGCTGCTGCCCTCCCTCTTAATTACATATGGATTATCCTCACAACAAAAAGCATTTTCGTCATTTGATATTGTCCAGCCGTCATGAATGCAAATACGTGCTAAATTCAGAGTGTCGCCTAATACACCCTTGAATGATTGTGTGCCATACTGAACTGGCGGTCCTGTGTATTGCAATGCTGATCCAGATATTGGGAAGTCCAGCTACCAGTCCACTCGCCTGTGTCCACAATTTGTCATGGTGGCTGCACTCTTGGTGAAAAAACGTGACCCTGGATAAGGACACATCATCTCATATTGATATTTATTAAGGGCTCGCCTCCTTGCCACACAGTGTTTCCTCAAAAGGACCTGTCACCCCCACCCCTCCAACCAACCCGTGTCCTGGCTGCAGATCTCCATGGCGCTCCATACTGCTGTGCTGTCCTCTCTGCCACCTTTGGTCTGGATTTTCTCTAATTGAGTTTTTTGTCAGATTTAATATTCCGTCAGTACCCTCAAGGAGTGGGGGGCGGGGAGGCGTTGAATGCAGAGGAACCCAACAGGGTGAACTCTGTGATCTGTGTCATACTGCCTTGTAAACGTTGCAGATTGTTCCCTGGAAGGCCAAACCCAAAATGTTGATCGCCATGTCAGCAGTCATCTAAATGTACTCTGCTCTCCCGCTCTCTGGCTGATGCCATGGTGGCCCGCAGCTGTCTGTCAACAGGTTTCATTAAATCGTCCTACTGAAAGCGGCTGAGGTCAGCATCAGATGGAGGACGGCAGTGTGTCAAACAAACATCGTCCCTTCGGCCAGCCCTGGTGGAGGATGCACAGTTTATGGGCAAACGTAACTCGGTTTCTATGGCCTTGTTGGGGCCTTGAGGGCAAAACAACAAGGTCAACAAAGCATGCAGAACTTCTTGGTCTTAAATCATCATAAAGCCCTTTGTGCTTGTACCTCAAGAGTGTCTTTTTTACATGATCTTTGCACGGGGAGCGATGGGCAATCTATTTTTATGACTATATTAATATAGTCATATAGTCATGGTGTTACTCGGCTGTCCGACTGGGCCCACCTGATCCGACCAGCTAATCCCTCCCCAGCTCCTACCGCCATGCGGCCCACACATTGTTCCACCTCTCGGTCCTGGGAGGGGCACCAGGGCATATGTGTTCAAACAACGCTGCGAACAAACCAATACTCCTCATGTGTTCGGTTAATTGGATGTGAAAATCCCCATGGCATTTCCCCTATAATATACCGCATGCTGGAGAAGGCGTCTTTGTTGGTGATGTAGCCATCGTCTGCATTGTGCGGTGCGGTTGTCTGTTTGGACCGTGCACTTACAAAACATTGATCCACCTGCCGTATTAGACATGTGGGCAGGTATCGGTACAAACCAGAGATTTTCCATAGTCATCAAACATAAATATCATCTTCCTAAAATCATCAGAGAAAATGTCTTGACTTTGGATATTATTTTTCTCACAATCTTTCACATTTTACATCTCTTTACAATCTGTTCCGGTTAGGTTGACGCGAGACAAGGGCTTCGATACACAATGTGGGAGGGACTGGTTGCTAGGGAGAACGGAGAAAAAGGGCGTGTTTGTTTCTCCCAACATTTAAACACTGATCTATTGGGAATCCAGCACTTAGCGCAAGCCTTGCACACTGTGTGTGTGTGTGTGTGTGTGTGTGTGTGTGTGTGTGTGTGTGTGTGTGTGTGTGTGTGTGTGTGTGTGTGTGTGTGTGTGTGTGTGTGTGTGTGTGTGTGTGTGTGTGTGTGTGTTCCTGTGGGAACAGGCTGAGTCATAGCACAGACATACAGGACAGAAAGTGTGTTGGAAAAGAGAATGGTCCTCAAAACATCAATGGATGTGTGAGCAACATGGCAAAGGAATTTAAAATGCAGATGATCGAGCAAGGCAGGGCTGGCCTGCATCACAGTGTTGCGGAAGGTTTGATGACGTGTTGCCTCATGTATTGGCCTCAGGCCAGCCTGAAAGCCCATCCATCTGAGTCACGGTGGTCAATGGAAGCACCTGTTTTGGATGGGACATTTCAAACCACAATGCGTAAAGGATTTGGCGGACAGCTAAGACCCCAGCTAAAAGGTTGTATCAGCGATGTTGGGTGATGTTTCTTCTGGTATTTGAAACGAGATCCCAAACAAACAAAGCCAGCTCGCCCCTCCCTTCCGTGTTTCGTGCATCTAGTAAAAACTATCATAGCACCCATCCCTTGTCGGTGACTGGTTGACATACTATTTATTTTGGTTTTAAATGGTTGGTAGTACCATTTGTTTTTGTGTACGATCCCGGAGCATAGGCTGCCTACAGAGACACAGGTTTTTGACGGCCTGCTTATGGGGCGGGCAGCTAGCAGATCGTGAGGAAAGATCAGATGAATGTGATCGTTGATGTTTTGGCCTAGAATCGCTGATACAACCTTTAATGTTCATATTGTCTGTGTGCAGATGTAAATCCGCCATGGTTTCTCTTCAGCCCAACCCCTCTTATGATGTGGGCTCCTGCTTATGCTTCATTCCTTCAGTTAAAAAAAGACACCTTCCTACACATCACCTTGACACTTATGGAAATGTTAATCAGCATTCGAACTCTGCTCGTCGCTGAACCCTGAATAGAACTTGGTCATTTGTCTTATAATTGTGAACATGGTAATCTTTGCCATTGCATCGCTGTCACCGAAATAGGTCCCCAATTCAGAGTGAAAGAGGGTAAAATTCTAGGTTTTTGCCATTCTCCCCAAAACACGATGTGTCCTCTAGGTCCACTCTGCTGAACGCAGGGGAAGTTCTTTGCTGTCGGCAGACTACCTATTAGGGGCACCCTGACGTCATGACCAAGGGGTACCGGCGGTGGCAGTGCCCTTTGTGTGGATGTGTGGAGCTTTGTCTGGGCAGTGGTGGACTGCGGAAGTTGGGCTTTGTACTAGACACTTAAAGTGTAACACCAGGGTGTGTGTGGATAGTGAAGCTCCGTCTGAGTAGAGGTTTATTTAATACCCGCGTCCGAGGGTCAGGATTCACGCACACAGTGTACAACGCTACAGTGTGTGGAGAATTTCATACACAAATCGCCCACTATAATGCTCATACATTAGACGGTATTAAAGGTGTCTCATTATGGCCTTTTTTAATGTGTATTTTTGAATTTGTTTGATCTAATAGAATTTATTTTCAACAATAAAGGTTTGTCAAGCACATTATTCTTTCTGCTACCTTTATGAGTATTACAACCCCTATGTCAAACACTGACTTTGTAAAGGCTCTGCCTTTGGCAAAGCATACAAGGTCCCTTTACAAAGAAGAAAACACCTTCTAACTTAGATCATTTATGAGCACTTTGAGATAATTTGTTTGATGTAAAGTGCGTTATAAATCAAATGTATTATTTTAGTTATTTTTTATTTTATTATTAGTTTAAGTTTCATACCGGCTTCCTTTTCAGCTGTTTTCATTGAAGACGTCTGCCCATTCTGACACACCCACTTCTTAAGACATCGTAACTCAATCATTGTTTGCCATCAGTGTTGCCAGATTGGGCCGTTTTTCTCCCCAGATTGGGCTACTTTTGGATGACGTTCAGGCAGTGTTGCCTGATTGGGCTGTTTTTCCCGCTCTATCGGTGTACTTTTAATCACGCACCGGCTCGCTATTCTCTTACACACGCACGCACGCACGCACGCACGCACGCGCGCGCAGGGCAATACATCTGACCTTTCAGTTCAATTCCTTTTACATTTCTGCATTTTTAGAAATGCTTGGCGCTTTTCATTTAGCTGTTACTTTATTTGTTTCCAACCATTTACATTTTCTTAAATGGTGTGCATGTTTACATTGTTTACTCCATTTAGACTTTTGAACTTTTGTTCAAATCCATTCAATTGATTTAAGCCATTTAACGTTTCTTTATGTCTTAATCTATGTGGCTGTATTAAAAAATATTTTCAACCTCACTTTGCACTACAGAACTGACCGCATTTTCTGCAGGAAATGCATTTTCTAGTTATTATTATTATTATTATTATTAGGGTGCCAATTACAAATTGCGAGGCTACCTATTGTAATCGTTAGTGTTATTATTATTCCGCCACGTTTGACATACACAGCTTAAACCGCTCGCACGCTTTTTGTGAAACTTTCTACAGCTGTAGAAGCTGACTCAAGATTAACAGAAAGCAAATATTACACTTGAGCTTATCTCGTGACCCCTTTGACTTACAGTCATGATACTATGTTCACACATGCATATCCTCATGGTGAACAAATCTGCCTCAAGAATTTATAACTCTCTTTGGATAGATTAACGGCCATCTTGAATTTTGTTACTAAATTACCCAAGGATCCCAGGTTTTTTGACTGAGACAAGAATCCTTAGCACATATCATCTATGGACCATTGTCTTCAATCTCACATAAAGGGACGTCTGTACAATAAAGAAAAAGCACCCAGGAGCCATTGACTTCTGAAAAGGGTGTGGTTTAAAACGCGTAAAGATTTAAATGCTTATATCAACATCAAGATGGACTCCTATTATCTTGGGTCCAATGCAAAAGTTGTTCAGGATTAAATTCTGAAGAAGAAAGCAAAATCCTTTTATTCAGGTTTCTGCTGCCACACGCCCTCGATCTCCATTCGTTAATTGATTCCTTCACCTTCTTCTCTGCCTCTTCTTTCTCTTTGTGTCTTACACTTCCCCCTTCTGCCTCTACAATAACCTACTGCTTCCCTTTAATGCAACAAATATTTAAACTGAACCAGCTTAAGAAACATGTATTTTCTAGAGCTGTCAGTCAAACGCGTTATTAACGGCGTTAACGCAAACCAAATTTAACGGCATTAAATTTTTTATTGCGCGATTACCGTAATTATTTTATAAAAAAAAAATATATATATATATTTTTTTTTTCTTTGGCTCAAAACAAAGAAGCAGTAGCCTGACTGCTATGTTCAAATGACATTTGTTCAAAGCAGTCGTTTAATTGCACTATAGGCTCTTTTTTTGTATCGTCCTGTTTTGATCAGTGTATATGCCAATGTTGTTATCAATAAAAAATCATTTGCACAAGGCAAGCCGATGCACTTCACCATGTTGATAAGAGAATTAAAATGAGAAGAATTATGGGACAAAAAAATCAAGGGATATTTAGCATAGAAAAATAATTTGCGATTAATCGCGATTAATTAGAGTTAACTATGACATTAATGCGATTAATCACGATTAAATATTTTAATCGCTTGACAGCTCTAGTATTTTCTGTTCCGTTTTCTCTTGTTAAAATCGGCGAAGGAAGCCTGTGTGGCTACGTGGGTGTGCAGCAGCATTCTGGGATCCTTATCAGAGGAAGAGATGATTTGCTCGGAGTACCATTGTGACGACCAGAGGATGTATTATGAAGGAATTTATTTGAGTTCATTCAATATTATCTTCATAAACCAGATTCTTCCCAGCTCCTGAAAGGACGTTTTTCTATTGTATCAGTAGCATCTCTTTCGCATCATTGAAAATTAGGCTAAACCATTTCAAGATAATTTTTTTTCTTCCTGCTCCGCTGCTTAATTTAGATCACATGATCGTGAGTATCAGAAAAGCAGCATTTCATATTCTAAGAGTGAGATGTTGACATGTTGACATTCTGACCCCCTTCAGTCAGCACTCTGTTGTGCACAATAGAGTGTGCCCCCATCACACACCTTCCCTAAACAGAGGGTATAGGAGTCGATAGATTTGACGTTGTATTCTCACACCAGATAACAGACGATGGAGATCCTGATCTCTCCATGCTCCTGTGTTTGTGGTGGCTGCAGGTGGTTCTGGTGCGCTGGAATGAGCCCTTCCAGAAGCTGGCCACCTGTGACACGGACGGGGGCATCTTCGTGTGGATCCAGTACGAGGGCCGCTGGTCTGTGGAGCTGGTCAACGACCGTGGAGCTCAGGTGAGACGCGCGGAGCCTGGGGACGGTGCAGGATCCCATTATCACAACACATTTGATTCTACCTTTGAGGGTTTTCTGGTGGTCCGCAGGTGAGCGACTTCACCTGGTCCCACGATGGCGCCCAGGCGCTGATTTCCTACCGAGACGGCTTTGTCCTGGTGGGCTCGGTCAGCGGCCAGAGGCACTGGTCCTCCGAAATCAACCTGGAGAGCCAGATCACCTGTGGCATATGGACCCCGGACGACCAGCAGGTAACACGCACGCCGTCAACCTTTCCTTCCCTAGGTGGGGTTGGTCTCTCTCTCACACTCTCTCGATGTGTCAGGGTTCTTTTATTGGTGTTTCTTTGGGCCGTTGAAAGGTTTACCCTTTGGTGCTGCGATGCTGTCGGCTCTGTCTGGAGATCACAGGTCTATCTGTAATCAGTTATTACTGATCCCAATCTTTCCCTTCCTTGTTTGTTTGTCGCCTGAACGGTTTATTTGGTGGGGCCGATGTGGAACGCGTGGAGTTAGTTTTGTTTTGTTTTGTTAATCTTGTGTTTCTGCCACTCTTTGGTCTTGTAAAATCTGGGTATTAATACGGCGTTGCCATCCCCGTCCAGGTGTTGTTTGGCACGGCGGATGGACAGGTGATCGTGATGGACTGCCACGGCCGAATGCTGGCGCATATCCTTCTGCACGAGTCTGACGGCATCGTGTGCATGTCCTGGAACTACCCCAACTTTCTGGTGGAGGACCGCAGTGAGAGCGACACAGACTCGGACGACTACCCCGCGCCCAAAGGTACGTCTGCTCTGGCTCTCCCCTGCTCCTCCAGCTCTGCTGTCAATAGGGGGCGGCATGTGGCTCAGGGCGTAGAGCGGGGTGGCTGGTAACCGGAAGGTCACTGGTTTGATACCTGGCTCCTCCTGAGTGTCGAGGTGGCCCCCAGCAAGACACCTCATCCTCCGCCATCTGTGTTTGAATGGGTGAATGTTAGCCAATATTGTAAAGTGCTTTGAGTTGCCACTGGTTAGAAAAGCGCTGTATAGATGCAGTCCATTTACCACCAGTTTGAGGTCGTCTCCCATCCAGTGGTGCCTCAGTTACAGCCTGCTTTCAGCACTTTTGGCATTTCTATGCAATTCAATTTTTTTATGTATTTTCTATCTTGAGTAGGGGGGCTCACCTTATACTGGATTTTAGGGGGCGTTGGTGATAAAGATATTTAGGAGTAAAAAATTAGCCTTTATGGTCGCGAATTCATTCCCCATCCCAGGGCTTCTGTATCTCACCCCGTGCCTGTGTATGTGCACCTCACTAATGATTTATCTTTATAGTTAGGGCTATCTAAAATACCTGAAGGTAATGTGTGTACCTGAACTGAAGGTGAGGTCACCTTAGCGATATTTTGCTGTTGGGAGGTTTGGGCTTCTCTGACACCTTATAATGCCAAGGTGTGTGGCACATTTCTTGCTCATTATAACATGGCTCATTCACAACGACCATAATGCCTTGGCTAACAACACTTCCTCCTCCCTAAAACAGTGCTCGCTAAAACACTTTAATGATCATTAGCAGCTTTCTTTCAGACTGCAGCAGAAAATAACTGCTGTGCTTTAGTTTCCCAAATGCTCTGTCAAATGTTATTGTAATTGTAGTGCGGTTCTTGACCAAACCGCACTACTATCAATAACAGAACGTGCCTACTGAGAAATTAACCGGCAGTTAGATTAATAAAACTACACTGGTTAAGGGTCCCAAACGGTAATGCGCATTGACTCTGAATAGAATAGAAATATAAATGAACTTCTTTATTTGTGGGATAGGTTCAAAGTTTCCCTATAACGTTATAGGGAAACTTTAAACCTCTCCGACAAAAAAAAAGAAGTTAATTTCTATTCGATCAATACTGATCGAATAGTGATAGACTATAGCCGTCTAACAGAGCAAGCATAACAGGGCGGTGGTCAAGAGCAGGGTTAACGTCATATTAGTTATATTTAAAAAGGGCAATGATGGTCATTGTGTATTAATTACCTTTCCAGTATGTATTTCTCTAACTAATTAGCAACTTATAGTGAGGAGGATACGGCTGACTCTGAGTGAGCTCACTAACCTGGAGCACGATCTACTTGTAAATGGAGCGTAAAGGGAGGTAAACAATACAGTCATGACCAACATGTATGTAAACGTTCAATACCGCTTATAACCAAACCTGGGTTATAAGCGGCGTCAGGAGAGGAGAAGGGCATCCCATCATGGGCTTTAGCCAGTGAGAACGTGAGTCTAGAGTGCAGATAGAATCAGATGTCGGAGAGCATCCTCAACCAATCCCTTGCTTGCTTTCTTCCTGTCTTCGTCCATTGCCCGGATATAATATGCAATCAAAGGTCGCATATTGCAGCAAAGGGTGTTCAACATTTAGAATTATATTTTAATAGAGGGGAACTTTGAGAATCGAAGGGAATTAATGACTAATTTCTACTCTCAAAAATCAATTGTCTTGAGGCGAACTTGGAAGCTGCTAATGTCCTAACATAGGATGTGGTTTGGTGACCTTTCTCTCTTGCTCTGTTCCTTTCAGTGTCGGGGTTAGAGGGGCGGGAGGGACGGCCGCTTGAATATGAGGGCACCTTGTAAACTAATGTCTGCAACATTGGACTGACTGTGCCCCAGGGAGCCGTGGTTCTGCTGATTCGATGCCTTGGCAGGGCTGCCGGGCTTGGACCCTGATATCATTACCACAGCCAAAGCAGGGGGACAGCTGTCTTGTTGAGAGACCATTCACCACCTGTGTGCGTCACCCACGGGGCCCAGCCAAGGCTCCCTCTTGGGCCGCTGAGACCATATTAAAACAAGTTTAAACAAGGTGCCCCAAACCTTGCCGTCCTAGCAAGGATGGGAAATGCCTTCTTGGGAGTCAATTCTTCCCTTCTTGGGACCACAAAACAATGTGGTCCCGCCCTGATGGCTGAAGGTCTCTGAAACTTGGTGTACAGGCTTGGTGTACATGCTGATCCTTTCTGCCTCTTGTATAGCGACATCTATCTGTCTCGATAGATTTCTCTGTACAGTGAACATTTCGGGAAAATGAAAAAATAAAAAAAAGATTACAAAAATATTCTCTCAACCCCAAGTCTGCATCTGAAAGAAGCTGGAACTAGAATGTATCCATCTACATAGAGGACACCTCCCTAAACGTGTGAAACGTTTTGTATGCGATCTCATTCCATGATGTCACAGTGTCAATCAAAGTAATCGGTGTAATGGACCACTTCGCCTATAAGGTGACACATAAAGTGTGTGTGTGTGTTGGAGGCATAGTTGCCTCTAGGAGTAAGGGAGTAAATGTCTTGAAAACGTCAGTCGCTGGTTGGCAGTGTGGAGGCTGTGAATACCACTCCTGATGGCTAGCAGTCAGTTATTTTGTTACTTTATTTTCAGCCCAGTTGTGATATTGCAAATATTTAACATTATTCAATATTTAACATTCAATATCCTGCAGTCCATCGGTTCTCCTAGGACAGCCGAAGGCCCAGTCTCGGTGATCTCTCGGGGGGGGAAAACGATAGCCACTAGCCCTGTATGACTAAATCAGAACTAACATGGCTAGTTGTTAATGTCCTTCATCCATGTCCTGTGTGTACTTCTTGCTTCTTGTGTGGTGTGCTGTTTGGATCCCAGTGTTCACTATATAACCAAAGGCTGGCGTGTCGATATCTTTGCAAATTCTCAACATCTGTTTAATGTGAAAATAGTGTAGCATGGGTCTGTGCTGCGTTCCAAACAGCAGCTCTGGAAGTGGAACAGCCCCAAGGACCATCCAGCCCCAGAACAGGCTTCTGCCGGAGGGGTTGGTTTGCCATTGTTAGAACCACCGTTACCTGCCAAAAGCTCCACTTTTCAAACCCTCAGGTTTATTCCCATCTGGCTTTGATCAAAGACCTTGCAAAACAATTTTGATACTCCAAACAAAAGCTTTAGCATATCTTCACACCAACAGCAAGCAAACTCCTCCAAGTAATACCAACTTGGGCACATGGGAACATCACTTGGCGCAATTGTCCCATTATAGTCTTGCTTCTTGCTTGAAAGATGGGTCTTGTTCCAAGCCCTAAAACTTCCTCGTAGCTTAAAATGATCTGGACATATCTGTAGTCAATGGCTGATTGTGTTTTCTATAATGTTGTCAATAAAATCACATGCACTTCGACGAGCGAGGCCGGCGTCTCTAGTTTGCATCAAACAGATCCAAAATGTAATCGTTATTATTTTATATTCTTCTTTGATTTTTATGTTAAGCTATACTACTTTGTCACGGTTACTAAAACGATAATCTTGTATTCAGCAGTTTTACTATTTGCACAACTAATAGAATGCAGGCAGATGGCTGAATGAAAAACTTTATAAATGTGTTCTAGGACCAGTTGACACTGTTGCTTTGAAACCGTACAGACTATTTATCTCGGAACATTGGTGTTTGCACAAAATGTTAAAGCGTGTCTTCCCAACAGGAATAGTTTACCACTGCTTGCCAAGTTTGCTGTACTTGCCAATCACGTGCCTAGAGATCCGTGCATCCAGCAACATGATTGGTCCAAACCAATATGAAGCGATGAAAGTAAAACGCCCATTTCACAGAGATTTCAGTTCTATTTCAGGCTACGCCGTCTAGTGCATAGTTTGAAAATTCAAACTATGCACCTATCAGCGTGGGCACCGCCCACATTTCCCACGGTATCGTGTCTATATAACGCGGTGTATACCGTCGCTCATCCTCCCTTTTCCTTCAGCACTTGTGCTTATCAGCGAGAAATTGAGAACTACTATTAAGAAGATGAGAACTTCAACACGGATCTCCCAAGCCGGTGGCAGCGGCTCGGGCGAGGCCGCGGACAAACGGCCCTTTTCAGGGCCACCTGAGAGCGCTCCTAGAGCTAGGTCCTTTTCAGGACTCCTATGCGCCTCCTGTCCCGCCTCCCTGGAACTGGGTGACGGGCACTTGGCGTGCTTTTGGTGCCTCGGCGCCGACCACGCCGCGGCTGCTATGGTGGCCCCCGTCTCCTGTGTCGCCTGCCGGGAGCTGCCTGAAGAGGGGATCCTCTCCAGGCATCTCTTATTTTCCCCTGCGGTGGAATTGGCTGACGCCATCGACCTGTTCGGACCTGACGTCGACGATGGCATCATCGACGCCTCCCTGGACGACGTCTTCGGCGACTCGGCGTCCGGTTTTTCCCGCTCTCGGGTTACAACCGCCACCGTCATACAACACGAGGGTCCGCGCCGGATGACTGATCTCTTCCGGGAGATCATGGGTGAGGCGGCGGCCATCAAAGGGATTCCCATGCCGGCCCCGCCTCTCGCCCCCGTATCTGACGATATGCAGGGCGAGTGCTTTCGCACCCCATCTTTTTCCCGGCGGGTTACCCAGTGCCCCTTGTTCCCGCCTTTGCAGCACTTGTTTATTGCTGCCGGTGAGGACCCTTCGACCCTGAAGGCTCCGGTAAGATCCTACACGGATTTCACCAACGTGGAGGGGTGGGCCGATACTCAGGCGAGGGGGATCCCTCGTTTGGAGCCTCCCCTGGCAGCGCTTCTCTGTCCGGGCGCCGGATGGCTCCTTAACGAAAAGCCGCTGCCCCCCGACCGCCTCCAGAAGCAGATTGTCGGCCTAACGGACAGGGTGTTCGTTTGTGCCTCTCAATCCGCGGCGGCGGTCAACAACATCCCCCTGCTCTCCTCTGCCATGGTCTCCTTGTCGGCTGACAGGGAGGCCTACGGCCCGGAGGAAGCCGCGAGATGGCTGGCGGTTTCCCGCTTTTCCAGCGCCATCCTCCAGTTATGCCAGCCGATAGCCGTTTCGGCCGGCCAGCATATGGCGTGGGCTACCATGATTCAAAGGGTCATATGGCTCTCCCACACTGCGGTGCCGGAACGAGAGCGGGCCAGCCTCGTCCAGGGTCCACTAGAACCGGATGGCCTATTTGGTCCCAGGTTCTCCGAGGTGCTCGCGCACCCGCAGTCAGTCCGTGAGAATCGTTCCCGGTTCGGGACGATTCTCACGGGCTCCTCCCGCCAGCAGGCTGAGAGGAAGCGGGGTCTAGGCCGGTCCCAGCGTTCCATGGGGCCGCCTCCGACTCCAGCCCCGGTGCAGCAGCCGCAGCCGCCGCGCACGGGGAGAGCAGCAGCGCCACGGACCGGGAAGTTCCGGACGCTTGCTCCTACTTTTTCTTTCCCTATTAAAGAAAAGAGTAAAGACCGTTCGGCCGAACGGCAGTACATGGTACCTAAAGAGCGATAATCCCCAGGCCACCTGCGTCCTACGCTTGTGGTGCGCTCCTCCATGTTGCCTCTTTCCCCCTCTCAGCCCGGTGGCTGTAGGGTGGCGGTCGGACGGTGTGTTCACATGGCCTCTGGTTCACCTGCTTCTAAGAAGCGGCGTCCCTTGGAGCCTCATGGACGGATCAGAGACTCGTTGCACGAGCCCGTGGATACGGCCGCTTGTACCGGTCTCCTGGTTCCCCACATTATAGGTGAGGAGATGGGTCCGCGCGCTGTGGCTACAGCCGGTTCGGCAGGCGCACAGGAAGTTTCTCCGCTTTGCCTTTATGGGGATGGCGTACGAGTACCAGTGTCTGCCGTTCGGCTATTCCCTGGCTCCGCGCACCTTCTCGAAGTGTGTGGAGACGGCGTTGGAACCGCTCAGACGTCAGGGAAAGAGGATTCTCTTCTACCTAGACGATCTGCTTATTCTGAGCAACTCAGAAGAGACCGCGAGAAGGGACACCATGTTGGTGATAAACCTTCTCTCCTTCCTGGGTTTTGCCATCAACTGGGAGAAGAGCTCCCCGCTCCCCAGCCGGCAGACAGTCTACTTGGGGCTTTGCCTAGACTCAGCCACCATGACTGCGATGCTTTCGCCTCCTCGGCGAGACGCCATCCTGTCGGCGCTCTCCCGTTTTCACGTTCGCAGAAACGTGACCGCACTGTCCACCATGCGCCTGTTGGGGCTGATGGCAGCTGCCCACCCCGTGGTCCCCCTGGGTCTGCTTTTTATGCGCAGACTCCAGCGGTGGTTTGCTCGCCAACGGTTGGACCCCAGGCGACACAAGCTCAGGGTGCTCCTCGTCCCCCGTTCGGTGTCGCCAGACCTGGAATATTGGAAAGGACCCTCCGCCCTTCTCAAGGGTGTTCCCCTGGGCAGGGTGGCGTCCTACGTAGTGGTCTTCACGGACGCCTCGTTGACGGGTTGGGGAGGAACGTGCCTCTCTCACTCGGTCGGAGACGAGTGGCGCACGCCCCCTACAGCACACATAAATGTGTTGGAGCTCGACGCTGTGAGGAAAGTGCTGTTGCATTTCTTTCACCTGGTGCGCGGCCGCCACGTTCTGATCAGGACAGACAGCGTGTCGGCGGCGGCGTACATCAACAGACAGGGGGGAGTCCGCTCCCCTGCTCTCCACCGAAAGGCGGTCGAGCTCTGGCTTTGGGCTCATCAGTATCTCCGCAGTCTGAGAGCCCTGCATATCGCGGGCTAGGGATGGGCGATATGGCCTAAAATCCATATTGCGATATACATTGCAACCTATTGCGATAACGATATATATCACGATATATAAATCATAATAGAACCATTTCAGAACAGGTTACATAGACTCTAAGGAAAGCCAAACTGCTAAATGTATAAAACAAAAGAAAGAAACTTAGTAGGCCTATGTCGTTTTGAGAACATTTATTGTGCAAAACTGTAATCATACAACATAATGTTGTAGCTGCAGATACTTTAACAAAGAAAAAAATCTTCTGTGTAATGACGTATGCTTCTCTTAATTAAATTAAAACTGGTGGTGTCTTGTTAATAAAGAAACGGATACTGTGAATTAGGGAAATACGTATTAGGCATGGCTATTTTAAATAAAGAAAAATCTTCCAAGTGTGTGCACAGATACTTGATATTAAAACATAAAAGGTGAAAAGTGAACGCATACAATTTTAAACTGAACATGAAATTAGGGCAATCACCAGCTCCTCCGTTTCGCTTTCAGCCATATTTGCTTAGATGACGATGATGCGTTGAAGCCGGTTGCAGCTCATGGCTCTTTAAATTTCGAGGGTCGCGGATGATGCGTTGCAGCCGGTTGCAGCTCGTGGTTCTTTAAATTTCGCGGACGATGCGTTGCAGCCGGTTGCAGCTCGTGGCTCTGTTTAAATTTCGAGGGTCGCGGATGATGCGTTGCAGACGGTTGCAGCTCGTAGCTCTACCCATGACCCGCTCTTTATATTTCGCGGGTCATGGATAGATCGCGTCAAACATGCATTATCGCGATAGGGCAATATAACTAAAATCTCTATCGCAGACCATTTTTTATCGTTTATATCGTATATCGTTTATATCGCGCATTCCTATCGCGGGCGCCCAGAACTTTGGGGCGGACCTCATGTCTCGAGGCGGTCCCCGCCGAGACGAGTGGCGGTTACATCCCGACATTGTCAGACTGATCTGGCAGAGGTTCGGGACAGCGCAGGTGGACCTCTTCGCGTCCCGGGAGAACACGCACTGCAGGTGGTGGTTCTCCCTCAGCCCTCGGGATCTTCCCCCGTTGGGGGTAGATGCGTTGGCACACACACCTTGGCCGCGGGCTCTCTTGTATGCGTTTCCCCCGCTCCAGCTGATCCTTCCTCTTCTGGAACGGGTCAGACAGGAGAGACTGTCCCTGATATTAGTGGCCCCGGAGAACCGTTCAGCTCTGTGGTTTCCAGAGCTGGCCGCGCTCTCGCGGTCGGCGCCTTGGCCAGTACCATTCAGGCCGGATGCGCTTTCACAGGCCCACGGGACGGTGCACCACCCGCCCGATGTCTCGGGACGGCTGTTGGTTTGGCTCATGAGAGGTTGATCCTGCAGGGCAAAGGTTTGCCTGAGACGGTTATCAACACTATTCAAAGTGCTCGTGCGCCTTCTACTTCTTCCCTCTATGCGGCGAAGTGGTGCGCCTTCTCTAATTGGTGTGAGACGAACCACGCTGTCCCATCTCAATGCGAGGTGGGAAGCGTGCTTTCGTTTCTGCAAAACTTATTGGAAAAAGGTTTGGCCTTCTCCACTATCAAGGTCTATGCGGCAGCCGTTTCGGCTGGCCATGCAGGCTGTGATGGTGGACCGATCTTCAGCCATCCACTGGTCAAGAGATTCTTGCTTGGGGCTAGACGGGTTAGGCCTGTTTCACGCGTGCTTACACCACGCTGGGATCTCCCCACCGTGTTGCGCGGATTGTCCAGGGATCCTTTCGAGCCTCTCTCCCAGGCCCCTTTGGATGCCCTGTCATTTAAGACGGCGCTCTTGTTGGCCTTGGTTTCTGCCAAGCGGGCCGGTGAGCTAACCGCTCTGTCTGTCAGCCCGAGTTGCTTGTTGCTAAACGAGGACAGCTCCTTCGCGTTGCTCAGACCTAATCCTGCGTTCCCCCCGAAGAACATTAATAGTTCTTTTCGGTCGAGGGATATTGTGCTTAAGGTTTTTCACCCCCCGCCTCATTCTAGTGAGGCGGAGGCGGAGTTGCATCTCCTGTGCCCGGTTCGGGCGTTGGCTATGTACGTGAATCGCTCTGCAGCGTTCCGCTCCACACAACAGTTGTTTGTGTGTTATAGCGACGCTAGCAGGGGCCGCGCTCTCTCTAAGCAGCGGTTTTCTCGCTGGGTATGTGAGGGTGTTTGCCTAGCCTACTCTCGGCAGGGCTTGGCGCCACCGTTGGGCGTTAAAGCTCACTCCACACCGAGCGTGGCCGCTTCAACGGCTCTACTCAAGGGCGTTTCGGTGGAAGACATCTGCGCGGCTGCGTCTTGGTCTTCCCCCGGCCCCTTTGTCCGTTTTTACATGTTAGACATGTCCAGGGCCTCACTCGGCAACTCTGTGCTAGAGTCCGGGACCCCTTTTACGGCTTAAGAATATAGACATGTTCTTTAAAGCGGCGTGGTTGGATTTCCTCTCGCTGGCTGGCGAGTTGGTCTTGATTACCAGTCTCTTACTCTCCCACCTTTTTTCAAATGAAAAACAGGCTAGGGGGTTTTCTATTGGCTCGCCAATTGTCTGGTGGTTTTGTTTACCAGTGAGGCACTCCCGCCGTTTTCTTCAAATAAGAAACGGCCGAGAGAGTCCCATTATTGGAGAGCCGAATTCCGTAGCTCCGCCCCCGGTGGTAGCGGACCTAATGGAAACCGTGTTGCTCTGGTTTTCTTTTCCTTTTCATGGGTTCCATGAAGCACGGAATAGAGCCGGAGTCTTTACAGACTCACTTTTTTCTCCCTTGATCATTGCCTTGCTTGATCTAGGAGGAATTAGTTTTTATAAAGCTGTTGTGTTTTACACTTCCTTGGCTTTTTGAGTCTTAATGTGCTCTGGTGACTTAGGTCGTTTTGACTGGGGTCCAGCAGGAGTACATTGATCGGGCTCCGCTCGCAGCTTCACCTTAGCCCATAAGGCGAAGCCTAGACGGCGTAGCCTACATGAAATAGAACGATAGTTATGTTATTATAACTCTAGTTCTATGATTGTAGGCGTAGCCGTCTAGTTTCCCACCTGCTGTACCCTCCAAATGCTGAAAGAAAAGCGTGGAGGATGAGCGACGGTATACACCGCGTTATATAGACACGATACCGTGGGAAATGTGGGCGGTGCCCACGCTGATAGGTGCATAGTTTGAATTTTAAGCGCGCGCAGGCGCGTGCACGGGACAAGCCCATAAGGCGAAGCCTAGACGGCTACGCCTAAAATCATAGAACTAGAGTTATAATAACATAACTATCGTTATTCTGCTTTCAGTCTATATTGATTATCAATCTAGTGGTTGATTTAAGAGGCTACTCAATTGATGGCGGAATAATGCAGAAAAAAATGGTGTTATATCCGAAAAGTTTGGGAGAGCTCACCAGTGTTTGAATGTTCACTCTGCTCTGGGGTTGGCTGTGACCTTCTTCAGTGACGGCAGAGGGCCTGTTCAGAGGACCTTTGATGCCACAACTATGTGATGCCAATGCAGAGAGGGTATGTCACAACCACCTTGTGGGTGGGTGTGATGTGAGCTCTGTCAGATGTTTGCTGTGTACGAGAGGGCATAGCTTCCCGGAAACTTATAGTATAACCCTACAGTGTTTGGCAAACTTCATAATTTCATGTATCGCCCATACTAGCTAAAAAGGTAGTGTCACAAGGTTGGCGTGAGCCGGTACCATGGGGATAACACCTCCTGTATACTTCAGAGACTCCTCAGCCTCAAAAGTGTGAAAACAGGGGGTTCACTTTCACCAATTCCTCTGGAGTGACATTGCTTGGTGAACCATCAACAGCCTCACCAGACAACCCAGCAGGAAACGTGTGCTTATTTATTTATCTATAATTGCTTAGTTACAACCCTCCAAGAATATCCGTGCAGCATTAAGGGGTTGACACTAGGTTTCAAAAGCACTTGCCCATCGGGCAAGTACAGGTAATGTTCGACTCCCCGAATGTAATGTTAAATTGCCCAAATAAAAATCAGAATCCTGAACGGGCCTCTTTTTGCCAGGCACCTGGCCTAATTTTGGGGAACTCAGAAAAATCCTCCTAGCTCAGTCTGGAGCTGAATGTTAGCTTCCACACATATACGTGTTTAAAAAATAACAAACTTCCTCTTTGTTTACTTATTTACCAAATGGTTGCATCGTGCCATGAAGTGATTTCAGTCCACCGTTGCAACCTATTAAAGACATCGCCCAGTTATATGTAGACCTGCATGCTTTCATCTGGATTTTATGCAAATGCAAATAATTAAATGTCCAAGGTAGTAGCAAAGATATGTATTTTTTACCTTCCACGTTTCTTGTAGGTCTAACTGAATAATATCAATCGCGTTTATAGTAGTGTTGTCACGATACTGGATTTTCTAACTTCGATAATATACCTGGAAAAATATGGATATTCTATACCGTTTTCGATAACAGGGGAAAACAGTTTTTTTCAGAAAAGAACGTACCCAAAGTAAATAGAGTATTTCTCCAAAACTGCTAGGGCTATAATATAACATCTTGGTGCCAATAGAAAGATTGTTGTGCAAGTGAAATATTCAATGTGGATACTACTTTACGGCATAAGTTGAAGATTACATTTCCACCTGAAATAATTATCAGTTGGTCATTATCAGTTGGTATCACTTTGGTACTATGAGACACAGGTAGATATCTTACCATTTTGGCGCTTGACCTCTATTTAAAGTTCAGGGCAAATATAATCGAATGACACCAAGCCAAACATTCGCAAATACACATATGGCCACTAGATTGCGCTGAAAAACATGTGTTCTGATGGAAGGCAATTTACCTTTATCCTAAGAAACCTTAGGATCTGGATGGATGGTGGTTTCATGAGATCAGATTCAACGTTGTGGACAAAAATCACAAAGGTAAAATTTTATTTTTGGTTGTTCAAAGAAAAGGGGAAGTTCCTTCTTAAGTTGTTATTTGCGTGTTATAGTCCCGGAATGATATGGTTTAGATTGTTGGAATCAGTGGAGGCTCAGCTTTCATGCAATATATAGTTTGTGCAGGTCCAATTTCGTGAAAAAGATTGCTATTGCTGTGCATGTGCACAGTTATGAATCCCAAAACTGTGTTCTTGCATTTGCATATTACTTTAAATTATTCTTTTGGCTTTCCTTGGTAATTAGCTTTTATCTAAAGTACTTCCCAACCGCACTCCTCCATCACAACTCCGTCTACCTTCTCTACCTAAACCTGTTGAAGCGGCGCTGCACTTGAGATACTAGCTGTGTTGGCTAACCTTTAGCAAACACCGTCCCACAGAGCATTGAGACTAGTGTCTAATCTCTGCCAGAGACCTCACTGCGAGTCAGTGACAGGAGGCTGGGCTATGTTCGCGCTCTAGCGCTGTGCGTCTGTTAACTCGGCGTACGAGAGAAGAGTAGACAGCGCGCTGATCAATTGCAAATATATCTATTTTGTGTGATTTTGCGGAAGAAAATTGTTGTTCTGCAGTTTTTAAAAACTATTAACTAAATAAACTTTTATATTAACAAACCTCAAAAAATGCACTTGCCCTTTCGGGCAAACAGAAATAATCTCAACTTGCCCAAATATTATTTTTAGTTGCCCCAGGCAAGCGGGCAACCGTTAGTGTCAATCCCTGGGTCAGCCAGGGAAAGAAAGAGCAGGCTAGTTTCCACTTGAGGATAAGGTGGGTAGCGCGTGAGGGGACCCCGCCACGCTGGATCTAATGGACAGTGCGGAGTTGGTGGTATTTCTAGCACCGCTGCTGTGAATGGCACTTCATACACAACAGAGAGTTTGTGTGAGTGCATGGGTGTAGTGTGTCAGTGGGTATTCTTCTTTTTGATCAATGCAAAGTGTCCGTGTCCCTCTACGTCACACAACCATTTGTTCGTACAGCATGCACAGAGCCTGCTGTTCCTCCACTTCTTTTTCATGGCCAACGTTTGAGCTGCACATCGATCCCCCCGCACTCCTGATGCAGGATGCTGAGGTGGGAGCTTATTCTACCACACATTTGGAGTCAGGTTATTGTTCAGGGCCACAATTTGGTGGACTTTTGACCACCATTATGGACTTCTAACCACCATGCTCTCTTGTTGGCCCTGAACCTTGCCAGTTCACTAGGAAGGTGAAGGGTTTTGGGAAAAAAGCCACAAAATCTACAACGACGTGTGTGGAACAGATCTGTGAGATGTCATTGTGGTGGTATTTAGAAAACACTTTCAAATGTGATGCATTTACTGTAACTGTTTGAGCTACAGCTAATAAATTGACTACCCTGCACTCTTCTGTGGCCAGCAAAGCTGTGCATCGTGGTGCATGGTGGGAGTTGTTGTCTTCAATCCACAAGCGCTAAAAAGTAACTTTCTGCCTTTTCTCGGTCAAGAGGGCACCAAATAAGAATTTTATTTTATTATTCGACTACATATAGGACCCAATTTCAATACATATTCATGCCTCCACCGGTGAAATGCTCCTTTAAACTTGAGTTTTGTAGCCACTCCAATTGTATTAGTTCTTTGTTGTTGGCCTGTCTGATAAGTCGCTCTGGATGAAATTGTCTGCTGAATGTAAATGTAATGTAAGGTGCTACTGTGTCAACCTTAATGTACAAGGCTCTATATTGCTGCTGATGAGTACATCTCGTTTTTCCCCTCAGTGCATAACATGAAACCACTGCTTACTGTCAGCTTCACCTCGGGGGACATCAGCCTGATGAACAACTATGATGACCTCTCCCCAACCCTCATCAGAACCCGCCTCAAAGGTGTGTGTGTGTGTGTGTGTGTGTGTGTGTGTGTGTGTGTGTGTGTGTGTGTGTGTGTGTGTGTGTGTGTGTGTGTGTGTGTGTGTGTGTGTGTGTGTGTGTGTTATTGAGTGTTCTATGAATCTTGCAAGACCTGCTCCACAACTCCTTAAGCTCACAGGAATTTAGGAACAAGAGTTTGGTAGCAAAGGACAGAGAAGATGGCTTAAAACAAGTTCCAGGCAATGTAGTGCTAGGCTCTTTCCCTCCAATGTCCTCAGCCAGCGATAGGCATGGTCAAGCAAGAGGCTTACCCCCTTCATGCCCTCCCGGTAGGGAGCAGTGCTCCTGTTTTGGCTAAAGCGTTTGCTCAGTGATTGAACGTTCCCCAGTCCACGCGTCTTGACGTCCTTCTCCTTCCTCCAGATGTGATGATCCAGTGGTGCTCCCAGGGGGACCTCCTGGCCGTGGCGGGGATGGAGAGGGGGGTGCTTGCTCCCGACCCCTCCGGTCTGCACCCGGTCAGGAACGCCATCGTCAAGTTCTACAACGTCCGCGGGGAACATATCTACACACTGGACACGCCGGCCCAGGTGACCCAGAACAGCTGGCCTTCTGGGGGCAGATTGGTTCTATGAGCGGGTGGAGCCTGATGTGATGTATCAGAGGAGTGGGAGTCGTCCAGGAGGGCCCAGGGGTTCGGGAGTTTGATCCGAGCTTAAAGGTCCCGGTTCAGTCTCTCATGAATGCAGCAGGGCTGGGCCATATGACCACATATATCTGGCGAGAGAAAATGTCCATAAATAGCTATTTTCCTACTGTAATTTCACTTTAAGGTAGAAGGGTTAGGGTCAGTTTTTTTTCCGCTAATTTGTCTGTTCTGATCATCACTTCCTACTATAATTAGTGAAGATAAAGTGTATTTCATTTGTCAATTAGTCAAAAGTAGTCATGAGACTTCTGGGGAGAGCTTGTTTCATTGAGTTGAAAGAATAGGTAGTATTTAGTGATATACTGTATATCGTTATGGAGATATGTAATGACCCATAACCTGATATATATCGTTATCGAGATATGAAATGACCCCTATCGTGATAGATATCGTTATAGAGATACGAAATGAATGAAAAAGCCCTAGGGCCCTATTTTAACAGTCTGAAACGCAAGTGAGAAGCGCCAAGCACAAGTAGCTTTGTGGGCGATTCTATGGCGATGTTGCTATTTTACCGGCGCATAAATGACTCCTGCGCCCGGCGCAAATCTAAAAAAGGTTGGTCTGAAGTAGTCTAATTACCAGTAGTTGTGGTTTGGGCATAACGTGCAATAAACAATGAGAGTGCCATCTCCCATCCCCTTTGAGAGCCATGAGCGCATTTGAATCTGACGAGTTTATATTTTGACAGCGCGTTTGCAGTCTCCGATGAGACAGATGCATGACCACATGAATTTCAAAGTTCAAATGGCTCAGTTTATGGCCAAATAATATGGCCATAAAATATTATGGCGTCTGTTCCTAATTCAAAAAAATAATAATATGGCGCCTTTTCCTATTCAAAATAATATGGCGTCTGTTCCTAATTCACACATGAGATAGCGTTTTCTTCCAGAAATACTGAGTCCTCAAATAAATTTCGGCAAAGAAAACTTAACACACGTATGATATGCGGTAACTGTGGTTCTATTTAATGATATACGCATTATAGTACATTAACAAACTTTGTTTCTTACAAGTAATGTATGCATTATTGTTATCGACTTGTGTTCCTAATATGCATTTGTCCCCCCATTAATATACATTGCCATGGACTGTATTATGCGTTACGTGTTTAGTTTGCGTGTGTTTAAACAGATGGACGCACACACGCACGCCCGCATTCATTAATTATTTTACGCATACACACATGCACGCCCGCAATCATTCATTATTTTTAACACTCACTCGCGTTAAAACAATGTTTTCTAACGATCAAATACTCATCAATCCTAAAAGTTATGGGCTTGTACACGATGTCTGTGTCAAGAAAATATGTGTTGGTGTAGCTGTATGGTGTTTTCAGATGTTTACCAAGAATGTGTGGCTAGGTAGATGAGAGAAGCAAAGTGTATGCGAGAGGTGCACAAGCAACATTATGCATGCGCCCTTAAAATAGCATCTGAACAACGCGCCACTGGCTTTAAACCAGGTATTTCCTGGTTTGTGGTGCAATTGTCTTCTGAAACTGCAAAATAGCACCAGGCAGCGTTTGCGGCAGAATACGCCTCCTCCTTTCGCCGAACCGCCCCTTGGGGCACAAGATCATACCCTAATTTACCGACGCGTGGCGGTGAAGGGAAAAGAACGCTCTGCGCCAGTTGCAAACCAGCAACGACACATGCGTCAGTGTAGAAATTAAATTGCGCCGGATGCAAGATAGGGTCCCTAGTGTGCAGTCTAGCTGTCGGCCTCCTGAAGCAAGATGCCCCTCATGTTCATTCTGACCTCGCATTCAAATCAAAACAACAGTGTTTACGGTACACCCCTGTGGATCAACGTGTCTGCTAAATGGGCAGCAGGAGGATTGTCGTCAGTCCACTGTTTAGCCTCCCCCGGTGAGACCCTCCCACTCACACTCTGTCTCCCCCTTTGTCTCCCCCAGCGGCCCATCACCACACTGTGCTGGGGCCACCGGGACTCGCGTCTGTTCCTGGCGTGCGGCCCAGCGCTGTACGTGGTGCGCGTGGAGCACCGCGTGGCCGGCCTGCAGCTGCTGTGCCAGCAGGGCATCGCCTCGGCGCTCCGGGAGGAGAAGGACGCCGCCAAGCTGGTCATCCCCGCCCGCCTGTGCTCCTATGTCACGGCCGCCTTCGCACCCACCATCAAGGTTCAATTCAATTCAATTTTATTTGTACAGCCAGTGATCACCATAACCGTCTCAAAGGGCCAAATATTTATGACATACAGGTAAATACATGCAAATCACATTAAATTGATGATGTGAATTGAAGGTGAGTGGGAGGGGACAGGAACAACAAAGCAAAACCAGTTCATACATTTATTGCTGATGAATGAGAATCATAACCTCACAAAGCACTGCTTTGATTCTGACGGTGGAAAACCAAATCCAAAACAGAAAGACGGATTGAATTCATTTATGAAAGCATTCTGTGCGGTCTCCCCTCCGGCCGTGTGCATCGAGGTATTAAAGATGATCATTATTATGTTTAACACACACAGCCGCCCATCCCGGACCCAAACAACATGCGTGACTTTGTGAGCTACCCCACTGCCGGCAACGAGCGGCTGCACTGCACCATGAAGCGCACAGAGGACAACCCCGAGGTGGGCGGGCCCTGCTACACGCTGTACCTGGAGTACCTGGGGGGCCTGGTGCCCATCCTGAAGGGCCGGCGCATCAGCAAGCTGCGCCCCGAGTTCGTCATCATGGACCCAAAGACGGACGGGAAAGCAGGTAGGACGCCCAGCGGCTTGGAGTGCTCAGCTTTTTGCAACGGATAACTTTAACTAACACACAACACAGAGTAACTTTGTTATTTTGAACATTGAGCCCCCTTTCTGGTTTGTCTAGGATGAAATAGAGAAACCGAAATGTTAATTTGATCCTGTCTTGGGTATTTGGCTAATTTCGAATCGCCCCTGCCTGCTTCACAATGGCTGGCTACGGGCATTCACAAACCTTTCCTTAAGACAACCCTCAATATTAGTTTTCAGAAATGTACAACTCACCAAGTGGTTAGTGGTGTTTTATGATGTTCCACGTAGGGATGGGTCAGAAAATCTGATTATTCGATTATTCGTTCCCGAGGGCCAAATCGATTTTTAACATTTGGACCGTTAAACATTTTTTCCCATTCAAATATAAAGTTTTTCACAAGCCATAACTTTGTTTCCCTGGTAAGGTTTGCCTGAGGGTTTAACTAATACCTGGAACAATAGAGTACTACAGTGAAAACGGCCCCATTGTCCTGGCAACCAGATTTTCAGTTCTAAACAACCGAACGAGAGATGGCGTTTTCCATTGCTGCCATGTGTTGTTTCTTTCAAAATGAAAATAAATAAAAAATATGTATTCCTCATGGGTTATTAAAAGGAAAAGTTTGACAACGTTACTTTTTTTTTTTTTATATATATGACGACAATATATTCTCAATATTACTTGCATCATTGGTAAAGCAAACTCGCGAATCAATTCGTGTGGCATAGGATTTCCCCTTGGTTCTTTTGGATTGTGTAGAACCGAATATCGGTTGCTATGGAAACGTGACCTCCCACTTTAGTACTCTATCATTACCTTCCCGTAAAGTTCTTATGCAACGGAAACGTTGTTCACTCCTCCAGTAAATAGGACGGACCTTTGCTACGACTTGGCAACAGGAAGTATTCTAGTCTGCTCAGCTATGAGCCAGAGAGCTAACGTTATGCATTGTACATATTTATAATTCGAAATTCGTCCCAGCCTTTATACAACAGATACTCTCGGGTCTATAGCATATCGCATATCGAGTTTTCTGATTACAGTGTAATTCATTTTTCGCAATTTACCAGCTCTCGTTTTGAATACCAAATCACGGCGCCATTCGTTTCAATGGAATTGGCGACGGTCTATACTTTCAACATAAAGTGTACATATTTATAATTTGAAATTCATCCCAGCCTTTATACAACAGATACTATAGGGTCTACAGCATATAACCACGTTTTCTGATTACAGTTTAATGCATTTTTCACAACAGACAATTTGAGTGGAACTACTTAGCAGGTAGTTGTTTTTTTGCGTTTAAGATATTAAGTGATTTCTTGCCGATGATCCATGGCTGTGAATGTGAATGTCGGCAGACATCGAATAATCGACTATTCGTTCATACCACCCACTGATTATTCGACCATGAAAAATTTGAGTTATTCACATCCCTAGTTCCAAGTCAAGTATCGTAGCGAAATACAGTTTCTGTCGTGTATTATTCAGCATTTTGTAAATCCATTGATTTCGGTTGGAAGACTCATTGCTCGTTGACCGGAAACGGAAAGGCGGGCTGGTTGTAGTCTTTCGTTCCGTTATAGCCCTACTGTTGAGACGGAGAACCGAGGAAAAGGACTACAACCAGCCCCCCTTTCTGTTTCTCGTCTACATCGCAATGAGGCGATTCGAAATGAGCCAGATAGCCGAGACAGGACCAATAGTCAAAATTTCAGTATCAACCACTCTATTTCATCCTAGACAAACCAGAAAGGGGGCTCAATGTTCAAAATACCGGAATTTTGCTTTAAGGTACACAAGGTACTCACCTTTGAAACCCTTCATATATACACTACAGTTCAAAAGTTTGGGGTCACCCAGACAATTTCATGTATTCAATACAAACAACTAACCACTTTTATTCAACAGCTTTCAGCTGTGCTAACATAATTGTGTAGTGTATGCTTTGCCCTAATAACTGTGAAACCATGAACACGTTGGTAGGTAGCTTGTATTTTTCAGTTGAAAGATGTACGTTTTGTTGCTTTGACATAATCTGGCAAGTTTTTCCCAGCTGATTGAAGAATTTTAAAGGTGAAGACTTCTGGCGTTGGCAGTGAGAGACGAGGGGCGGAAATGGACTGGTGTTAATTACAGACTTAATGGGCCCTCGATGGCTCCTGGGTTCCTCATCAATCAAACGGCTCCCCTTCTGGCCCAGTGATAGATGAAGCAAGCCATGAAATGATTGCAGCCCAGTTACACTGTATAATGGCCATCAAATAGATGAGCTTGACCTACAGCAGTGACAGACACACTCACAGACAGACACACTCACAGACAGACAGACGCACTCACAGACAGACAGACGCACTCACAGACAGACAGACACACTCACAGACATACAGACACCCTCACACCCCCAAACAGAAAAACACACACGAAAAGTTAAATGCCATTTATTTGATAGCATATGTTGTGGATATGTGAGGATGTGGTTGCGTACCAGGGGGTACTGCCCTGGCTGCATGACGACTCATGCTTTCTAACTCATTTTTTCTACTTTATTTTCCCTACATGTTAACAAACAAATATTCTGAGAAGGAGATCAATCTAGGAGATGAGGAAGCAAAGATGTATCTGCTATATACCTGTATTAATGCTTTTGTATTGGTGTTTGTAGAGTTGCTTTGAAAAATTGTTACATGATCTAAGCCCTCATGTCACATATACTTGTCATATACTCTTTTTCAGTTGGCAGTTCTACATTCAGCCCCAGTGAGTGGAAATTATATACACATACTGTTGAGTACACAACACATCAGGGGTTCTGGTAAACACCAGGTCTTATAGGTTACCCACCGCATCAGAACAACATCTGTCTGTTGGTGCCATATAAAGTACTACCTATTATGATCATTGGGGTGGGAATCACAGGGTACTTCACGATACCATACGCGAAACATGGCCCGCGATGCCGATAGTATTGCGATTCTGCAATAATCAATATATTGTTAGACAATCCTATAAAGATACATCATGATATATGTCTAACGAGGATGAATATAAAATGAGAGTGAAAAGATAAAGTGATGGATTTCGGTCTTTGTTCATGGTCCAAGCTGTTTAGAGTGGCTTATTTTATTTATTAAAGTATCGATATTTGGGGCGATATTTTCTGTCTAACTCTTGATGCATGAAGCATGAAAATGCTAAATAAATTCTTAAAATAAATATGCAAAAATAAATTGCCTTCCGATCAGTGGAATAGGCAATGACCTGATTCAAGCGTCTTGCTAGACTCTTGCCAGACAGTAGCCGTGTTTACATGGCAGATCTATGCCGCATAGATTTCTATGCGGCATAGATGTGTCCATGTAAACACGGCTACTGCATATGGGTAGTAATGTAAGCCATTGTTTTGAGATTAAATTGCATCTCCCCCCCTTGCCCTCTTCTTGGTTCCTTATTAGATGAGGTCTACAGCAACACACTGATCTCTTCCATGATTGACAGCTGTAACTGCTCAGACTCCAGTGACATAGAGCTTAGCGATGACTGGGTTGGCAAGAAATCCCCGAAGATCTCCAGAGGCAGCAAATCCCCCAAACTTCCCAGGTGAGAGTACACACACACACACACACACACACACACACACACACACACACACACACACACACACAAATTCTCTGACACATACACACACACTCTGTCTTACGCACGCCATGTACGACGCATCTGCGTTGCGTTTGTTGATTATGGTTGCTTTGGCGTGTGCCATTCTTTATAAAAAAATAAATGTGACACTATATTCAAAACCGGTTAAAGCAAGTGATGAACAATTCTTACTTGTTGACTGTAAAGAACTTTGTTTGATGGAGCCTGAACCCATCATCTAGGGAGCTATCATCATCTACCAAGCAACTTCAGTGAAACAAGGGTTGTACATGATCCTAAATCCCCTCTCCAACCTGACGAAGAAAACATTCTTACACCTGCTAACATCTGGCTGTTGACTTTGGTGTGAAAGATGGCAATCTGCAATCTTTGCCAGGAGAAGCGCGTTGAAGTTCTGGAGTTTGACGTTGACGACATGCAACGGCCATTTTGTTGTTTGAACCGCATTTGAAAGAGACTAAGTCGCACATAGTGTAAACATATCATGTTTTTCTGGCAGAGAAAACCGGCTTCTGGCTGGTTTTCCCGTTCTTCAAAACCTGTGTATACACCCTTATTCTGGAGGGAAAAGGGCATCATGGGATTTAAGGTCTGATATAAAGTAAACAAAGTTAAAGGGATTGATTGTGGAGACTGTTATGGATTGGCCAGGGCTGAAGTGGCGGGAGGTGTTCATTTGCAATACACTACGGGGGGAAGTCGACCGTATATAAGACTTCTTGCCTAAAGTCGCAGTATCAATGGCAACATAACACCTTTCAATTGGAGAGTAGGGGAGCTACCAGGCTGGCGTCTCCCTTATGGATAGTGTGAGAGCTCAGCCATATGAGAGGAGCTCGGAGTCGAGCCGCTGCTCCTCTGCTTAGAAAGGAGTCAGTTGAGGTGGTTCATCTGGTAAGGATGCCCACTGTGCGCCAGTGGGCAGGAGGCCTCGGGAAGACCCAGGACTAGGAGGAGAGATTATAGCCCAACACTGTCCTGGGACCACCTCGGGATCCCCCCGTCAGAGCTGGTCAATGTGGCCGCGGAAAGGGAAGTCTGGTCCCCCTGCTAGAGCTGCTGCCCCCGCATCCCGAGCCCGGATAAGCGGTTTTGAAGACGATGGTGGGACGATGAGGATGAGGGTGCTACCTTTTAAGGTGCAAGGATATTTGAGCATTATGACTTCACTCAAAAGGGCCATTTCTAATCAACATTGGCCCTTACTTGTCCTTGAGTCACACGTCCTTCACTACAATCTTACCATATTGGAATTCTTTGCATTGTACTGCTTACTTCACTCACTGCATACCTAAACCATTTTTTTTCCATTTGCTATTTTCTCTGTAGAGACTTAGTCTGTCCCTTTACCAACAGGATAAACATCGATCCAAGAAAGTCCCCCAAACTGTCCCGCGCAACGCAAGAGATCTCAAGGTCGCCAAGGTTACCCATACGGAAGCCCTCCATTGGCTCTCCCAGTCTCACGCGGAGAGAATTTCCGCTAGATGACATCACACAGGTAGTGATGATTTCTGTTCACAATGCCATTTTATTCACAACAACGATGTGATGTCACATGTGTTGTCATTTAAGAATAGCAGAGGATTCATTGGTGTTTTTTTCTTCTGCGTTGCCTAGCATAATTACCTTGCTCAGGTCACATCAAACATCTGGGGAACCAAGTTCAAGATCGTGGGGCTGGCTGCGTTCCTGCCCACCAACCTCGGCGCAGGTAAAACACTGTCCACTCTGCTAGCTAAAATGTGATCCAATATTCATGGCATGTGGCTTTTCTTACCTTCCTTAATATTCTTCCTTTCCCTGCCTGCAGTCATCTACAAGACCAGCCTCCTCCACCTGCAGCCGCGCCAGATGACCGTCTACCTGCCCGAGGTCCGCAAGGTCTCCATGGACTACATCAACCTCCCGGTCTTCAGTCCCAACGTCTTCAGCGAGGACGAGGACGACCTCCCTGCTGCGGGCACCACCGTCCCCGACGTCAACAACCCGCCCTGCAGTGTCAACATCCCCATCGCCCCCATCCACAGCCCCGCCCAGGCCATGTCCCCCACCCAAAGCATCGGCCTGGTCCAGTCCCTCCTAGCCAATCAGAACGTCCAGCTGGACGTTCTCTCCCGCCCCATGGCCAGCCCCGACGGGGCCACTGCGGGGGGCTCGGACCAGGGCCAGACAGCCCAGTACGCAGTCTCAGCCCGGTACTCCAGTCCAGGGCAGGTCATCTTTGGAGGGGTCGATATGGGTCACCTCATGGGGGGGTCATCCTCCCATCACCCACAGCAAATACAGCCGCAGCAAAGTCGCCATCAACAACAGCAACAACAGCAACAGCAACTTCAACAACAGCAGCAGCAACTTCAACAACAACAGCAGCAGCAGCAACTTCAACAACAGCAGCAGCAACTTCAACAACAGCAGCATCAACTTCAACAACAGCAGCAGCAGCAACTTCAGCAGCAGCAGCAACAGGTTCAACAGCATCAACAACATGTTCATCTTAACCATCAACAGCAGCATCTTAAACAACAGTACCAACAACAGCATCTTCAGCAAAACCATCAACTGCCCCAACATCAACAGCTTCAACACCAACAACAGCAGCAACAACAACAACAGTACCAACAGCAACTGCAGCAACAACAGCTTCAGCACCATCATCAACAGCTCCAACAGCAGCAGATGCTGCAGCAGATCCAGCAAATGCAGCAGCAGCAGCAGCAGCAGCAGCAGCTCCAGCAGCAGCAGCAGCAGCAGCTGCAGCATCAACAGCAGCTCCAGCAGCACATGCAGCAGCAGCATCTGCAGCAGCAGCACATACAACACATACAGCAGCAGCTGCAACAACAACAGCAGCAGCAGCAGCTGCAGCAACAGCAGCAGCAGCAGCTGCAGCAACAGCATCAGCAGCTGCAGCAACAGCAACAAATGCAAGCACATCAGCAGCAGCAGAATCCTCAAATGCAACAGCAGCTACAGCAGCATCAAGTCCAAGCTCAGATGCCTGCATCGTCGCTGTCATCCGCTCAGTCTCCAGGTGCAGCCCTGCACCTACTGCAGCCGGTTGCCCTGCAGATCCAGATCCCTCATCTACCGGCGGACGTGGCGGTCGAGAGAGGTGGGCACGGGGTCGAACACGAGCACCTGCTGAAGATCAAGGCCGGCCGCCCCGCCCCGCAGCTGGCTGAGGGCGACACGGTGGTGTTCAGTGCGCCCCTAGAGCTCAGCAAGATGAACCCCCCGCCCCCTTATCCAGGGACGGTGGCGGCAGCGGCAGCGGCCTCCTCCGGCGGAGCTCCTCAGCACGCAGACCTGGGCATGAGGAATTCGGACTTCCCTCAGTATCCCTCGGGCCCGCCGCCATCGGGGGCCACGCCGTACCCCACGCCCCTGGGCTACGAGCGAATCACCACCTTTGACAGCAGTGGCAACGTGGAGGAGGTGTGTCGGCCCAGAACCCGGCTCATCTGCAACCAGAACGTCTACACGCTGCAGAGCCCCGGCAGCTCAGCCACACTCAGGGTCACCTCCTCATCCTCATCCTCAGCCGAGGGCAAGAAGATCCAGCTACCCTACTCCTCCGCTACCCTCAACAGACTCACTGTTCCGCGGTACTCCATACCAAGTGGAGATCCGCCCCCTTACCCAGACCCGGCCAATCAGAACAATGCTGCCAGTAGGAACCCGAGACTGGACAGCAACCTCATCCATGCCACTCTCAGGCGGAATAGCCGAGAGGCCGCTCTCAAGGTCTCCCAGATCCTAGACCAACCGAGACCCCTGCCCCCTAAAGCCAAGAACAGTGCCCCGCTGGCCGCCTCCTACCAGCAGAGGGCGCCCACCGCCCTGTACACCTGCAGCCAGTGTAGCAGTGGATCCAGCATTGGGGGTCCGGCTCCAGGCAGCACCAACGGCATCGCTGGGGGGACAATCATCAGGCAGGACTTCCCTCCTGGGAACGGGGCTCCGCACAGCACAGTGATTGTCCACTCCAACAGCACTACGTTGCTGGCCTCTCAGTCCTCCTACAGCCTGCTGGGTGCCCTGGACGGGCCCGGGGCTGGAAGTGGGAGCGGCCGGGACAGGACCGACTACATCAACTCTGCCTTCACCGAGGACGAGAACCTCAACCAGTCCCTGAGGCATCTGGCACTGGGAGGAGCTGACATGTCTGATTTGGTGGTCAAGCGACCCCCTCCCTATCAGTGGGAGCCAGCCACCACAGATGAGGTGTGGGTTCCTCAAGAACGGACAGCAACTCTGACCCCCACGGGGCCCCCAGGAGCCCACAAACCACCTCCCCTCATCCTGGGCCCAGCTCAGCACCTAGACATTTCCAGGCTTCCGTTCATCCTTTCTCCAAAGTCCCCCACCAGCCCCAGCGTTGCGTCGTTCCATGCCGCAGCGGTCGCCGCCGGTTACCAGATCTCTCTCCAGTACACCCCGGCTACATCCTACTCAGGGCCACAGATGCAGCCCATCCCTGGGTCCCCTCGTCCCTGCTCCTCTCCTAAGGAGATGGTGGCCCCGGTGCCTCTGCCACAGCAGGACGCCGCCCTGGTCGTACCGCCCGGCTACACGGCCAACCTGGCCAACCTCACCTGCTGTCCTCTTCCGCCCATGTACCCCGGAGGCAGCTCGTGTGGCAGGCTCCCCATCCCTCCCATCGCCCTCCATGCCCCCTGGGGTACGTACAGCCCCTGTCCCCCTGTGCCCGGCCCTACTGCGCCTCTGCCCCTGCCCCCTAAGGCCTCGCAATTGGCGGCCTTGGAGAAAAACGCTTACGCGGTTCCTGCCCCGGCTACCCTTCCACCAGCGGTTTCTCCTTCTCCGCCTCCTCCTCCTCCGACTACCTCCTCTCTGCCCCCAGCAGAGTCTCAGAGCCATATGGGGGCCCCGGAGGCCATGGCGGCAGACGCCGGGGAGATGTTCCAGGAGGTCCTCTCCCTCACTGAGAGCCCTGCGCCACAGCGCTCCGACAAGTTCGGCAAGAAGAACCGCAAACGGACGGACGGGCGGCAGGACGAGGCGCCGCCGCCCCTCGGCGAGGGAGGCAAGTCCAAGAAGGAGGGCCGCGCGCTCGGGGACTTCAACTCGCTCATCTCCAGCCCACGTCTGGGCAGCAGGGACAAGAAGAAGCTGAAGGGACAGAAAGAGCAGCAGCTGAAGGCCAAGAAGCTGAGCAAGGCGGCGGGCAACAGCGAGTTCCAGGACAGCTCGGAGAGCGAGCCCGAGCTGTTCATCAGCGGTGACGAGCTGCTGAACCAGAGCGGGAAGAAGGGCTGGAAGAGCAAGCGGAGCCTGCGGGCCGCCAGCGAGCTGGAGGAGCTCAAGTGTCGCAAGGCCAACGACAAGGAGGACCGAGGACTGGGCAGCCAGGGCTTTGTGTACGTCATGGCCAACAAACAGCCACTGTGGAACGAAGCCACCCAGGTGTACCAGCTGGACTTTGGGGGGCGCGTCACACAAGAGTCGGCCAAGAACTTCCAGATTGAACTGGAAGGGCGACAGGTGAGGAGGAGTTTGGATTAAGATGTATCTCTTCCACTATTTTTCATGTTAGTAAAAGAAATATATACTTAAAATGTAAACAAAGGAATTAGACTTTGGCCGTATGTTGAACTAACTAGTTTGCTTCTCCATAGGTGATGCAGTTTGGCAGAATCGATGGCAATGCCTACATCCTGGATTTCCAGTATCCCTTCTCTGCTGTGCAAGCCTTTGCTGTGGCTTTGGCCAACGTCACCCAACGCCTCAAATGATACCATTCTCCCTCCCTCTCTCTCTCCCTCTCTCCCTAAATTCAGGAGGAGATTTAGAGATTCAATTGGCATCTGCTGAACAAGCGCTGTTCGTCTGAAGTTTCTTAACTTTGAGTTGATTTTGTTGAAGACGAGGAAGAGGTTTACAGTGGTCCTCCCTGATCCGGTGGGGACGATTTAAACCATGCTGCACTACACAATGCTGCCAGTAGAGTCGGTGCAATAAGCGTTGGCTGCGGATGCCAAGTCTGTCCCCAGGGCGGCCTCGCTCGGCCCCTCAGAGGCCCCCAGCTGGGAGGGCCTGTCCAGAAGCTGAGCTTTTGGGCCATTTTGCAAATAAATATTGCTCTAGCTAAAAGACTTATGTAAACAGTGAACAAGCGGTTATGTATCTTGTTTGAGTGGTTCTACCAGAAGCCTTTGTTTCTGTGTGGTCTATAAGAGGAGCAGCTGTAATACTTGAAAAAAAAAAAACTAAACACATCCTGGCGATTGAACATTTGGGTTTTCTTATTTTTTTTGAGGGGGGGGGGGGGGTGGTGGGGAGGTTGCAGGAGAATGCAGAGGTACTACTGGGCACTGAAATCCATTGCTGTACAACATTCAGTGAAAACAGCAACCACTGTATTTACTGAACTGCTTTGGGATATTTTGTTTAAAAAAATACAGTAGTTCAACTTTGTAGAGAATAGGAGCACATTTTGTTTTACGCTCTCAGACATTTTATTTTTGTTACACTCAAAATGTCTGTGGCTGAATTTGAGGCTACATTGATACGTGTTGTTTAAGGGGAACCATGATTGAATTCACTTCTCTTGTTACTAAACCTGGAAGGGTAAGGGAATGAATAAAGCTTAGTCAAAGCCATCATCACAACAAGGTGGGAGTCTGAAGGAAGGACTGTTGCTCATCCACGATGGGTTTAATTTATCTGTTTGTTTACCACGTCTATACTTTGAATTCTACCTTTTAGTCATTGTTTATGTGTTCCCCTAACAATCTTAGTAAATTGCTGACATGGCTTTCAACCTATCTACTCTGTTTTGGAGCAAGACGGCTGAGTTAGAATTTCGCTGTATAGACTGAAGATATCCAAATTGAAGGGTTGTAAAGAATAGTATTGACTGACTAATCCTGTACTGTCATTGAGATATTAACCCTTCTTATGGTGACTTGAGGTTTAAAGATGGCCCTCAATAGCATAAATTCTGGCGCCAAGCGATGTTTTTGTTCACTTTTTTTGTCTGCTGCCATCACTTCTGTGAAGTGAGTTAGTTAGTTAGTTCGGGGATATGCCCCGCACCTTAAGAGACAAAGCTAAACTTGTAACACTTGCAAGGTACAGGAATTATTTTTGTATATTGTACCTCTGCCATTTCATACATTATTTAAACGCTGTGTAATCAACCAGTATCATTGATACATAGGAACTCCCC
Source organism: Gadus morhua (assembly GCF_902167405.1). NCBI lineage: Eukaryota > Metazoa > Chordata > Actinopteri > Gadiformes > Gadidae > Gadus > Gadus morhua. The sequence continues at coordinate 19,702,250 of NC_044068.1, forward strand.
AGAGCTAGTGGAGTGGGGAGACAGTAGTTCACAGGGCTGTCTGCGCTGGGTTTCGGTACCAGATATCCTCAACAGAAATCAAATTCAAAGGAAACACAAACTGTCAAAAAGAGAGTTTTCACACAAGGAACTCTTCCATTCCCAAACCAAACATTGAAGGACGCAGTTTGTTGTTCTAGCTGAAGGGGAGATTGGTCAAGTGTGTGACCCTCGGGTTATTTTTGACCCGTTCAAAGATTAAGGCCTAATGAAATGTGGTACACATAGTCCAGAAAGAATGTGCCAAAAACTATTGGTCAATGAAGATATGAACTGATAACTAGGAAAGACGCCTGGAGAGGGAAAGGATTTAGTCTGTTTAATGAAAACAAAATATCGGTTTTGAGCAGTCAATAACGATTTGATATTAAATGGACTGGATTACTACATTCATGTAGCTTTTTTCTCTTTTAAATGACATACATGTCAACAGATGGGGTCTAATGAACTTTGATGGAGAAATCGTTTAATCTTGACAGCATAAAGACAATAGGCATGGTGTTAACAAGATGGCTGACAATATCTTGTTTTGTGTTAGTTGTGCAATAGTTTCTTAGGAAGAAAGATTTTCCTTTGCCATCACATACTGACCGCAGTTTTACACAATGTTGTTCAAAACCTGTTGGCAGTGTTGCTGTCCTATACCTTTAATTTATACGTCATAATTTCCCAAAGGTTGTATATTACTTATGGACTTTTCATACTTATTTCTTTGTGTCAAGGGTTTGTTTCAAGTTGTTGACGAATAGTAAGATGGTAACATGGAAGGCTTTGAGCAGGAGGGGGTGGGGCAGATTATACAGTGTTTTGTGAATTTTGCATTGGTTTAAAAAAAAAAAAAAGATGTGAATGAGCAAGTGCCCAGTTGTTTAGTGTAGTTGTGTAGGATGTAACCGGTGTGTCTGTATTAAATTGTGCGGTCTATCAATCCCATCAGTGTTATAGCTATTACCTTCTATTGGTGTGTACTTTTACCCTGAAAAGAAGCTACTGTTTATTATTTGCTTTTTTTCCTTCTGTAGGGTTCTAACACACTCCTTTTCCTCATTATTTGTTCAGTTAGATTTGGATAAACACTAAGTCTTCAGATACACACCATTATTCACCGTTCCTAATCAGAATTTCCTACAGACATTGGTTAATTATTCACTTGTAATTTAATGGATGAGACAACCTCTTTATAACGCATTCCACTTTTCTTTTGAAAAGAAATGTGCTTTGTACTAGTAGATGTAGCCCTAAAGAAAAAGGAAGAAAAAAAACGTTGAGTATGATTTGGTGACTGAATGTTTATAGTGAATGAATAAGGCATGCCATGTAAATTATTTTACAATTATGTCACGCATCTTTTGAATAAAAACTCATTGTTTCTGAGAAAATGTTCCAGGTTACTGTTTTATTCATGGTTCTAACACTTATTCAACAACCTTTTGTGGGGATGAGGATTGTGATGGAGATGTGGGTTTATTGTGAAGGGGCGCCTTCCGCTCTCCGTGGTGCTGAAGCAGGCCCACGTGACCCTCTCCCCCTATGGTTTGTGAGTGAGTGTGTGTCTGTGTGTGTGTGTGATGTGTGTTTACGCCCCTCTTTGGGTTTAATGCTTTTTTTGTACCCACACACAAACAAAACAGCTTCATCGGCAGTTTCAATCCACCGAGGAAACAATAAAGAAAGATAACGTGGTTGTCCTCTAAAGGTTGCAGATTATTTTGGATCGCCATTTCCAGTCGCCAGTCCATAATGGACACCGACTACTCGGTGTTAGAAAACCCTCTCTGCAGCGAGCTCAAATACTTCTGTAGGAAGATACAGGAGGCCTATCACGACTTCAAGGAGGATCTAATACCTTACAGAGATGATCGCTTTTACAGGTAGGTGAGGTTTATAAATGCAGTCATGATGAAGAAATGTCACTGCAGTGCGAATTTGAGAAGACTGCATTGAATGTGTTGCCTCCACCCAATTTAAACATTGCATGATTTATTTTTCCCTAATTCGGAAAAATAAAGTTGAACAGAACCGTCCATGAGCTTGTCATCAAACTGAATCAAGATAAAACCTTTCGGCATTATCTAAAGGTAAAAATAATGCAATGTATTCACTCAACAGCAGGCCAATGCGGCGAATCGCACGTTAGAGCGCCGCCTTCTCCATTGACATTCGCTCATAATGCTTTCAGGGGGGAAAATAATATTTAAATATTAATAACTAAATTAATAAATGTTTAGACTATGCAGGCTTTAGGGTAGCCTACTCATTTTAGTTAACCTACTACTAGCCCAGTCAACAAGTCCGCCAACCTACCACTGTTTGTTCTCATTCCGCCAAATATTGCAAAGTAGTTCACATTTGGGAAACGTTCAAATGTATCTACCTCATGTGTGCAATGTACACATTATTGCAAAACTACTTCCAAATCCATTACTGAGCAGCCCAATTAATAAATTAAATGAAACCCTATGATGTGTGACCTCATCAGTCACTGACCGCAGGTTCTGACGCCACGCCCACGTGACTGTAGCTCCTCCCCATTGATGACGATGTATCCTTGTTGACTACAGCTCCTCCCCTTTGATGACGGCGCATCCTAGTTGTCGCAGATTGATGCTGGTACACGGATGTGGACTCTATTTATATTGGGTTGTATTCTTTCCGTGTAAAGAGCTGGAAGTACCAATATGGATTTGTAAGTGTAAAAACTGTTCGGCTATAAACATATTGTGACACTGAAGCCTCGGCGTGGGGTCCTGGTGCCCGACACTTTATATCGGCCTCCAGCTGCTAACACCAAATAGCATCGTGTTGTGAGCTAGTGTTGACGTATCAGTATCAGGGCGGCTGTAATAATATACTAGTTTATCTGTGGTTACATTTAGTGGTAACAATTAATATCTCGCTGGTTTCCTGTCACTTTTTTGACTTGATTTATTTAACCCATGAGGGTTGTCTTGAGTGTCTATCTGCCAGCCAATCTCTACCCCAGATGGGGACATTTATTTTCAATGATGTTTCCCTCGATCTGTTGACAGATTTATCCCTAGTAGCGTCTAGTGTTATTTTAAAGCATGCAATGCGTCCTGGCTTTCGTTTCTGATCTCTGAACACGCTGGGTGTTGTCCTAACAGACTGGCCCCCATGCGGCTCTACACGCTCTCTAAGAGACACTTCGTCCTGGTCTTCGTGGTCTTCCTGCTCTGCTTTGGCCTCACCGTTTTGATTGGTGTTTCAGGTGAGTTACACACACACACACACTCACTCACTCACTCACTCACTCACTCACTCACTCACTCACTCACTCACTCACTCACTTTATAAACATATAACAAATATTCCATATTTGTGTCCTCCAGGTCCTAAAGTCATCAATGAGCAGCACAATGCTGATCAGTTGCTTCTGAAGAACCACTCTGTAAAGGTCGGTCTGGCATGTTGAGAAGATACCTGTATGGAGTATTTCATTTTGTTGTATGCATTATGTATGTATGTATTAATTTATGATTGAAGCCACACAAGGAATTTGGTCATTTTCTAACTCTGTTTCTTAAATATTATTGCTGATAGTCGACACACATTGAACAACAGGCATCATCACTGCAACTTCTTGCTAGCTACAGGACAATCTGCGGCCCACTGCTTGTCACTGTTTACATCATGGCCACAATACAAATACATTTGTGTATTTTTCAGACTCGCTAATTGGTTTCAAAGCCTGCCCTGAAAGTGCTCTTTTCACTCTCTAACTCTATTCCCAGACCTTCCACCTGGACTCCTCTGTTGTGGACCCAAAAATAGACTATGCTTTATTTTGCTAAATCTAATGGAAGTGCAGATTTCCCTAACCTGCCTCTCGGAATAGTATTTCTATCTAGTCAAACGACCTCCTTATTGACCGTGGCTGCTTACTTTAGGGGCTAAAGATGGTTCCTTGTGCCTTGGGCCGTATGCTTTTTAGTAAGTTCTAATCGTTCCAATCTCCCCTTCAGGAAATTATGCCCAGTAGGAGGGTTATTTGCAGGTTGTTTGCATCCACCAATCTCTTAAGATTGGTCTTTTAGGCTACTTTTACATGATGTGGTCTGAACAGAAGACGCAAAAGTGGCGTCGCGTCTTCACTTTTTATTCCGCGTTCAGGTGAGCGTTTTCGGGAGGAAATCTGCGTGCAAACGGGGATGCAAAAGTGTGTGGATTTCGATTGGGTATGCATGTCAGGTGGCTAGGTGGAGCTGTGATACACAATCACACAACACCAGCATGTCTGAGCGCATGCGTAGAATATTCCTTCTTCTCTTATCTGCGAAAACCAAGACATAATTACAGATACTTCTCAGTTCAGTAATACTATCTGTACATATCCTGTACATTTCGTGGAAAGACTCCTGTAAGTTTATCAGAGCTGCCAGGGCAGCTTGACGGTCCGACGCATGGAAATAATCCAACATGTTTGTTTATTTCCCTGTACTGGCGCTGTATGTGACGTAAACTCGTATGCGACGTGAGCAGATCTGAGCAGAGTTTTGCGTCTTGGCAGTGTAGACGGAAACGCTACGGCGGAGCGTATTCAAGTTTTCCACTCTGGAGGGTGGTTTCAGATTTTTGCGTTTTAAACCCCAAAAACGGCGTCACCGTCTAAACTAAAGGCACTCCCGATCAAATATTTGGTTGTTTCCACCCGCAAGCGTCCTTGTGTAAACGGGGCCGTAATCAAAATCGTATTTTTCCCAAATACCCTTTTATTTCAGACGGTGCCATTTAATTTGAAGTCGGAGCCTCTCACCACCTACAACCAGCAGCTCTGGCTGACCTGTGCGATGAAAGTGGTTCATCGCAATGGTAAGAACCCACACTGCACACCTCCCTCCCCGTTAAAGTGCTCTGTCTACCTCTATATATTCAGGTGGAAACCTTTTTTTAATTAAGGTACATCCTCTCATAAAAATTTAATTAAGGTACAGACCTTATCGCATTTAGATCGATATCCATAATAATTCTAGTGACAACATTGGTGTGACAAGCCCCTCCCCCCTAATGATGTTCCGCCTCTGTGCCTAGTGGTGGCCTTCGAGCAGCCCTTTGAGCTCAACGTGGTGCTGAATGGAGTGATGCCGGACGGCAGCGTCACACACATCAGCAACAACGTGCATCAGAAGTCACGCACGCTGCACTGCCTCGACGTGAGTGTCCATGGGAAATCCCTTCCTGTTGGTTTCTTTTTCCTTTGGACAGGTTGCAAAATACAACTACTTTGGGTTCAGGGCTCAAGACCCAGTCTACCTGTATGCATCTATGAGCAAGACGCCTCACCCCTACCTACTCCTAACTGTTATGTTGCTAACAGGTTCAGTGAGTCACTTTGGAAAAAAACATCTGATAATTACAAAATTCTTCGAATTGTGAAGAAAGCACTTGAAGGATAAGGCATTAAGAGGCGGAACAACGTTATTTCAAGCAGCACTGATATGGTTTGTTTCTTCATTACCCATCCTTTCCCCAATTCAGACATGTGATGAGATCATCGTAGTGCACCTTGGGTACCTGAACTACACCTGCTATCAGATCGCTGTGAGCTTCAAAGGTCTTGAGAATGTCACGTATGACTTCAAGGTTGATTTTGTGGTAAGTGGCTGAGGAAACATAGTTCTTGAAATTGATTGAAGGTATCATTGATTTTTCTCAGAAAATAGTAGTAATTGGTCAAATATATTTTCCTCTGCACACAGTGGAAAACATACAATCCAACCTTCTCTCAAGTGGAAATCTGGTTCCGGTTTGTTTTTGTAGTCCTGACTTTCATGGTCACGGTAAGAAGAGAAGCTTGAGTTCTAGTCTTTCCTTTTTGAATACATGATTTATAGGTTAAGATGTTAGTCATGGCTTCAGTTTGGCTTAACCGCATGAAAAAAGCATAATAATTAGATAAGATCAGCTAGGCAGCCCCATGCTTATATTGTTCCTAGGCTTTATTTACTGTATTTAACAAATACATTTCTCTTTTTCTTCTGTTCTAGTTAATTTATATTTTGTTAAATGTGAACCTAAAGAATATGAAATGTTAATTGACTCAAAGGTATAGCAGTTAGTTCACTAGATGAAACACTAGAAATTATACGCTTTTGATTTTCCATCCTAACTTCTGGTCACTTACAAACTTAAATGAGTACATTAAATGTGTATCACACCGCTGAAGGGTCCTACTAAAATAACCGGCCGACTCCACAACAACAAAATGCACTTTCAGCATGATTTGAAATGTATTCCATTTCTGTTGCAGTGTTTGTTTGCTCATTCTCTGAGGAAGTTCTCCATGAGGGACTGGGGGATAGAGCAGAAGTGGATGTCAATCCTCCTGCCTCTGCTGCTGCTCTACAACGGTACGTTTCAGGTGGAAATCCCTTATAAAGCCCCCTTGTGCTGGAACATGTGGCCCCATGGGACTCTGAGTGGATACAGTCCCTCTGTGTAGGCTGGTCTGTGCACCAAACAGGCCACTGCACTCATTTGGTCGACCTTTCAACGACTACACAGTTGAAATAAGGTTCCTTCTAGACCAGAGGATTGTACTACATCCCCTTTCCACCAGAGTCCTGACCCCAGGGAGCTCATTCTGAGTGCCCCTCCTTGTCTACTTTCAGACCCCTTCTTCCCGCTGTCCTTCCTGGTCAACAGCTGGTTCCCAGGGATGCTGGACACCTTCTTCCAGGCTCTCTTCCTCTGTGCCCTGCTGCTTTTCTGGCTCTGCGTCTACCATGGCATCCGGGTCCAGGTGAGTCCGTCCGTCCGTATGTATATACGTATTACGTACTAGCCTATCTACCCAACTATTTTTGTATGCCGGATAATGGATTATAACATTGACAATACTGTGACTTTTTTGCAGCGTACCAAAAGTAGGCGGAAGTATAGGTCTATTTATTTGAGAAGGGGTCTTATAACAACATAAAAAGTAAATTATCAGTATTGATATTTTGATGCTGGCAAGTTATCTTGTTATTCTTTGGCAAGCAGTTGCCTGTTGCAAGAAGTCTGATTAAATAATTTGTGGTTCAGATCAATGATTTTTAGTTTTAACATTGCAAACATTGCATTTATCTAGGGAAATAACTATGGCAGCCAGAGGGATTACACAGTAACACATCTGTTGTTGATCCCTTTCTCCATGTACCCTTTTTACTTTCTTCAGGGGGAGAGAAGATTCCTCACCTTCTACATGCCCAAACTGGTCATCGTTGGTCTGCTGTGGCTTGCGGCCGTCACACTGGGGATATGGCAAACGTGAGTCCGAATCATCAACCCAGCATAGTACTGGTTGCAGTGTGAAGTACACAACACTCGGCTGTCTTTGGTTTTTATTTTTTACTCTACTTTACTTTCTCCTTCTCATGCAGAGTCAATGAACTCCAGGATCCCACTTACCAATACAAAGTCGACATATCCAACTTCGAGGTCAGTTGTTTTTGTTATTAATGACAATGTTGTCTCAGGCATTATGGATATTTATGAAATAACGGCTTGGGTAATAGTTAATTTACATAACCTAAACAGGCTTATAAAAGCAGTTCCTGTTGCATAATACCCAATAAATATTATTAATAAATCAAATTTTGTGAGATAACAATGATCTTTCAGGAAGGTGTGTCCGCTGAAGCTAGATGTAGTAAATCTCTATCTGTAGGGCATGAAGATCTTCTTCCTGATTGTGGTAGCGCTTTACATCCTCTACCTCATCTTCCTGGTGGTCAGAGCTTGTTCAGAACTCAAGAACATGCCCTACTCAGGTAGCTTATTATATTGTTGACATTGGCACTCCCTTAGAAACATCTTCACTCCATTGACCCATGTCAAATGTACCACCAGATCTCCGGCTGAGGTTTTTGACATCTTTGACCCTTGTGGTGCTAATTATAAGGTATGTTTTATAAGGAATTTAGAACGTGGACGGTCCCAATATTACCTGTCCATTCTGAACCTAACCCTGACTATTCATGTCTCTAGTATGGTCATACTCTACCTGCGGTTCGGTGCCAAGGCTCTTCAAGACAACTTTGTGGCTGAGCTGTCCACCCACTACCAAAACTATATCCTTTTTCACTGTTAAGGATTTCACTTCATGGCTGAAGATATTTTTATATTGTTGCATGTTTGAGTGAAGTTTTGGTGTCTGACGTTTCCTTTACTCGAAACTTACCCGCCGAATTTTTATCTTTCTACGGCCTGCTCAACTTTTATTTGTACACACTAGCGTTTGTGTACTCTCCTTCTACAAATGCTCTTTATGGTATGTATCATTCCTAATTTGATTCTTATTATTTTGGCTGCTTTGTCATGATTTTGCATTAATGCTTGAATTTAATTTTCAAGACTCCCAGTTGAAGGACAACCCTGCTTTCTCCATGCTCAACGACTCAGATGATGAAGTGATATATGGGTAAGATTCAACGCCTCCACAATGATGCATCATGTTGAAAGTAGAGTCCATCTTTGGTTCTCAAACTGTGGTACACAGTTAATTGTGCTAATAAGTGGCACGCAGAGGAATCTCCAAAAAAATGATCTTTAAAAACAATATCAAAATTCTAGTACAAATGGACATACATTAACCGTGAGATCATTAAAATGTTGTTTAAAATATGTTAAAGGAATAAATGTGCCTCCTGCATGAAGGTGCTACTCCAAGCTGGTACACAACATAAAGAGTTTGAGAACCACATGACACAACAACCTGTGTCTTACAGGCTCCCATTATTGACCTGTTCTTGGTTTGATTTGACCTCCTCTACTCCACTCAGTTTGCCTCTTGGTGTCCCTTTGGGTTGCAGGAGTGACTATGAAGAGATGCCCCTGCAGAACGGCCGCGCCATTAAAGCAACTGCCAAGTACCAGGACGAGAGTGACAGTGACTGAATGCTGAATCTCCTTCTTGCTTGACTTTCCCGGTTGGAAGAGTATGGATTTGTACCATGGCCAACCCATGTGAACATATAGGCAGAAATAAAACATGAAACTGTACATAAATATTTTTTTTAAGATAGATGATAAATGTGTACTGAATGTCATTCTGCTGAAGTTTTGCAGCTATGCAATGTTTAAAACCCTTTCCGCACTACAGTTAATGTTCTTTCATGGGTTTTAGGGATTTTCACAGCCACATAACAAATGCCCATCACTAATCACAGCCCTCAGACTACGCAGTTTGGATAGCCAGCATTTACTATGACGGAGCAGGAAAGTTGCCAATATGGTATTTTTAATGGGTTTCATTCATATTTTAATATTTGTGTATGTGCTTTATGTTCAACCACTGACGTTTTGGTGCTTGTTTTACTTATCATACTGCCAATGATACAACAGGAAACGCTTTCTTTTGGAAATCCGAGACCACAATATCGGATTCAAAAAGCAAGTTTAGCATGCATATATGTGTATGCCCTTGCCAAAAATGATTTATCTATAGACATTGGCTACTCATAGGACTGTTCTATTCCTTAAACAAAGCTTTTTTGTGATCAGCTTATGATTGCACCTATTTAATTTTTGACTGTTGTGATTGTTTTCTTCTGCAACTTGCATTATGCTTTTGATGTGTGGCGTGAGAAGAAAAATGACAGGACCAGTAATGTTGGCTATTGATGTGAAGCCATGAGACCAATTAAATTTTTAAACGGTTAAGTATTTAAAGAAACCTCTTTTCAACAACCACTTTTCTCCGCTACTGTAATAGTGTTAAGACACATTGCTGTTTATACAAGTGCAATTTTGAACTCGCCTGAAAAAATGAATTAAAGTATTCTGATCGAGATTGTGCCTTGACTGTCATACCAGGGTTAAATTGCATTTGATAGACTTTGATTTATTTTATGAATGTAACTGTTGATTTAAGTATATTTAATGTTTAAGAGTGGTACATATGGTACCTTTTGTGTTGAGGGACCTACTTGCAATATATGTGTTGCTTATTAAAATAAAATTGTGTTCTGCACCGTTATATCATAAGTGAACTAAATTCTGCGTGTGTGTTGGTGGGTGGGAGGAAAATGTATCAGAATCTATAACAAAAGTTTATCCAAACAGTACACCTATGATATGTCAGTGAAGTTTATCCCTATTAAACCTGAGAATACATGTCATTTAAAAAAAAGTCAACGTTCAGAAGTGAATTCAGATGGCCAGGCCGAACACGCTCATGATGCAGTACATGGTCTTGTTCTCCCATCTCACTGTGCAGCTTCCTGTGGCGATACAATATAACAAACATTTCCTTCAATAGCTTGTTCCATTTCTCCTCCAATGATATTAAAAAAACTACAAGTGATCTTATTGTGACACGAACATGTGCTGACTGTTCATGTTATTATCATGTTATCAGTGCTTGTGTATATCTATCAGTGTTTGCACATAATAACATGACGCCTCCAGCCTTACCATCAGTGGTGTTGTCCCAGAAGCAGGTACTGGCTGTCTGCAGACCTGCTCCGTTCTTCTGCATGATGATACAGGTCACTGGAGGCACACAAACAAGCCATTTAAGGCAACCAAAAGGGAGCAAAGGATGGGGGCCGTTTGGAAACTGTTTCTACTGGAACACCTGCTTCACTTGTTCCAGATTTAGCTCAAGCTTAGGTTTATTTTTTTCCCGATATAGATAAATATAGATATTTTTGGGCCCCTAACATAGTATTTGAAGACGTTCCCGAAATTCAGCGTGGTGCAGAATTACAGCCACTACGAGCCAGTCGTACATTGAGCTTTCCCCAAACGCGCTGTTTCGGTGTCTGTAGCTTTAATACAAATGAGGAAGAGAGAGGCGGGTCAAAGGAGGAGGGTAGGGGTTTGGCCCTGAGCACCTTGCGGCCATGGTACCATGCGATCTGTTTGGATGTATCGCAATGGCAAGGAGCACACAGCCTTTGGCCGTGTTCTGTAAATATTCTAGAACACTCCGGGTGCTCCGGCTGGAGTCCTGGAGCTCTATATCTAAATAATATCATATTATACATAGATATCTATATCATATAATATATATTATGACGGCCAAAAGCTGTGTGCACCTCCAGACGATATCATGAACTCAAACGACTGCGTAGGGTTCTCCGACGTCTCTGGTTCTTCCACGTCCACATCAATCTGAAGTAGACTGAACCACAACATGGAGGAGAAAGGGATTGTTGCCGCGATTGTCTCCCACCGGAGCCTCGCTGCCGAGGGACCACCGCCTCATGCAGCGGGCAGCGCCGAGGCGGTGGTCCCTCAGCAGCGGGAAGCGGGGCTCAAGCAGGAGACATTCGCGGGCAACAATCCCTTTCTCCTCCATGTCGTGGTTCATGTACTTCAGGGAGCCAAAGCCAAAGTTCCTTCCCCCCTGGCTTGGCTGAGATAACCCCCACGACGAGTCTCGTTGTAGAAATACCAGAGACGAGAGTCCGACGTGTTATGCGCCGTATCACCAACAGCAGAAGTGTTATCCAAATAACAAAGAAGTGTACAACACTTGCGTTACAGTCCTGGAGCTCTATATCTAAATAATTTCATATAATATTATGACACACAGCCAAAAGCTGTGTGCGCCTCCAGATGATATTATGAATCACAAACGTCTGCGTCGGGTTCGCCGACTTCTCTGGTTCTCCCACATCAATCTGAAGTAGACTAAACCGCGCTGCCCGTGCGCTGCCCGGCGCCGCCCGCAGCCGTGGTTTGCGGTGGTGGTGCCTCGCGGCAGCGGGCGGCGGGCAGCGGGCAGCGGGGCTCAACGATGTCTGAGATAGTCCTGGAGCTCTATATCTTCTGAATATCATATAATAGCCTACATATCATATAATACATATTATCACAGCCAAAAGCTGTGGGCGCCTCCAGACGATATTATGAATCACAAACAACTGCCTCGGGTTGTCCGACATCTCTGCTTCTTCCGCTTCCACATCAATCTGAAGTAGACTGAACCCCGCGCTGCCCGCTGCTGGCTGCCCACTGCCGGCTGCCCACTGCCAGGCAGTGGTACTTTGTGGTGGTACCAAATTCTCTGGGCTGGCAAGCCCAGAGTCATAAGGGGAGGTGGCATCTCCCCTTATGACGAATTACAGGGAAACTTCCAAAACGGTGTGTCTGAGCGTTTTTTCAAAGGCGGAGCAGAATGACTAGTGCTCGTTTTACAACCAACAAAATTTCTAGCTACTGGGGGAGCAAAGGTAGGCTAGGGGAACGCTAGGTTAATGTTAGAAAACCTCAGAAAGTGACATTTTCATGCCATGGGATCTTTAACAAATAGACCCACCTCCACACTCAATTTTCCAGATATATAACATTTTATTGTGTTCAATCTAAATCTTAGATCTCAATCGACATCCAAAATCTACATTTTATATTTATATCTAAATCAAAATGCTTAATCTGAAGCTATATTGTATTAAGAAATCTAAATCTTTAGATTTAGATTTAACATATAATATTATCTTTATATATGCGTCATGGAAATTGCAGTGCAGTTTGGAGGGGTGAGTATCTGCTAAATCTGGGAAAAACAAAGAATGTGCGAGTTAAATCTGGAACAAGTGAATACATTTGAGATAAAATATAGAATAGCTAAGCTGTTCTGATAGTGTGTGTGTGTGTGTGTGTGTGTGTGTGTGTGTGTGTGTGTGTGTGTGTGTGTGTGTGTGTGTGTGTGTGTAAAAGGTCTAGTTGTGTGCAGCGGGCAAAGGGTTCCAACTAGCCCCATATGACCAGAGGGCTGTTCTCCATCCACTCACCGATGTACTTGAAGGGTTTGTTCAGCTTGCCCAGCTGACTCAGACACTGCTCCACCACATTATTGGTCCACTGGTGCACCCTGCTGTGCTGGTAGCCATTCGCCCCAATCACCCCCTCTACAGACTACCGATACAACGCAAGGTTTAAAGTTAGAACCACATCACAAACGAAAGCAATAAGAGATTAACCACCTTTCAGCCACGACTGTGTGTTGCCTTTTCGCCAGGTGATGACGTCATGGCAACGGTTAGCCACCATCATGTTGTCCTTAGCAACGGGTCGCAATAGCCTACTAGCTTATGTTAACAAGTCCACGTTTCACGGGTTTAAGGGATCTTCACAGCCACACAACAAATGCCAATCACTAATCCCAACCCTGAGACTACTGTACAGTTTGTTTAGCCAGCATTTACTATGATAGAGCAGGAAAGTTGCTAATATGTATACTGTGTATGTGATTAAGTAAGAATGACATCACAACTAAAGGCAATAAGAGATTAAACTACTTTCAGCAACAAATCGTGCGTTGCCTTGCTCGCCAGGTGATAACGTGATGGCAAATGTTAGTTACCATCGTGGTGTCCTTAGCAACGGTTGGGGAACCATAATGTCGTCCTTAGCAACGGGTCGCTATCCGTCAGCGATAGCCTCCTAGCTAATGTTAACAAGTCCACGTTTAACGATGATAAATACACAACAGCAGGCTCGATTGTTCAGTCTTACCTCTTTAATTATGGTGCTCACCTCTTCGACGACGAAGGCGGTCTAGCACGATATAAAAATAAGACACACAACGTTTAACTGGAGTCACTTTTTTAGTTGTGTGCTATTCGTTTGCTTTTTTTCTTTTAGTATGAATCATAAGTACACTTTACACATTATAAAAGTAGATACACCGCTAATTCAATGTGCCTGACTTGCCTCCTCCGCTGCTTGGTCCTCTTCCATCGCCTGACCTCTCTGCGCCGCAGGGCAGAGATCACCACTGCGCCTGCGCGGTAGCCTCCTTCTCGTGCCCACTGCCTCCGTCCGTTGACTGATCCCCATTGACTTTGAATGGGGAAGGGCGAGCAATGCATCCGTGCGCTCTGTTGGAGCCTTCGGCTCCGTCCAAAAGTTGAAAAATTTAACTTTTTCGGCAGTGACGGATCCGTCATCCAATCAGATCACGTATACAAATTTAAGTACTGTGACACTACTCGGGCTCTGACGACCCTGGAAAGCTCCCCCATCCATCAGCCACGCCTTCCGACGTCCTTTGGCGGACGGTGCAGTGGGCACGCAGGAGCTTGTCTGAGCCAGGGTTAAATGTTATGTTTATGGTAGGCTTTAGGTTGCCTTATCTTAAATGCTTTAATTAAGTGAGATGTATTCAAACTTCATCACATAAGCTATTTGCTTAACTTAATGACTTTGTTTCCAACCTTGAAGCCATTTAACATTTCTTTACGTCTTAAACTAGGCTATATAGCCTTAATAAAACATTTTTCCAACTTTGCATTACAGCACTCACCGCATTTTCTGCAGGAAATGCATTATGTAGTTTTACATTTTACTCTTTGATTTGATTCCCTTTGCAATTTAAGTCTTGCTCTTAAAATAAAGAGTTTCTTCACTGCTTTTACGTGGTTAAACAGAGATGTAGCATTTTACACCCTTAACAGGCGTTCAACAATTACGTTTCATTCAAAGAAATAAATAAATAACGTTTAAATGGTGGGCCTGGGGGGTATACCACAAACCTCGCTGAACATACCCAGGCTTTCTTGGGAAAACCTGGCTCGACAGAGCTGCAACTCACAATCAGTAAAATGGTACCACGAAGCTCACTTTAAATTCAATCAGTTGAACCAGGTTTTCCGCTTTAGGTTCAATGCGCGTTCACATAAAAAGGGGCGTTTATCGCGTCATTTGACTCACCCTTATGCAAAATAAATCGCGCGAGAGCGGTGCATTTCATCCAAGGCGAGCAGTGTACTATTATGAACTCCTACGAGGAATTCAAAGTTCAAATCACAGCCAAGGGGAACACGGTTGCCCATAATATGGCTAGGGTGGCGTGCTGGCAAAAAATAGCCGACCGTGTTAATTCGAAAGTGAAAAGATTCTGCATATTGTCTAAAAAATATTATGTATCATCATCCCTTTCTCCCCCATATATGTAGGGCCCCATGTTTGCTCCTACGAACATGGGGCCAAGTCAAAAATAAATATAAAAATATTATTCAATGTGGTAAGTTGTAAGCAACCATTTGAATAATTTCAGGTGAATCTTGCCTATGATTTGGTTTTCCCCTAGCTCTTAACGATGTCGGTACCAGGCGTCCAGCTGAGGTAGTTGAGCGGAGGGATCGAGCTGGGGTGTGTGGCAAGCTTCACTCACTCCTGGATGTATTATGCTTTGTCCTATAGCCTACCTAGAACATGTTTTGAAATGGATCTATAATAGCCTATAGAAATTTGCTCATAACAGGCCAGCTGGAATACAAAGCAAACTCTCTCAAATGCAAATTCATGGAAGTCTTGTATTGTCATCCCGCGACAAAACAAATAATGCTGTAATTTAATAATATACATCTTTAAATGCACAATAATGAGTCATTCAGAGACTTATTAAATGTTTTTATTGGCTCCCAGAATGCAGGTATGTTAGTGACTCCCAGTATCTCTAAAAACAGAGTGGGAAGTAGAGCCTTCAGTTACTGGGCTCCTTTACCGTGGAACCAGCTCTCTCCATGGGCTAAAGCGAAGGTGGGAGCGGAGCTTAATCAATGTACTCCTGCTGGACCCCAGTTAAAAAACTTAAGTAAGCCGAGTATGTGCAAAACACAACAGCTTAATAAAAAACGAATTCCTCCTAGATCCAGCAAGGCGAGGATCAAGAGAAAAGAGTGAGTCTGTAAAGACTCCGGCCCCAATCCGTGCTTCATGGAATCCATGAAAAGTGAAGAGAAAAACCAGAGTAATACGGTTTCCATTAGGTCCGCTACCACCGGGGGCGGAGCTATGGAGTTCAACTCTCCAATAAGGGGCTTCTCTCGTCTGTTTCTTATTTGAAAAGAACGGCGGGAGTGCTATACCGGCAGACAAAACCAACAAGTCAATTGGCGAGCCAATAGGAACCCCTCTAATCCGTTTTTCATTTGAAAAACGGCGGGAGAGAAATACTGGCAGTCAATTCCAACTCGCCATCCGGCGAGAGGAATTTTAACGATGCCCCTTAAAAGAACATGCCTACATTCTATTTTATTAGAAGCGGCCACGCCCTGTGTCGAGTGAGCATTAACGCCCAATGGTGGTGCTAAGCCCTGCCGAGAGTAGGCTAAGTAAACACCCTCACATATCCAGCGAGAAAACCGCTGTTTAGAGAGAGCACGGCCTCTGCTAGCGTCACTATAACACAAAAACAACTGTTGGAACTGTGGAGCGGAACACGGCCGAGCGTTTCACGTACATAGCCAGCGCCGGCACCAGGCACAGGAGATGCAACTCCGCCTCATAAAAATGAGACGGGGGGTGAAAAGCCTTAAGCACAATATCTCTCGACCGGAAAGAACTATTAATGTTATTTTGGAGGAACGGAGGATTAGGTCTGAGCAGCGCAAAGGAGCTGTCCTCGTTTAGCAACAAGTAGCTTGGGCTGACAGACAGAGCGGTCAACTCAAAGGCCCGCTTGGCAGAAACCAAAGCCAATAAGAGCGCCGTTTTAAAGGACAGGTCATCCAAAGGGGCCTGAGACAGAGGCTCGAAAGGGTCCCTGGACAACCCGCACAACACGGTGGGGAGATCCCGGTGTGGTGTAAGCACGCACGAAACAGGCCTAACCCGTCTAGCCCCACGCAAGAATCTCTTGACCAGTGGATGTCTAAAGATCGGTCCACCATCACAGGCTGCATGGCAAGCCGAAAAGGCTGCCGCATAGACCTTGATAGTGGAAAAGGCCAAACCTTTTTCCAATAAGTATTGTAGAATCGCAAGCATGCTTCCAACCTCGCATTGAGATGGGACAGCGTGGTTCCCGTCACACCAATCAGAGAAAGCGCACCACTTCGCCGCATAGAGGGAAGAAGTTGAAGGTGCACGA
Organism: Gadus morhua; assembly: GCF_902167405.1. Classification (NCBI taxonomy): domain Eukaryota; kingdom Metazoa; phylum Chordata; class Actinopteri; order Gadiformes; family Gadidae; genus Gadus; species Gadus morhua. The sequence goes on from NC_044068.1 coordinate 19,719,117, forward strand.
GCACCCTGGATAGTGTTGATAACCGCTTCAGTTAAATCTTTGCCCTGCAGGATCAACCTCTCAGGAGCCAAACCAACAGCCGTCCCGATACATCGGGTGGTGCACTGTCCCGTGGGCCTGTGAAAGCGCATCCGATCTGAACGGTACCGGCCACGGCGCCATCTGTGAGAGTGCACCGCTAGCTCTGGAAACCACAGAGCTGAGCGGTTCTCTGGAGCCACTATAATCAGGGACAATCTCTCCTGTCTGACCCGTTCCAGAAGACAAAGGATCAGCTGGTGCAGAGGAAACGCATACAAGAGAACCCGCGGCCAAGGTGTGTGTGCCAACGCATCTACCCCTCTCAACCCTCGGGAAGATCCCGAGGGTTGAGAGAGAACCACCACCTGCAGTGTGTTCTCCCTGCACGCGAATAGGTCCACCTGAGCCGTCCTGAACCTCTGCCAGACCAGTCTGACAATGTCGGGCTGTAACCGCCAATCGTCTCGGCGGGGACCGCCGCGAGACATGAGGTCCCCGAAGTTCGGGGCGCCCGCGATATGCAGGGCTCTCAGACTGAGGAAATACTGTTGAGCCCCAAGCCAGAGCTCGACCGCCTTTTGTGGAGAGCAGAGAAGCGTACTCCCCACTGTCTGTTTATGTATGCCGCCGCCGACACGCTGTCTGTCCTGATCAGAACGTGGCCGCCACGTACCAGGTGAAAGAAATGCAGCAGCACTTTCCTCACAGCGACGAGTTCCAGCACATTTATGTGTTGGGGGCGTGCGCCACTCACCTCCCAACGAGTGAGAGAGGCACGTTCCTCCCCAACCCGGGAACGAGGCTTCCGTGAAGACCACTACGTAGGACGTCACTTTGCCCAGGGGAACACCCCAGAAGGGCGGGGGGGGGTTTCCCCAATATTCCAGGTCTGGTGACACCGAACGGGGTAAGAGGAGCACCCTGAGCTTGTGTCACATGGGGTCCAACCGTTGGCGAGCAAACCACCGCTGGAGTCTGCGCATAAAGAGCAGACCCAGAGGAACCACGGGATGGGCGGCTGCCATCAGCCCCAACAGGCGCATGGTGGACCGTGCGGTCACATTTCTGAGAACGCGAAAGCGGGAGAGTGCCAACAGGATGGCGTCTCGCCGATGAGGCGAGAGCATCGCTGTCATGGCGGCTCAGTCTAGGCAAAGCCCCAAGTAGATTATCTGCCGGCCGTGGCGCGGGAAGCTCTTTTCCCAGTTGATGGCAAAACCCAGGAAAGAGATGGTTTGCACCGCTCTTGCCAACACGCATAGCGGTCGGAGAGAGGGCGAGCTGACAGCTGAGGAACGCTGTCCAGGAATAACCCGTATTCCTCGGCCCCTACCGCCTCCACACTGTGTGTGAACAAATGGGGGCATCCCATGAAAGGGAGGAGGCTCAGCAAGCGTGGTAGACGTTACAGAGCTACAGGCAGCGAGCCGTCTAGCCGCTGCACTCGTGCCCGCGCGATGTCCGCTGGCTGTAACCACAGACCCGTCTTCTCACCTTCCACAGGGGGGGAAAGAGGCAGCCTAGAGGAATATCGCTCTTTAGGGAGTAAGGAGCCTGTGAGAATCGCCCCGAACCGGGAACGATTCTCACGGACGGACTGCTGGTGCTCGAGCACCTCAGAGAACCGGGGCCCAAATAGTCCATCTGAAGCTAATGGGCCCTGGACGAGGTTGGCCCGCTCTCATTCCGGCACCGCAGTGTGCGAGCCATATGACCCTCTGAATCATGGTGGCCCATACCATATACCGGCCGGCCGAAACGGCTATCGGCTCGCATAGCCTGAGGATGGCGCTGGAGATGCGGCAAACCGTCAGCCATCTTGCGGCCTCCTCCGGGCCGTAAGCCTCCCTGCCAGCCGACAAGGAGATCAGGGCAGAGGAGAGCAGGTCGATGTTGTTGACCGCCGCCACAGATTGTGAGGCACACACGAACACTCCGTCCGTCAGGCCGGTAATCTGCTTGTGGAGTAGGTCGGGGGGCAGCGGCTTCTCGTTAGGACGCCATCCGGCGCCCGGACACAGAAGCGCTGCCAGGGAAGGCTCACCCCTCCATATTAGTGAAGTCAGTGAAGGCCTTCAGACTAGTAGAAGGGTCTCCACCAGAAGCGGTGAATAGGTGCTGAATCGGTGAGAACAGGGGGTACTGGGTAGCCCGCCGGGAGGAAGACAGGGTGCGAAAGCACTCGCCCTGCACGTCATCCGAAATGGGAACGAGAGGCGGGGCTGGCATTGTGATGCCCTTGATGGCCGCCGCCTCGCCCATGATCTCGCTGAAAAGATCGGCCATCCGGCGTGGTTTCTATCCGGGAGAATCCGGAAGCAGAGTCTGCAAAGACGTTGTCCAAGGAGGCGACGTCGTCCACCTCTATGTGATCGTCGTCGACGTCCTCGATGTCCGGAACTCCGGCCCTAAAGATGTCGATGGCCTCAGAGAGGTCCACCGATGGGGAGAAGTAGAGGTGCCTGGAGAGGAGCCCCTCTTCAGGCAGCGCGCGGCAGGCGGCGCAGGAGGCAGGAGTAACCATGGCAGCCGCAGCGTGTTCAGCGCCGAGGCACCTAAAAACACGCCAGGTGCCCGTCACCCGGCGCCAGGGAAGCGGGACAGGAGGCGCACTGAGGCCCTGAAAAGGGCCCCCTAGCTCTTATAGATGCGCTCTCCAGTGGCCCTGAAATGGGCCGTCGGTCCGTCGCCTCGCCCACACCGCTGCCACCCGTTTGAAGGTTCGAAGTCATTCTTCTTTTTCGTAGATCAGTACAATTGCTGAAAGAAAAGGAGGATGAGCGGCGGTATGCATATATACACGGTACCGTGGGAAATGTTGGCGGTGCCCAAGTTGATTGGTGCATAGTTGAAATTTTCCTTTACGGGACAAGCCCATAAAGGCGAAGCCTAGACGGCGTAGCCTACATGAAATAGAACCAGATATTGAGTGGTACATTTGTTTTGTAAAGAACAAAAAACGAATAAATAAGCTGTACTTTGATTTTCGTTTTTCTGGTTTCTGCTTGCGTCAATTATTCCCAGAAAACAGACTGCTAAAACATACCTTGGTTGGAGCTGCACGCAGCGTTCAACTGTTCTACTTAAGATTTATTATTCTCTATAAGGTGGGTCTGCAAAAGGTCTTGAACTGTGTGGCACACCGATAGTAAAAGGTTTGGGAAAAACTGCTCTACGGTGTTCATCCCCGCCATCCTATTTCTATAATAAGCTGCATTAAATAGCCATTCAATAGACGCATGTCCATGCTATCACCATTTTCCAACGTACAAAATAGGACAATAGATTAAGAACAAGCAAAGTCTTCATAACTTTACTCACACATTTTACAATATCCTCACTTCAACATGACAAAAACAATCCAAATGGTTAAACAACACTGCAGTTTCAAAATTGTACACCCTATTAATATCCTCAAAACCCAAACACTTGCAACATTTCCATAAATATGCCTTCTTTTTAAATCATACTAGTCCCTTTATTTCTGAGTCATTGGGAATGAGTTCTGGTCCATGAGCTCGCCCACTCTCTCCTGGAGGGTCTGAACCACCTCTGCCAGAATGAAGACGTGCGTGTCATCAAGGTCCTGGATAATGAACTTTTTTCCTAGTGCAGAGGTCTCGTCCAGGTATAAGAGGAATTGCTTCATAGCAGGGTCACTGTGGATTTAAATAGAACACAGAAACATTTCTGTAAATTAGGAGTCAAATGGTGCAATGGTTGTTTTGTGTTCCCTCGTGTTAGACAAACCCACCTGGATCATAATTATTTTTCCTGTTTCCTACTGGTCCATGCCTACTTGCAGTAAAACAAGTTCATAAAAGGGTGCATTCTTTGCGCAGCCACTTTATGTATATTTATCTTACCATTCGACCAGAACTCCCTTCAGCACGTTGACCATCCTGACGGTCCAGAGAGTGGTTGGTTCTGCGAAGCTCTGTTTCTCTGCAACACAAGAGACCTTCAGCATAGGGGCTAGCCTTCCTATCACGGACCTATTAGCTTCCTATTTGCTTTCGGCATATAATTACAAGATTGCTAGGATTCATTTGAATCCAACTTAATAGCGACGCCTTTGCCGAGCTCATAATTATAGAACGTGTTGGCCCTTGTTTCTGTTTCAGCTGATAGTTGTTTCCCTAATAATAAAAGCATAATTTGATACAAGTATGACTGATAAGTAAAACAGCCCACTTACATAAGATTCTATAAAATACAATAAAAAAAGCTGATTAGCATACAATGTCAATGGACAGGATAATGAATTCAATTTACCTCTGTCTTTTATTAATCATCGGTTTGATGTTTCTCCAAGTAGCTCTGATGTGAAGCAACGATGCTAACAATGCATTCTGGGATATGTTGTTAAAGTACGAATCGCGTCGAGGGACAAACTTCTTTTGTTTTTAAAGCCCTAGTCAAAACCAGCGGCGGGCTTTATCTCCCACTGAAAAAGTCTGATTCCCATCAAAGCCCTCCCTCCAAAAACCCCATGCAAAAACCCCGAGTCATATTGTGATGACAAAAATGGAAGTGAAATGATGTTTTTACCAATAAAGTGGCGAGCAACACGGGAATGCATGGGCCAACTCTCGTGGCCGATACTCGCACGACCCTGAGAGTTGGATTTATGTAAAAACACATTGACACCCACCACAGGGCCGTAGCACCAAATCCTGGGCCCCTATACTATCGGTACTGATGGACCCCTGCGCCAGATTGTTGACGGGGGGGGGGGGGGGGGGGGGGGGGGGGGGGGGGGGGGGGGGGGGGGGGGGGGGGGGGGGGGGTCCGGAACGATTGTTGCGGGGGGGGGGGGGGGGGGGGGGGGGGGGGGGGGGGGGGGGTCCGGAACGATTGTTGACGGGGGGGGGGGAGGTAAGACAATTTTTTTTTTTTTTTTTTGGTCATGGGCCCCCCCTCGGCCTTGGGCCCCCCCACAACTGTCCCCTTTGTCCCCGCAGTCCGACGGCCCTGCCCACCCACCCACCCACACCCACACCCACACCCCACACACACACGCACACACACACACACACACACACACACACACACACACACACACACACACACACACACACACACACATGAAAGTTGACAATTCAAAAGAGGTACCTATTTAATGCACTTACCTCAGAAGTTACTCGACGGCCAGCAATGGAAATGAATGATCTCCTACAGGGCCGTCGGACTGCGGGGACAAAGGGGACAGTTGTGGGGGGGCCCAAGGCCGAGGGGGGGCCCATGACCAAAAAAAAAAAAAAAAAAAATTGTCTTACCTCCCCCCCCCCCGTCAACAATCGTTCCGGACCCCCCCCCCCCCCCCCCCCCCCCGTCAACAATCGTTCCGGACCCCCCCCCCCCCCCCCCCCCCCCCCCCCCCCCGTCAACAATCTGGCGCAGGGGGTCCATCAGTACCGATAGTATAGGGGCCCAGGATTTGGTGCTACGGCCCTGATCTCCTACGCCGTAAATGGATGTTTTGAAACTATGCGATGTTCCATACCCCGGAAGTAGGCGGCAAAAAACGCTACAACGGAGTCCAAAAAGTGTCGCCACTCTGTTATATCTATCACTATATGGCACCTGCTAAACAATCCATCCCCCCAGATCACAATCACAACTCTCTGGCGCCGCCTACTGCTTTGACAAGCCATGACAGGCGAGGGATATGACGTCGGGCTACATCTGACCAATCCGCTTCCAACCGGAAGTTTAATCGTACTTCCTCTCTTAGTTCGCTTGTTTTTCCTCCTCCCGTACGAAAGGTAGAACACATTGCGCATCATTCTTCGAGGTTAATTCTTTACTACAGCAACATGAAGAACAACGCCACGGTGCCTGCCTTCCTGACCAAGCTGTGGACGCTGGTAGAGGATGAGGACAGCGACGGGCTGATCCGCTGGAGCCAGGTGACGTCTGTCCCCACGGCGGTCCGCAGCAGGCGGACACACAGCCTCAGAGCACCCCCCTGTTAGGAACAGCGCTGTTACCATGAGTGTCCATTGGAGGAATCCAGTGATTAGGCAGAGATTAGTGGCGCTAGTTAGCTTACGGTCCTGGTGTAGCAGCTACCCGGTGGCTACCTAGTAGGAATGCCCACATATGGCTATGTTACTAATGAGCCCATGGCGCTCTGTTACTGTCCCCATAGGGCTCTGTTAGTGTCCAGATAGAGCTCTTTCACTACTGACCCCATTAGGACACTGTTACTACTGTCCCCTCAGGGCTCTGTTACTATTGTCCCCCACAGGGCTCGGTTACTGTCCCTATAGGGCTCTGTTACTGCCCCCATAAGGCTCTTGTTACTACTGACCCCACAGGGCTCTGTTACTGTCCCCGTAGGGCTCTGTTACTGTCCCCGTAGGGCTCTGTTACTGACCCCACAGCCAGGGCTCTGTTACAGACCCCATAGGGCTCTGTTACTGACCCCATAGGGCTCTGTTACTGTCCCCATAGGGCTCTGTCACTTTTCCTCTGTCCCCCTCATTGGACCCCAGTTATGATGTCCATCGGTTAACACCAAATACTTCTACACATACACCTATTCTAATATACAACTATAACTTGTGAGATTTTATCATTCTCTTGAGATTGTCATGCGCTCTTGTTAGCTCAAAATGGTTGTGATTAAAGTGTTAATGTTTGCTGATTGTTGTCTGCATTTACAGGAGGGTAACAGTTTCCTTGTGTTGGATGAGCAGCGTTTCGCCAAAGAGACCCTCCCAAGGTTCTTCAAGCACAACAACATGGCCAGCTTCATCAGACAACTCAACATGTGTATGTTCTGCTTCTCCTGGCCACACAAACATCACACCGAAACATGGAAGACCTTAGATTTAGTCAGGATTACTTTTAGTTGAATATTTCAACGCGAAGCACTGAAACGTGCGCTTATAATAGCAATTCACTATTTATATTATTTAGCACCTGGATCAAGCTGACTACAGATACAGCCCTGTAAATCCAGTATAACATGGTGCAACAGGGCAATTTCTATCTGACACTAAAACCTCCCCTGTAAACCTATTATTTCCCTTGGGTGTGTGTGTGGGTTCTTTGCCGTTTCATCCCAGTGGTTCACAGTGGTATGTTGTGTTTGCAGACGGGTTCCGTAAAGTCATGCACATTGACACCGGTGTGGTGAAGCAGGAGAGAGACGGGCCGGTGGAGTTTCAACACCCCTACTTCAAACACGGACAGGACGACCTGCTGGAGAACATCAAGAGGAAGGTGGGGGCCAGTGCCATCTAAACGTTCTCCTAGATGGAGACTTTGAAAGAGTCAATCTTACACTTATTACACCACCTTTTTAAATAAATCGCTGTTTCTCGCTTTCCAACGGCGAAAACAACACCAAAGTCGTGTCCTTCTACTTCCGGCTCATGGCCCACGGAAAAAATCTCATGGGCAGAACACAAAATCCAATTCCGGTCCGATATAGCGTATACATGCCCGATTAATACGACTATCAATGGAATAATCTAGTGGTCTTAACCCGACTATGAGAAACCCGATTAGATTTTAGTCCTACTAAGGTCTATACATGCATAGTTATGATCCAATCATAGTCGGACTAACCCAATAATGTGATTTTCTTGAGTGTCATGTAGACGTACTGAGTGAACCAGGCCCAATCCCAATGTCCGGACTCTTGGCTTTGCTGCATGTTTTCGCAAAATTATTAAGGCTTTAGGGCTGTCCCAATGTCGAATTCCAAAGGGCGTGAGGGTTTGAGTCCACACTTACCGAGCCCTTTCCGTGAGTCTGCATCATTAATTGTTGCCAAGGTAACATGTGCTCTCGTGAAGTGCTGTCCCAATCCCATATATACCTATCTGAGCCCATGGGGCCTCACTCACTCACTTAGCACCTGAGATCAATTAAGTCTGTGAGTCCTTAGTCCTTAGTCCTCAGGGCTCTCTTTGGGATTGGGCCGAACAGTGTTTTTGTTTTAAACATGGTAATATGTTTTTATATGATTGTCAACATACCGTCTAAGTGAGGATTAAGCCTCTCGGACACTTGTAGTATACGCCCACACTTGTGCCAAGGCCCTTCCACTACATGCTACAACAACACACTGCAGCTCTAATTATTTTGTCAATGGCAGGTTTCCAACACTCGTCCAGAAGAGAGTAAAATCAGACAGGAGGATCTGAGCAAGATCCTGGCCAGTGTGCAGAATGTCCACGGCAAACAAGAAACTATGGACAGCCGACTCTCTGCGTTGAAAAGGTGCTTCACCCTTCCTGTTAACCAAAGAGTTTTCTATTTGTTGGTTAATATACCGTTTTGCTTGGGGAAACAATTTGTTAATCCTAAATCAAAGTAAAAGTAATAATTGCTTGTTTTATATTGGATACAAAGTTTTAAGTATTGATTATTGTATGGTGCTTGAGGTATGCTTAAGGTGTGCATGAGGGACACTCAAAAGTATACAGAATTATTTTATGTTGTTTGTATTCGGTATCCAGGGAGAATGAGGCACTATGGCAGGAGATCTCCGACCTAAGACAGAAACATGTCCACCAACAACAACTGATCAAAAAGGTTTGTTTCAACTAGCAATGGATTATTTTGAAGATGCTGTAGCTAAAATATTGAGGAGAAGACTAACTCGTCTAACTTTCTCCTTTCAGTTGATACATTTCATTGTAACTTTGGTACAGAACAACCGAATTATTAATTTAAAGCGTAAAAGGTAAGATACATATAGACATTATTCTAGATCTCTGAAAGTCATTGTCACTCAGTCATTTGTAACCCCCCTCTTGTTAATTTTAAAGGCCAATCCTTATGAACGCCAGTGGAAAGAAGCCGAAATACATCCATCAGATCTATGATGACAATGTGAGTGTGAAATGCCCACTACCTAAACGTTCGTTTTCATACACTATCATACACATTTTTCATTCATTCAAATGAAACACCGGAGAGCCATAATGGGGGGATTATGTGTCCTGATTTGTTTCCATGAACATTTTTATTTATTACATTATATTTATTTTAACTATTGTTTCGGAATAGTTATTTATTTGCAATTTGTAGATGTTTAACTTGTAAAATAATTTCTTAATTAATTATTGATGGGTGTAATAATATGATCTGAGGGACCATATCATGTAAGGATGGTAATTAGCCTTCCTGTTACAGTCACCGGTCAACAGCCTCAATGAGATCTCTGAAGACGTCATCATCTGTGATGTCACTGATGAGGAGGCAGAAGGGCCCGCCAGAGTCCTCGAGCAATGGTGCGTTCTTACAAAGTCCTGTCTGACACCCTGTGTTCAAACAGTACTGCTTCATACGTGTTTGGGGAAACCCCACGGAAGAGATGGACCAATTATATAACATTCCACCCAATGCTCTCTGATTCCACCCAATGCCGAACGTAGAATCGACGTATTTGTTCCAAATTTAATTTGAATGTCTCTTCGGGAATCTAATCCGCAATGCTGTGTTTACATTTTGGGGCCACGGTCGCCATCATTGCTATGAAGCTTTACACATTGAGGTGTTCTCTCCTTGGCTATCAGCGATGGGATCACGACGGAGGTGGACTTTGACTGCTGCACCGTCCTGCCCGCCGAGACGGAGGTGAGCACCAGCTCCAGAGACGAGCTTCCCCCCCCCTCGGGGGTGGAGGAGGAGGAGGAGGAGGAGGAAGAGGAGGAGGGACAGAGGTGCTGGGGCAGCAGCAGCAGTGCCCTGCAGCTCAACAAACCGTCGCCGAGCCTGTCCATGGAGGACCCTATGAAGATGATGGATTCCATCCTGAAGGAGAGCGGGGCCGTCTCCCAGAACATCAACCTGCTGGGGAAGTAAGCTGGCCTTCGGACTGGAATAGTATTGGACGGGTGTTGCTCTAACTTTGGATGAATACTCCACCGTCTGATTGCAGAGGAGCAATTCTGGGTGAAAGGGACTTTTCACTTTCTCTTCCTTCAGATCTGTTTGTATCAGTCATAACCTTAGAGTGAGGGATCTATTATGATTGGCCAACAGCAATACAACCTCATCCCGCGCTAGTAGACTTTTCTCTGTGGTCAGATGAGCTCAAACCTTCAGTCCGTACACCGGTGTTCTTAGAAAAGTTTCTGTAGAGCTTTAAATGAACACTGTGTAGGCTGGCAACTTTAGAAATACTAATTTAAATCTCTTGGGTAAGCGATCACTGTAATGAAACAGGAAACAAGGTGTAACCCCCTCTGTTCGGCCCAGGTGCTGTTTCCCCTCCCCCCAGAAGGTACGCTGTAGCATAGTAGGACTGTCGGAGCCCAGATGAGTCGGGTATTAAAAAGCCCAGCGCCATGAGGATGGGGAACGGAGGTCAGTGTGATCACTGTGTTTGTGTCTCCAGGCTGGAGCTTATGGACTACCTGGACAGCATCGACTGCAGTCTGGAGGACTTCACGGCCATGTTCTACGGAAAGCACTTCAGCATTGACCCTGACCCCCTGGAGGTCATATAATGATGCACACCTTTCACACGTCATAGCTGTAACATTGTCTGATTAGGTTTTCTGGTTAAGGTAACCGGTAGGTTACTATTTGGGTGACATTAATACATCCATCATTTGGATAAACCTGACCTGGTGTTTTGTTTTGGTGTTTCTAGGAGACTGCAACAGTTAAAGAACCCCCAGAAGAGCTGAACAGAGGCAAAGACGGGCTCAGCAGTACAAGTGAGTCGCCAAAAATATGACTTGAGTAACCTCTCAAACAATGAAATAATGCAATGAACACCGAACACAACAAGCTGGCAGACACTGCAAGGGAACTGTAAAATAATCCCAGCCACTCTGATGGTGTTCCTGCTTATCACAAATTTACATTTACATTTCGGGCATTTAGCAGACGCTTTTATCCAAAGGCGACTTTACAATAAGTCAATATGTCAGAAGAAGGAGAAATATACTGCCGTCGGTACAGTGGGGATGTTCATAGAACCAAGTGCCAAGCACTAACCATCACTAGGTTGACCCATTCCCTGTATACCACAAAGATGGCTTGGATAAGCTGCTACACAGAGAGATGACTAAGGCTGACCTCTGGTTCCCTCCCTGTGGCCCCGGTGCAGCCCACCAGTTGATCCAGTACACCTCCTCCCCTCTGCTGGCCTTCCTGGACGGCTGCGGCCCCAGCAGCGAACTTGAGCTTGGCGGGGGCTTCCAATCGTCCCTGACCTCGGTCCAGGCCGAGCCCCCCACAGACATCCTGGAGGCCTCGCCGACCCCCTCCCCCCCCAGTGCCACGGTGCGCCTGGAGCCCCTGACAGAGGCGGAGGCCAGCCAGACGTCTCTGTTCTACCTGTGTGAACTGCCCCCCGCCAGCCCCCTGCTGGACGGCGTCTGACTGGAGGGGGCCCCGGGGATCCCACAGGGGCCGCCGCCGGCCAGACCGCTTCCGCCAGCAGGCCCCCCGACCAGCGTGGTGGAGGAAGTATAGAGCCAGAGGGGCTCCCGTCTCTCTGGTCCCCAGGGGACGTCTGGGCTTTCCTGCTTCGGTTTGAGGTCCGTCGTTATGGTGTGAGGCCTGGTTCACTAGGCTGAGGACACAGTCCAACCGTTGGCATGGCAATCAGAATAGAGTTTGGCCATGAGACGGCCTCCCCAGGTAACGTTTGAAAACTCATTTTAATATATTTAATGTTTTTTTTTCCGCTCTTTTATTTTTTCTGATTGTTGTGTTCCTTAAATGTGGTACAAGGAAAGTCAACCCTCTGTGCTGTTATTTTTTTTTACTGTGTATTAATATGATTGTTGTCCCGATCCGGTCGAAGCCCCTTAGCGATACGCTCAGCATGGAAGTGGAAGCTTGAGTCTTTGGGCAAATATTTTCAAAAGGTTGAAAATTGAGCTGTGAGTCTGAAGTGAGTCTGGGAGGACGTGTGGAGACGACTCACTGGTTCAGGGTGAAGACTGGTCCCTGTGGTGTGCTCTGCTGGGACCAGCACTGGTCCTAGTCTAGTGTCATGTCTGTATTACTGTTAGGTTTCCTCCTTTGTCTGTAACAGGGAAATGTCTACTGTAAACGCAGTACATATGGAAACCATATCCATCTAAGAAATGTGCTAATGCTAATGTCACCAAAGACTTCCAGATAAACGTGTAGATGCTGGTTTGAAGCACTGTTCTTTACACATTTCCTTTAGGGAGTTCTTCAGACTCTCACATGGCCACGGAAACACTATAAAACAATATTTAAACTTTCCACAATTATTGTAATGCATGCCAATGTGATGCTTATTTTTATTTCAGTCAGCTGTTGGCTACTTGGTAAAGCACAGGTTTTTAATTATAAGGTCATATTTCGGTGCCCAATGGTTTGACACAAGCTGTACAATATATTCCAATAGATGACTACCATGTAAAGGATTACAATATGTAGAGACATGATATTTGTCATGGGACTGTTTCCACTTTGTATTAGAGTGCTGTCTGTTTACAACTCTTTAAAAGTAAATTGTTGAATTGCATTATAATCATCCTAATCATGCAAAGAAGTGGCTTTGACTCATGTTTGATCATTTTCAATGAGAAAAAAATTCTCTTCAGTAATGAATCACAAATTTGTCTTTTCCACATTTTCTTTCAGAGACCATAGAACAGCATACTAGTACCTGCTTTCACGTACAAGCGTCTTCGTAAAATGGCATAGAACAGCCGACAGGTTATTCAATTCTGGAAGGTGTTTTTTTTTGCTCACTGCTGCCGTTTTCCTGTGGATGTCTTTAGTCTGTCAAAACCTATTTCTCCCCAGCGCAATTGGATTCCCAGACGTCCGTCCTATATTTAAAACGGTTCATTAATCCCTGGTTGCTGTTTCTCTTGTTGCAATGAGATGTTCTGTCCCTTGGCGTTCACAGGAGGGAGTTTCTGTAAACAGGTCTAGCGGCGTTCACACCGCCCTCTACAGGTCAAACATAGAAGTGCCTGTGGTGTCGTTTAACTGCTGTTCCGTGCAGTAGAGTAGAGTGCAATTTATATGGGGTCAGAACAATTTCATTAATAATGAATGCACAGAGAAGGATTTACAAATGTATTTAGTCTCTTCTCACAAATACATTTAAATGCACACACAAATGGATATTGGTATGTATAAATTTAAAATAAATCCATAAACAAAAATAAGTTTCACAAATGTGTCGTGTTTTAAATGAATCCATGAATATATGAATTTAAAAAATATTTGCAATTTTCATCAAACGTTAGATCCAAATACATTTTTGATGAAAATTACAAATATATTTTTAATTCATATATTTATAGAACATTTATTTAAAACAAGACACGTGTGTGGATCAGAAATGTGTTTGTGAAACTTATTTGTTTATGGATTTATTTTACATTTATACATACCGATATCCATTTGTGTGTGCATTGAAATGTATGTGAGGAGTTATTTATTTATATTTTATCAAATTACATTTGTGAATCCTTATCTTTGCATTCATTAATACTGTTCTGACCCCATACCTTTACGCTTTTATTTGTTTTACCAATTGGTCATTTGAGTTGTCGTTCTTGCAATACTGCAATAAAGAGAATAAAATGTTCTTGATGTCTTTTCACTGTCACCACTGGACATTTCAGCACATATGAACCAATGTCAAAACGACCCTTGTTAAAGAGCAGTACAACAAAGAAACGACAAGTTGGGAGGAAACTTTAATTTATAACATTGTTACATTGTGACTAAGCGCCTAACATAAATACAAGCCAAGTTAAGTCCAGTGCAAATCAAATTACCAGTACAGGATCATCAAATGTCAGACTTCTTGTATATTTCTTTTTTAATCAGGATAATAAAATAGCCACAGCAACGATAAAGTTTATATCATGTAGAGCTTTATCCTACATCGTGTTGTAATTCATGAACTGTTCCAACCCTCAGCTATATGATACACACGACTGCAAGCAATGAATCCCATGTCTAGTGCAGAGGAAGTAGGTCATTCCGTTTTTTTATTCATATTTGTAAATACGCAATACTTAAACGTGCCTTCAAATTGAACCAAAACTTATTTTACTAAAATAATGTTACTGCTCATCAGTTTCAAGAATCACACAACTTTAAAACAAAAGCATGTTACTATTCTATCTAGAATATGGAAAAAATGACATGAAATAATACCCCATCAAAGAGGGGTAAAGTATTTACAACGGTAACAGCCGGCCTCACCAATACATCAGGCTACTGAGAAATCACAACTTTAACCAATACACAACAGGCTATGGGCTGTTTGGAAGCAAGAGAACACTGCAGAAAATCTTTGAACGATTAAAATATACCATTCTTTAGGATTTCCTCCAACAATGACAACAAAGGGATGAATCTAAAGCAGACTTGAGCCATAAGCCAACATCATACGTCATACAACTAGATGGGCTTGAAGAAATAAAACATTTATTTAGACTTTACACTATAACATGTGACATGTGAGCTAAAATTGGCTTTTGTTTATTCATTGTAATATCCATATTCTTTAGTCTTTTCTAATGAGTAAATACCCTTTGGGTACATCGGGTATGAAGCCATCTTCTGATGTCCGCATCACATCAAGAAAACCATCCCCAAGCAAGAGTTTCTTTTTAACTTTAGATCATTAAAATGATGTGGTCTAGTGTAGGCCTGCTTGTCAAACCTAACCTTTGTTCACTTGACGTCAACGACATTAAAACACATGAGACGGACGGAGCGGGCGGTGCTTAGGCGACGGAGGACGCCTCAGTCGAAGTCTCGGTTGACCAGGACCAGCGGCGCCACCAGGGTCCACACGTAGAGGGCCATGCAGATCCAGCTGGAGCACATCTTGACCCACACGGCGGGCCAGCGGCTGGTCATGGTCTGGTAGTCGGCCTCAGGGCTGCACAGAGAGAGCGGATGGACATGAGAAACCTCCACAACATATTCACATGCACAGCCTCCACAGGGTGGAATGGAGGCCGCTACAGCTGCTCAGCTCAGGCTCAGAGTAGAAAGGGAATCCAATACATTTGGGGAACCTAAAAGTAATTATGGCAATACAAGTATACAAAAATGTGCAGGTATGTATGGAAATTAATCAAAACTGCATATAGAAATCGACATAAAACAGACAAACCGAAGTAGGAAGCTATAAACACACAGCCATTATCCATCACTCCTGAGCCTCTTCTGAGGGGGGAGAGGGAGGGCAGACCTCACCTGTACCAGTTGGTGAGGGTCATCATGATGTACAGCGAGGCAAGGAACAGCATGAAGTGGAAGAAGGAGTAGGAGTAGGTGACCCCATCCTTCTCGTTGTCTGTGGCCCGGGACTGCCCGTCGCTGCCGCCCTCCTGGAAGTTGTCGGAGTGCGGCCCGTCCTCCATCAGAGCCGACTCGTCGCTGGCCAGGGTCAGCTTGTTCATCTGCGAGGTGGACGAGTTGCGGATGCTAGGGCAAAGAGGAGGACACGACGATACCACTGGTTTAGCCGACGCCTCTCTCCAAAGGGTTTTAGATATCGTCAAGGAGCAGTTAGGAATCTTTAGCCTCCTCAACAGCAGCTTCAATAATTTAAAACAACTCTCACACAACCTACAGTGTTTAATAAATGTACAATGCTACCATCTATACATTTACTATAGTACGCTTTCTATCCGAATGTATGGAACCCCAATGAAAGGTCCCAACCCCACGAAGGAGGAATGTGCTGGTCCTCACCTGGAGTAGAGGACACACATGAGGAAGAGGAGCAGCCCCACGATGCCCTGGGCGTCCCACCACTGCACCGTCGCGTGCTCCTGCCCCGCCGGGGCGGTGCTGTTTAGACCGATGATCCCCAGGAGGCTGGGGTTGCAGTTCCTGTCTGTGAAGACACCTTCAGTGAAGCCCACCGCAGCAGCAGCAGAGACCCCCACCCAGAGCCTGGGTGGGGCAGCTAAACAAATACACTGCCTCTTCCTCAAATGCGCCTCGATTTCAGGGCTGACTTACCGGGCTCATTGGTCATGGCGGACCAGGTGAGGTACATGGTGTAGAGGGTGACCAGAGACGACTGCAGTAGGCCCGACCGCGGCTGGGACTCCTGCAGCAGCACAGAACAATGGACAATGGTATCGTGAGGCTGCTGTGAAGTCCACCGTCGAGTGTTGAGCCCATGGGCTGCAACTAGAGCCTCCGGAGAGGGGAGGACCAGGAGATCAGCGCCGTTTGGGGGGGGGGGATAGTTCCCTGTAGAGACTCACCTGGATCTGAGGCAGCACTGACACCACCGAGGCGCCCAGGCACAGCAGCATGTTGATGCTGATGAAGACCTTGTTCTCGGTGCAGCCCTCGGGATGCGTGTAGTACACGTAGAACACCACAAGGGACACCAGAGACACCAGGTAGTTGAGCGTGGTGGCGGACAGCAGCGCTGCAGGGAGACATGAGACAGCCAAACTTTGGATATGAATTTGGTTTTGGCTGCTGCTACTACCACCACTACTTCTGTAACAGTTTGGACAGCCAACGGCCTCTATCAAGTAATAAAACAAAACAGCCATGTGTTCATATTACTACGGCCACTCCACTCTGTTTTAAGCTTGGTTGTGTCGCACTTAACCTTGCAGAACTCGAGAGGGTTATCTTCCATGTATGAGATAAGCTGTGTGTCAGCTCAGCTTACCTGCATACCAACAGCGCGAGTTTCCCTCCTCCATCTTCTCCACCCAGGACTCATTCCAGGAGTGGGCGAAGTCGATGAGCAGCACCAGCTGGATGAGGATGAAGCAGAAGGCCCCGGCCATGCCCACGTAGAACCACACTATGGGGGGGGAAGAGGGTTTACAAAACACACCAGGGTCCCAACCCCGGCTGAGGGCGTCTGTGTTTGCCTTGGAGACTGAGCGCGTCCCCACCCCCTCTGTCCTTCCGAACGTGCGCAGACGCCTCATTCCCGCCCCAGCCGCCCCCTCACAACACAACAAGCATGGAGGATACCGGTAAAGATAACGAGACGTTGGCGGGGGACTAAATTGTTTCAAAGAGGAGAAACAACAGCTCCATAATATGGAAATGGTTCGGGTTTAAAAAAACAGATGAGCAGCAGCTGCAGGTCATCTGTAGAGAGCGTCGCAAAGCCGTTGCGGTGGAAGCACGACAAATCTGTGCCACCATTTACAGCAGCGGCACAAAGTGCAGTATGAGGACTGCGTAAAACTCTGTTGCTGTGCTGCTGCATCACGGGCCGCGAAAGCCTCTTCTGCCCCGAAACAATGTCTTTTGCAAGCCTCCTTCACTCGCAGTGAGCCATATGACAGGAAAACCGCAAAGTGGCGATATATCACTAAAGCGGTGGCCTACCACATCGCAAAAGACATGATCCCGGTCGCAACGGTGGGCCAGGATGGATTCAAAAAGTTGCTTCACACATTGGACCCATGGTACAACTTGCCAAATCGAAATTATTTGAAAATGAAAAACTGTTCATTCAATTTAACATTCTAGCACTTGGCACATGTGCCAGCCAGAGTTCCTTAATGGCACAACCAATGTTCTAACTGGCTATTTGTGTAACCTTCAAAGTGTCCATTTTGTTGAAAATAACGATACAAAATCACGTGTTTTAATAAAACTGCTTACAACATCTCACATGTGGCTTTTGATTTACAAAAAAAAACATCTAACCCCCCCTATAGAAAATATCGAGATATATATCGCCATTCAGCCCAAAAATATCGGGATATCATATTTTGCGCATATCTTGCAGCCCTAATTCCAATACTTTCAATCGTTGGTGAATCACTCTTTAGTGTCAATGAATCAAGGTAATGGAAAGGAGCGACGACACCTTGTAGGTTACACAGACGCATGAATGGAAACGAGCAACCATTAAGAGTGCATTCCACTCCTGTCTTACATTTGGATCTGTAAAACAGACTAGTTGGAGGAGAGAAGAGGTGTTTTTGGACACCTCTCCATGAAGATTAAAGAGAAGTATGTTGTATTTTCAAGGGGTTGACAAAGTGCAACACATTAGTTTCCCAGTCAAGACCCGTAATAGTAATGGTTACCAGTAGTGAAGGATCCCTCGGGGATGAAGAAAGCTCCGACGGTGATGGCAACAACCGTAGCAAACTTAAAGAACCAGAACCTGGAGAGGGGCAGAGGAGACGGGTTAACCCTGACTCATAGTGGAGAAAAGAAAAACCTCAACATGTTGGAAGGACACACCGTTGATCTTTTTGTTCTGAACACGTTTTTGTATCAAACATGAATGCATCTGTGCATTAAAGACCCCTCCCTTGGAAACACTTGAGTGGTACTAGCATGGAAACACATGTCGTTGTGATGCCATGAGGAGGCCCATGCTGCATGGAGACCCATGGTGGTCGTTGTGCTGCCCTTTGGGGGTCCATGCTGCATGGAGACCCACGGGGGATCTTCAGTGGTGCCCTGTGGGGTCCATGCTGCATGGAGTTATGCCCTTTGGGGGTCCGTGCTGCATACCCGTTGTGCAGCGAAGCCCGCGGGTCTTGGCTGCTGCGGACCTTGATCATGAGCAGAGAGAAGAGCAGGAAGAACATGGCCATGCCGAAGCAGGTGCGGTACACCGCCTTGTAGCCCACCAGCACGTCACAGTTCACGTGGCCCTTCACCCCAGGCAGCGATGACCCCATCCCTCCTTCGCAGAAGCCGGGGATCTGTAGGGAGTGGGGGGGCAGAACGGCTGATCAATCCATCTGTATTGATAGAGCACTTATCACGCAAAACATCAAAGGAACCAGGTTTACAATAAGTAGAGAGCAGAAATACTGTCAACTCATTTTTGAAGAGGCGACACTGACACTGGCGTATGCGAAAAACGCACCAATCCTACTGAATGCCGATTCCAACGAGACCGTCTGCATAACTATTGATCAATGCTCGTTATGCGACCAGATTTCAAAACACCCTGAAATGTCAAGAGGAAGAGGCAGAGCAACAAGAAACAAAAACAAGAGACGAGAAAAACTGAGCTAGAATGAACAGGAAAACACATGAGGTGATGAACGGAAAGCTACTGCCCACAAACCATGGACCATGTTTAACCAGAGGGAGGTCTTATTTCTTATTATAATCTATTTACTAATACTGCTACTACTACATCTATTATTACCATGGCTGTACGCATTATTACTACTTCTTTTTATTATTCTTACACGCTACTATATTTATCACAATTACTACTCTATGAATTATAAAGACTGCTCAACCTATTATTACTACTACTTTAGTTATCATAACTACTGCTCTGTATTATAACTACAACTGTGTATTATATCTGCTACCCTTAATTATACTGCTCTGTAAATCATTACTATATGTATTACAACTACTGCTCTGTGAATCCTTACTACTATATATATTATAACTACTGCTCTGTGAATCATTACTACTATATGTATTATAACTACTGCTCTGTGAATCCTTACTAGTATATGTATTATAACTACTTCTCTGTGAATCATTACTACCATATTGTTACTACTGCTCTGTGAATCATAACTACTATATGCATTATAACTACTGCTCTGTGAATCTTTACTAGTATATGTATTATATCTACTTCTCTGTGAATCATTACTAATATATGTATTATAACTACTGCTCTGTGAATCCTTACTAGTATATGTATTATAACTACTGCTCTGTGAATCATTACTAATATATGTATTATAAATACTGCTGTTGAGTAGGGGTTGAGTTGCCTTGCAGGCAGATTGGTGTTTGCTGCTGAAAGCAGAGTACTGCGGGTAACGACGAGCCAAGATGAGATGATATACTTTATTCATCCCAGACTGGAACCTCCCCCTCCTCAGTTTCAGATGGGAGTGTTAGCAGACTGTCTCCCCTCCACTCAGTCCATAGGTAACCAATGGACCCACGAGCCACATGTAGTTTGTCGGCATGGATTCAGTCGTTCCGTATTTAGTAATTACGTATTGTGTACTGCGTCTATTTAATGTGTACATATGTTCGCCCCCTTGTTTGTGAAAATGTAAGACAATTAATATCCATCTTTCTATAGCTGGGAGGCAGAATGTTGAGGATAGCATCAGGTATTAGTGATAGAAAATGTTAAATCCAACTCCTGTTCTTACGTTGTTGAGATGCGCCTCCATGCCGGGCATCAGCATGATGCAGGCCACGCCCACGCCCAGCATCAGGAAGAAGGCGTAGATCAGCCGGGTGACGGTGGAGTTGTTCCCACTCGGACAGCAGCGACAGAGTAGGCAGGGCGCGCTCCCACACAGACAGGGGATCTGAAACACGCATACCGGTCAATAAGGCTGTGGAGGGCGGCCTCTGGACGGAGATGTCCACGTTAAAGGTGATCTTTTCTTGTGTGATGGCTCAGCCTGTTAGCCAACATAACGACAGAAACTGTTTATCAACATGACCTATGGTCACTGGTACAGCACCCAGTCGAAAATGCCAAATTTTATGGTAGCTTTGGCATTAAGATGAGTTTTGATCAAATAATTAATTCATTTTCAAAATCTATATAATGTATATCATGTCTAGGTAGTCAGTTATCCCAACGTTGTTTATCATTGCCATGGTGATTCATATGGACACCAAGACCCTTTCGACCGTGCAGCTTGCATGCGTCTTGTCCTGATGTTTTGTGTTGAGGACCACAATGGAAATAAGTAATGGTCAATGAAAATAAAATAATGGTCAAAATGGTGACATGCCCTTTAGGAGATTTAAAGAATCCTGTGCAATTCATTAGAGAGAGGTCTGATTCTCAGATACGATTGTTGGATAGGTGGAGTGCAGGTCTTTGAAGGAATCCAGCTCAAATCTCAATAGTGGGTCTCGAGATGGAGAATTCCCCACGGTCCCTAGCTCGCAAGGATCAAGAATTCTGTTTCGTCTTCCTTTTTACTTAACACTTCATAAACCTTTAAAGCAGAACCATTTTTTTTTTTTGCCTTGGATAACAAAATGTATACATCTAAAATAAAATTTGGCAAAGGATCTTTCCGAAAAAACATCCCAACACATATTTAGTTGTTTAGGTTGTAGGTTGTGTTGGGTGGTTGTACAGTCAATGCCTTTCTCTGCCTGATTTTCGCATTTTATAAGTGTCAAGTGGTTATAAGTTGGAAAGAGGTGCCGCCCTTCATGTATTGTCTAGTCTGAAAATAGAAGAGAAACGGTGTCTTGGCAATAAAATGTGTAATTGAGTGACTTAAAGTGTATGCTTCTATAGAGTGAGAAAATCCTGCAACAGCAACTTGCATCCAACCGCAATTCCTCAAACCCACAAGGATGACACCAATGCAACGCATATTTTGGTCCCTCCAGCGAGAATCGAAAAGGACCTCAATGTTATTCACGACATGGATATGGTCCATGTTATTAACGACATGGATATGGTCCATGTTATTCACAACATGGATAATATGTGCCATGTTATTCACAACATTGATGTGTTGCATGTTATTCACAACATCGATATTTTCTATGTCATCCACGACATGTGTATTTCCATGTGATCCAGGACATGGATCTGTTTACGCAGTCTTATATTACGCAATGTGTACAGTCACAGCTGCTGCCCATGATACACAACACGTCCATATCAGAGACACTTTTTGCGCAACACTTCAAAAAACCGAGGACAATAACAACATATCGGCTATACTCATCACCAACAAACATTTTGAAATTAAGTTAATCATAAGCGATGTTTTTATTGGGTTTGATTAAATCCCAGGGACACACACTGGGTGGGCCATCGAACCCTCTGCACATCCAGACAAATTATTAGACATTCAGTGGTTACTGATTCGATTCAGTGGTAACTCGGATTCGCCCACAGCGATCCACCCGTGTCTAGATCCAACCGGGCCCGGATCCACCCGCAGGGCTTCGGCAGGTCTTCTGTCTGGTGGCGGATGACTCGATGCGCGGCGATACTCTGTTCCGCTGCATCGCGCGTTCTGTTAATCTACAGCGTTTCTTCAACCTAACTCTACGTGGGCTACATGTTTACGGTTGGTTCAGTATTTTACTCACCCAGCTCGCCATGGAGCACAGCCCAAGAACCGCTCCCATTATGGCCTCTGGATGATTCTCTAGCGATCTGAAGATGGAGGGCAACAATAACCTCGATCTGTTTACAGATTCTGCCCTTTTCCGGTTATAAGCGGGGATCAGTCTCTACGTCACATCCGGGACGCCTCCCCACGGTGAAGAAAAGATGAAAACAAGAGAACCAGCGTGGCCTTTTAACATGTCTGTGCTGCACTGGATAATCTACTGCAGATATCCCTAATCTCATACGTCTTTGTTCCATGACACATATATATGTATCCACATCATAGATGAATGTGTCACATCGTTACATGCAACATATGTATATGTCACATGCCACATCACATATATGTCCCATAAAACATGTCTCATATCAAATAATATGTCACATATCACATACATATTTCACATATCTCATATCATATGTCACACACACACACACACACACACACACACACACACACACACACACACACACACACACACACACGCATGTATATATATATATATATATATATATATATATATATATATATATATATATATATATATATATATATATATATATATATATATATATATATATATATATATATGTGTTATATATGTTATATATATATGTTATATATATGTGTATATATATATTCATATAAATAAATATCCCATATCACATGTATATATGTCACATATCAAATAGATGTGTCCCATATCCACAACGGCATTCCTAGGACAAATGCGGTCACTTTTGCTCTTCACGTTTCAGTTTTTTTTTATGGTATTTATGAACCAGATTCGATATCCCTCACTGATATCGGCAACGTTCTATTGCTTAGTCAATTGTATAATTTTAGATATCTGTAACACATACATTTTGAATAGTGAGATTGAAACATATTATGCCATTTATGTTTATGGGGTTTCTAATATTCCTTTGAAGATATCTGCAGAAAAATAGATGAATTACCATGAACATATTCAAATAAAATAGAAGTATTGATGTATTAAAAGAGGAGAGTGTGTCTTATTTTTAAGTGTAGGGACAATATATGTTACTGGGAGTAGTAATTTTGCATATTCGTTTAACCTGTTCTGATAAAATAGGCGTACTAATATCCAACAAAAATAGGTGTGTCATATTGCCCGGTGATATCTGTTATTGAGAAGGACTCACTGAGGCACGAGACATAAAGCGAATGAAGAAGAAAGATACGTTTACTATTCAAATATTCACATAAAATAGAAAAAGCACTTCTATCCAATAATAAAGAAAATGTCTCTTATTATTATTGTTATATGTAATTGCTTGAGAGACACATGGTCACATTGCATAAGAGCTTTTTGCTTTTTAAAGAGATGAATTTACACTCATATCCTAAAAAAAAATGTCTACCTGATTTTCTAGTGTAGGGTAATATATGTTATTGATAAGGAGTCACCACCACGGCACATGACGAGGATTTTTTTTAGTATTGCACGTTTGCAATCAACTTGCTTCCTTTATGAGAAATGACCGCAGGAGGGCGCTGTGGAGTGTGTGTGCGCTCCTGAAACGACCAGCTTCCGCAGTTTCATAATTTCGACATCCCTGTCTGCCTGAAAATAAACACGCACTATCCAAATATTTATATCCAAACAGAATATCCCCTACCTCTACCCGCAGCCGGAGCAGGGATAGGACGGCTAGGATATGGACGGGCTGCTGATTTAAAACAATAATCAAGTTCTAGAGATGTTTTGACACTGACATACCTGTAAGACAGTACAGGTATATAACCTATTTTACACGGGCTGTTACAGAGGGACGAAACTGCTGCATGGTGTGTTTTCCCTGGCATCATCACATCGTTTTCCACGTGAGGATATAGAGTATCATCTGCAGTACTCATTGTCACCACGTGGTGCCGCTGTTATCAAGGCTGAGTAGGTCGTCCCGTCCTCCCTGGGGACTGGGGAGGAAGGGAGAGATTACAATGTCGACGGGCTGCTCTCAGGCAGTCCCACACCAGGATAGCTGATCACGGGATTCCTTCACCGCAACATCGACCTATGTCCCTTTGTAGACGTTCACTCGACTCGTTGGGTAAGTCATGCCTCATCCTTTATGATGTAAATCATCCGCAGGGTGAGTGATGTGTGTGGGGCTATTCGTCCTTTTTGCGGATACATTGGATCTCTCCAGTGGAGCAGCATGAGCGGCTGTAGTACAATCATACACCGCTGAGAGGGCAGCCCACGGCAAGGTCTACTGAGTGCATTATCTCATCTGAAGGACTGGCTGTGGTCGGTCGGAGGGCAAAAGCGTAAATCAACCAAAACCTTCACCGCTCGATTTAAATTGCAGTCGTGATTCAGGCAGTAGGCCACCGATAACACACCATCTAAGGAGATTACAGTGGTTTAAAGAAAGCCTGAGGATCTCAGAGGACGTGCGTCCCTATTGTCCCGAGTGGCTTTGGTCTGTGGCCACCTGGACACATCCTCCTAAACGGGGAATCGGACACCGATACGTCCTTCTCGTTACTTCGTGCCCACCCACTGTCGTGTGGTCCTACCCCCCCCCCCCCCCCCCCCCCGCTCCCAGTCGTGCAGACCCAGGTGGTCCTACCCCACTTGTCGTTCAGACCCAGGTGTTCCTACCTCCCCGTCGTGCAGCATAAAAAATGAAAACGAGAGACTATCATATATAATGTATGATAGTCAAGGGATATTGTACACCATCCTTGCATTGTCCTTCATTGTTGGTATTTTGCGTCCAATAAACCAAAGCCTTTAGTGTGTTTCGTTCTTTATCAATGTCAACAACAGTCTTTTTTTCTTTGGAGATCATATTGTCCGGAGGTGAGGGCGCCCTTGTGGTCGAATAATCATCAATATATTATGATTATCGTTGTTGCTGTTATCATTATTAGTGTTATTATATATTATTATTAGTAGTAGTAGTAAAAGGACTTTTATTAGTATTTATAAGATTATCATCAGGTATATTAGAATAGGTTTCAGATGTGACAGGGCCTTAATACCAAAGTTTCCAAAGCGTCCATCTCCACAGAGAAGCACGATGAAGTTAGTTTTATGATGGAAAAATTGACACACCATCACGGCTGCCTCTTCCTCAGGCAAGGCAACAATATATTGGATTCTGTCACTGTGTGCAGCTTACAACACATGCTTAGCCATATGCAATACCACAGGTGGACAGATTCACTCTTCCTAAGTGTAATACTATGTGAGGACATTCAGGGTAAGACATAGGGTTAGAAAAAAAGCAACTGAACACTGTAAGTGTTGCTTCTGAGTCCATGGTTGTCAACACAGCATTCAGAAGGGTATATGGATGTTATTGCAGTACTATCTGGGTCTTGTGAACATCGATTCTTTCAGAATTAAGAGCAACAGGCGAACTGTGAGAGAAGTTGGAATAGCACATCAGTAGAAATGTAATGTCATAGGAGGCTTTTGAACAATGATGTCCTGTGGTTGCTTGGCAACCCCCAGGCTCATCATGTAGATGAAAGAAGAAGGTACACGGTGTGAGGTACCTGTTGACATGGCAACCATTTCTACCATGGCCTTTCACAGTGTTGAACCTTTTATACAATTAATTTTTAAAGTCAAGCAAAAAAACACACAGACAGGCTCTATGCTACTCTCCATTGATTGATCCCACAAGGGATCCTGTCCATTATTAGGCATCCTGTTGCCTTGACCCAGTTCACTCAATGCACACTCAGCTGCCCTTCCGGTAGTGTTCAGTAGTCTCTCTCTCTCTCTCTCTCTCTCTCTCTCTCTCTCTCTCTCTCTCTCTCTCTCTCTCTCTGTCTCTCTCTCTCTCTCTCTCTCTCTCTCTCTCTCTCTCTCTCTCTCTCTCTCTCTCTCTCTCTCTCTCTCTCTCTCTCTCTCTCTCTCTCTCTCTCTCTCTCTCTCTCTCTCTCTCTCTCTCTCTCTCTCTCTCTCTCTCTCACACTCACACTCACACACACACACACACACACACACACACACACACACACACACACACACACACACACACACACAAAATAACTCTCTCATTCTGTCAACATTTTCTAAGTTTTCTTCCAAATAAATATGTGTAAGTGTATTGAGGATTAACTGGCTGAGTGTGTGTGTGTGTGTGTATTCCTGCCTTCTGCTAGAAAGGTTCAGACACACACACACACAAACACACACATGCACACGCAAACACAAAGCTGGCAGCTGGGCTATAAGGGAAGTTCATAACTTGGCAGGACCGGGCTGTATTACCTCCTAACCATGGTTGAAGGTATTGGTTGGTTCACAGAAAAAGTCCAGTTTCAAAATGAACATGACTAATGGTTCAATACTTTTCACGATTGTTTTTCAAGGTAAACATACTGTCATGTATCACTACACTCTGAACATCCCGCTTTTAAAAAACAATCCGTGATATTATTTTGCAAGTTGCACCTACAATTATATTATAGCCCAGCTAGACAGATACAAGAAGAACCCAACACTGAATATTTTGGTGAAATAATGGTGTCTATATTTCACCAATCCTTTAACTAGAGAAAATGTTGGAGAGCACACTTTGATTTGGCGTCTGATGTGACCTTTAGGCCAAGGTTCTGCTGCAGCTTCATGCTAGTCCTATAAAATATAAATCACGACAAGCTGCGTTACGGTAACACAATAAATCTGGAAACACACACGCACACACAAACACACACACACAAACACACACACACACACACACACACACACACACACACACACACACACACATACACACACGATGCCCCTTGAAACATTAAATATCCCCATATACTTACCATATACTACAAAAGATGCGCTTGATCAGATTATAAAGCTGAGTAATCCCTTTAACCTTTTGCTGGGAGAATATCGGCTGACATTTAGTTTGCATTGCAATAGCATCAAACAACTAGTCGAGTAGGATGTAGCAGTAAACATCTAGTGGGGTAGGATGTACCAGTAAAGAGGTTAAGAAGGTAGGATGTAGCAGTAAACAACTAGTAAGGTAGGATATAGTAGTAAAGAGGTTAGGAAGGTAGGATGTAACAGTGAAAAATTTGTAAGGTAGGATGTAGTAGTGATGAAGAGGTTAGGAAGGTAGGAGGTACCACTAAACAACTAGTAAGGTAGGGTGTAGTAGTAAAGAGGTTAGGAAGGTGGGATGTAGCAGTAAACAACTAGTAAGGTAGGGTGTAGTAGTAAAGAGGTTAGGAAGGTAGGAGGTAGCAGTAAACAACTAGTAAGTTAGGATGTAGTAGTAGACAGCTAGTAAGATAGGATGTATCAGTAAACAAATAGTAAAGTAAGATGTAGCAGTAAACAGCTGGTAAGCTAGTATGTAGCCGTAAACAACAGGTAGGAGCAGTAGGATCTGGACCAGGATAGATAGGATCTCAGAGACTCAGGGGAATCCTTAATTGCTGTTAATTTTTTGGGGGGGTAAAATAGAATTGATTTAGTTATTATGACTGAATCTTCATAAATTTAAACTAGAAAATGCACTTCCTGCAGAAAATGCGGTGAGTGCTGTAGTACATTGTGAGGTTGAAAATATTTTTTAATAAAGCCACATAAATGAAGACATAAAGAAACCTTAAATGGCTTAAATCAAGGGAAGGGATTTGAACAAAAATTCTAAAGTCTAAATGGAGTAAACAATGTAAACATGTACACCATTGAAGAAAAAGTAAATGGCTGGAAACAAATAAAGTTACCGCTGAATGAAAAGCACAAAGCATTGCTAAAAATGCAGAAATGTAAAATGAATTGAACTAAAGAATCTGAAACGTCAAATGTATTGCCCTGCACTGTGTGTGTGTGTGTGTGTGTGTGTGTGTGTGTGTGTGTGTGTGTGTGTGTGTGTGTGTGTGTGTGTGTGTGTGTGTGTGTGTGTGTGTGTGTGTGTGTGTGTGTAAAATTATCTAAATTCACCTTATTCCGTGCGTAAACAAAACTGCCATATTGGTTCTGTTTTGTGTTCTATCTTCCGGTTGAGCAACTCTGTCCGTTATCGTAGAGTGGCACAATACATTAGCAATTTTAGTCAAGATGACCAGCATTATTTGTTCCGAGCGGGGCTGCCATAACAACTCGAATAAAAGACGGGTGTCCTTGCAACAATACGATGCGATGAGGACCGGCGTATGTGGCTAAAGGCGCTACATTTGAGGGAACCCTCCGAAAAAATCCTACTCTGTTCTTTTCATTTTGTGGACGGCAGACCATCAGACCAACACCCATACCCCGAGAAATGGTTGGGATATGTTATTCCTCCAGCGAAAAAGGCTTGTCGGTTGCTTGTGAGGCTCCAAGGTAAGATAACATTTTAGCACTAACAGATATCAATATCGCTAGTCGTTAGCCAGCTTGCGTCTAGGTGAATCTTTGGTCTGAACTGGGCTAATGAGTATGATCAGCATATACCCGTAACTATGCCTTGGCTTGACCTCAACAAATGAACAGCATTAAAAGATAAGATCAGGTCGAAGCATTCTAATTTGATGTCCAAGACTGGCTATGTTGAAAGGCAGCAAAATGATTAACCTTATCGTTGATAACTTACTGATGTCTGTTATTTCAGGGTTAGGACTCTCAACCAGCTCTGCAATCCAGGAGACTGATGGGATGACACACCGTGATGCTTCTACACAGGGGAAGTATACATTCACGGAAGATCACATTTATGCTGTCAGTGACTCACTCCATTGTCCTCTCCTCCATGACCAGGCAACACAGTGTCCTGAACAACATCTTGTACACACGGAACTTCTCCGGAATGATCGGCTGTGTCTACTGTACACTGGGTTGTCAGTGGATGCCTTTGAGGCTTAATCCGATGACCTGAAAGAAGGATGCAGCATCTCTCAGCTACATCCCAAGGATCAACTGTTGATGACCCTGATGAAGCTCCGGCTGAGCCTATTGCAGGACGTCATCGCAGAGAGGGTGTTTCAGGCTGTGGTCAGTAGGAAAATCTCTCAGTGGCTGGACTTCATGGAGGAGAAGATGAGGTGCTATGTTCCATGGCTGCCCAGGAAGACGACCCAGGCAACGATGCCACAGAGCTTCAAGGAACATTATCCATTAACCACAAGTATAATCGACTGTTCTGAGACCCCTCTTCAAAAGGCTCACAATCTGTACTCAAGAGGAGTCTTACAGTCATTACAATGGACATAATGCAATCAAGTTCCTCATAGCTATTGCACCATGG
This sequence comes from Gadus morhua, assembly GCF_902167405.1. Lineage (NCBI taxonomy): Eukaryota > Metazoa > Chordata > Actinopteri > Gadiformes > Gadidae > Gadus > Gadus morhua. The sequence goes on from NC_044068.1 coordinate 19,748,407, forward strand.
GGTTTGATTAGGTTCATCTCTCCAGCATATGGTGGGAGATGCAGTGACAAGTTCATCACAGCCAACTCAGGGTTTCGGGAGTATCTGCGTCAAGGTGATGGCTGACCGAGGATTTGTTATCCAAGATCTTCTGTTTGAACGTAAAGTCAAGCTCGTCCTTCCAGCTTTCACCAGAAGAGGCCTTCCCTTGTCCGAAGAAGACACCATCAACACGAGGCGCATAGCCAACGTGAAAGGGTCATACACCGCCTGAAGAACTACAGAATAGTCTCTCAAACAGTGCCCATTAACCTTGCCCCGAAATTTGACAAGATTCTGACAGTCTGAGCAGGTCTACGTAATCTTCGTGGGGACATTATACAAGAAGATGAGGAATAAGATGTTCACTCAGTTATGTTAAATCAGTTGTAATGGTTACATGGTTAAATATTTTCTCTTGTTTATATTGTTCATTTTTACAAATCTATAACAAACTTTAACTAATATCTGTATTTTTATTCACAAACATGATGTCTGTCAGAGAGGGTCCATAAAATAAACTTCACACATTTGAGGTATTTGCTAAATCCTTTGATGTTTGAGTTAATGCTTTGACATAATAATAAAAACTAATTACATTAAAAACAATAGCCCCTAATATATACAAATAATTAAAATATGTACAAGTAGATAAGTAGTATAAAGTAATAATTTGCATAACTAAATATAACGCTCACAGAGCAACAGGCGACCTTCATTATACTCGTCTGAAACAAAAGGAAGCATGTCTCTGAAATAGAATGCTCTAGCCACAGTCTTTGCACAGAAAGCCTCATCATATGGGATGTGAAGCATTACCTGTTTTGAATGAGACCAAATCAGTAACTTGCATGCCTTTAGCTTTGTGCAGAACAAGCCAATTTGTACTTGCATGTAGAAGCCGCGGGTAATAATTTAAAATATCCCCATATGACACCTGAGGCCACCGCCGCATGTCATCCACCCACTCGTGGAGTTCATTAACCTCAGGTGGCGAAGTACAATCCCTTCATCCAAACTTTTGTCATGTTTTTTTGTCTCTACCCACGTTAGCCTCTCCATCTTAATTCGCCGGGTATTTCAATGTAGCTATGTAGCCGTAGCTAGCCGACCCGGAAGTTTCAACACAAAGCGGAAGACAATTACATTTAAAAAGGGGCGTGGCGGAATAAGGTAAATAGAGTGGGAAAACCCGCCCAATCTGGCAACACTGCCTGAACGTCATCGTGTTCCAATATCCACAGTTCCATGAGTACACTTAAACGAAGTACACTATCCGCACTCACTAAGTGCGCTTATTTTCAGATGTCAGTGTTATTCCAAATCGAATGCTCCCTGGTGCACTAACTGGAAATCACGATCACGACTGCCGGTGTCACACTAAATTTGTACCGGCTGCCAAATTTGTACCGGGCGCGTCATCCATGCGTAATCCACTCCAAATCTGCCTGGCAACAGATGATCGCTTCGTCCGTTGCCTGGCTACGGACGATCGCGTCGAATGACGTGAACATTCGCGAACCTTCTATCTAGCGATCCGTTATCTGTATTGTGCTATTTCGTCCTTGACCTGCTTTAAACACTCAGTTTACTTGCTAAATTTCATTAAACAATTAAATACAATACAAATATAAAGTAAAAACAAGTGTTATCTGTAATGATATCAACATCAGTTATTATGGTGCGGCCACACCAACCGCGTTACTCGCGTTGGATAACGCGAGTAACGCGCCTAACCTGACGCTTGACCAGTGTGTGGTGGTTCAACGCTTCCAACGCGTCAACGCGCCAACGCAGCTAGATGAGTCCATGTCCATACAAGTGAACGGAGCGTTCCCTCTTCGTCATAACTATCAAACCAAACATCCTTCACATTCACTGAGCGAACATTATGAAAGTAAAATGCACATTTCTCGCTAAAAATGTTTCCATAAACACATTTAATGGCGTAACTATGTAACTATTTCCACCCAGAATAAAGAAAGATGTCGGCCGTGGCTGCGCTGGAGTCCGAGGTAGGAAACCTAAACGCCGCCGTGTTTGGGTGCATGATAGAGTTTAGATCGGGTTAGATTAAATAATCTCGGATATAAATAACAATAATCGGGTTAAATAACTTCACATGGTGTGTCTGGTGTGTTTCCAGCATTCGTAGTGTTGATCAGCAGATATATAGTCCGCCAAGACGTTGAGGTTGCTTAGCAACCAGAGACTCTGTCTATGCAAGTGAACGGAGCGTTCCCTCTTCGTCATAACTATCAAACCAAACATCCTTCACATTCACCGAGCGAACATTATGAAAGTAAAATGCACATTTCTCGCTAGAAATGTTTCCATAAACGCATTTAATGGCGTAACTACGTTACTATTTCCACCCAGAATAAAGAAAGATATCGGCCGTATGCTTCTGTGCAAGCTCACTACTCTCTGCCAGTGACGTCGGGTCAAGCTCCACGCTGATTGGCCACGGCGGCTAAGCGTCACGCGTTGGAGCGTTGAAAGTTCAATTTTCTGAACTCCGGGCGTTGGTGCGTTGGGCGCGTTACTGCGTTTACGTGCGTAATTACGTGCAACTGCCGCGCCTAACGCCCCCAACGCAACGCTTCAACGCTTCAACGCGTGTACCGCGCCTAGACCAATGGTTCCCTATGCAAAAATGCCGATTTTCAACGCCCCTAACGCGAGCAACGCGGTTGGTGTGGCCGTACCTTTAGACCGTCACACGGAGCATGCGCAGTTGGATTGGCGCGCTGCATGTTGATGTCTGTTCCAAGATACATCGTGTGTTTATTAAGGAACCCAACAAAACATTACATTATCTAGCGATCCGTTAACTGTATTATGTTATTTCGTCTTTGGCAACATGAGCGCAAATGTTTTTTGAAACCTGCCCGGCAACGGACGACGCGATCATCTGCTGACAGGCAGGTTTGGAATGGATTACGTATGGATGACGCGCCCGGTACAAATTTGGCAGCCGGTACAAATTTAGTGTGACACCGCCACGGCTCCTCCCCCGCAATAAACATCCAGCTTTGAACGGTGAACTCTTTACGCCTAGCAGCTATAAAAAGCTATAAAAACTACAAAATGACTATGTGGAAAGCGCGCCGACTTTGGCTCAGCCTGGCTCTGCCCTCTTCCGCTACGTAGCTAAGATGGCTGCTGTTGAGTACGAAAATTGTGTACATCGCCACACACGATTTGACCGTTTTGAGTACACCATCCGGGTCCTTTCAGTACACTTATTTTCGATCTGAATCGGAACGCCCTACGTACTCAAACTTAGGCTAGTAAGTACGGATAGTATGGTTATTGGAACACGGCACAACTGAAAACGAAGCCGGTGTGAGTACCAGATGTGTTCGGCTGCCAGATCGGCTCGGGGTCCTGCGCTTACAGATGACGCATCGACACTTGACGTATCGACACAAGCCAACGGACAAAACCCGGAAGGGTTGTTTATAAACGGTGCTCAATCAGTTTTGGTTTTGATTTCATTGAACGGAGCCCGTTCTCTCACAAAGCCATTGGAATCATGTCTAAAAGCACTGATGAATGCATGTTTTTATTTCACATATGTTAAAGTAAGGATTGGCATTGTTAAAGTTAGATATTAAGACAATATTTTTCTAGTTTCTATTAATTGAAATGAAGAACTTGGTCATATGATTGATGAGATTTTATTTGCTCATACAAAACAGAATAAATAAGACAATACATTGATACCACTGAGGAACAGCTAAATGTCAATCCATAAAAAGCTGCATGTCTAGATCCCATGGTGAATTGAATTCATGAATGTGTTCATATTAGATATTCATCCTATTCCTTGATTATTATTTTTTTTTTATGATTTTCCAGATGAATGAATTGTATCCTTGCCTATACAACTAATAACAATAAAAAATGTTACATTTTCCTCGTGTCCACTAGGGGTATCTTTGCTCTATAATTTAACAAACATCTGTAAAATACTGACATATTTGTATATTATTATATATTTTTTTATTCATGTGGCCTGCAGTGGCGATATCGCACAGGTGTATTCCCACAGGCTCTGAAAACAACAGTCATCAAGCCATACCTAACTTAACATTTTTAAGCAAGATCATTGAAAAAGCTCTTTATCCACAGCTAAATAACTACTTAAATCACTGGATATACCAAAAATTCTCTTCAATTGAACAATGAAAAAACTGAAGTAATGGTCTTTGGTGCAAGGGATGAACCATTAAATGTCAGTGCACAGCTGTTATGTTAGAAAGCACACACCAAGAAATAAATCGTGGTGTAGTCATAGACTCAGACTCGAATTTCTAAAACCACATTAAATGCCATACTGAACTAACTGACTAAGGTGTAAATGTGAGATGCATTTTTGAGGGATTTTTTTTGGGGATTTATAAATAACAACATGAGAAAAAAAGGTCTGACAAAATCCCAATCCCAATGTATTGGTATTTTTGAGACTTTTGAAGGACTGATTAAATGCATTTTAATACCAATACTAGGGTTGGGCGATATGGACCAAAAGTCATATCTCGATATCTTCAAGCAGAATATCGATATAAGATAAATATCGATATTTGTCGAGGGGGGGGGGGGGGGGGGGGCGGCGGCGCTCTCCGCGTGCAGATTTGATTTTACTATTTCTACCATTCGGAATTGAATAGAGTTTGATGGTTGAATAAACCGTGGACTAGACACTGCTTCGCCTCGTATTTGAGAACATTAAAATATGTAACATCACGGCCAAAATTTGTGCGCCTCCGAAATATTATGAACCGTAACGACTGCGTGGGGGGGGCGTTGCATGTCATGTCTCATGACATGCTATTTTATGTATTCTTTAATATAGGTATTAGTGGGCAACTAACACAGTATTCAAAGACGTTCCCGAAATTCTGCCGTGGTGCAGAGTTACAGCCACTCCGAGCCAGTCGCACATTGAGCTTCCCCCAAATGCGCTGTTTCGGTGTCTGTCTGTAGCCCTGAGCAGCTAGCAGCCACGGTACCATGCGCTCTGTTTACAGTGGATGTGGCGCACATAGCCTTTAGCTGTGTTCTGTAAATATTCTAGAACACACGGGAGGCATGTCGCAGTTCATGTACTTCAGCGAGTCAAAGCCAAAGTTCCTTTCCCCCCAATTCCTTCTCAACCATGGCTCAGATAACCCCCACTACAGTCTCGTTGTGGAAATACAAGAGACGTCAAAGAACCGACAAGAAACACTTGCTTTAAAGTGTGTGTATTCACACACACGTGGCGCTCGCACGGTCGTGTCTCATTGGCGGGCCAACGTCTCTGGGCGTGCCAGGCAGAGTAAGGGCAGGAGCTTAGATGCTTTGTGACAAACCTAAAGACATTCCAAATCAGCGCGCTTGAGCCTCCGTTTTTTCAAAGGCGAGCAGAACAGCTAGTGCTCGTTTTACACCAAACGCAAGTTTTAGCCACTGGGGGACCATAGGCAGGCTAGGGGAACTCATATTTATGTTAGAAAACCTCATAAAGTGAGATTTTCATGTCATGGGACCTTTAATGTTTTATGTTTGGGTCTCGCGGAGTGAGAAACCTTGAAGTTACTGTGGAGTTACCGTTATTACTATAGCCTACCTACCTACCGTTTCGATTTACAATTACTATTCCTACCGTTCAGAATTGAATACAGTTTGATGGTTGAATAAACCGTGGACTAGACACTGCCTGCGCCTCGTATTTGAGAACATTATAATATATAATATCACGGCCAAAAGCTGTGTGCACCTCCGGAATATTATGCACAGAATGGCAACCCTTAGGTTGCGACAGTTTTTAAGCACTCTCTACAAATTACGTGATTTTGTAATTCGTCAGGCACCTTATATCCAAACCATTTCCATACTATGGAGCCGTTGGTCTTTCGCTTGCAAACAAGCTCCTCGGAGCTGCTTGTGCAGGCGGACTCCATAGCTGTGTTCGAAATCGTTCCCTATCACGGATATAGTGCACTATATAGGGTGCTCGCCATTTTGTAGTGGTGTTCGAATTCTCAGTGGTTAATTTCATGCACAATATAGTGCACTTAAAAGACCCAATGAATAGTGAACAATTTCGAACACGGCTCATGTTTCGCGACTTCAAAAAGTGACGTGAGTCAGTGGAGGGGGGGGGGGGGCAGGCAGAGACTGTGTGTGTTTGAGCCGGAGGCAGAGCGGGAGAGACATAAGCAGAGTTACGAAATAGCAGGCGGCTCGAAACTATTTGGAACAAATGTGCTGTAATTTCAACACAAATTAAATTATATCGATATTGACGATATGGTCTCGTTTTATATCGCGTTTGAAAAAATATCGATATATTTTAAATATCGATATATCGCCCAGCCCTAACCAATACCATTTAAGGTATTATTCTAAGCATTTGTATGACTTGGATTTATTCTATACATTTGCATAGCAATTAAATGACTTACTTGTAGATGTATGAAATCAATGCTTGTTAAAAACAACAGTCATCAACAGTCATCAAGTCACTTCTAAGAAAAGAACAATATAGATACATCACTCATGAACAATTATAGGCTAAATAACTACTTAGCCTACTTCGTAGCAATGAATACATTTACATGTCGCTGACACACCAGCTACTGAGTGACGCGCATGCGCATATGACATCGTTTACAGGAAGTGCGTCATTATTGCCCATCTAGGAACTCCGAGCCGATCTGGCAGCCGAACACATCTGGTACTCACACCGGTATTAAACTAAAACTGTGATTCTGAATAAAGTCTGAATTGTATCGAAATTCCGTTTGGATATTATTGAAGATACAAGTGTGTAGATTTGTTAAATGGTTTGAACGAAGGTAAACGGTTGAAAAATTGATTTAGTTACGTCTTAAACAGTTGGACGTACCATGTCCATTGACTTTCATGTTAAAAAAAAGATAATATTTTAAAAGTAGAATATCTTAAAAAGTATAAAATATTTAAAAAATGTGAAAATAATTCCAAGCTATTCTGAATATTTTAAAATTTGAATGGAGTCTCTAGGAGAAAAATTGAGGAAGGAGATAGGTCCCAAAGTTAATAGAGAATAAGAAAGAAAGAATAAAACTTATGAAGAACAATAGTTGAGCGCTGAATGCAGCACTCACCTAATAATCATTAGAAACGACTGAAAACGGATGCCTTGAATACTGTCTCGAAAAACCCATGCGTAGACTCTTACTGTACGGGATTTTTTATTTGATGAATGAAAGGAAACCTCTGAAAATAATTTGTTTTATTGTTGAGTCCACCACCTAGCTTTGGGCTTCCCATCTTCTCCACACTGCTTCAAGCCAAGCTAATCATGTAGGTCCACGGGATGGGACAATTGAACCAATGAAAACATGTGATTCAAGATTCAAGATGATTTTATTGTCATATGCACAACAATTACAGAGCAGTCGCTGGCAATGAAATTCTTTAGTCTTGGGCTCCTCCAACAGTGCAATATAAGAGACCGTAAAGGTATATGAGAAACACAAGTAGGAAAGCTGACACTTAAATAATAAAAAATAAATATGATAATAATAATAATAATAATAATAAAAATAATAAAAATCATTACAAAAACAATAGGGTTCCAACCCGTTGGCTTGGCCCCCTAATAAAAAGTAAGTGTATAAGAGGAACACAAGTAGGAGAGCAGGGACCTAAATGCAAAACTAAATAAATGTAAAATGTAAACAGACGTGTTTATCCAAGTGGCAAGTTATAAAGTGGCATGTTATAAAGTGTCATAGTGGTGAGCTAAGTAGCTTAGGAGTTCAGTAGCATAATGGCCCGATGGATGAATCTGCCCCTGAGTCTGGTGATGCGAGACCGGATGCTGCGGTAGCGTCTACCAGACGGGAGCAGCTGAAACAGTTTGTTACCGGGGTGATGAGGGTCTTTAATAATCCCGTTAGTGCACTGAGTGTAGAGGTCCTCCATAGATGGCAGCTCCGTCCTGGTAATGTGATGGGCAGCTTTCACCACCCTCTGTAATTTCTTACGGTTGAGTGCGGAGCAACTGCCGTACCAGGCGGTGATGCAGCTGGTCAGTATTCTCTCTATGGTGCACCAGTAGAAGTTGCAGAGTATCCTGGAGTCCATGTTGAACCTCCGCAGCCTGCGGAGGAAGAAGAGCCGGTGTCTTGCCGTCTTTGTGATGGCGTCGGTGTGGTGAGTCCGGGTAAGGTCCTCGCAGATGTGGACCCCGAGGAACTTGAGACTGCTAACCCTCTCTACTGTCGTCCCGTTGATGGTGATGGGTGGCGTGCCCGGCTCCCTGTCGCTACCTGTAGTTCTCAATCAGCTCCTTAGTTTTGCTGAGGTTGAGCTGGAGGTTGTTGTCCTGGCACCAAGATGTCTGGGCTCTCACCTCCTCTCTGTACGCCGTCTCGTCGCCGTCAGTGATCAGGCCGATGACGGTCGTGTCGTCAGCAAACTTGACGATGGTGTTGGAGCTGTGTGTGGCCACGCAGTCATGTGTGAACAGAGAGAAGAGGAGAGGGCTGAGCACACAGCCCTGGGGTGCGCCGGTGTTCAGAGTTCGGGTATCCGCACTGCCTGGGGTCTGCCCGTGAGGAAGCTCAGGATCCAGTCACAAAGGGAGGTGTTGAGCCCGAGGTCCATGAGCGTCACAGCGAGCTTGGAGGGCACAATGGGGTTGAATGTTGAACTGTAGTCAATGAACAGCATTCTCACATACTGTATGTGTTCCTCTGGTCCAGGTGGGACCGGGCAGTGTGGAGGGTGAGGGCGATGGCGTTGTCTGTGGACCTGTTTGCCCTGTATGTAAACTGCAGGGGGTCCAGTGAGTCAGGGAGGGAGGAGGTGATGAATGATTTGACTAACCGCTCAAAGCACTTCCTGACGATGGAGGTGAGTGCTTCTGGGCGGTGGTCGTTGTGGCAGGACGCTTTTGACTTCTTGGGGATGGGAATGATGGTGGACTTTTTGAGACATGTGGGGACCACAGACTGGAGCAGTGACTTGTTGAAAATGGCTGTAAACACACCTGCCAGCTGAACTGCACACATCCTGAGAGCCTGGCCCGGGATGCCATCAGGACCAGGGGACTTGTGTGGATTGATCATTTTTGAAGGATTTGCACACATCTGCTCCTGTTATTACTTGTGTGCAGGGGTCCTGGTCCATCCGTACTTCCAGAGCCGGAGAGTAGCTCTCAAAAAGTGCAACGTCACACTCCTTGTCCCTTGACAGTCTGTTATTGTTCGGTCAGGCAGTGTAAAGGCAGCTACCTCCAAGCTCAACATGTTGGCCATGTATTTGTTGTTCTGCGACCACTTCTGTCTCGCCTACACAATATCGGCATATGTTTGCGTCAATAATGATCCTTCAACTGATTTAGCACAATGATCTCACAAGCACAAGCACAAGTCTCTTTAGATAATATATTCTAATCAGAAAATATTTTAAGATAAATGTCATGAGCTGCTTTCTAACCATAAAAAAATACCTAAATGACAGGATTCAAACATCCTGTGGCATGATTACACACACACACACACACACACACACACACACACACACACACACACACACACACACACACACACACACACACACACACACACACACACACACACACACAAAGCCATGAGGGGAGGTTCTATTTTTAATAAGAAAAAGAATGAGCACCCTGTCAATCTCTCTAGAGGACGCGCCTCAAGTGTCCGCTAGCCTTACTCAGAGTTCATTCCCTGTCAACTGTTCACACCTGTGGCACAATTATGACAATCTCCATTCTCTACGTTGCAGGCGTGGGTCTCAGGCACTATTTACACACACAACTACCCACCTCAACATGGCCTTTGTATGAGTGATCCTCACACCTTCCTGGCTCTCTCTCACGTGCCCTGTGTCTCACGTGCCCCCCGTGATCAGTCATCAGTCCTGCCAATGCCGTTGCCAAGGCAACAATTTCCATCCCAGGAACCATGAAGACTTTGGATTAGGGACAATACAGATGTTCAACTCTCATTCAGGGAATGCAGGTTGAACTTGTACATATGCAGATAAAAACATCATTCATATTATGTTTCACGCAAACCTTTACCAATGGATCACTAGCATTTGTAGATAAATATAATTTTAATTGCCAATATGTTTACAGTTTGTAATTTGACTTGAAAAGAAGGAAGGCAAGGCGAGGCAAGGCAAGGCAACTTATTTAGATTACACTTTTCATACACAAGGGAGACTCAAAGTGCTTCACGTAGAAACATCGTCATACAATAAAATGAAATAATAAGTAAAAGAAAACAAAAGCAAAGTATGAAAAGTTCATTTAATGAGACCATTATAGAAAGCACCTGTAAGAAGAACATGACCGTAATCAACCTTGCTAGTGAAAAAAGGCATGTACGTTTTTGTAAGTCTTGTTTCTGCTAAGTTTTTAAGGCCGAAAATAGGCAGATTTTGTAACTGATTTCATGTGACTGTTGAAATGTAAGTCTGAGTCCATGATAACCTCTAGATTTCTGGCTTTGATTGAGGTTCTCAGGGACAGAGAGTGAAGGTGTGGAGTTACTTTAAGCTTTTCCGTTTCAGCAACAAATACAATTATCTCGTTTTCTTTTTCCTCATTTAGTTGAAGGAAAGGTTGGCAAACCTTTGTGAGTCAACCTGTTTTTGACTCACTCAATGCACTGGCACAGCAGATCTATGGGCCGATAGCGCTACATAGACTTGCGTGTCATGGGCATATATATTTTTTGAATGATTTGTCCTAGTGGGAGGCTCCCACTGGGAGCATGTAGATATTGAATAAAGAGGGTCCTAAGATCGAACCGTGTGGGATTCCACATGTCACGCGGGTTTGTTCTGATACAAAGTCGCCAATGGAAACAAAGTAGTTCCTATTTTGTTGGTGGGACCTAAACCCGTTCAAGACTGTGCCTGAATGCCCCAACCAGTTTTCTAATCCGTCCAAAAATATTTAATGGTCTACAGCAGGGGTACTCAAGTAGAAATGATGAGGGGCCACAAACATTTTTTTCAGTGACTCAAGGGGCCGGTCGGTATACGTGTGACTGAGGCCGATATATGCTCTGTTTTAGACGTAACGCGTAAGCACGTAAGATACATAACCCCCCCTTGCGCGGTAAAATATCCCCCCTTACGTGCTTAAGTGCGTCGGCCAAAATTCCTGACTATGCGACTAAAACACTACGGCCCTAGGCAGCTCGCAAAGACTGTGATTGGCCAGCTAACCACATCCTTTCAGGAGTCTCACATTTCCGGTTTTACAGCATAATAGCGCCATTTTTAAAAGGCCGTGACAGAAGCGAATGAAGAATTTTGAAGAAGGAGAAGAAGAAAACACAAGAACGAATTATGATAATTATAAATATAAACAAGCCAGCGATTTCCACTTCCACGCCCACAGATTCGTTCGTTGCTCCCCCTACTGTTCTGGCGGAGAATCCCCTTGCAACACGCGCAATCCTTAAGGAACCTTAAAGGAACCGTAAATCAAAACTTGTCTAAAACAAGTCCCTTGTGTAAATTACGTGCTTACGTCTCTGCGTCTAAAACGACCCTAAATCGGCCTTGACTGCTGCTGAGATGGACTGTCTGCCTCGAGTTTGGGAGAGCTGGAGCGGTCTGTGGGCTGGAGTGCTATCTGTTTATCGTTGCAACCCCCAGCCTCGTATTGAGATCGCGGCGTGCGGTTTCAAAATAAGAGCGCCCAGCACGATTTTTATTATTTTATTTTTTTTTATAATTAAAAAAACTTTTCAAAACAGCTCGAGGGCCATTAATAGACACCCCGCGGGCCACAAAAGGCCCGCGGGCCGCTACTTGAGTATGACTGGTCTACAGTGTTGAATGCAGCACTGAGATCTAGTATCATTAGTTTTGAGATTTTGCCAGAGTCTGTGTGAAGACGGATGTCGTTTACAACTTTAATAAGGGCGGTCTCGTTCTGTGAAGAGGTTGAAATCCTGATTGGAAGATGTCATAGCAACCAGTTGAGGTCAGGAAGTGATTAAGTTGCTGAGGACTTTCTCAATGATTTACTTATGAGGGGTAGATTTGATATTGGTCTGTAGTTGTCAAAAGTAGAGGCATCTATTTTTTAAAAGGGGTTTAATAACTGTAGTATTCACGGCTTTTGGGAAATAGCCTGTTTGGAGAGTGTTGTTAACTATTTGCAATATGTCTATTGCTTGGCAGTCAAAACATTCTTAAAGAGGTTGTTAGGTACAATATCAAGGCAACAGGTGGATGGCTTTAATTGTGTCACTGTTTCCACAAGAGTTTTAGAGTCTATGACATTAAAGCATTTCACCATTGCCACGTTACTTTTGCCTGAACAGGGTGGTAGTCCAACAGGGACATGGAGAACGATTATACCTTCTCCCTTCTCCTTGGTCCCTTCTCCCTGGTCCCTTCTCCCTGGTCCCTGGTCCCTTCTCCCTGGTCCCTGCTCCCTGGTCCCTTCTCCCTGGTCCCTGGTCCCTTCTCTCTGGTCCCTTCTCCCTTGTCCCTTCTCCCTGCTCCCTTCTCCCTGGTCCCTGGTCCCTGGTCCCTTCTCCCTGGTCCCTTCTCCCTGGTCCCTGGTCCCTGGTCCCTGGTCCCTTCTCCCTGGTCCCTTCTCCCTGGTCCCTTCTCCCTGGTCCTCGGTCCCTTGGACTGTAGGCACTCACACTTGACTTGTCAACACTTGACTTGTCTGTTGTTCTGTTGTTCTTGTTGACTTGTCCTTTTAGAACGTCCCTGTTGTTGTTGTTGACTTGTCCTTTTAGAACGTCCTTGTTGTTGTTTACTTGTCCTTTTAGAACATCCCTGTGGTTGTCGTTGACTTTTCCTTTTAGAACGTCCCTGTTGCTCTTGTTGACTTGTCCTTGTTGGAGCCCCACTGGGCTACTAACCCAGATACAGATGGGCAGGGCCTCCCCGGTCTCATTATACTGTTCATCCCTCCCACTCCCATCCCTTCTCCTGCTCCCTACTCCTGCTCCCTTCTCCCTGCTCCCTGGTCCATTCTCCAGGAACAGAGAGTATGGATAACATAAACACACACGCGCACACACACACACACACACACACACACACACACACACACACACACACACACACACACACACACACACACACACACACACACACACACATGAAAAACAGACACATCTATACAAAAGGGTAGATGTTTGAGAGCCCTGAACCTTAGGCTGCGTTTTGTGAGACCTTGAGGGATATATCCGGAAATGCTTTAAATAGAAAGTATGGTTATGACATCCACTACAGCTCTCTCTCTCGCTCTCTCTCTTTCTCTCTCTTTCTCTCTCTCTCTCTCTCTCTCTCTCTCTCTCTCTCTCTCTCTCTCTCTCTCTCTCTCTCTCTCTCTCTCTCTCTTTCATACCCTCTCTCTCACATGCTCTCTATTTCCCTCTCACTCGGTCTGGGTTGTTAACATGCTACAGTGTTGTGAAACTTTGGCCTGTATCTCACAGCACAGTGTAAAATCAGTATTGTACACTGCCTGCAGTACACTATTTTGTCCACCTGCCTATTGTGGAGCACACTGTCTCTGCTTGGTTATTTGTGAAACTTCAAAACAAGAGCAGACATATTGCAATTTCTTTGTTGCAACATAAGTGATGGACAAGACAGATAATAAATCATGTATATTTGAATGCATTGCTAATGTTTGCATTGTTCTAGTGCGTCCAATTGTATCTCATAGCACCTAAAACTTTATTTATACAATAGGATTTGATCACAATATATAATTGACCCAAAGCATATTCAAAAGGGAGTACAAATCATACAAATGACTCATAATAGTATTTTTGTATTCTGAAATTTTACAAATGTGCGGCCAACCTTTCTGGGTCAAGGTACAAAAATGCCTATGGCTATATACATGGCTGAATATAAATGGCTATATATACATACAACAGTCCGATAGACTTTTGTACCTTTAATGACAATTAAAGCACACTTCAATAAGTCCCTCTTATAGTGTGCTAACATGACCCAATAATAAAAAACGGCTTACAGTACACTAGTACATATAGAAGAAAAGTGTACTTATAGCACTATAAATGATGTACCTTGGTCCATTTAAACACTGCTTACGGCCTGTTTCACCAACAAATCAATAAAGGAAATGGATGAGCCAATCACTTCAAGCTACAGAAGTCCGAACCAAGTATCTCTGTAGAAGCAGGAATTTCTGTAAAAAGGAGCCGACTCTGTAAAAAGGAGCCGACTCAATAATAGTGCATTGAATCCATTTCTACCTAAAGAAACCCTTTTCTTACTGTGCAAATCTATGCAGGTCTTAAATCTCTTTAAACCTCTCCAACTGTACTTCCATCTGATAACCTTACAACCTAAATGAAAATGTTCAAATAACACTATTTTTGAACTTCAATGAGACAAACTCCTATACGTTAACATTTCTTATTGCAGATTTATTGTGCCATTTGTTATAAAAGACATTGGCCAGGGATCACAGGAAGCGGCAAGATGGGACAAGAGGGTACAGCCGTCCAATAGGGAAGGTATCTCTCCCTAGATACCCCACCATCTTAGATAGCTTAGTATGCGCTGTTTCATAATCACACTTAATCTCACAAGTCCATCACCACCACAGTTGTTGCTGGTACCCAGGATACCGTAAGAAAAAGAGAGGATAGAAGCAGTGCCTGCAAGAATTGCGTCCTATCGGCTCTCCGGGCATCCTCGCCCTCCAGGGCTACTAATGAAGCTGCAGCTCACTGAATGGCTAAAACCGTCAGCAATGAGAAGGCATCTCTGAATCACACCAAGTACCTTGAAATTAACCTGAGCCTTCAACAGGACTACTGGCTGTTCTTTATAGACCTGTTTAGTGACCTGAGCCTTCAACAGGACTACTGGCTGTTCTTTATATACCTGTTTCACCTGAGCCTTCAACAGGACTACTGGCTGTTCTTTATAGACCTGTTTAGTGACCTGAGCCTTCAAAAGGACTACTGGCTGTTCTTTATAGACCTGTTTAGTGACCTGAGCCTTCAACAGGACTACTATCTGTTCTTTCAAATGTATTTTGGGCCATTCAAATACTTGACCATTATTTGATCTTCTCCTATAGTAGACTTTCGTGTTAGAGAATAAAGAAGATAAAAAGCTCTCTTTGGGTTCAATGAACGAGTGATGGAGACACACATCGGATTTGATTCTTCATCTGACATTTCAAGGACAGACACAAGTTGCAGCCGGTAAAGAGAGAAGTGGATCTAATGATTAATTAGCAACATATATAATTTAGCTATTTGTGCTATGTTTGGAATGCCAACTTGAGCATAAAAGCTTAAACTATACTAATTCAACATTAGTCTAGTTTATTTTGTGAAGCCATATGATGATAAACAAATGTAATTTATGAAAATAAAATGTCAACTCTAGCATGATCAGTGTAAGGTAGCCCAAGCAATAAAGTAACCCCTTCTATTTTTTGTTATTTCAGAAGAGCGCAGCAAATGTCACATAAAGTATGAAGATCAATTTAATGTATTAATAAAGATAAATGGGAAAATCCAGGGGAACTGTTCGGGTCTAAGTCAAAGCTTGAACACAAATGATCCGGGAGGAAATAAATACCAAAAGGAAAGTCATCAAAGTGCGTCTCTCACCAAAAATGTAAGGGTCGCAATGGGTAACGATCCAATTGTTTTTCCATCTTTATTTTTTAAAACACATTTTTTAAAACACTCACGGCCGAGTGAGTGAGTGATCTGAATTTGGGACAGGCAAGTCTGCTGACGATTTGGGGGCACATACACACACACACACACACACACACACACACACACACACACACACACACACACACACACACACACACACACACACACACACACACACACACACACACACCACACATTCTCGTTCTCCCTCAGATGTGTGTGTAATGGGGTTATGAAGGCCCCTTCCCCTACCGTCTCCTCTGTCCAGGCATGGAACGTTGGGATCCTGCGATCAGCTTTGATCATGTAATCAAACTTTCCTGTGGTATATGAATGCTGCGGAGACAGTTCAGTGCAGTTATTTGGCAGTTTCCATGACGATGACTATTCAGTTGTAAGATTTAATTATAAAACATTTATTTGGTTTGTTTGCTTAATATAAAATAATATGATTATTTTATGTTTATTTTCTCGTTTGTATTATAAATTAAAGTTAATTGAAATGATTGGGCAGCTGTGGCACACCGGGTGTCTAACCTATAGATAGAGGAAGAAGGGCAGAGGTAAGACTGGGAAGGGTCATGGTTTTTTATCAGCTGTACCAGAGAGACAGAGGAGAGGAGTTGGCAAGTTCCCACTGTTGCACATTTGTTTTGTTCGCTTGTAACACCGAACACCGAAAATAAACCTCCAGAAAACCCCAAATCCCGACTGGCCAGTTGACTCCTTGCCCACACTACGTAAGATTTGTCCCCCTGGTTCCTCAGTGGCTATTTTGATTACGCTGCTTAGTTTGCTTTCTTTATATTCCAGTTGTTGTTTTATTGAGGACAAATCGCCACTACAGTATGTGATAAGACTTATTACATACATTAAACTTATTGCATACATTATACATTTAGCATCCATACATTAAACATATAACATACAATAAACATATATCATGCATTAAACATATATTATACATTAAACATATGACATACATTAAACATTACTATTATTTTCCCTATTCAACTGACACAGCATAATCTCTCACGTGTGTGCTGTGTGCGATGTTTGTTGTGGGTTTCTCAGCTTCTCAATTTCCTACCAAGATTACATCCAGTGTATAAATAGCAGGCTAGGCTCTCTCTCCGTCAGACACAATGCCACTAATAGCCTGGCCATCCAAGGCCAACAAAAAGACAGAGGTTTGTTTAAAGGGACAATCTTAGAAGGAGTCTGTGGGTGGGGTGTTGGGTCACCATCGGGTCCAATAGGGAGGGAAGGATTTCCATGCCGTTTCTATTTGACTGCGTCCCACTGTTGATGTCTGCATGCGTTTCGATTTGCATGGGTTTGAATGGAGGTGGTTTGGATGTGGGATAAGAAGGTTGTTTACTTTGTGTGTATACTCAAACATGCGTTGTTTGTAGAATCACTAGCTGTAAACAGAGGCATTCCTCTCCTAGCCTTATTGACGCTAATGGGATTGTGTGTGCTAAACTCTACCAAAGAACAAACACAATTAATCTATATAGTTATTTCTTCTGATACCAGATACATAGCCTAGGATTTAAAACAATCATTATGCAGATTTATTTTATTGAATTGATTTCGATAGCTTCGTTTTTAAATTAATAATGATATCATTCCAAGGTATTTGTTTTCATTAACCGTACACATCTGTTCAGTCAAAGGATTTTGATTTCTACTTTTCTGACACTGAGCTGCCCCCTACTGGCACTAAGCAGGTACACATCTGAGGACTGCAGGCCTTATTTTACTTGCTGTCTTTCTTCTCCTTGATAGATTGATCTTGTATTTGCATTAGTATTAAAGATTCGAGGTCTTTATTTATTAAATGTGCAGCGCAGTGAAATGCTAGCATATTACTATTGCCTGACATTATTCAATATTTTTATTATTCTAAGATAATGCAAGCATTTCAGCAGCATTTAGACTGGTGGAGGTGTCCCACCAGTCCAAACCACAGGTAGAGCCATATGACGAGCATTGAAGGTGGAGGTTCCCATTCCCACCTGTGTGAACCACAGGAAGACCCATATGATGCAGCATTAAAGGGGCAGTGTGTCATGTGTTGAGATTCCTTGATCAATTAAAAATTGGTATACGTTATTACATCTGTAAATCTTAGGTCATAGTTTTTCAAATATAACTATAAGTTCTGATCATTTATCGTAACAGTAGGTGAATATAGGGCTTTAACAACGTCGCATCGCAATGAACAACAATCAGATTGGTCATTATGGACAGACATGTTGTGTGTGAAAGGTCTGCAGCGTTTCTCATGTGAGAAATGGAAAGAAAAATGTTATAAGCATAGGTTGTAGTATATTTGTATTTATGTTAATTTAATTTTACAGTACTACAACTCTTTCGAGGCAATAGAAAACATAGAGCATTGCCAATATAATTATACCACAATGATTTCTGATGTACAAGCCCTATAGGATGCTTTTGATAACATTATGCTGTGCAGTCGAATTCTAAGAACCTAGTTTAAAGGTTGGGTAGGTGATTTACGAAACGCCAGCAGATTTTGAAAATACACAACTCAAATGGTCCTACCCCCTCTCCTTCAACGCTGACTCTGACTCCACCCATTCCAAGTATCTGGACGCGCAATAATGCACGAGCGCGAACAGAGATGCGCGAGAGCGAGCCAGGCTAGCGTAGGTTTTCGTTTAACAACATGGCACTACATTCAGCTGTAAGTTGCACCCAGTACCGCGGGAAGTAGGGGTGCTGTGGGTGCTGCAACACCCCCTGTCCGAGGCCCTGTCTTATCACAGAAAACGATCATTTCTAAAAACTCCGGCCAAAGTGGAGATTTCTGAAAACGCCGGTTATGCGTTGTCGTGTCAACGGGGAGAAACGGGATTTTAGGTTCTGAAGCGTCACATTATGCACCAGGAAATGCTTAACGTCATGTGAGCGCCCGCTGTACCGTATTGGTCCGAATATAAACACAAACCCCATTGTAAGACGACCTATATTTGGAAAAAAGATTTGAAGACCAGATCCGGTTTTTATGAATAAATAAATTGTATTCATTGAAATAATATACGAAAATAAAAAGGCATCGAATAAAACACTGCATTGCCACTAAACAGTAGTGCAAATAGGCCGTACTGATGTGTACACCAAAGACTATTCCTGACACTCCTCTGCCCCGCTGTGTTCGCTCTGGCTGTGGTCGCTCCGAACTGTTTCGGCCCGTGGCAAAGCGAGTCATCCTCGCTGCTGTCCAAGGCATTTTGAGACGCAGCATTTATTTAATGCTCATATGACCTAGTGCTGAAAAAAGGTTACATGAAAAAGTGTGAGGGTAGCGGTGGTGCGCTAAACTTGTTCTGTGAGCAGCTGGATGTGAACGATCGATTTTCAACTGTGCGCGCATGCACTGGTGTAATTGAGCTGCGCTGCTATACATCTTTTTTTATCAATGTAACGAGTTGCAAGTCCAGTGCAGGCTGAGGTTTTTTTTTCCCAGCACCCCCTGCTGAGAATACGTTCTCGCTGCTATGGTTGCACCAGATGTTATAAACATTAAACGGTCACATAAATCATTACTATTTTTAGAAAATGTATGTTTGTTTCATATAATTGTATTGGAAGTCCTGGTTTTCACTAGGGTTGCCGCGGTGTGGACATTTTCACACCGAGTAATACACTCGTCTCCACACCGGTATTACCGAGTATAAACGGTATAAACTTTGAAACTAGGTCAACCGCCACACAAGCATCGGTTTTTAGACCCTTCTCGTCCTTCAGTTGCCGCCAACGTTCGAAAGCAGCGCCTAGGATTATTCTTGATTTCAGTTTTTCTCTTTCAGCGTTTTTATTATCAATTACTCTCTGAAAAAGAGTTTTCCTTCTCTTTGCTGGTGGTGGTGGTGGTGGTGGGGATGGTGGCGTCTTGTCTGCCATGGAAATTGTCTTCTACTGCTAGGTCCAAATGTGGATTAACTAGTTCCAGTAGCTACCGCAGGATAACAACAAACAGGAGCTTGCTCTGGGTCACGAGCTCTGGGTCACGAGTACTGCACGAAGGGGTCGCGCGGGGTTCGGGGCGCGGGGGAGGGGGAGTGCAGTACGACCGTTTGATTGACGTACTTACTGTCCAATGCAACTCGGTGGCAATGGAAATGATTGGCTGGAGTTTTTCGAGCCCTGCCCGTTCCACAGATGATTGACTTGTTTAATTTTCATGTCAGTACTTCTAACTCAGTGGCTGTAAGCGGGTTATGATAAGGATTTCAAGTAATTTTACAAAAATGGCCAAAAAAGCGAATCACCTACCCAACCTTTAAGTTATCGTGTGCAGTTGTATTGCAACAATTTGTTTTTTAACTCTCTCCAAAAGAATGACCCATCGATGTGTGAACGAATGCATTGCCATTCATCATAATTACTCTCATCCGCAAACTGCCTTTTGCTACACTATTTTATACATTGATAAGGAAGTGAAACCTCATTATAATTAAATCCTCTTAAACATAGGATGTTTTGGTGGAAGGACAGAGCATAAGCTCTTCTTCACAGGCTCTATGAGGCACATGCAAGAGGGTTAAGGGGGACAACTATATATAACGCTATGTGTTCGGATGGGGGAGCTTTTTCTGGCCAGCGTTGGATTCTGATGAGTTTAAACTCAGACAGTTATAGTATACAACCACGGTA
This sequence comes from Gadus morhua, assembly GCF_902167405.1. NCBI lineage: Eukaryota > Metazoa > Chordata > Actinopteri > Gadiformes > Gadidae > Gadus > Gadus morhua. The sequence continues at coordinate 19,768,830 of NC_044068.1, forward strand.
CTTCTACACAATGACACTAAGAAAGTAGTGCAGTTCACGTGTTACTTCACACATGCCAGGACATGTGTGCCCACCACCACTTAGATTTACACTTGGCCTAAAAGAGAATTCCCACAGCTCAATAGCAATGAAGCACAGGGGAGTGGCATAGCTAAATTCCTTACAGCATTTAGAAATGGCTATCGATCCAACTGTGTGTTTGAGTCCATGCTGGTGGGGACAACACGTATGTGAACTATCAGGGTTTCCGTCACTCGAACTGTGTTAGTTATATGCATTGAGCTGAATTGAAAAACCCTTGTAATAATCCTACTCTAAACTGTTGGGTGTTGTGTTTCTCCCAGGGCTATGAGGCTACGAGGATAGCTGCCCGCCATGACTGATGTGGAGCCCGTTGTGACAGACTTTGCGTCTACGGCACGTACCGGGCGACGTAACGCCATCCCCGACCTCCTGGGGGCCGCCGCCGGACCGTCCGGCTCCGCGGAGCTGTCCAACAAACTGGCAGAGCTCTCAGTCGTGGGTGCGGATATGTTGCTCTGTCTGTTTTCTCCTTACAGCCGGACATACTACACATACAGGGTTTCCTTTCAAAAAGCATCTTGTTCTAAATGTTCCTTTATTGCAATATTTTGATAAAGTATGTGAAAGAATGAGTCCATAACAGGAGTGGAGGCCTTGGTTGCAGATCTGAACAGTAAAGTGTCTGTGTTGGGCATCGATATGAGCATGGACACATGATCAGTCACTGAGTGTAGTGAGAGCAGGTTCTCGGTCTCTAGGATCATAAGGTCGGAGTAACAAACCCACTGACAACAGGAAGAGCACACTGCATCACATGACAGTCCGATCCAATCAGAGGAGGAGGACACATCTATAGTGTCTATATATCCAATCAGAGGAGGAGGCCACATCTATAGTGCACTATATATCCATCAGATGAGGTAGATACATCTATAGAGACTATATATCCGATCAGAGGAGAAAGATACATCTATAGTGTCTATATATCCAATCAGAGGAGGTAGACACATCAATAGTGTCTATTAATCGAAAAAGATGAGGGAGATAAACCTATAGTGTCTATATATCCAATCAGAGGAGGTAGCCACATCAATAGTGTCTATATATCCAAAAAGATGAGGGAGATAAAGCTATAGTGTATATATATCCAATCAGAGAAGGTAGACACATCAATATAGTCTATCTATCCAAAAAGATGAGGGAGATAAACCTATACTGTACTATATATCCAATCAGATGAGGAAGGGGCCACCATTGTGAAAGGCCTTACTGTCGTTTTTTGACTGACAACTTTGTGTGGTTTCTCCTGACTCTTTTTGGACCAGTATCATAGCATAACACCAACAGACAGTGACGCCACGAGATGAGAGGATTGACAGACGTGAAAATGTAGTGATAGTAACTTGCTGATGAATGCTTACATTTTAGTTTAGTGTTAGTGAGAAATAATACGAGAATGTCTCATAAAGAGACTGGACTCAGTTAATGATGATAGCCTAACAGCAAACATATTTTGACATTTATTTTAAATGTTATCAAAAATATCTCAATATTATATATTTGATATCTATATTTCTTTACATGGGAACCTGAATGTGTCTCATCCCTTATGCCTTATTACCCCTTCTATGCATGGACATTTATGGAGACAGATGTATTAAATAATAATATGCAGGGTATGTCCCTGTGTTTATGCCTGCGTGTCTGAGCCAAAACAGGGATGACAGTAGCTCAGAGCGGGTTGACTGGTAATCAGATGGTTGCTAGTTCGATCCCCGGCTCTTCCTAGCTGAGTGTCAAGGTGTCCCTGAGCAAGACGCCTCACCCTAACTGCTCCTGACTCTGGTTGACTAACTTGACTGACTCTGCCGGCGGTTTGTGAATGTGTGCATGAATGGTTGTAATTCGCTTTGGGTGAAAGCATCAGCAAAATCCCTTCAATGTAAACACCAGCCTCTGCATCTATGAATATCGTGCTGTGTGTGTGTCTTAGAGGACGCTGATGGAGCTGGTGAGGGCCCGTCCACCTGCCCTGCACAGTGCCCCGGGGATGAGGAGGAGAAGGCAGAGGGGAAGTAATGCCCCTCCCTCTGTGATGATCACCCCGTCCCCCTTGATGTTGGACCAATGTTCTTCTGACGGGAGATGTGGTGAGACGCTGGAGTCGAGCCATCAGTCTCATCACAACGCACCAGCGGACGACAGGAGGGAGGCATGAAGAAGAAGGGCATACACACACACACACACCCAGCTGGTCTTAACTTGATAAACTGCCACTCATTGTCTCTATGCAACATCAGCCAGGATTAGGTCACTGGAAGACAGTTGGGGAGATAACGTTCAGTGGTTAAGAACTGTGATATCAGTGACAAGAACACCAGTTTCAATGATGATTTAGTAATAACGCTGGTTGGAGATTAAAGATGAAGGTCATCAAGGTGGCCCATAAATCGTAATATCCCCTGTGTGGATAACAATGTGATATTGATAAAAACATTCAAATTGTGTCCTTCGGGAAAAAAAGGTTGTTTTCCATTTGAAAAAAATTATAAGAATTGTATATTGTGTGATGGGCTGAGTTGCTACCAAAAGCATTTATTATCTGAATGTCAGCTGCGTAGTTGCAGGAGTGTCTCTAATTGCACAAGGAAGTTGTTTTATTTGAAAAACATTCCATTAGGTGATGTAAAATACAACTTTTATCTCTTCTTTGGTTGACAATGATGTGTTCCATTGTAAATCTTTGCCTTTTGTGTGTTTTGATTTGTACATCAACATTCATTTACAAATTCATTATGAATTATTATTATCTGTATGTCAAGTCTGTATAGTTTTACATCGCAGTATATTTGCACATACCCTGTAAAAAGATGCATTTCAATCTTGACTGCCGCTAATAAATATTGTGCTTTAGATTACATATCTATGATATCGGCCAGTGTTTGTAAATAGTTCATGTGTGTATGTTAATTTACATCTTATAATCTATACGCTATATATATAATTCTAATATATATAATACATTACGCTTAATAATATCAAGTAGAGTAGACTAGGCCTTTAAACTACAGCATTTCCCAAAAGAGTAGGCCTATATACTACAGTAATACCTAATCGAGTAGGCTAGGCCTATGTCTTACAGTAATACCCATAGTAGACAATTCAATTCAATTCAGTTCAAAGTGTTTATTGTCATATGCACAATAAGAAACGTATTCTCAGTCATACAATGAAATTCTACCCTTGTGTTCCACAGACTGAATGCCAAGAAAGAAATATAAAAGAAAAAAAATATATATGCAATGTACAATATACAAATAGAATAGAAAAAATCTGCAACAATATAGAATATACAATTTACAAGATAAATAGAAGAGCAGCAACTAGATGAAATAATGCATTTAAGTTAAAATAAACGAATTCAAATGGAATGGTGCAAATCCAAGAAAGTGTGCCGTAGTGCATGAGCAAAATGTAAACAGTGGCGGCAGTAACAACAATAACAACAGACTCCTATCTGTTGTTAAGGAGTCAGAGGGCAGTGGGGAAGACAGAGTTCTTTAGTCTGGTTGTTTTGGACTTCTTACTTCTGTACCTCCGTCCTGAGGGTAGAAGTGTAAACAGTCCAAGCTGGGGGTGGGTGGGGTCCTTGAGTATGGAGGCAGCTCTCCTGTGGACTCTGCGGTGGTAGATGATCTGCAGAGAGGGCAGTGGGGTTCTGATGATCTTCTCTGCAGCCTTCACCACTCCCTGCAGTCCTCTGCGGTCCAAAGCAGAAGTTCTGCCGTACCAGACGGTGATACAGCCGGTCAAGATGCTCTGAACAATGCAGACTAGGCCTATATACTACAGTAATACCAAATAGAGTAGACCTATATACTACAGTAATACCTATAGAGTAGACCTATATTCTATAGTAATACCCAATAGAGTAGGCCTATATACTACAGTAATGCCCAATAGAGAAGCCCTGTATGCTACAGTAATACCAATAGAGTAGGCCTATATACTACAGTAATACCCAGGAGAATAGACCTATATACAGCCGTAATACCCAATAGATTAGACCTATATACTACGGTAATACCCAAAAGAGTAGGCCTATATACTACAGTAATACCCAGTAGACTAGGCCTATATACTACAGTCATACCAAGTAGACTATGCTTATATACTACAGTAATACCCAGTAGACCAGGCCTTTATACTACACTAATACCCAATAGAGTAGGCCTTTATACTAAGGCCTGTAGTACTGTGTGCAGCCAGGGGGAGGGGCCAGCGACCCTTACGCTTTCGGTCAAAACGAGTACTAGAGCTGTCAAGCGATTAAAATATTTAATCTTTTAGAAAAAAACATTTTTCTATGCTAAATATCCCTTGATTTTTTTGTCCCATAATTCTTCTCATTTTAATTCTCTTATCAACATGGTGAAGTGCATCGGCTTGCCTTGTGCAAATGATTTTTTATTGATAACAACATTGGCATATACACTGATCAAAACAGGACGATACAAAAAAAGAGCCTATAGTGCAATTAAACGACTGCTTTGAACAAATGTCATTTGAACATAGCAGTCAGGCTACTGCTTCTTTGTTTTGAGCCAAAGAAAAAAAAAAATATATATATATTATTTTTTTTTTTATAAAATAATTACGTTAATCGCGCGATAAAAAATTTAACGCCGTTAAATTTGGTTTGCGTTAACGCCGTTAATAACGCGTTTAACTGACAGCTCCTTAATAATAAAAAAAATATTAGTATTATTATTAGTATTATTATTAGTATTATTTATAAGCTAAATTGTATTAAGATTATAAACAAGTATTATTAATAAGCTAATAATATGAATAATGTATAGTGCAATTATTTCCCACCTAGTAGTCTATTTCCATATGAATTGAGTTTAGTGCATGTTCGCATTATCAGGATTTCTTTACCAAGACGTAAACACGAGCGGGCTTTAGAAGTGCATTTGGGTCCCAGCAGCAGCATAGAGGCCACATTGGCAGAGCTGCTGGGAGCCTTCATCTACCCTACCACCGTTACAATAAGGCTTCCCACAGACGGCTGTGAACGGCCCTCTTCATTGCTTGGCATAGAGAAATCTCATGGGCTAGCAATTAATCGTGGGATGGCAATGAATGTACGTAAGGACAATAGCCTGTCAAACAGGATGATTCGGCTGAGTGGTTCCTCCGACACATGCATCCATCATTAAACATATTCGCTACATTTAGGAACGGGCAGGGTGTTTCTGTGTTGGCCATCCATCCTAACAAGGGACCATGTTGTAACCATAATGGACACTAGTGTGAGGTAATGTCTGATCATGTCATTAATAGTAAATGCCCGTTAAAGACAACAGGGGGTCTGGTTGAGCTGGAGCCCTGACCCAGTTTAAACAGTGGGGGTGAAGGGGGTTTCTTTAGACCTATCACATGTTGGGGAAAATATCCTGAGCCAATGACAGGCCAGCCCCCAGTGTACATATTAATGAGTGCGAGAAGGGTTCAAGGATGAAGAGAAAAGTTTCCCAAAGCTTCACTCTCCTCCTGACTCTCTCAGCTCCACCATGGTCGAAGCCTTCTGTGCCACCTGGAAACTAGTCCACAGCGAGAACTTTGATGACTACATGAAGGCCCTGGGTGAGTTGGCCTCCATCTCTTGTTCTGTGTGCTACCAGTGCCAAGGCATGTGATCTGATGTGAGCGGATCTCCTGACAGGGGTGGGCTTCGCCACCCGGCAGGTGGGCAACGTGACCAAGCCCACGGTGGTGATCCGCCAGGACGGGGAAAAGCTGGTGATCCAGACCCAGAGCACCTTCAAGAACACCGAGATCTCCTTCAGCCTGGGAGAGGAGTTTGACGAGGCCACGGCGGATGACCGCAGCTGCAAGGTAGATTGACAGGCACACAGCCTTCCTCTTTGATCCAGTATCGTCCTCTGTTCCAGCACAATGAGTTGATCTAAAGAGACCTATTATCTTTACTGAGTGGTTTAGAACATGTTTTCAGGCACTGACACCAAATTCTTCCCTAACTCTACAGACCACTGTCAGCCTGGAGGGTCATCAACTCATCCAAGTCCAGAAGTGGGATGGCAAAGAAACCAAGTTTGTCAGAGAAATTCAGGATGGCAAGATGGTCATGGTAATGACACATCAATTATACATTACAATAATCATTATCCGGCTGTGATTATTAATTGATGTTTGACTTTATGTAACTAGAATACGGTAACATACAACCGAACACCTCTATAGGCCAATATCTGAATTCCATCTGTTTTCACTCGCTGGCCGAATATGATGCTTGAAGGCACAGACAAATATAATCAACCATTCATTGACTCTTAAAATGTTATGCTGGCTGTACTCTAACTGGAGAGTGGGAAAACCCACATCCTTAAAGCATATCATTATTATATGTTAGATACAAGTTGTAACCATAGGCGTTTCTGTGGGCTATCATAGTCTCCAATAGCATGGCGGCCTGAAAGGACTTAATATGTCTACTAGTATTACATTTACATTTTCACATTACAGGGGTTTTGCTGACGCTTTTATCCAAGTGACTTACAACCATTCGTTAACCCATTCACATACTGACGACACTCAGCTCGTCAGGAGCAGTCAGGGTGAGGTGGCTTGCTCAGGGACACCTTGACACTCAGCTACTAGTATCCAATGAATGTCCTAGCTTGTCTTGTCAAACATATGTCAGCTAATTTAGCACAGGAAACAATTCTTTAGCCTACGATAACATAGCTGGTCATGACTTAAATATCAAATACATAAGCTTCTGGCCTAGGTTCAGTTAAGGCTGGGCATAAGGATTTGGACAGACGCAGGACAAATATGCACTGAGCCACTGAGCATGCCCATTAGGCCCGGTCCTTAGTAGGGACACCGCCCACTCAATCTGGCACTTTAATGGATTTCAACTTGTCAAACAAAATCTAGGCACTTTCATCTAGACTCAAAATCTAGACTGGCAATAAGTTAGGCAAATAATTTTACTTTGTGAAGTATACATTGTTTGCGCTTTGCAAAGGTACAGTACTGTGGTTGATCTGATCTGGGTCCTTAATTAATGTGTCCTTTTCATTCAACCTTTTATGCAGAGCTTGACATTTGAAGACATCCACGCTGTGCGGACGTATGAGAAGGCATGACTGGTGTGACGTCTCTTGTTGTCAGGCTTTTATTAACTGTAGGCTATTATGCTGAACTTTTCAATCCAACATGCTCCAAATGTTTTAACACAGTGGTTATGTTTTTCTTTACTTATTTTAAAGTTTTTTTTATTACATTTTCATTGTGATGGATCATCTTATATAAAATAAATAAAATAAAATAAAAGGCCAAATGCAATTTTCTGGGTCTGTTGTGTTGTATCTTATTGTGCATATTACATGTGCAAACTTTATGAATTGTAATTATATCAGACACAATGCGGAGGGTTAAGGTTTTATAAGGTTTATCTAGGCCTATAGTACTCAATATCCCTTAAAAAGACCAGTTACTCTAACTTAGTATATTAGTCTAGTACTATGAAAACGAGTGGGCTTTTTTCTTTAATAGCGTAATTGGTTCTGTCATCTCAGGTTCTCCCCCAAAATGAGGATGTATGATAATGCTGTCCGTGAATTTATCAATAACTTGGCTGTGTGGGATGAAAATAGAGTTGTGTGGGATGTTATAGAGATGTGTGGGATGTTATCAAGTTCTGTATGATGTTCTAAAGCCATGGGGATGTTCATAGAGCAGCGTGTGGTTCAAATGTCCAGGCATATTGGGTCGTCCCTGTCACATGACAGTTTGACTTCCTGTTTACAGAGACAGCCGTAAACATAAACTTGACACTAACTATAAGGTGACAGCATTAAAGATACAGCCTGCTCCGTCAGCAGCCTTATGCCTGCCCAGGTTTAAGAATCAACGATGGGACGTTTCCCTCTCCTCTCCCTCGGGGGCTTTCTACTTATGTACCCAGCTCTCCTCGTCGCGGCGCCGGCGGAAGACGTTCGCCTGTTCGTCAGAGGTGAGATTGTAGTGGAAACGGGATTACCAAAACGATTAGGAGATCAATGCATGATGCCTCACACCGTCCAGTGGCGTTGGGGAATATTGGGGAAAAAAATACTTGATATAACTCTATATTATGTGACTGAAATCTATCATCATGATTCATGAAGTGTATTGGTCGCATTAAAAACCAACCGGTAGAAACCACCCTGGGACAGCTGTCCCCCGCCCTGTACTGGTGAGAAAACACATAACGTAAACACATAAACACATAACGTATAGTATCCATTCTGTAACTATACTCAGAATATGAGTAGGCCTATATAATGAAAGGGAAACAAAATGGAAATGGATCTCACAAACTAATATTGAAATATATCCGACAAAGAATCCCTTAAGAGTAAAGTGTAACTGAAAAAAACCCCGGAAAATACAATAAATATATAAACTGATTTAAAACAATTGAAACTGAAATCTCACTGATGCAAATCCTCCCACACAAATACATCCAAATAATATAGGTTGAAATGCACCAAGCCTAGTATGTTGTCCGGATCAGAAGACTTGATCTCAGTCTACTGGAGGTGGAAGGGTAAGCAATGTTTTCTCTCTGTTGGTGTCAGACGCTACCCGCAACGGTCATCTTCAGCTGCCAGGGAGGTTTTGGCACATCACAGACCTCCATCTAGACGCCAGCTACCACCTGGCCGATGACCCCACCAAGGTCTGCCTGTCATCCAAAGGGGCGCCCGCCGCCAACGCAGGCCCTTATGGGGACTTCCTGTGCGACTCTCCCTACAGCCTCATCCAGTCAGCCTTCAATCACATGAACCATATGACCCCGCAGGCAGATTTCATCATATGGACTGGGTATGTACGTGTGTGCGTGTGCGTGTGCGTGTGCGGGTGTTTGTGTGATTATCCCACCACAATATCCTCATATCTTGATTTTCTTGCTTCCTCGTGTTAATGTAGAAGTGAGAAGTTCATCACATGGTCTCACCACTATCTGAGTACCTTTTAACCCCTAGTGGAAACTATCCGATTCAGCCCCTATGGTGTCACTTCATTGCTCCTCATGGTATGCTGCTAATTAATCCATAAGTGATCCCAATATGGACCCCTGGCCCTAGTAGCATAGCCTCTCTCTCCACAGCTGTTCCTCTGAAGTCTTTTGGCCAACAACTGTTTCATTCTTCCAGGGACAGTCCGCCCCACGTCCCGGCTTTTGAGCTGTCCACTGACCTGGTGATCCAGGCGATCGGGAACATGTCTGAGACCATCAGAGGCCACTTCCCCACACTACCTGTCTTCCCTGCCTTGGGTAACCATGACTACTGGCCTCAGGTACAGCCCTGTCCCTTCACACAACGGTCAGCTCTTTGCCACCTCCTTGGACCTGATTTGGAGTGGTTTAGAACAGTGCTGAGATTTTGGGTCCTACTTGGGCCCTACTTTTCAGGGCTGACTTCGGAAATCTATTGAAGCATCCAGTGTGAATCAGGTGCCAGGCCTTGACGCCTGAAAGCAGCAGAAGCGTGTGAGATCATGTGTCAACTAAGCCATGGGCTATCCGAGATGGGGCAAGAGGCCATTTTTCATTGACCCTGCAAGTCTTAGTGCTCACTTGAGAATTTTACTCATATCATAATAAAAATAAAAATTCCTTTGTTTAGCTGTTCACATCAGTTTTTTTAAACTTTTGATCAGTACAGATTCCAGTGTTACCTGGTTAAGGTCTGAACTGCATGCGGAAAGAACAGCATTCTCTGAATGCAGTTCAGAGGAATTGCTTTCCTGTAAACTGCAGAGGAAACTTGGCATTTAGCTCCGGTAGAAGTCTATTAGGGAGAGAAGCTGATGTTGATTCCTCAGAGAATATCACACTACATTTTGATCATTTCTAATTGCAGACTCTTTTCCACTTCTTCTGCTTTAATAAGGTTGGGAGGCGAGAACAGCTTGATTTCTTTCTCAATGATAGAAAAACCTTAGAAGCGCTGACTGAATTGTGTCATGACAGAGACAAAGACACATATTTCCCCTTTTTAGCCGAGAGTTAGAAAAGCACATCTGATACCGGAGAGCAATCGAGACACAACTAAGCACTTTCAATGTTGCCATTGAAAGTGCGTAGTTGTGTCTCAAAGAGATAGTTTTCCCCACAGAATAGAAGCATTACGTTGTGGTATGAACTGGTCTTTGCCTTGTATGGTCTTGTTCAGTGTGTTAAGGTGATCAGTAAGATCAACTAAAAAGCCAGGTCTGCAGCCAATAGAGGGTTACTCGGCTCATGAAAAGGTTGGTCCTTCTCTATCAAAAACTGGTGGATTTCTGATCTCAGGGAATTAAACCACTGCAGCACGGAGCCCCGACTAACCAGGGAACATCAGAATGGTACACCTTAACAAACTGACTGTAAGTGGCTGGAAATTAAAGTTGCCAACACAATTACTATCAGTATAGTGCTATGTAATATAAAGCACAATACAGCATGCTATTGTATTGTATTGTATATCTATTATTTTTACAATATGAAGATGTTTCTTGGATTTTGCTTGCAACCTTAGTTGCAAGGTAACTGCTCCAAAATAAATATATTACAGAAACTACATGAAATACTGCAAATAACCTACATGTTGCTGTAAAACATTTACACTGAAATGTTACAGCAATTATAGATGACAGTGGTAGTGGCCTAAAAATAGCTAAACATTATTTTACTGTTTTCTGCTGTAACAGGCAAAGTAATTTAGAAATAAACCTCAGAATGCTGTAAACATAAAACAAACATAAAATTATATTAATTTGACAAGGTAAAGAACAGAGTTGCTTAAGCAAGGCATTTGTTAAGACAATCCTGTTCGGTGTGTGTGTGTGTGTGTGTGTGTGTGTGTGTGTGTGTGTGTGTGTGTGTGTGTGTGTGTGTGTGTGTGTGTGTGTGTGTGTGTGTGTGTGTGTGTGTGTGTGTGTGTGTCGGTGCGTGATTAAAAGTAGCTCAATAGAGTGGGGAAAAAACAGCCCAATCCGGCAACAGTGCCTGACTGTCTGCGTCCTGGGACGGAGGCGTAACTTGTAGTAGGAGGAGGCGTGTCTTGTACTTCTTAATCGCGGTCCACGCAAGATCTTCCTCTTTTTGCGGTAGAAATAACGGTTCTGAGACACTGACCTGTTCACCTAAAGAGAAAAAGTCCTCCTCACTTGGAGTGACCGCGGCAGGTTGAGGGGCATCAGGCATCAGGGCTGCAGGCTCCTCCGTTGGAAGGAGGAAAGTGATGTGGTCTCTTCTGGTTCCTCTTTTAGCCAGCGCAGCTTAAATTCAGGCAGTGAGACGAAAGCCAGTAGCTCAGCTTTGGAATCAATGTTTTGGCCATTAGAACCTCTAGCATTGATTGAAGTGTCCCATTAAAAACAAGTGTCCTCACCCTGCAGGATGTCCAATGCGACTGTGAAAGGCTTCATGATAGCACAGTATCCCTTGAGAAACTGGTATTCCCTGTCATTCATGCATTTAATCTGAAACTGTGTGAGGAGATTACTTATGTTAGTGAGGGGCATTTCTGTTATTCGTGCATAGGCGTCATAGAATGAGTTCCACCTTGGGGACAATCAGCTTTTTCTCACCAACCTCTTCCAGACAATCTGATGCGACTGTGGAGTGGCTCGTCTTTGTCCACAGCGCTGAACATTTGGCTGTGGCACTGCGGTACACCGCTCTTGATTCTGGATTGGTTGCCAACCATTTATCAACCTCATTGTTCGCAATTATATTAAGTGTATGGGCTGCGCATATATGGTGGGGAGGCAGTACACATAGCCCAGCCTGGGCATCTTTGTCTTCAGCAGTAAGCACGCAGTACACTGTGAAGGTCTGTAAACGCTACTTCCCCTTCGCAGTCCTCCTCCTCCTCCTCCTCCTCCTCCTCCTCCTCCTCCTCCTCCTCCTCATCTTCAGACTCCACATACTGATACTCCTTGAAGCACTTCACATAGTTACTCCCGTCATCAGTTACACATGCAGTAACTTTGTCGTGAGTAAGGCCATATTCCTAGAAAATGTCCTCGATCTCAGCGGCAATTTAATCAAATGTATGGCGACCCCTGAATCGTTTGGAGGTTATTGCCGCCTTCCTCCATTTCAAAGTTTCACCATCAATCCAGTCAGTCGCCCCGAGGTAGCTTCTGTTATTTGCACTCCAAATATCAGCGGTGGTGGACACGTGGTGCTGTTCTTCAATGGTCCTTTTAGATTCCTTTGCCATGACAGCATATATGTCTTATCCAAGTCCTTTGCAAAGGTCTTTCTGCTTGGCAGTACATGCTGAAAATAGATGAGATTAGATTAAATTGTATTGTCGTTTAGCAGAGTACAGCTTCAGAGCCAATGAAATGCAGATGTAAAATATAAATAAGAAAATAGCCAGATATTTTGCCAGAAAGGGGGCTCAATGTTCAAAGTACCGGAATTGTCCTTTATTAGTCTATAGCCCAGTTGCACTAACCTTTTGAAGCCGTGATAATGGAGGCTTACCTTCTTGTGGCTAGCCTGAAAAAGATCTTGCTCACAATGTTTCTAAAAGATGGAGACAGCATATCTTCGACATCATACTCTGCCACGACATGCATACTCTACATACTCTCCTCACTTCTCGAGGTTCAAGCATCGCAGAACGGATGAATGTTAGTTTTTGCTGCTTAGCGTTTTTTTCTCCACTCTCATCCGCAGTTTGCTTTCTTTTAGTTACTTGCTTGATGTTGGCGTGGCCCCGCACTAGACCTTTCATTAAATTACTTGTGCTATTTCGTGAGGTAGAGAGATCTTTTGGTTTCACACACAAAGTGCAATTAACTATAAGGTTCTTCTTATCTTTGTCTCTGACGAACTGAAAATAATGAGCGTATGCCCAGTAAAAGTCTGAAGTACAAGCTTTATCTGACACAAGGGGCACTATTTGAACGATCTGAAACGCAAGTGAGAAGCGCCAAGAGCAAGTAGCTTTGTGGGCGGTTCTACGGCGATGTCGCTATTTTACCGGCGGAAAAAATTACTCTTGCGCTCGGCGCAAATCTAAAAAGGGTTGGTCTGAAGTAACCTAATTACCCGTAGGTGTGGTTTGGGCGTAACGTGCAATAAACCAATGAGAGTGCCAGCTCCCATCCCCTAGAAGGGATGAGCGCATTTGAATCTGACGAGTTGACATTTCCACAGCGCGTCTGCAGTCTCAGACGAGACAGATGCACATGAATTTCAAACCTCAAATGGCTCAGTTTATGGCCAAATGATATGGCCTAATTCACACATGGAATAAGGTTTTCTTCCACAACTTCAGAAATACTGAGTCCTCAAATAAATTTCGGCAAAGAAAACGTATATGATATAACATATGATATGCGGTAACTGTGGTTCTATTTAATGATATATGCAATACATTATAAACATTGTTTCTTATCAGTATTGTATGCATTATCGTTATCGACTTGTGTTCCTAATATGCATGTGTCCCCCCGTTAATATACATTGCCATGGACTGTATTATGCGTTAGTTTGGGTGTGTTTAAACAGATGGATGCACACACGCGCATTCATTCATTCTTATTAACACTCACTCGTGGTAAAACAATGTTTTCTCACAATCAAATACTCATCAATCCTAAAAGTTATGGGCATGTACACGATGTCTGTGACAAGAAAATATGTGTTTGCTGTACGGTGTTTGCAGATGCATTGATTTAAAAGTACAACTTATTACCGCTGTATCAGCTGTTCTTTCCCAAATAACTTACCAAGAATGTGTGGCTAGGTAGATGAGAGAAGCAAAGGTGCACAAGCAACATTATGCATGCGCCCTTAAAATAGCATCTAAACAACGCGCCACTGACCTTAAACCAGGTATTTCCTAGTTTGTGGCGCAAGTGGTTTCTGAAACTGCAAAAAATCACACCAGGGAACGTTTGCGCAAGAACACGCCTCCTCCTTTCGCCGAACCGCCCCTTGGGGCGCAAGATCATTCCCTAATTGACCGACGCGTGGCGCGGGAGGGAAAAGAACACTCTGCGCCAGTTGCAAACTAGCAACGACACATGCGGTGATAAGTCAATTGTGCCGGATGCAAGATAGGGCACTTGATGTTTTAAGTTCTTCGATTTGCCGCACAACTGTGTTTCTGGACATGCTAACGTTGTTGATTTCCCACATTTTCTCTTTTTGTTTTCGCTAGGCACCCGGGTAGGACGTGTAGGTCTGTTGTCCTTTATCACTGCCACAGTTTCATTGAAATTCAGAAACACTTCCATCTTGACCTCTTTGAGGAAATATCATTTCCCCCTGTGTCGAAAAATGTCTGCTCTCACTCTATCTATCGCTATCGTGTGTTTCTTTGGTTCTGCCCTTTTTGTTCACCTGTAGCAACATTTTTCTTTGGTTGCTCTTGTTTTGTGCAGGCCTCCCGTAGTTTGGACTCCCCTGGTTTACACGCACACACATCGTAGTCCGTTAAACCTATGTCTATGTGCCAAACAGCCAAACATTAGCTCCACTGCCCGATTCGTTTTTACCTGATTTAAAGAAGTTATCTCCATTTGGAACATTTGGATTATGAGACGTATCCGGGTTTTTGACGTTTTAGTAAGGCTGTTGTTTAGGGCAGAGTACTCTGCCTATGAGAAGAGATCGTGGCCAAATGATGTCTCTACAGAGAGGAGTTCTGCTGCCCGTCTCCTGGGCAGGTAACACGGCGAGGCACTCGGGGCTCCCACCGCTGTTAGCTTCGTTATTGCCCCCGCGAAGATGCAAACTACAATGCTATTGAGATCTTGGATTATTTTAATAAAAAATGCTATGCTGACATGCTTTTCCCATATATAATGTAGGGTATATTATGTTCTTCATATAATATAAGCATAACTTAAACTATTGAGTTATAGACACAAGAACGCAGGTCAAGACGTTGATTTCAATTGTAACTTTAGATTTACTAGCACCAGAACAATGTTACAAGTAACACATTTCACAGGTGCGCCCCCCTAAGTCATGGGAATAACGATGCAACTATCCATTGCATACATAACAGGGACATTCCTGGCTCCGGTTCACTATAGTGAAACGGAGGAGTCCAGGGGAACTGCACCCACCAGGCCAGCCTCTCGATGCCAACCAACCCACTAGTTCAATCTCGTCAACAATAGGCAACATTGTGGACCATGACTTCAGGCCGATCAACCCATTCACAAGTGTTTCCCTTTTGTTCCAAGGACCAGATGCCCGGTTCTGCTAACGCCATCTACCAGGCTGTTGCCAAGCTCTGGGCCCCCTGGCTCCAAGACGAGGCACTCCGTACGCTCGGTGAAGGTAGGGTCTAAACGGGCCCCCAGGGGGAAACTCATGCCTCGTTTCCATCGTGCAGTGCGGTACGGTTCGGTGCGGTACGTTGTGGCGCGGTTGGTTATATTGGTCCCAAAATAAGCGCTCTGAGCTGTGCCTATTTTTCGGTACTCCTCCGTTTGGGTATACGCCGTCCGTTGATTGGTCGACAGAATCGAACCTTCTGTGTGACATGGGGATAAAAACAAACAGACACAGTGCCCGCAAGGTATTTCTGGAAAACGGCGAAACCTTTGTTTATTGAATTGTCGCTCAAAAGTTTGCCTTCCTTCTTGGACGCCCTCCATTGTTGCTCTTTGTTTAATGGGTCGTGTTCTCCTTTTTCATTGAATTTATTAGCAGGCTACACTGTGACGCGCTGCTATGATGTCACGATGCTTACGTAGCTGCAGCGGCTATCGCCATCCGGCTTCAGCCCCGACAGTACCAATAACGGTACCATAAGGGTACTGTCGAAACGCCCATAACGCATAATAACAACAGGACAGGTTGTAAAAACAAATGAATACAGTATCACCAACGAAATTGAGATCACATTAAGACAAACTAGTGTGAATACATTAACAAACTATCTATGAAATAAGAATAAATTAACATTCACAGATATTAACTAGGAAATTATCCCAGAATTGTTTGGCTTTTTTTCAGGAATGTGCTTTTAGTTCAATTGTTTCCCTCCACTCTCATCTGATAATACATAGTAAGCTGCTGCTGCTCAGGTTCACATCCTCATATAATCTTTAAAAAAAATTCAAGAAGGACTCTGAAGTGTCATAATACATAATGTGTCATTGAACTGCACCCAAACTGGTCAGAACAGCCGATGTGTCTTACTGTTGTTCTTGTGTCATTACTGGTTTTGTGAGTCTGTCTGTGTTCCTATTTTCACCCTGGCTGCAAAACTTGATTGACATGGCTTTTTCCAACTGAAGCCATTTTAATTGTTGATGAATCTAAATACATTCAGGACAATTCTAGACATATTAATGACAATCCTGCCATTTCACCATCAAAAGACCAAGCAGGGGAACATGTCTGATTTATACAATAAATAAGGTGAACTCTCTGATGGGTGTGAGGTGTTTGAGCAGCATGAACCAGTGTGTTCCATGTGATTCTCTCCCAGGGGGTTTCTACTCCCAGCTGGCCCGGCCCGGTCTGCGTGTGATCTGTCTCAACACCATCCTGTACTACGGTCCAGACAAAGCCACAGCCAACGATACAGACCCCGCGGGCCAATTCCTGTGGCTACAGGGCACTCTGGAGAGAGCTGCCCAGAACCTGGAGAAGGTAGAGGCCTTCAGAAGATCAGGAACATGAGGGAGAGCTCCTTAAATCAAAAGGGATACATTTGGACATTTCAAAGGGAATTCATTCAATTGATTGATTTTATATACAACCCATGTTGCTCTTGGCTTTCAGTATTTACAGTATTTTGTATTGTGATTGTACTCTATGAATCTCTACCTAGTATTGGTCATTTACAATAACGGTTGTACTCCAGAATGGAGATTCTTTATAGTCTGAAAATCATCTGACCAGACCACTCCTCCAACTCTCTCTACAGGTGTTCATCATAGCACATGTGCCGGTCGGATACCTGCCGTTTACCAGAGACGTCACCGCTATACGAAAGCGCCACAACGAGAGGCTGGTGTACATCTTTCGAAAGTACAGCCATGTGATCACAGGCCACTTCTATGGCCACACCCACCGAGACAGCGTCATGGTGCTGCTGGATGAAGAAGGTAGGTACATGGAGGGAGGGCTGTCCCCTCATGAGGGCTGGGTTGATGGGGTTAGGAACCAGCACTCAAAGCCAATACAAACGTTTCCGTTTCCTTGGAAATACATCAAACATCTGGCCAAATACCCAGAGAACAATCATTCACCATCGATTTCTCTGCTTGTTTAATACTCAAGCCAATAGGACGGAGCCCGGTGAGGTCCGAATAACAGAGACGCTGCCCAGGCCTGTAGTCAGACTAGTACAACTGGAGCAGAATTCCACATGTATACACAAACTTTTCTATTCTTATTTTTTGTTGGCCTACGAAAAGCTTCTTTTGCAATCCGATCAGCTGAACATGTTACTGTATTACAGTAAAAAAAAAATACTTTGTTACCTTTTTGTACTCGTGCATGATTACATTCCCCGAAAGACAGTCTGAGAATTTTCTTAATGTAGTGTTTTTCATTTTACCTATCAGTGCAAATACTGTAGTGTGAGTTTTGCCAAAATAGATAGTATTGGTGTATTCTCATTCTAATCAACTATAGGTGTACAGTATGACTCTGGGAAGCCTGGATTGTGAGTTTAGCCCATTAGAGCTCATTGGTTAGACAAATATGCATTGTATCCTATTCTGATACAATTGTGTTAATGCAATATTTATATGATATATTCACAGTATTGTATTACAATATGGCAACAGTATGTACCACCTAATTACAACTTTCAAAAAGGAAGCTGTTGGTTAAATCTTTTCAGTTTTGTGTTTAGAGATTTGAGAAATTGAGCTATAGTTTGTGTTGAGAAAATGTGTTGAGAAAAACTGTAGTGTGGGCACCGCTAGGTGGGCTGTCCTGCTCAGTTGATCACGTCTAGTTATATGTCTAGTTGACCAATTAGGTTGGAATTAGGAATTCATAGTTAGGTTGGTGGACTGTGAGACAACGTAACTATTTGAATTCTCTGTACACAACGATATGATGCTTATACTGTCATGTAATCTGCAGGAAAACCAGTGAACTCTATCTTTGTTTCGCCGGCGGTTACACCGATCAAGAGTGTGTCGGAGCCTTACTCCAACAACCCAGCGTTCCGCATGGCTTTCTACGACGCCAAAGACTTCTCGCTGTTGGTAAGAATTGTGAAAAAACAACCTGGATCATGCATAGTTAAAGTCTATTGTTCAGAAAGTTACATATTCATAATAAAACATTTGTAAAGTCTTTTATTTATTATGCTCAGATTTTTAGATCAACTTCCCGAAATGCTATTTGGGATGCTGTTTGTTAAAATGTGAAAAAAACATGTGAACATCCAGACATATAATTAAGCAATATCACACGAGAGGCAGTGCTGTTGTACTGAATATCAGCACGGCTGTGATTTGGTCACAGGTACGATACCGTAGACCGAGTGCCGAAGATAATCACAGCCTTGATGTCATCACACTCGCACAACCTTGAGTGTGATATTGCTTTCATTCAACAGTTCTACAAGCGCCATTTATTTATTTACGGTAACAAGTAATAATTTATTTATTTGGCTCCGCCAACACAAATAAATCCGCAGCTGGACTGGGACTGAACTGTTGCCAAGCAACACATAAACACACTAGATTGCTACTTTGTGCATTTATCTGTAGATTTCCATTTATTTGCAACGTTTGTTGCAATCTTAAGCTACATAAAGACTGTTAATAACATTAACGGTTATTAAAAATCCTGTAAAGCGGATTGATACATGCATAGTTAAAAGTCCCAGTGTTGTTATACTCTATATCAGAACTCATGGAATGCCTCTTAAATGTCAAATCAAATTACTTGGTCGGAAGTAACTGTTGTATAAGTAAGGGATAATTTATAGAACGCCGGTCATCATCGGGAATATAGGCTTATTTTTGATAATGACCGCCGACGTTCTATATATTACGTTCTATATATTATCCTGCTTATTACACGGCTACTTGCCAAAACGAAAGAATAACTTCACACGGTGGGTCTTTTTACAATTATCATTTGTAGTGTTGATCAGCAAAGAAATAGTCCGGCAAACAGAATACGCTGGGGTTGATAAGTTACCGGACTACTTGCGGAGCGATACCAAAGACTTGAATCGGAGGCAAAAAATCCACCGTTCTTGACAGCGGTCATTATATGCTTAGCAACGGTCAATTATCGAAAAAATAAATCATCGCTGGAAGGCCCATGCAAATGAACTGAGCGTTCCACAGCACCGAGAAGAGCCGTGTAATAACAGACATTACGTTATTTCTGGATCTTAACAACGCCGCAAGATGACATTGTATTGATGGTTGATTAGTAGTATTCGTATTAACCTCCTGCTAATACTGTGATTTAGTCATGACCATTGACTGAAACATACTCTATACTGATGACAGGAAAGATAGATGTAGGGAATTTGTTCTAACCTGAGTTTTTTATCAACCTTGCCTTTCAATAAGAGGTTAAGACATTTCTGCTTAGTTCTTTATTTTTCTTTCTTTCTTTCTGTGGTTCATTCTGTGGTTCCCTCTCTCTCCCTATGAATCAAAGGACATCTGGCAGTACTATCTGAACCTGACCGAGGCCAACGAGAGACGGCGGGCCGACTGGAGGCGGGAGTACGTGATGAGCGAGGCCTTTGGGCTGGAGGACCTGCGGCCCCAGAGTCTGCTGCAGCTGGCTCTGAGCTTCAGGCTGCCACAGGCCACCAGCTTTGACAAGTATTTCAGCCACTTCATGGTGAGCTACGACGAGAGAATCCGCTGCAGGGACGCCTGCAAGCTCAATCAGGTGTGTGCCATGCTGCACTTAGACGACCGGGGGTACTCCAAGTGTTTGCGGGGCAGGAGCCTCCAGGACTCCAATGTGTTGCTGTGATTTTCAAAGACGAAAAATTCAAAATGAAAGCCTTTTACTCATGAAAGCCGTTTTCATGCAATTAAAATCTGAAATCGGGGTGATTTGTGGAATGTCGTTGTATTCTAACTGTTTATCTTTATTGTGTGATTCTGTTTTTATGAATAATCAAAGACCAAATAAATATGGAGCAGTGGAAAGCCCCCGAACTGTCTTTGTCAGGATACGAGTGATTGATTGGATGTGACGATACTAATGTGATCATTTGAACACAACCTAAGGACACAGGCAGGGAGAGAGTTGTGTTGCCATAGCAGCCCCCCCCCCCCAACCTGACCCCTCCCCTCCACACACACACAATGACTTCCTTCATTCCATTGTTCCAACAGTCCCCACAGGAGATAATATATAGACTCGGTGTGTGTGTGTGTGTGTGTGTGTGTGTGTTATCTATGTGTGCGTGAGAGAGAGTATGATGTGTGAAGCCTAAACATGGAACACGTTTAGTTTAGTGTTGTTCCTCTCTTTGCACTCACTAGCATTCTCTAATGATGGCATTAGCATTCTCCACCCAGCCTTCACCACTCCATTCTACTTGCAACCATGGCGATGCATGGCATGGCTGGAGGTCAGCGTGGCTCTGGAGAGGACCCGGTCGCCGTGGTGACGACACCGGAGCTGAGGCCATGGTGTAAAAGCTAACAGCATAGTCTCATTACATCACCGTTGCAAAGCCTTAATGGCTGAGCTGTCACTCAGGGAGTTGAGCTTCGTTTCTACTGACACACATGATGAGGAACTGCACAGTGGTCTGGGGAGCTCTTCCACATCCCAAAGGCCGGCAACCACGCTGGGAAACAAGGCTGTGATGGGATTGGATACCTTCTGGAGCCTGATGTTACAAAAGTGCTTAGGTTCCAGAGCAGGGTCCGTCCATACGTGAACACATGCCCGTTAAAATCGACCTGTCCCAACTCTGTTGGACAGAGACTCGGACTCTTTCTATTGAAATATTTGTTCAATGGATGGGTGCGTGAGTGTTTGTTAGTTTATTAAATTCTTTGCCCCGGAGCTAGTCTTCTTACATTGGAATACAAGTTGCCTGATTTAGAATGAATAAAAAATTTAATTATCATTGTTCTATTTCTAGTCATTGTTGTTTCAGCAGACCACAGAGAAGTAGTACAGTTGTAAAACAATGAGTGAGTGTTCTGAACCTGCCAGTTTCCAGGTCAGACCAGTGACCGTGCCTGGCAGTGTGTCGGCTTATGCCCTGCGCTAAATAGCTTAAGCACAATAGATCATTTACAATAATGACCCATTCCCTTTTTAGCTGCTTAGCCAATGTACCTCTGTTTACCTTTCCATCTGTATCTAATATCTATTGTTTCCGAATCTAGAATCCCACCCAGGGCACATTAGACACACACTCACACACAGACACTTCTTAGCACTAGATGCTAGGTTAATGTACTGTGGATAAAATAATAAAAAAAGCTCCAGTCTTGCACCATCAGACCCCTCCTCTCCTATGAGGGGCCCTTTCAGCTCAGCGACCCTCTCGGGCATGACAAGAGAAAGGCGTTTAGTGGGGTCCCTCTTTGGTGTGAGGCTGTAGCCGTAATATTTCAGCAGGCCTCAATCGGCTCCGTCATTAATGGCCCTAAAGATGCAGACAGAAACACTATGTCTAGAGGACCTGTGAGTGTGTGTGTGTGTGTCTGTGCGTGTTTGTGTATGTGTGCCTTTGTGTGTGTTTGTATGTGTGATTGTGCATATTTCAGTGTGTGTGTGCTAGTTCAACCTAGAGTTGGGGCTAAGCCTTTGTACCGGACCCCCCCTGTATGGCTCCACCATAGGGTGTTCCCAAGCAGCCAATCAGAGTGCAAATCCCCCCCTCCCCCCCACCTCACTGGCCAATGAGAAATGCCAAGTTGAAAGATAAGTTCACCCAAGAAAGGGGTTGGGAAGGGGGGTAGAAAGTGAAAAAGTGCTGCTTTTTTTTACCCTTTTAATTAATTCTCCTCACTTTCATCCGCAGTACAGGGAATGCTGCTTAGCTCTTAGACCGGTGGTCCAATAACTCTCATGGTGGGCTCAGGATTATACAGCTAGGTGGATGTTGGTCATGAGTTTCTATGGGTGCCAGGTCTGTGGAGCGTGTGTGGGCATAGGACATAGGCCAGCCATAACTAGTATACAATGTTGGGGAGGATGTCCCATGTCTCATTTCCACTTCTAATGACTCCATGGGAACAACAGATCATGTGCTGCTTCTCAGAACAAAGAGTTCTAGAGGCAAGAATGGGTCCAAAAGCACAATGTGTGTGTGCGTGTGTGCGTGTGTGCGTGTGTGCGTGTGTGTGTGTGTGTGTGTGTGCGTGTGTGTGTGTGTGTGGGTTTGTGTGTGTGTGCATCAGTCCATCACTTTCCTTCACCCATTCACCCATGCATTGTTCCATCCATCCGACTTCTCTGTCCTGATCTTCACACTTCACACATCTTCACATCTCCACAAGGAGCCCCTCCTCCTTTTGTCATCTCTCCCCAGGTTTCTGATTGGTCCTTTTGCAGGGTCATTGAGTTTGCCGAACCCCCCTCCCCAAAAAGGAAGAGGGAAGGGAGGGGTCTGTGGTTAGGGCTTATGGGAGGGGTGTGGCTCTGCCTACTTATGTCTCGATCGCTACAACTTCCAACTATGATGGGGGGGTTGCAGCCCTCCTTCTCCTTCATACCGCTAGACCCTGACCTGTAGCCCCGGACACCTGGGGGGTTAGGCTGAGCAACACGGGCAGCAGGGAACTCTGTCCATGGCGCAGGTCGTCCCAGTGACCCTGTCCCATTGTTCCCATTGGCTGTGGCTCTGTGAGATCAGGCGGACTGGTGTTTGAACCAGGTTCAGATGTGGTGTAATGGAGGCCCCACATGGTCTCATTAAAGAACAACACTGAGAATCCTCCAGGACTCAACACCAGATTACTATGACAAATTATTGAATGTAATATACACACTATCCAACAAACTCCAATATGAAATACATAAAGCTCAGGATATTTTGTTATGCGTGTACATCAAGTCAGGATACTCACATTTTAGTTGATTAACTTCAGAGGAAACTTTCAAACATCAGCGTCAGGTTACAGTATTGGTTATCCTAGATCAATGCTGCCATCTTATGTTTGCTCCGTAGTACTGCACACAAGTGAATACACCAACATTTGGAACCCATTCATTTACTGATACCCTTTCAAGTTAATGACATTGTTGGCCACTTGTTCTCTGGAGAACCCTTTCACCCTTAAGGTGCTGGCAATACCTATGTAACCAAAATGCAATCTAGTGGTTTCTGTTGTGTCCCCACTGACATCAGGACAACTGAGTCACCTTCCGCTGCTTTTAGTAGGGTGAGTATAGATATACTGTATGTATATCTATATATGCTGCAGATTCCTGGTGTACAACACCCGTTCCTCCCCCAAAAGGTCCCCCAGGTTTGGTCCAGCCTAATCCTGCTTCTAGACTACTGTGACTCCCTACAGTCCGCCTGTATGTGCCACTCGTCCTCTGCAGTTCATCCAGAATACGGCAGCCAGACTGGTCTTCAACCAACACAGGTTCTCCCACTATACACCTCTCCTCCGCAGCCTTCCCTGGCTACCGGTGGCTGCTTGAATCTGATTCATGTCACTAGTTTTTTGCCTGGCGTGCTGTGAAGGGCTCCGGACCATACTTGATCTGCCATCTTACCACATCGTCAAACTATACGCCCCAGCCCACTTGCTACTTCTTCACTGCGTGCAGAACAGCCGCCACTCAACAATATCTGGATTGTTTGTTGGCCTGGCTCTAACATGGGGGAACGAGCTCCCCACTGACCTCAGGACAGCTGAAACTAATCTGTTTCGACTGCAACTTGGCCAATGAAAAATATGAAATATTAAAGAATGCAATAAAATATGTATATTAAAGAATACAATAAAATATTTTCTCTATCTCTTGTTTCTATAATGTAGCAATTGTAGAAGTTTGCTTATGTGATTCATTTTACATGATTGTTGCACTTATTGTGTTGTATCGTCATGGTTGAATGCACTTATTGTAAATCGATCGGGACAAAAGCGTCAGCTAAATAAAAGTAATGTAATGTTATTGTCTGGCCTACCTACTGGACCAGGTTGGAGTTCTGTTCAACACAGCAGTACAGGACTGCCTATACTTCCTGAGGAAACTTAAGAAGGTTTGCATGTCTGTAAAACTCTCACTCATTCAGAATTCTAAAACCATCAACAGAATCCTTTGCCTGTATCACCGCCTGGCTCTTCTGGTCCACCATGAGAGCATCCTCTCTGCCTGTCTTACCGCCTGGTTCTTCTTTGTTCCACCATGAGAGTATCCTCTCTGGCTGTCTTACTGCCTGGTTCTTCTTTGTCCCACCATGAGAGCATCCTCTCAGGCTGTCTTACCGCCTGGCTCTTCTGGTCCATCATGAGAGAATCCTCTCTGGCTGTCTTACCGCCTCGTTTTTATGTAGGTCCACCATGAGAGCATCCTGTCAGGCTGTCTTACTGCCTGGTTTCTTCTGTAGTCCACCATGAGAGCATCCTCTCTGGCTGTCTTACTACCTGCTTCTTCTGTAGTCCACCATGATAGCACCCTCTCTGTCTTTCTTACTGCCTTCTACGCAGCTGCTGCACTGCAGACAAAAATGCCCTTCAAAGGGTGGTGAAGTGTATATGTTAAGCATCATCGGCAGCCACCTCCCCGTCGTGTAATCATCTGGCACACGATGCCTGAGCACAGACACCCAAGCTATTGTCTGTACAGGCTGCTACCGTCTGGTAGACGTTAATTGAGCAGGCGGTCATGGACAACCAGACTGACAAACTGTTTTTTTCTCCTAGCCATCAGGTTTCTCAACCAGCCATATTACATTTTTTTTTAGATTGTATGCACACAAAAAATGGAACTCTTCTCACAATTCTGAAAACTTGAAGCTCATGTATCAACTACAAGACTCCAGACTGCTAAACTCTAAGCACAATTCCAATGTTTTCACATATATAGAAATTCTAAATCACATTTTTGCAAAACTCTAAGAACAAATCTTGCAATTTAGCACACTAGGTTCACCTGGGAAACACTGGCCTTCAAAACGCCACACCCAATTATCAATTGGTCACCTGTTCAAACTCAACTGGCAAAACACTTCAATCATGTGTGAGAGTATGAAAGAGGCCTCAGCTGAGCTCTACTGTGTCTACTGTGGAGGTGGGATGCAGACTGATTTACATGTATATCTGTTTCACTGCATATATATTCTTATTTCAATGTTTTTTACAGTCAGTTCAGCTGAACATTTTACTGTATTACAGTAACAAATAAATGTGTGCTTACCTTTTTGTACTTGTGCACTGATTTCATCATAACATCCCCCGAAAGACAGTAACCATTTTCTTAGTGTAGTGTTTTTTATTTTAGTTATCAGTGCAATTACTGTACTGTGAGTTTTGCAAAAATAGGTAGCATTGGTGCATTATCAGAACTCCAACAATGTTGCAGTATATGTACAGTATGACTCTGGGAAGCTGTGATTGTGAGTTTAGCCAATTGGAGCTCATTGGATAGAAAAATATAGAATAGATTAGAATATAATATAATATAATTCTTTATTGTCATTGCACAGGAAATATGTATTGTATCCTATTCTGATATGATTTTGTCAATGCAATATTTATATGATATATTCACAGTATTGTATTACAATATGGCAACATATTGTAATATGTTGTACATATGTATACAGTATGTACCACACAATTGCACACTAAAAAAGTAAGCTATTTTTAACAATTTTATGCATTTCAACATTGCCTCATGAAGCCAAAACATATGTAAACAGTATTTTGATGGAAGTGTTTTAAATGTATCACACCAGTGATTTGCTCTCAGATATTCATATGAAAGCTCCGTTTATGGTTTTCGTGAAAATAAATGGTTTTGGGTGAAAGTGTTTCATTTTGAAAGTGATTTGTGGAGTTTTGACAAAATGGTTAACTCTTTTCAGTTTTGTGTTGAGTTTTTAGAAAGTGAGCTATAGGCCTAGTTTCAGAAATCGTGTTTAAACGATTGAGAAAAACTAATCTGATGATCACCACATTTTCCAACCCATTGTTAAACTGATCTCTTCCTGTGGACATGACCGCAGTTCATCTCCATATTCATTGGCACGCCTATATTTTACTTGATAATAGTTCATTCTTAATCACATTCCTCATCCTTACATTCTCTAGAACGGCTGTGTCATGCCATTTTCTTTGCTATTTTCTTGTCCTTAATGACGACTTGTTGTGTGATGGAACTGTTCCGAATGATCCTGTGTGTGAATTTGATAAATAGACAATACACATCAAATAATCAGAGATATAAATCAATAAAATGTATATAAATTGACAGTTTCTCTCAAACTAAGTGAAACTTGTTCTATTTCAACCCAAGGGAGGATAGAGGAGAAGAGTGGATAAGAGAGGAGGTCGGAGGAGAGAGGGGAGGAGAGGAATAGAGCGAGAGGAGAAGAGGGGAGGAGAGGAGACGAGAGGGGAGGATAATAGACGAGAAAAGAGGAGAGACGCGGAGAGGAGATGGGAGGAGAGGAAAGGGGAGAAGAGGAAAGGAGAGGAGGAGAGGTGAGGGTGAGAGGAGAGGAGAGAAGAGGAAGTCGACTGAGTAGTTTGGTTGGAAGCGGAGTAGCCTCACATCCGCCGACTCCTGGCAGGTGATGAGGCTGGTGGATGGCGGTGTGAACTGCCTGCTTCCACATCCAATCATATCAATCGAGTGACAAACCAATCACTCGTTAGGCGTATGTCTGGACTTAAATATTGTCCATTATTCGACAAAGGATCACCGTATTTTAACGGTGCACGTTGAGTCGTTTTACATCATTGCGATTTGTCTTTTATGTTGTGTGTGTCCGTCAGAGCCCCTAAACCGCCGCCGCATCAGCAACACTTCAGAACCCACCAGCTCTCATCAAGACCCACTCCCCGGCGAGCACCAGCTCTGTTCTCACTCACTTCCACCAGGAACAACACCATGTTGCTCCGCGAAGCGATCGAGGCGCTGACTTGAAGCCATCCCCACCCAAAGCCCCCCACCGCCCGCCCCAACCCCCACCCCCACCCATAACACCACACCCCCACCACCCCCGCTCCCACCCCCCACTTCGCATCGAAGCCAGTTGCAACTACGTGGAATAAGCTAAGCTCATGAATGCGTTTTAAGGGAATCCTTCGGAATGGCTGCATGAATGCGGGGGGAATCAGGAGTATTGTCTGCAAGCTGCTGAGACGGAGATGTCGACGGAACGCGAGCGGGCGGCGCTGTGAGTCCGGTCCGAGCAATCGGTGTCCTCATCGCTCCGGGGAGGACAGCAACACTTGTATCGGGATTTGAGATGCGCCGTGAACGGGGACTTATGGTGGCAGATGCTGCAGGGTGGCGCAGTGCCTTGCAGCTGTGATGCAGGGGACGGAGTGATTGTCTCCGTGCAGAGGGCTGATTTCGTTTGGTCCCCGATGGAGAGATGGGTGGAAGCGGCTGTCTCTCAGCGTTGACTTTAGGCCGTCGACAGCAGACTGAATGTCGTTGGTGAGCAGAAGAAGTATTGGTGCAGTTCGCGTACATTTTGGTGAAGAGAGAAAAAACGTTCTTTCTTATTCTTGACTTGTATTGTTGTTGCCCATAAAGTGAACGTCATACATGGCCTACAGCTACTTTTGAATGTGTGGTTTCCTGTGTACAGGCCTAGTGGTATTGACAACTCAAGTTAAGCCTCTTGTTGGGATTGACTCATCCAGGTCCTGATCCGTTAACATAGCTTTCCTCTTTGGCCGACCAATGTTCAATAATACATCCCATCGGAGCTGACCGCATTAGGTTCCATTGTGGGGCCACCATTTTATACCATGACCCACCTCCAGGCCGGCCTGTCCCCAGAGACCCTGGAGAAGGCCAAGGTGGAGCTCAAGGAGAACCCCGACACGTTGCACCAGGACATCCAGGAGGTCCGGGACATGATCATCACCCGCCCGGACATCGGGTTCCTCAGGACAGAAGACGCTTTCATCCTGAGGTTCCTCCGAGCGAGGAAATTCAACCATTTCGAGGCGTTTCGCCTGTTGGCTCAATACTTTGAGTACAGGCAACAGAACTTGGACATGTTCAAGAACCTGAAGCCCACGGACCCGGGCATCAAACAGGCCCTGAAGGATGGCTTCCCCGGCGTGCTGTCCAACCTTGACAAGTACGGCAGGAGGATCCTGCTGCTGTTCGCCGCCAACTGGGACCAGAGCAGGTAACACCATTCACCATGGAGGTTGGACTGGGATCAGAGCAGGTAACACCATTCAGAGGAGGGACTGGGACCAGAGCAGTAACACCATCAATATGGAGGTGGGGACTGGAGCAGTTACACCATCAACATGGGGTTGGCTTAGCTCAGGAGTTAGAGCAGTTGTCTTGTAACCGAAAGGTTGGTAGTTTGATCCCCAGCTCCTCCTAGCTGAGTGTTGAGGTGTCCCTGAGCAAGACACTTAACCCTAACTGCTCCTGACGAGCTGGCTGTCGCCTTGCATGGTTGACTCTGCCGTCGGTGTGTCAATGTGTGTATTAACCGATGTAAGTCGCTTTGGATAAAAGCGTTTGCTAAATGCCCTAATTGTAATTGTAGCATGGAGGGGGTCATCAGAGCAGGTCACACCACTCAGCGTGCACTGGGATCAGAGCATGTAACACCATTCAACATGCAGGTGACATCACAGAGCAGGTAACACCATTCACCATGGAGGTGGGGATGCCGGCCTTCTGCTCTGTGTTGCGGAGCAGGAGGTCCGGAGCTGTCCTTTCAGCACCACACTCTCCTCTCGGTAGCAGTACCCGTACTAATAGTCCACTCTCTTGTCCCTCTCTTTAGGTACACGTTTGTGGACATACTGAGAGCTATCCTGCTGTCGTTAGAAACTATGATCGAAGACCCAGAGCTACAGGTCAACGGCTTCATCCTCATCATCGACTGGAGCAACTTCACCTTCAAGCAGGCCTCCAGGCTCACGCCCAGCATGCTGCGGCTGGCCATTGAGGGCCTGCAGGTAGGCAGCACGTATGCTGTTCTATACGTATCTGTGAAAATAACCAAACGGCTCCACAGACTGTGGACAAAGACAAGTCTGAGTCAACACATTTAATATGCCAGCATTTCCATATTTATAAAAGCCGGTATACTAATCCTAATCTAAATACAGGAACAAAAACACATTCTAAACACATTATGTACCCAAATAAACTAAAAAACTA
This sequence comes from Gadus morhua, assembly GCF_902167405.1. Classification (NCBI taxonomy): domain Eukaryota; kingdom Metazoa; phylum Chordata; class Actinopteri; order Gadiformes; family Gadidae; genus Gadus; species Gadus morhua. Next base: position 19,798,207 of record NC_044068.1, read on the forward strand.
AATTTGAATGTGGACTCCCATGATGAAACTGACTTTTATAGCTGAAGGATCAGGTTAGAGAAATGAATGGTATGGTATATTTACTTTTATTATTGGTCAAAATAATTTCCTCCATTAATGGAGAATTGCAGAGATCAAGTCTAATCAGTCCTAATACTGCTAATCACATGGAATGAAGTTTGATAAGTTAACAATAAACATCCTTTCAAAGGATCTGACATTTGATTCAATCGGATGCGTGACAACAGCCACGTAAGGATCACTCAGCCCGTAAAGGACCGGTCAGTAAAGCACTGTGCAGAATCAGTGAGTGGGTCAAAGGGCAGCAGAGCAGTGACGTCTCCATTAAGATTAGACACTGCTGGCTGTTAAATACTTTGTTTTTCCAAGTACATGATGCAGAAAATAAGATATACAATAATATAATATAATATAATATATATATATAATAAATAAAGTAATACAATTACTCTTAGCAGTTGACAATGTGTTTTATACAATGAATTTGAAGTCAAACCAATTCATATAGATAATAGAGGACAACGTTTCACTGACCAAGACGAGCATGTACATACAATTAATGGATCGATGGATGATGGATGGATGGATGGATGGATGGATGGATGGATGGATGGATGGATGGATGGATGGATGGATGGATGGAGCAGAGGGACCACTTGGAGTCTGAGGCCGAAACGGGTCCCCTGATCGAACTAAGTGGTGCAGTTAGTGGGCCCCATGTCTGGAGGTCTTCCTGAGCCTCCAGAGCAGCGGGACCACTTGGAGTCTGAGGCCGAAACGGGTTCCCTAATCGGACTAAGGGGTGCTGGTAGTGGGCCCCATGTCTGGAGGTCGCGCCGGCCGAGGTGGGATCCCGGCCCCCCGGGGCTCGGCCGCCTCCGCCCGTTCCTACGGGGAGGTGGAGCTTGAGCGTGTGCGATAGTACCCGAAAGATGGTGAACTATGCCTGGGCAGGATGGATGATACATTGATGGATAGGTGGTAATGATCATGGATGATCATGGATTGATTTAATTGTATGGATAAAGAAGACAAACATTCCAGTTGTTTCAGGTCCCAGAGGCAGTAGAGCAACAATTATATCCCCCAAAGCACTAAGCAACAGAAAAACTCAGAACCCTTCACATGAAAATAGCAGAACACTCCGGCCCCTGTCTATCCTATCTATCCGTACTACATACCAAGAGAGTTCTCCCACGCCATCGCTGTTGTTGTTTACATCCCTCCGCGGGCGCACGCAGAGACCGCGTGTGACGTCATGCATTCAACAATCGCGAGACTGCAAACACAACACCCAGACGCATTCATTGCTGTCTCCGGGGATTTCAACCATGTGATACTGGACTCCACATTGCCAGACTTTCACCAGTTTGTAAGCTGCCCCACCAGGAAGAACAGGACATTAGACCTCCTGTATGCCAACGTGAGGGAAGCTTACACTGCCACTCCTCTGCCCCCACTGGGAAAGTCTGACCATAACCTGGTCCTGCTCTTGCCACAGTACAAAGCACAGATCCAGAGACAGTCTACGATCAAACGCTCCTTCAGGAAATGGTCTCCTGAAGCAGCAGAGGCTCTGAGGGACTGCTTTGAATGTACTGACTGGAGCGTGCTGCAGGGAGCTCATGGTGAGGACATAGAGGGGGTCACACACTGCACTACTGACTACCTGAACTTCTGTATGGACGTTGTGGTCCCTATCAAAACAGTACGCTGCTTCCCCAACAACAAGCCCTGGATCACCAGTAATGTCAAGGACATCCTGAACATGAAGAAGAGGGCATTCAAGGAAGGTGACAGAGACGAGCTGAAGCGCATACAGGTGGAACTCAAGGTCCAACTGAGAGAGGCGAAGGAGGAATACAGAAGGAAGGTAGAACAGAAGCTGCAGCATAACAACATGAGGGAGGTCTGGGATGGCATGAAAACCATCACAGGCTGCAAGAAGAAGGGCAGCATCACAGGAGAGGGGGATGCTGGAAGAGCAAACCAGCTAAACCTGTTTTTTAACAGGTTTGACACTCCAGCTCCCACAACCAGCGATGGTCCACTTCACACCCACACCATGTCCATCACCTCCCCCAATTCCACCACCTCAGACTGCAGACCACCCCCACCCCCACCCTCCACACCCATGGACAGTTCAACCCCCCTCCACACCACCATCACCAAGGATCAGGTGAGCAGAGAGCTGAGGAGGCTTCATCCAAGGAAAGCAGCAGGCCCGGACAGAGTGTGTCCAAGGATGCTTAAAGCCTGTTCTGCTGAACTGGGGGAGCCACTCCAACATGTCTTCAACCTGAGCCTGCAGCTGGGGAGGGTCCCAATGCTCTGGAAGACTTCATGTCTCATCCCGGTTCCTAAGAAAAAACACCCCAGGGAGCCGGGTGACTTCAGACCAGTAGCACTAACATCACATATTATGAAGACATTTGAACGGCTGTTGCTCCATGTCCTCAGACCCCAGGTCCACCACGCACTAGATCCACTGCAGTTTGGATACCAGGAGAAGGTGGGCGTGGAGGATGCCATCCTCTATCTGCTCCATACGGCCCACTCTCATCTGGACAGGGAGAGCGGCGCTGTGAGGATCGCGTTTTTTGATTTCTCCAGCGCCTTCAACACCATCCGGCCCCTCCTGCTGAGAGACAAGCTGACAGAGATGAGAGTGGACCCACTCCTGGTTACATGGATTACGGACTACCTCACAGAGAGACAACAATACGTTAGACTGAAGGGCTGCACGTCAGACACTGTGGTCAGCAGCACCGGAGCACCACAAGGCACCGTGCTCTCTCCCGTCCTCTTCACCTTGTATACATCCGACTTCCAGCATAACTCTGGGCTCTGCCATGTGCAGAAATACTCAGACGACACTGCGATAGTTGGCTGTATCAAGGATGGAAGGGAGGGGGAGTACAGGAGCCTGGTTGAGGACTTTGTGAGGTGGTGCAGGTCCAACCATCTGCAGCTGAACTCCTCCAAGACCAAGGAGATGGTGGTGGACTTCAGAAGGAAGAAACCACATCTCCTACCCGTGTCCATCGAGGGGGTCGATGTGGAGGTGGTCAGGACCTATAAATATCTGGGACTGCAGCTGGACGAAAAGCTGGACTGGACAGCAAATATGGAAGCTTTATACAGGAAAGGGCAGAGCCGTCTGTACTTCCTGAGAAGGCTGGGGTCTTTCAACATCTGTATTTTTGCACATCCATCTGCACTGTTTTTTATGTGTGTTTTCGGCTGCTACTGGATACTTGAATTTCCCCCGGGATTAATAAAGTATATATCTATCTATCTATCTATCTATCTATCTATCTTCTTTTACCCAACCCTGCCCTCTTAAACCCCCTGGGCTCTGGATTTGAAGCTAGTGTTAAAAACAGCTCTGAGCTGTGCCGCATTTGTGGCCCCTGGCTTGATTAGCCCTGTGTGGTGATGAGCATGCTGAGGGCCAGGCTGTGCCTGGCTACATGGGAGCCCAGGGAGTCAGGGACCGCCCACGAGGCTGTTTCACATGTTGTTGAGTTTAGGTATTCCGGCAGTTTCAGCTTCTTTGGGCCCTGTTTAGACGACGACACTTCCAAGTGAAGACAACAAAAATATTTGATCAGATGTGCCTTTCGTTTCGACGGCAACAGCGTTTTCCGGGCTTAAAAACGCGAAGAAGTGAAACCACCCTCCAGAGTGGAAATCCTAAAAACGCTCCACCGTACCGTTTCCGTCTAAAGGGTTAACAACGCAAAAGTGTGCTCTGATCTGCTCACGTTAATTCACATCGCGCACAGGCAAACAACGACAAACATTTCGGATTATTTCCATCAGTCAGACATTCAAGAGTGGAGCTTCCACGGGGACGGGGCCCCAGTAGTGTCTGGTAGAGGCTCCACTCTGTGGGGACGGGGCCCCAATAGTGTCTGGTAGAGGCTCCACTCTGTTGGGACGGGGCCCCAGTAGTGTCTGGTAGAGGCTCCACTCTGTTGGGACGGGGCCCCAGTAGTGTCTGGTAGAGGCTCCACTCTACGTTTTCAGTACACTTATTTTCGCCCGATCTGAATCGGAACGCCCTACGTACTCAAACTTAGACTAGTAAGTACGGATAGTATGGATATTGGAACACGGCGATGTAATCATGAAGCGGACGAGGCCACGGCGAAGTCTGGTGTTGGACCATTATGATTTAAAAAATGACTTCTTGGGGAGCACTATAGGCCTACCACTCAAGGTGAGGTTAGCATCGAAGCAGAAATAAAGAACTTTCTGGTCCCCTGGATTGTGGAAAGTTGTTTCCCCGCCTCGCCAAGTTAGCACAGAGGTATTTGTGCATCACGGCAACGTCGGACCCCTCAGAGCGGGTGTTTTCGGCGGCTGGACTGACGGTCACCAGGCTGCGGTCGCGTCCGACCCCAGAGCATGTCAACTCAACATGCTCATCTTTCTGAACAAAAATCCGTAGACTGGTTGGTTAATTTATAACATGATTGTTTTTTTGATATTATTATTGTTATTATTTTGGGAGGAAACTAGGGTTGTGTTTATTTTTAGTTTTTATGTTTATGAGCACCGGCTTCAGCTGCATGCTCCGTTGCTTAGAGCAGAGTAGCGCATAACTATTGAACGGATCTGGTTTAACTGAGTTGTTCATCTATTAATAAAGATCCCAATGAGGCAAACACGCTGCATTCGTATTTTCATTTCATTTTTAATATAATATTTTTTTTCATTTTAATGTAAAATATTAACGATTAATCGACTAATTGATCGTTAATTCTCCCGACGATCGACTAAGACAACTTAATCGAATGCTCATCCCTAATCCATACCTTCATAAACAGGAAGACCAACGAAGACCGGCATTTTTAAAAACACCGAAGTAAACAATGGACGTGAATAATCAGTGTATGGTTCGTTCTTTGAATATTCCGATTTAAAACAAAATCAGAAAAAACAATTAACAGAGTCGTTTTTTGGTTTTTCTGATTTGGTTTTGAAACTGAAAAAGGGCAAAAGGAATAAAGAAATAAACTGCATTTTATTTGTGTTTGTGTGTTTTCTGTGTTGGTTTTTTAAACCCGAAACAGAAAAACAAAAATAGATACATTTATGGTTATAGGCTACACCAGAAGGCAGAACGCATCGAAGAAAAGAGAGCCAACCACCTAATACAGCAATAGACTGTCTAATTATATTTAGCCTTAGTTATGGCCGCATTTGAACCTTATGGTGACACTGGAAAGATAAGACACACGCCGCGATCAGTACCGCTCTAAAGCAATCTGGTTCCCCGAAGTGCTCCGTTATGACGGTGAGGAGGTTCTGTGTGGAGCACAACCTTCGCGAAGAAATCTAGTTTCAGATTTAGTTTCAGATCGTCCACTCGCAGACTAAGTCGCCGGCTCCCACGGAAAACAATAAAGCTGGCCATTGTGGAATGCGAGAGACTCGATGGAACGTTTGAAGCGTCTTTATATGTTTTTATTTTTTTTAAAACGGCGTGCCCTTTTCCCGGCATTCATTGCGGTTTTATCTAAATATCACACAAACAAAACAAGCAACTGGATTATTCATTTTTCCCGTTTTAATTAAAAAAACAGAAAAATGCAGTTTATTTGTTTCTTCCTTTTGCCCTTTTTCCATTTCAAAACCAAATCCAAAAAACCAAAAGACGACTCTGTTAATTGTTTTTTCTGATTTAGTTTTAAATCTGAATATTCAAAGAACGAACCATACACGGATTGAATCGAAGACGAAATTGTTGTTGTTGCGTTTGAAACTGGTGCGAGGGTTCTTCTTCTTTTTGTACAGTTCTGGCAAGGCGCAAGGGTTGCTGGGAAACTGGAGACGTATGGCGTTTGCAGTGACGTCATGACGTTGCTCTCGCCGGCTCCATGGCTGGCTCTTGCCGGTGTGAAACCAACTGGTTCATAACTGGGATAAGGCTGTAACCTGTCTTGAACTGGCCCTAGCACCAGCCCGGAACTGGCTCTTGGTTCTTTTTGGTGTGAAAGGCCCAAGAGTGGAGCCTCCACTAGACACTAGTGGGGCCCCGTCCCCACAGAGTGGAGCCTCTACCAGACACTGGTGGGGCCCCGTCCCCACAGAGTGGAGCCTCTACCAGACACTAGTGGGGCCCCGTCCCCACAGAGTGGAGCCTCTACCAGACACTAGTGGTGTCTGGGCGACACCAGAGACCTAAAGAGCAGATGTTATTTCAGGATGCGGTGAAGGGGAAAGGTTCAGCATTTGCAGACATTATGTACCAGAGCTCCACTTGGAACAGATGCAGGCGGAGTACTTAGAGAACACTGAGCTCCCCTCCCCACGGGAGGGTCCCTGTCCAGAAAAGACACACGTCTCCAGGCTACACTTTGTATTATATTAAAGAAGACACTTTGCTTCTGTAACTTTTCCACTCCGCCAACTCTGTTTTAGTTTTTCCTCCTCCATCAGAGAGAGAGCGAGAGGGGCTGTTTAATATGTTATATACAAGTCACACTGCATCTGGCCAGACAGATGTGATAGGCTGGAGGACTCTGTCAGTGACTGCTTGACTGATCTGCCTATCATGTTAGATTTGGCCTATGCTTAAACACAAAATGTCTTTATCACCAAGTGCTGTCAAAGCCTCTACCAGTTCACCCCATCATATCAGTGGAAAGGTCGTCTGAAAGGTTATTAGTGCAGATGATTTTATGTAGGTGTTGGGCTGGAAAGTTTTGCTGATTTTTGCTGAACTTTATTTATGTGGCTCCTCATCATTGTTAAATGAATATTCAACCGTACTGTTTGTATTAATGTGGGCTGGTCAGTGTGAAGTGGTTATTGAGACTCTGTGAGACTAGTGACAGGGAAAGAGAATACGACTTTTACCATTTTTTCCTTTTTTACATACAATATAGTTTTTGCCGGGTTAACAATACTCAATTAATTTGCTTCCTCACCAATGCAATTATCAGGCTGAGACTTTAATCATATTCATTCTAAATGTCTCAAATGTTACCACAAATCATCACAGATTAATAATCCTTTCCAAAAGTTAGTTTTTAGTTTTTACCCCCAAATCTTATGACGTTCAGTTCCTTCTTCGATACTTGTTCTTCACTGAGCCCAATATAATGACCCACTGCAATGGACAAATCAATGAAAAGCCATGGTTTTAATCCCATCTCCCCTCCACCAATACTGTCCTCCCCACACATTGACAGAAGAGTTTTTTAGCATCTTGCATCAACCCCCAGTGTCCAGAGTACGGATCTCTGAGGTCCCATCCTGTCTCCCCTGCACTCTGACCTTCAGCCCATTGAAACGTTCAAAGGATAGTTTATAACAAGTGCTGGGGGGAGGATGTTTAGGTTATAAAGGACAAGGAGCACTGTCTCAGAACTATGGCGATGCCTGAGAAGAATTTTGCTATCAAACCGTTTTATTTGAAATAGACTGAATAACAATGATAAAAGAGGAACTGATATCTGAACAGAATGCTTTTCCCAGAGGAGGATATGTTTTTGCTTTACTTCCAACTGGTTTCTGCAAGAGCGAAGAGAGCAAAAGTGTCTTTGTTCTTGAATCTGTTCGGCTAGAGCACTTGAATACCGTAAGGCCATTCCTCTATCTGGACCTCACCTGCCGCTCAGCCAAGGCCAGATATATTAATTGCTAAACACAAACTTGAATATCTGACTCACAAGGCAATTGCAGCAAGTACATTTAGAATACAATTCAAGCAATATACAGCCTCGAATTGCATCTATTTGCTGTAACTTTATTTACCCACAGGAAGATGTGCCTATGGACACCAATTGGTTCAGGATCTTGTCCCTCTCACACCATCCTGTCACCAGGCGAACTGCCACACTTGGCTGTGACTGGAGATACTGTAGCTTGCTGTAACTAAGTAGATAAATTCCACCAATCACGTAACAGCAAAGCTTGAATATTAAAAGTATATTTTAGGTGAGTTCATTGATTGTTCTTTGAGGGGGTGTTTTCAGTCACTTAGCCAGGAGAAATATTTTAAACTGCCCCATGTGACCCTTAAGTGTGAGCAGCACAAATCAAATTAAATCTGATTTTTGCAATTCTGATTCGGGACACTTTCATATGTGGTCCTGAATCTGATACAGGTCTGCAATGTGACCTCAATGTGAACATATATACAGTGTGTCTAGTCAGATTAGAAGCCATTCTGTATATACAAACATGAAAAACAGGTGCAATTCGAGGTAGTCAGAGAATTCCCATCTGCAGTCTTTCTTTTGCATTGATATAGTTCTGCCTCTTTGGAATAGCGTGGTAGCGTCAGGGATATAATAAGAGAGTGTTCCAAATTAAATTCTTGAGATATATTTTTGTTAAAGTGTAAGAATATATGCATCATCAATAATTAAGGCAATTACCAGGCAAATTAACAAATTAACTGTAGAAATGTCAAAACTGTCAAATAAATGTCAATATTTTATGTATACAGATATGGGGCTTTCCCTGAGGTTTAATAGTATATTATGTGATAGTTTATTGTTAGTTTATTATTTGTTTAATTTATCATTAGTCAAGGGAGACATTACATAACCCTTTTATCTGCAACAATGATTTCAATACTCCTTTATGATTTTAACTCCATTGTTGCAACTTGCAAGTGGGTCCCCCTCATGCTATACATGCTCCCTGCAAGGAAGCAATGCGAAGATAAATTCAGATACCTGCTACAGCCACACAACTGAGGACATGTCAAATATGTCTTAATGTGTGCAACATGAATCACACTGTTGATGTATCAACTTTGTTGTTTAAAACAGGACAGTTTTCCCGCCCGGTTCGGAGGGATCCACTTTGTGAACCAGCCGTGGTACATCCACGCCTTGTACACCGTCATACGGCCCTTCCTCAAGGACAAGACCAGGAAGCGGGTGAGGGACACAGGGGGATTATTAATGTACAAACAGGGATAGGACATTCTAGTGGTGACGGTGTTTGACTCCCAGCTGAAAGGGTCTGGGTTGAATCCCCGATGTCCACAGTCAGTAGGCATCTCAGAGTAAGATGACCCCTAACTTCTACCTGCACATTATACACATGTTCTCTAACTCATTGTCAGGCACTTTGGATGAAAGTGTCCCCAAATTAGGATTACTTTTTACTTTCTACATTTTTTGCAATACCACAAATGAAATGCTCGGATTAGTCATTGTTACCTCACGTTAAAATTTACATTGCAACTGTCCCCCCTTTTCCCCCTGCATCCTCGGGGACAGATCTTCATGCATGGCAACAACCTCAACAGCCTCCACCAGCTCATCCACCCTGAGATCCTCCCTTCTGAGCTGGGGGGGATGATGCCGCCCTACGACATGGGCACCTGGGCCCGCGCCCTCCTGGACCACGCCTACGACGAGGAGGCAGACTACTGCCCCGAGTCCTACACACTCTCTGTCCAGGACCTGGAGAAGGACCTGGAGAAAGACCTGTCCCCAAAGACTATGAAGAGGTGGGTGAACCCTCACAACAACGGTGGACACTGTGGATAATGAAAGAGAAATTAGCCTAGGAAGTTTGCAGACTTATTTGCTATATTTATACATTTTATGATAATATGAAGGGTAAAGATTCCTTAAAAACCAATATAATTCATAGCTATAAGCAAACTACTTCACTGGGATGTTGATATTCTTAGCAGATAAGGTTCACACGGCATTTGGGTGAAGCAGATGAACAAAACTGTAAGAAGTCTGGGTTGTATGATTGGTTCTGACCTAAATCCTGATTAAGTCTGGGATTTAGATTAGGTTGCAGGTTCCTCAGCAAATCCAAAATTAAATGTCAAAAGGAATAGGCCCGTTGTGGCGGGGCCTTAAGGCCTATAGGTGGTGCTTTTGTCAGGGCTTAAGGCCTATAGGTGGTTATTGTGTCAGGGCTTAAGGCCTATAGGTGGTGCTTGTGGCGGGGCCTTAAGGCCTATAGGTGGTGCTTTTGTCAGGGCTTAAGGCCTATAGGTGGTTATTGTGTCAGGGCTTAAGGCCTATAGGTGGTGCTTGTGTCAGGGCTTGAGGCCTATAGGTGGTGCTTCTGGCGGGGCCTTAAGGCCTATAGGTGGTGCTTGTGGCGGGGCCTTAAGGCCTATAGGTGGTGCTTGTGTCAGGGCTTAAGGCCTATAGGTGGTGCTTGTGGCGGGGCCTTAAGGCTAATAGGTGGTGCTTATGGCGGGGCCTTAAGGCCTATAGGTGGTGCTTGTGGCGGGGCCTTAAGGCCTGTAGGTGGTGCTTGTGGCGGGGCCTTAAGGCCTATAGGTGGTACTTTGTAATGCTTAACCCACAGAAGACGATTCACGATTTGTGTGCCGCGATCAACAATTATTTTTCACTTGATCTTTGCAATCAAGATCCAAATGCAATTTTTTTAATTGTGTCTTATAAAATTACATGTGAAATCGTCAGTACGCATTTGTGAAAACTAAAGTGAGTGAATAGTGGAGAATAGCCCCCGAGACCGAAGGTCGAGGGGGCTATTCCCCACTAGCCTGAATAATTGTTTGAATGATCATTTTTGTATATACTACACTTGAACACTCCAAAATTAACAAGATAACACTTCTTGCCGATATTTATTTGTTTTTATTAGCGGTTTATTTTTTTTTATTAGCGTGACAAGACCGATTTTTTTAAGATGAAAACAATATCCCGAGTTTGAGATCTCAATCATTGGATATTGCCCAATATCCTGAGATAGCTAAACAATCAAATTTCGCCATCCTAGGAGGTTCATGTGTAGCATATACTAAAACGCTATACATCATAGATTATTAGGATATAGACACCAATGGTGTGTATGTTTGTACTTGAATCAGGTCTCAGTCGGTGGTGGAAGCGGGGCTCCTGAAGCGTCCAGACAAAGTCACCAGTCAAGAGGACAACATGAAGCCTCTTCTCGCGCTGGACTGAGCCCTATCAAACACACACTTGGAGCCATACACCAGGACACATTCACCATACACTCAAATGCACAACACACCTTCTCATACACACAAAACACAGACACAAGTTCTAAATGTTTTAGCTGAAGCAGAGCTGTTGAGCAAAATGGATGCATGCTCCCACATGCTCTGGAACATAGACACTTACCCATACTGGGCCATACTGGGACCTTTTCAAAGGACATGGAAAGTAAACGGAGAGCTACTGGGAGCATTTCAACATGGAGTCTGAACGGAGAGCTACTGGGATCCTTTCAACATGGAGTCTGAATGGAGAGCTCCTGGGAGCCTTTAAGAGAGCATGGAGTCTGAACGGAGGCCCGGACGTGTCGTGGTCACACTGAAAGCACCATGCAAGTTTTTCTTACTGGCGCTCTTTTTGCTATTGTCAAGTGCCGATTCCAAGTCAATATGAAATCGGGAACTAATCCTCAGTATTTATAATTTAAGGTATTGCACACACATCAAATTCATGTTCAGTAAATATAACCAGAATGTTGGCTACAATAAATGGGTTAATCGTTAAAGGAGACATATTATGGTGTTATCCGAACATAGTATTTGAGTTCCAGAAAACATGTTTTTGAAGCTGTTTGTTGGAAATAGCTTTTAAGAAAAAAATCTTGCCTACCGCTATTCCTCTCTGTTTCTCCCTTCAGAATGTGCTGTTTCTGGTGTCTGTAGCTTTAATGCAAATGAGCTGCTGCCAATTGACCAATGAGCTGTAAGACTGAACCACAGCATGGAGAAGGGATTGTTGCCGTTTGCGGACTCCTGGAGCTTTATATCTATGTAATATTATATAATATAATTATAATAATGATATTATGTATGGGTATTCATATAATATTTTATCTAATATCACAGCCAAAAGCTATGTGTGCCTCGGATGATATTATGAATCATAAAGACTGTGTCTGAAGTCTGTGGTACTTCCACAACAAGTAAAGGCTCGTAGTAGGGGATAACTCGGCCATGGTTGAGAAGAATTGGGGGAAATGAACTTTGGCCTTGACTCTCTGAAGTCCATGAACCGCGAAATGGAGGAGAAAGGGATGTGCTCCCTTTCTGTGCAGCTTCGGCAGCAGTTCAGCTCCCTGAGTACACCCGCCGGAGCAGCCGGAACGCTTCGGCGGCACTTCAGCTCCCGGAGTACACCGCCGGAGCTGCCGGACTGCCGGACTGCCGGAATGCCGCCGAAGCATCGGCGGCTGCCGGAAGGCTTCGGCGGCAGTCCGGCGGCAGTCCGGCGGGGGTAGCTCGGCGGCAGTCCGGCAGCTCAGCTCCAGGAATACAATTCCTTTCTCCTCCATGTCTCCATGTCTCCTCCTTGTACCTTGTATTCCCGGAACTGGGCTGCCGCCGAGTTCCCCCCCGCCGGAGCTGCTCGTCCGCTGGTCCCCCCTTCCTACGTAGGAGGGGGCACCGAAAGGGGGCGCTGACCTGCTCGTATGGTAACTGTAGCTGGGTACTTTCTGAAATGAATATCTCACTCAAAAAATCATGCACAGACTTTTTCCAAAGTTTGTATGCGTGTGGGAGCACCAGAGACCCAAAACAACACCCCAAATCCCAAGAAAAGTGTTGTTTTCATAATATGTGAATAATTCTTATGTAGGTATTAAGCAGCGCTGATGAAGCCCAAGCCAGGTTTGTGCTCCGCAGCAAAGCTCTGGATGGCTTTTGGTTTGGATCTGGAGACAAAATAATCTGAAAACTAGCAAGGCAGACTTTGGGTTTACTATTTTGTGTGGGGGGGTGGTTCCTGAAACAGAGGATATCACTTCATCCTCTCAAGTTTATCAACAGAGTTGCTCTCCCTTTTGCCCTTTTGTTTTTGAGGTGCAAACTTCACAGGATTCAAAATCTAGAAACATTTCCTTTCTAAAGTCCCAGAAAATGTAGTTCATAATTTGTGGGACGCTTAGCTTAACTATTTCTACACTCAATCGATTTGGTATTGGAGTGTTATATGTGTTATATTTTGATGCGAATATGAACACACTTTCAAATGCTTATAATGTTAGTGTTTACTTTATTATTATTTTGTATTGAGTTGTAGGCTACATTGAGTTTGAGTTGTCATCAGAATATTATGATTCTCTGTTTCAAGTAGGATGCTGAAAACGTGTATATAATAAGTGTTTCACAGGTGTCCATGAGGGTTTCTAGTTTCATTGTGACTAAGTATCGCTAGCTAGCAAAGTCAACGTAGTCGGGCAAGACACAGCGTATAGTATTTTCAAAGATAGATTATTTTTCTTTTAATGCTTGGTATTTCACATAATACCAATAGAGAGTTGGAGTTGGATTTATATTTACGAACTGTATTTACTAACATTGGACACACATATGGCCTCCCACAGAAAGCTGGAGAAAGATGGATGCTATAGGGTCCAAGGCCCTGTGCACTGGGAGGAAGAATGGACACAAAGTTAATGTCTAGTTTCAGAGGTTGAAAGATTGACAAGAACAGACTGACAAGGTTCACAGTCTGCATAAGGCAGAAGGGACATTTTGTGAGATTGTGTTGCTCAAAGTTCAGCCCTACCCAGGGCTAGTGAAAACATTTGGGTTCCCACTGTCAGACCCTGTTGAGCTGGGAAACGGTGGACTGGGAAACGGGATCCATAGAAGCCACAATCTACTCTGCATCAACATATGCTTGCCAGCTCCTTACTGGAAGGAGTGGAATGGCATAGAAGGACTGGGTCCTTCATTTCCACTGTCCAAGTCTGATTCTTGAATTCTGCGCCACAAGAACAGATCAGCAACACAATGTTTTCCTCCAGAAGAAAGGTATTTGGGTATGACAGAATTGTTAGCATGAGAGCAATGAATGACATCATGTTCTTCATATCTGCAAGTGTTTTTGTCATTGCAATTTGCAATTGTTTGACATTTTCCTGGTTCTAATAAATCCCTCACACTAACACTTTGTGAAGTTAAAACCCATACAACTATTACTTTACTCTGAAATTGGGTTTGTTTAGGCTGGATCTCCTAACTTGTTTTGCCTTTTTATCACTTAATTCGACTGAAATATCAGTAATTAGTAATCATCCTCTTGCCTAGTAAATACCATAATTCTCTAAAGTGCAGGTACTAAAGTAACTTCCAGAGTTTTGGATAAGATGTTTACATTAACTAGAAAAAGGAATGGGAAATGAGATTTGCCATGCAGATGTTTAATACATCCCATTGAAAAGTCTCCGTTAGTGAAGTTGACTGAAAAGTTAATCAGTTGCCTTGTTAAGCTCAGTATTAAACAAAATATGAACACATGTATCATTGTTGAAAGTTGCAATTTTATTACAACTGTGCTTTTGTGGGTAATACAACCGTGAACTTCTTGACATGTTTGGGGGCATGATGGAGGAGACATTTGAAATGTCCTTATGTGTATTCTCATCATCTCTCTCTCATAGTCTTCAGCACTAGGAAGGATATAGAATCAGTAAGAGGTTTGTGGATTTTCTTTGGGTCTGCAGACCTGGACCAGACTATCGCATAAAGGGTCACCAGGTATTTTATTTCTGTTCTCTAGCCCAGGAGATGTGCCAGTGTTCAAGAAGCTGGAACTCAGCTGCTCTGTTTGGTCCCTGGTTTCTGTCATCACACATTACAACACACACACACACACACACACACACACACACACACACACACACACACACACACACACACACACACACACACACACACACACACACACACACACATACTCACAAACACCACGCACACATACCAAAATAAAAAATATTACAAGTTTTAAGTTCTGATAGTAGACATTTTGAATGAATGAATGAATGAATATATAAAACAAGTAAAAACATTATATTGTGCCTATGTGTATCAAACCAAATGAAATGTGTGTATGTGTGAGTTTAGTTGTGTGTGCACGCGTGTACACCCGTGCATGTGTGTGTTTGTGAGTCTCTAGTGAGTGGAGACAACACACGTGATCTTGATATGCTTGTATCCGTGTATTGCAGTGTTCACTAGGACTCGCTGTGTATTGTTCTGACTCAGGTCTCAGGTCTTTTATAGAAACATATTAACTGTAGCAAATATTAATATTGGTCATTCCATAGAAATATGTGATCGGAGCATTGTTGTTCATATCATAGCATCAGAAATGCATTTAGTCCTTTTTCATATCACTTTTTTTATTGTACAAGTATAGCAAAAAAGAAAACAGGGTTCCCCAAAAGTGGCTTTTATTGAACAAGCTCAATAAATATGGCCACTGATTGTTTGAAGGTAATCTGCATCATGCGTCTATGCTATTCTCCAACACATATTGATTGGTAGCTGGAAGATCTTAATCTCAGCTACAGTGGTAGGCATAAGTTTAGGCACCCATGCTAAAATTGACAATGGTTATTTTCAGTTAGCCTAAGAGCTATTAGTAAGTCTAATGATTTCTCAATGCATATCAAATCAGCTAATAGGCTAACTGAAATAAAAACATGCCAATCTCTAGGTTTGGTCAAGGGTATGTGATGATGTTGGGCTATTTTAATTTCAAGGCTAAGGGAACTTAATCAGGATGCATATTATCCTAGATCCATGAAATAACTGGCTTTTAAAACTAGAAATCTGCCTGCCTCTATGGGAATTAACATAGGGGTGTCTAAATGTATGCACCCTGTATTTTAATGGAGAACATTTTTTTATTTACCATACATTATTCATCCACAAAGCAAATCGGTGTCCTTAAAGGTTGGATTTTTCCTCATTTGTTTAATTAAGGCATTAAGATCAATTTCCAAAAGATGATTTTTTATTCCTCTTTTTAGTAAACTTTAGCATGGGTGCCTAAACTTATGCCTACCACTGTATGCTTCACGTTACTTGATTATGATTATCCAATGGGCACCCAAAGAATAAAGAGTTTGTATTGCTTTATTTGACTTGCTACACACCGGCTACAATCTGAGTGTCTTCATGTAGATTTTTCACATAACATTTGTTATCACATTTGCTTATCAAAGAAATTGCATTTCTTTCCCAAAGATCTCCAGTAACATCAGCAACTCTACCTCTGATAATCCATGATAACCCTAACATACACATTTGTTTTTAAAAACCAATTTTAAATACTAAGAATAAACCAATTTCTTCAGAATATACAAATTATAACATATTTTACATTTGAAATTTGTAATCGGCGTAAATAAAGTCATGTACCACTCTTAAAAAGTTGTGGTGATAAAGGACATTTTGACATGCATACACTTATTAGCTGTTTGATCTGAAAGTAACAATAGAGAAGGATGGTTTGTGTTCTTAAATTATAAGCTCATGCATTACATGTCATGCAAATACATAATCTACGGAAAAGAAATGATCAATGAACCATGAGACATAATTTGTGCATTCCACGCTTCCACAAAAAGTTCAGTTCCAACTCCTTAATCCATAACCCATCATGAAACCCCCTTGGTTCCTGCTTTATGCTGGACTCAGCTCGGTGACGTGTTTTCAGCACTAGAAACATGTCATGGCATCTGATATTTAAGATAGTACTGAGCACACACAACAACAAATGATACAACACTGTTACATTAAATAATACATATGTTATTGAAGTGTCGCTAAATAATATGATACTTTCCTAAATGTGTATTTCTTATGATAGTGCTTTGTCATAGGCACCACTGTGAGTATATGATGTAATTATACTTCAGTGTTGTTGAACACTTGCTCCTGATTGGCCAATATCATTCCAAGGGTGCATTATTTTCCATAACGGGAAACCTCTGTCCAAATCAATGCGCTTCAATCCAACATTTACATCAACGGTCAATTTCAGCGATCCCGCAGATGTTCCCTGGACAACGCAAAAAATATAGGCTGTTCAAAGCACCATTTAATATTTATTTTCATTTTATTCCGCTGATCAGGTTAATAAACACCAATAACATTACAGATGACAGTAACTCATGTGATCATTGTTATTAGGTGTGGTAACCTGTGGACTTGACCTCAGCTGTATCACCACCCCGGTCCCCCAGGGGTGATATCATGCTTTTTCGCCTTTTCCCTTTGCTTTAGGCTGTTATATTAAAGGTTGGGTATGGAATTCTATTTTTTGGCAATTTTTGCAAAATTACTTGAAATCCTTATCATAACCCACTTACAGCCACTGAGTTAGAAGTACTGACATGAAAATTAAACAAGTCAATCATCTGTGGAACGGGCAGGGCTCGAAAAACTCCAGCCAATGATTTCCAAACCCACTTAGTGGCATTGGACAGTAAGTACGTCAATCAAACGGTCGTACTGCACTCCCCTCCCCCTCCCCCGCGCGACCCCTTCGTGCACGTACTCAAAGCTCGTACGCAGAGCAAGCTTCTGTTTGTTGTTATCCTGCGGTAGCTACTGGAGCTAGCTAACTAGCTAATGGCTCGCTCTCGCGCATCTGTGTTCGCTCGTGCATGATTGCGCGTCCATGTACTTGGAATGGGTTGAGTCGGAGTCAGCGTTGACGTAGAGGGGGTAGGACCATTTGAGTTGTGTATTTTCAAAATCTGCTGGCATTTCGCAAATCCCATACCCTACCTTTAAGCTAGAGAAATCTAAGTCCGAACCAGGGAGAGTATTTTTTCCCCATCGACAACGGCATTCAATAAGTGCGTGAAACTGCTTGTTTGCGCTTAAACATTACTTCCGTAATAGTGTGACGTGACGGTCAATCAATGGCATTTCTTAAAATGCCCATCCCTAATAGTAGTACCCCCAAATGCAGTTATTAACCCTAAAAAAGCATGATCTTTAAACAATGGGACCCTGGACAGCTGTGGTCCTCAAGCAGCAGCAGTGCTTCTTCAAGGTGTGTCTTGTGGTTTCTTTCTTTAAGACCTTCATGTTTCATTTAAGGTTCCCAGATCGATTTGAGTTGACACACTGGGTGCAAAACATCTAGCCACAACCCTGCAGACAGCTTCAGGGTTTAAACATTAAGAAAATAATAATGTACAAATCAATAAGTAAATTAAGGGAAATTATGTATAGAGAAAAATTTACAATTTATGACATTCAGAACATTAATCTGTCAGGTCTTAGTGATCTAAGCTTCCTCTCAGTGCACAGCACGCGTGTGTTTAATGACCAAGACATTAAGCAGTCCAACTTGCATACTGTCAGCCTAACACTCAGAGAACACTAACATTGTTCTCTGTGCTACTGGGCGGCCTCATACTAGTGCGATGCCGTTGATAAGAAAGGGGGCAGACAACCACAGATCAGAGAACACTTCAGATCACAACCTTCCACATCATAATGTACAGACGCCTTCACCCAACAGGACCAGGTTCAGTCACATCCTAATGTACAGATGGCCCCAACAGGACCAGGTTCAGTCACATCCTAATGTACAGACACCCTCACACAGCACAGGACCAGGTTCAGTCCAGTACATTCTGGTCCCAATGTGTCTGTTCAGCAGCCCCCTCTCTGTCAAACACAAACATGCTAACTTGACCCCCCCCCCCCCAAAGCATTTTCAGTTATTGATATCTCCGTAAACAATAAGAAAAAAAATGCAGGTTTTACGTAATAATTAAGTGTAATGTTAATTTTTATGTAAAAAATAATTGAATAGTGCATTTGCTCTTTTTTTACTGACTTGGATATTTTTAATTTGGAATAGTAGAGATAGTGAATAGATAACTTTTGGTAGACTGCATTCTTTGTCGAAATTCATTGAACAATGTATGAGATGTTAAATGTGAGTGAGCACATTGGTGTTACCCCCCCACACACACATTCACACAACTTCAGAGAGTGGGAGAGAGGGGTTCAACAGTGGATTCTTCTGGAATACAATACATCCGTGTTTGCATTTTCATCTTACTATAATGCTTTTCTAATGTTTGCCACCAAAGCAGCCAAGACGAAGACAGAACAGCATACTGCAATGATATGCCCCGAAAAGACATGAACATTGTAACAAAGAACTGAGTAGTAGATAGCACTTTATTTGCAATGTGTCGCAAGAAATATGCGTTCCCCTTTTAAAGTAATCAATAGTATTTATAGTGGAGTCTTGTAAACCCTTCTAATATTAATTAATCATTGCTTTTTAGAATTATAAGACATTATACGATAAAAAAATGCATTGGCAGAAACACACTTGTTTAAGCTCCAATTGCTGTTGTTGTTTAAGTATTGCCAAAGCAATCCCATCTATAATTAAACTCTCATAACATAGTGTATGAATAGTGCATAGTGATTAATGAACAAGGTAAACTGTATTTACAGCATGGACTGTGTGTAAACATTGATATCAACCTATATCACCCTGATTTCATACATGATGGCCTTCGAAGGTAAAGATGGTTCCCAACACGTCCTTTGAACTACTGACATACTTTGAACTATTGACAAAATTCAATAAACAAACACTAAAAACATACACATGCTAAGTAGGAGCAGGAGAGCAATGAATCTTCCAAGGGCTCGACCAGTGGGTTGTGCTGAACTCTACAGCTCACTTCCACTCAGTCCCTTGCTCGTCTCCGCAGGACTCCTCAAGTACCTCAAAGTAGGGTTATCCATCGGATGAAAGGACTCAAGAAATGAGAAGGTCCCCCGTGTACCTATTGACCTGCGGCCCTTGGGGCCCTCTGCTGCTCCAGCATGGACCTGATGGCCGGGGACATCATGGCCGGGTTCATGGCCGGGCTCATTCCGGGGCGCAGAGGGTACTGCGCTCCTTTACCTGGCACGTAGATGCACTGGAAGTATCTTTGACCTTCAACGACAGTATGGGATCATTAGAAAAGGAAACAGGTACAAACAATACATTCGTATGAATCATAGTGTAGAGTGAAGGATTATGTTGCTTGATTAGCAGAGCAACCACTATATTATCATATTATTATTATCATAACTTTGGTGCCTTAGAAACCAGGAAACCATCTGTCAGTTGTGGCAACCCCGCACCGGCGGACCTGGAGGAAACTCGCCAACGCTCTGAACAGCGCCCTCTCTATGGACAAGTAGTCCAAGGGAGATACATCCCCTTCAACACGGCTGTAACCGCCCACCAATCAAGCAGGCACAGACAATCATGGGGATTGAGATCACCTGGGGGAAGGCGGCGGCAGTGGGGTATTAAAGGCCGAGCACACGGCAGTCAAGGGAGAGAGAAGCAGAGGCGAGACCGACATACTATCACCCTAACGTGTGGAATGCTTTCTTCTAGGAATAACTGAAGGGCGCCGGGAGCAACGTATGCGCCGGACACCAAGACCGACCTGGCCGGGGAACCCTCACCCTTTTTCCCCATAGTGGAAGTAGCCAAAGTTAATTTATGATTTTCCTTATTCTTCTGAGCGGTCCTGAAATAAAACCCTCGTTCTGACACCGGGCTTGAGCGTCCTTTATTGGGAATCCCAGCCACCGACCCCTGGGGTTGCCACACAGTGGTAAGACAGCCATTCTCCCAGTTAAACCAGTTCACCTGTTTTCTTCTTGTCCGTTGTGTTGTCTTCCGTTTTGGGTTCAGGCTTCAGTTTGCCTTGAATAGAGGAGGAGAAAGGTAATGTGTGAGTATTTTCAAGCGTTTCTTGACGGTAAATACATGAAAGGAAAGCAAAGTTTACACAAGGATTATGATAAATGGACTGCATTTATATAGCACTTTTTCTGTAACCAGTGGACACCAAAAGCACTTTACAATACTGCCTCACAATCGCCCATTCATACACACATTCACACACCGATGGCGGAGTCAGCCATGCAAAGGCGACTGCCAGCTCGTCGGGAGCAGTTCGAGTTAGGTGCCTTGCTCAGGGACACCTCAACACTCAGCTAGGAGGGGCCGGGGATTGAACTCGCAACCTTTCAGTTGCCAGCCAACCCGCTCAACCTCCTGAGCTATGCCGCCCCATTTGCTGCCTATGGCACTTCCTGATTTATAATTTGTATTTTCTATTTAAGGAATATATAAATGTGTATTGTGTAATTTGTATAACCTTGTATGTTGAATATTTAACATTTTATTTGTGAGGAGCCCATAGAGGCCCGTGATGCTCAATGGTGCACACTAGAGAGCATCGGTGAGCCCTGATCGCATGAACTACCGGGAACACTTGAAAAAGGACTGAGTGGTGAATGTGGATAAGTCTGGTACTAATAAAGCATATTTGTGGAATGGTTGCCATAAGAGAAAATTGACATTTAAGAGATAAACAGAGCGAACAGTACCTAAAATTATATATATTATGCAAAAATATTATATATTATACTAAGTTGCTTATTATTCCTTACCGTTAGCGTCAACTTTTTCAGAGTTCTTTCCTTTTTCTACAAGATGAAATAAAAACAAGTACAATCTCAGATAATAAATACAAATACAAAATCTAAGCGTATGGGTCCCGATTGAGAAATTGTTGTTGTCGGAAAACCTACAAATAGCTGCCAATAAGGTCAAATCATTTATTTACTCACTGGCTTTGCAGGTCTGAGCTGACTTGGCCAGCAGTATATCTTTGGAATTTTCTGGGAAAGTTTTTGTATAAATGTGTATTAACATTCACAGATGTAGTGAACACATGTTCTAAAAGATACTTACTTGGCCTTTCTATGGCGGCTTTCGATCTTGTGTTGGCTGTAAAGGGGGGAAAGAAAATGTGTTAACAAATGTTAATTAATTCATTTCTAACTTTATATACAGTGTGTATGTATGTATGTATGTATGTATGTATGTATGTATGTATGTATGTATGTATGTATATATATATGTATATGCATATGTATATGTGTATGTATGTATATGTGTATGTATGTATATGTGTATATATATATATATATATATATATATATATATATATATATATATATATATATATATATTAGTGCTGTCAGTTAAACGCGTTATTAACGGCGTTAACGCAAACCAATTATAACAGCGTTAATTATTTTTATCTATATTTTTTATTATTCAATTTTTATTTTATTTTTTTTCTTTGGCTCAAAACAGAGAAGCAGTAGCCTGACTGCTATGTTCAGGGCAGTATGTTTGTATGTTCATCGTTTAATTGCACTATAGGCTTTTTTTTTTGTATCTTCCTGTTTTGATCAGTATATGCCAATGTTGTTATCAATAAAAAAACATTTGCACAAGGCAAGCCGATGCACTTCTCCATGTTGATAAGAGCATAAAAATGAGAAAAATTAATGGGACAAAGAAATGACGGGATATTTAGCATAGAAAAAAATTAATCGTGAGTTAACTATGACATTAATGCGATTAATCGCGATGAATTATTTAAATCGCTTGACAGCACTAATAAATAAATATATATCTATCAGGGTCCATACAGAAATTCTTAAATTTAATTTACTACCTTTTAATCCCTTTACCATATTTTTTAATACCAACACGACTTCAAGAGAGAGAGAGAGAGAGAGAGGGACCATAGGAGTTGGATTAATCAAGATGTCCCAAGGGGACTTTTAATCAATATGTCACAAAGCAGACGTAGACAGAGAGTGCCAGAGCGAGAGAATTTTTGGGCCCTATTTTAACGGTCTGAAACGCAAATGAGAAGCGCCAAGCGCAAGTAGCTTTGTGGGCGGTTATATGGTGATGTTGCTATTTTACCGGCGCATAGACTCTTGCGCCCGGCGAAAATCTAAAAATGGGTGGTCTGAAGTAGCCTAATTTCCCGTAGGTGTGATTTGGTCGTAACGTGCAATAAACCAATGAGAGTGCCATCTCCTATCCCCTTTAAGAGCCATGAGCGCATTTGAATCTGACGAGTTGATATTTTGACAGCACGTTTACAGTCTCCGAAGAGACAGAATTTCAAACTTCAAATGGCTCAGTTTATGGCCAAATAATATGGCCTAATTCCCACATGGGAATAGCGTTTTCTTCCACAACTTCAGAATTACTGAGTCCTCAAATAGATTTCGGCAAAGAAAACGTAACACACATACGATATGCGGTAACTGTGATACTATTTAATGATATACGCAATACATTAATAAACATAGTTTCTTATCAGTATTGTATGCATTATCGTTATCAACTTGTGTTCCTAATATGCATGTGTCCCCCCGTTAATATACATTTCCATGGACTGTATTATGCGGTACGTGTTTAGCTTGTGTGTGTTTAAACAGATGGACGCACACACGCGCCCGCTTTCATTAATTCTTTTACACATACACCCACGCGAGCCTGCATTCATTCATTCTTTTTAACACTCACTCGCGGTAAAACAATGTTTTCTCACGATCAAATACTCATCAGTCCTAAAAGTTATGAGCTTGTACACGATGTCTGTGTCAAGAAAATATGTGTTTGCTGTACGGTGTTTGCAGATGCATTGATTAAAAAGTACAACTTATTTCCGCTGTATCAGCTGCTCTTTCCCAAATAATTTACCAAGAATAGATGAGAGAAGCAAAGTGTATGCGCAAGGTGCACAAGCAACATTATGCATGCGCCCTTAAAATAGCATCTGAACAAATCTAAACAAATACCTGACTTTAAACCAGGTATTTCCTGGTTTGTGGCGCAATTGTTTCCTTAAACTGCAAAATAGCACCAGGGAATGTTTGCGCCAGAACACGCCTCCTCCTTTTGCCGAACAGCCCCTTGGGGCGCAAGATCATTCCCTAATTTACAGGCGTGTGGCAGTGGAGGTAAAAGACGCTCTGCGCCAGTTGACAAACTAGCAACGACACATGCGTCAGTGTTGAAAGTCAATTGCGCCGGATGCAAGATAGGGCCCTTTGTGTCCAGTGTTGAAGTTAAGTTATAACAAGGTAAGTTATAATTACCTTGTTCACATTGTTATTACAGTGTAAAGGTTTTGCATGAAAAAGTACAGCGTAGTAACGCATTACACACAACACTAGCCGCGTTTACAAGGACACTTCTGATCCGATTCGATTTCTAATCGGAATAGATCTATTCCTATCATGGAATCTGAATGTACTGTATATAGGCCTTTGGCATTTACAAAAGTGGTATGCTTACGTTTGTATGTCTCTCGCGCACAACCGTTATGTTGGTCTGGACTTATATGATGCAAGGGATAATGTTGTAGTACAGAACACTGGTCATTATTGCATCCGCTTCCACGATGCGAAGCGGAGGTGTCTTGCTACGCCCTCAAGGGTATTATTTTCGATTATGACCGGCGACATTCTATACATTATTACACGGCTCCTTGCCAAAACAGAAGAGAAATAGTCCGCCAAAGACGTTGACTTCGCTTAGAAACCGGACGCGCTGGGGTTGATAAGTTACCGGACTACTTACGGAGTAAAAAAAGAAAGACGTGAATCAGGCAGAAATTCCACTTTCCTTGACAGCGGTCAAGTTCGGTATGCATTAAAGTACCGACTGACCAATTGCGAAATACTGCAGCTGCTGATGCCATTTCTCTAAGTTATAAAAGTAGCTGCACCCACCCAAAACCAATCGGAATAAGTGTATGTATGTTGATTATAGCGGACTACACCACCTCTTCTATTCCGCATGGAATAACATTCCGATCAGAGAATTGTATTCCGATTGAGCCGTATATATGATCCTTTTTTATTCCGATTGATCTGGTTTTCCACTTCTAATCGGATCAGAAGTGTCCATGTAAACGCGGCTGTCTACCGGTCACACAGTCTCACGGTAACGTCAAAATACATACTGTTGCGCAAATTCACACCAGTGTACTTTCTATAGAGGGATTATCAGTCTACGTCGCTCCCCGCTCTACGAGCATGTCATATGCAGAAAGAGACGAGAGCGACAAGAGCCGCAATCATGTCTTGTTGTTCGGTTGGTTGCACAAACCGTTTTATTAAGACTGATTATCCCATTTATTCTACTTCTTGCTTGCCAACATATTCAAACAATTCAAATACTTTAATAATCATCCTTTTTCTTATTCGTATTGCATGCTTATTAAATGTATACTCTGTTTGAGTCAACTCCCTCTTAAAGTAGTCCCCTTTAATTACGATCGATTAAACATGTTTTTTGACACCTCGAAGGGCATTATCCCGCTTATACCATGGTCACTTGCCAAAGAAAAGAAATTAAGATCATTTATTTATATTTTCATGCGTTTTACAATCCACATATAAAGTTTTTCACATAAATAGGACAGACCTTAGCTACGACTTGGCAATGGGAGGTATTTTAGTCAGCTGAGCTAGGAGCCAGAGAGCTAACGTTATGGATTGTACATATTTATAATTCAAAATTCGTCCCAGGTTTTTTACAACAGATACTCATACACGTTGTTGGTCAACAAGTGATTCTCTCGCTCTGAAAAGCATTTGGCACGCATAAAAACAAGAAAAGTTGATATTTCTGTTCCTTTCAATGCAAACGTGTTACTAAGCTTACCAAAGGGTTATTATGCCATACACCACCATTTGGAAGGGTCTATAGCGTATAACCGCATTGTCTGGTTACAGTTTAATTAATTTTTCACAATTTACCAGCTTTCGTTTTGAAGAATAATCACCGCGCCATTCGTTTCAATGGGAATCGTGACAGTCTATAATTTCAACACAAAGTGAAAGTGTACATATTTATAATTCCAGAATTCGTCCCAGCCTTTATGCCACCGATATTCTAGCGTCCATAACATATAGACCCTGCGTTGTCTGATTACAGTTTAATTCATTTTTCACAATTTACCAGGTCTCGTTTTGAAGAATAATCACCGAGCCATTAGTTTCAATCACGACGGTCTATACTCTAACATAAAGTGTGCATATTTATAATTCGAAATTCGTCCCAGCCTTTATACAACAGATACTATAGGGTCTATAGCATATAACAGCGTTTTCCCAGGACCTCCACTGGCTCCCTGTAGTAGCTTGCATCAGAATCAAGATGCTGGTACTGGCATACAAGGCAGTCGATGGAACTGCCCCTGCCTACCTCCAAGCATTGGTAAAGCCACACACCCCAGCTCGATCCCTCCGCTCAACTACCTCAGCTGGACGTCTGGTACTGCTATCGCTAAGAGCAAGCAAAGGTCGATCAACAAAGTCACAACTTTTCTCTGTTTAGGGACCTCAGTGGTGGAACAAGCTCTCTGCCGATGTCAGGATCGCAGAGTCGCTCACCAGCTTCCGCAAAAGACTCAAAGCCTACCTGTTCAGAGTTCACCTCGACTCTGCATAGCTACCCAGCCCCTTCCGGCCACCATTGTATGTTGTACGTCCTGGCATTTATTGTACGCACTTAAGTATACATTGCACTCATTCATAGTACTTGATAGTGTAGCATCTGCAGTAGCTGCTATCATTGCTGTACACGGGAAATGGGTTAGCCTAGGGATTGTGAGTACTTGCACTTGGTTCTATGAACATCTTTACTGTACTGACAGCGATATATTGTTTCACTTCTTATGGCAAATGTACTTAGTGTAAGTCGCTTTTGATAAAAGCGTCTGCTAAATGCCCTAAATGTAAATGTAAATAATGGTATGTTCAGTTAATACAAATGTATACATTTGCAGTTTACATTGTTTACATCTTTGTTGTGCCAAGCATTGTCCAATCTGTTTTTAGATTAGTCAAACTTGGCACAGACAAAACTTATTAAGGTAGTGAGTTCCATATTGAGCGTCTGAATATTTTCCTCTGATGATCTCGACTACTTCATTGAAAATACCATTTTAACACCTTGCTCTAGCTAGCAAGCCAGCTCTAAAGTCTTTGGAACCGTTGCTAAATATATCACATTAGGGTTGTTACTTGATCATTGACAGGGCTAAACTAAGGTACTAACATTCTCTCATGATTCTAAACTACCCACTAAGGGTGTTGGCGGTCAGCAGAA
Organism: Gadus morhua; assembly: GCF_902167405.1. Lineage (NCBI taxonomy): Eukaryota > Metazoa > Chordata > Actinopteri > Gadiformes > Gadidae > Gadus > Gadus morhua. The sequence goes on from NC_044068.1 coordinate 19,825,020, forward strand.
GTAAGGGTTTCAACACATGTCTCTATTGGTGGGTAGTCCAGGTGTTTACTTTGAGTGGCAGGCCTGGGGGTCACAGTGACATTCCCCCCCGCCCCTGGAGTGCTGACTCTGGGCCGGATAGGGTGGACCTCCGATCCACCATCTGAGAAGAAAGCAGATGTGAAGACAGTACGACATGTGAGGACAGTACGACATGTGAGGACAGTACGACATGTGAAGACAGTACGACATGTGAAGACAGTACGACATGTGAAGAAAGTACGACATGTGAAGACAGTACAACATGAGAAGACAGTACGACAAGTTAAGCTTATTTTCCCCATATATATAAATATATATATATTTTATTATGTTTTATTTTTAGTTCACAAATCTTACAGTAAGATTTGTTGGATACATATAGGTATGTTGTCATTTATTCTTATACCTGCTGCTATAAATCCATGTATAAATATAGTCCTCATCATGATGCACCTTTTACAAAATGTTCAAGCTAAGCTACTTAAAGCTGCTGTAGGTACGACTGAGAGTGAGAGAAAGCAGTTGAGGACGAGTTTTAAACCAAACCAAAGAGACGTCCCTCCCTCCTTATGTGGGGTTGCATTTCACACACCTGTGATTGACAGGCATGATGGATTCCCCAAACCAAAAAGGGTGGTAAGAAAATGTACCCTTTGATTTGAAACAGTGAAACTGTTTCAAATCAAAACGGTTTCACACAGAGACCATTTATATACAAAACAGATATTCTCACTGAGCATTTCACTCACTAATATCTGACAGATGGCGTATCTAACATATGACCAAATAACTGCTCTTAATCTTACCTACAGCACCTTCAATAATAAAAACGATTATTTTGATATGAAAGACTTCTTTATGTGCACACCAACTCAACTTCAAAGATCATTACTATATTTCTCACGGAGCTTGTTTCTTGTGATATGTAATAAGATATGAATAAGAAAATATGTTTGCCCGCAATGATCTCCGAGCTTAATCCAGCTCCTAAATAACAGTTAGTGTTATTAATAAGTGTTTTCATCCAAAGCCTTTTACCTTTCCCAGACACAGTGACCTTGGCTTTCCTTTTGACAAAAGATGGTTCTGAAAAGGAGAGAGAGGATTGTATGTCTCATCGGTACCAATACTCAACCAGAATAAGACAATATGTGTTCAAATTAAAGTCACGTTACCTTTCTTTGAAGCAGCTGTTTTCTTAACAGCATCTGCGATAAACAAAGTTCATACAATATTAGCAACCAAAATAGCCTATTTTGCAATTTGAGGAAAGATATTTTCTACCTATTTCCCGAGCAGTTCTGGGTCTAACCCGGAGCTACACTGACGGGTTGCCCCACCTGTGGTCCTGCAATCGGCAACACCTCCCATTCACTTTGTATTAGATGAAATTTCGTGTGGGGCAAGGGATTGTGGGAAGTCTTGAGTGCAAGTCGGAGAAACGCGAGTCTTGCCATCTGATCGGCCCGGGCCGTGCGCATGAAAGCACTGATCCACTGGACCCCGCTGCACCACTCGCCTGGAGCTGCAGTGACAGCACCAATGATGTCTTTCTTTAAACTTTCTTTTTTCTTGTATATAGAATGTCTGGGGTCGTACTTTATGACTGTATTTCTCTACCCTGACCATCAACTGCACCTCATCCATGATCGCAAATAGAAAGATACAAAGTGAACAAGAGGGTCTTATTCTGCAGAGGGACCAGGGTTGGTGTTGGTGGTGGAGGACCACATTTCCTTCGGGGGAGTGTGAGGCAGTGGGGGGGGCAGTGTGAGGCCGTATGGGGCAGTGGGGGGCAGTGGGGGGCAGTAGGGGGCCGTGTGGGGCAGTGGGAGGTTGAATGGGGCAGTGGGGGGCCGTGTGGGGCAGTGGGAGGCCGAATGGGGCAGTGGGGGGCCGTGTGGGGCAGGGGGGGCAGTGCGGGGCAATTGGGGGCAGTCGGAGTCATTGCGTCCGGCCGGGCTGTCCGGCAGGGGCAATAGCGCCCTGCAAAGAACGTCCTCTCCATTGGCTTGATGTTGCCCCCAAAAGGCTCAGATTATATTCTAACGTTAAGGAAAGGATCCCAACAGAGATACATCATTTTATAATTTTATAATAACTTATTTCTTTACCCTTTGCTTGATTGGGGTAAGTGAGTTATTGTGTCCAACCAAGCTTTGCTCAAGGAGAAGTATCGCGAGAGTGGAGTCATTGCAGGAAGAGAACGGTGGAAACGTGAGCAAGACCTGGCGAGAGAGCAGTTTGTTGTGATGGCCTACAGAAAGCATAACTTAGAGTTATCTTCAAGATTTGGGCAAAGGCGAGTTGAGATTGTAATGACACTAGGGAAACGCAATGACAAGATTGCAGAGCGCAACTTCTGCTTGAGCGAGACTTGGTTGGAACCATAAAAAACAGACTGGATCAAGAACGGAAAATAAACAAGTTTTGTTCCAACTAGTCCAATTTCAAATAATTGAAAAAAGTTGTCTGCATTAGTGTGGAAGACCTGATATGATAGGCCCTTCAACATCTGACAGCTTTAACATCACTTGACTGTCCAAGATTTAATACATTTCTCCCTCACTCATACACAGACACAAACACATCATACCTTCCTTCCTTAGTTTCTATTTGATTATTGCTGGTTCTGTGACAAGACATGTGACTGCACATAAGCGAATACAAATCCAGTGTTTCAATCATTCATTCATAATCATTTGTTATGTGTTATTATTAGACAGATGCTGCAGTGCCTAAATCCATATTGTATTTTACGTTAATATAAAGTAAACATAGTTTAATAAGAACGAAAAGAATGCTATTTAGTGAATGATGAATGAATGTATCTCTTAGGACTTCACAACAGCATGTGTAATGCTTACCTTTTTTAGCTTTCATTTTGGCTGCTTTGGTTGCAACAGAAGACTCCTTTCTTTCACCTTTCTTCACAGCGCCTGCTATGGTCATGTTTTTGGAAGCATCATAATCTGAAAAAATAAAACTTTGATTCAGCCCATTTGTTTTTAAACAAAGAAAAGTGTTTTCATAAATGGATTAAAGTGGCAACGTAAAAGATTTCTGTTTAGTTCTCTTTGGTGCTAAAAAGGGAATTGCGTATGTATCCACAGTTTGTAAAAGGCATTATACTGCAAGGTCATTATTATCACCATAAGAGTTTCTTTTGAAATAAAATTAGGTCCAACTAAATCCGTAAATCCAATTTAAACCAATGCAAATTTGACAATATAAACTTGATGAAACACTACGTTTTTTACACTTGACCCCTCTATTACAGGAGGAAGATAGTGGCTGGACAGACATTTTCTTAATATATGTACATCTTCGAGATAAGCACTTTAAAATAATTAAAATAAGTACATATCTGTATTTATTAGAGAAGCATACACATACAAAACTAAAAAATGTATATCCTGCTGAAAATGCTGCAAAGTGAGGTTGAGAATGTTTTAGTAAAACAACATATTTTAAGAGGTAAATAAATGTGAAATGCTAACGTGATCAAGTTTAAATACATTTGAGATCAAATTTAGAATAGCTGAGCTGTTGGATGAATCAAGTCTGTGCGTGTGTGTGTGTGTGTGTGTGTGTGGTAGTAACTTGGAAAAGTGTGTTATTGACGTTATTCTTCACATCTAGTTAATCAAGATAAGAACACAAAATGTTGAGGCTTAAACCGTTGTGCTGTGTGGAGTCGCAGCTTTCAGACATATTGTTTGTATAGATAGCGTGACGAGAAAAATAGTTTTTAAGCTTTGAAGTCAGCATTTAGCTTCTAGCGGAAGTACAACAGATACATAGGAAGCCCCTAGCCTCTGGCCATATAAACTATAAGGGGTCCCCTGCCTTGTGTTTTCACTTTGGATAAAAAAAACGCTGGGACTTGGCAGCAGTACCTTGAGGCTGGGCTGCCACAGCCTGTTCTGGGAGATCAGCTGCATCAAGTTGGACTTGAGCTGAGTCTTGGGCTGAGTCAGCCTGTTGGACCATTGGGGCTAGGTCGGCTTGTTGGACTATTGGGGCTGAGTCATGCTTGACCGTTGGGCCTGAGTCAGCTTGTTGGACCGTTGGGGCTGGGTCAGCTTGTTGTACCGTTGGGCCTGAGTCAGCTTGTTGGACCGTTGGGCCTGAGTCAGCTTGTTGGACCGTTGGGGCTGGGTCAGCTTGATGGACCGGCGGAGTAGCGTCCACTGGTGGTTGTGCAGGTTGAGTCTGGGGCTGCATGTATGGGTGGTAGTGCGGGTAGAAATGTGGCATAGGCTGCTGCTGATGCTGCTGTGGTTGGTAGAGAGGTGGAGCGCCTTGATAGGCAGGATGCACTGTCAGAACAGGGGCTGATGGGGCTGCAATTGGATAGACATGATCAGGCCTGCTGCATGTTAGAAGTGGAAAACAGTTAGAGGTGCAGTGTGTAGGAAATAGGAGCATCTAGCATTGGTAGAACGAGCTCCCTGCCAATGTAAGGACCACAGAGTCGCTCACCAGCTTCCGCAAAAGACTCAAGACTCACCTGGGGTCTCATTTATAAAACTGTGCGTGGGATTTGTGCAGCATCGTATTCTAGCCATCTTTCTTATATATTGTTATATATGTTCTATATTTGTATACGGGGAATTACTTAACCTAGCGATTGTTAGTGCTTGCCACTTGGTTCTATTAACATCTTGACTGTACCGACAGCGATATATCGTTTCACCTTCTTCTGACAAAAGTACTTATTGTAAGTCACTTTGGATAAAAGCGTCTGCTAAATGCCCTAAATGTAAATGTTAATTTAGCAGAGATGTTGTTTGTTGTAACAAACTAAAGGACCCCCCCTCAGCTCTCCCTTCCAATGACCACGTGGCCTGGACTGGACTATATGGTGGGTTAGGTGGGAAGGTGTCAGTAGGCACTACAAAATGACGTCATCGTCTACCACAGCATCGTCAAGTATCAAGTGATGAGATTCCTTGATCAATTTGTAAATGTATTTAGATATTTGGTCTTTGAAACTATCTCTCATATCATACAAGTACGATTATTATTATGATTGTTAAAATAAAAGAATATCCTCTCTATAGCCATCTGTCTGTTGGGGAAACTGTAGGAACATGGCTCTACAACATGGCGGGCTCCGTGGGAGAGGACCCGCGCCCTGTGTAGATTATAAATAAAAAAATAAATAAATGTAATAATCCAATGAAAACACAACCACCTCTTATTTTCATCTGGGGTACTCATTTAAAACATACTTATTAGTTTATCTATTACTATTACTAGACCTCTAGTTGTAATTAAACCCATAGCTTCAATGTGGAAACCCCAGTCGATAATGTAACAGATTTTTGAGCGCATTATATAATAAAATTGTGCATATAACATATATAATTTTACGTAATGAGGCAAGCATAATAATTTTCTCCTTACTCTATGAAGCAAGCATAATCATTTTCTACTTATTAGCCGTTTTCACAAATTTTTGCCGCATTTGTATATCAGGAGATTCATTATCCTGATTCGCTCGCACGCGCACGCGCGGGTATGCAGTATGTATGTGCTTGCATGCGATGCATGTGTGCGTTCGCGTGTGCCGTGTGTGTGAGCTGCAGGCTGCTTGGCACATGCGCACTGACCCACTTGTCCGAGTAACTTGTCCGGCAGGCCTGGTATTATATGAGTAAGATGGTAAGTTAAGATAAGATGGTAAGAATATTATTTTACTTATTCATTTCATTTTCCATTTCTGCCAATTCATTTCTGCTAGATGCCACTTTATTCTACACACTGGGCCTTAAGTCCCTGAATCTCTTCAGTCTCAAGTTAGTTGTTCTTCGATGTTCTTAAAAAATTCTAAAACCTATTCAAGTATGTTGCACTTGAAAAGGCAATCTACCCATGGAAACTAGTTCTGAATCACCACCAGTATACCAGTTAGCAGCAAAGAATGATGATGAGCATTGAACAGCGTTTTCTACCTCTTGAACTTCTCTTTATGTTGTTAACATATGTATATGAGTTGTATTTCTTCGTGTCAGTGTTGGATTGGATACCTGTCAGGGTTGGGGGGGGATAAGGGTTGTCCGTCACAACGTGATGAACTGGAAAAAAGTGTTAAGAAAAAAAAATATATAGAGAGAGAGGAGGAGCATTGTCCGCATAAAAGGAATTGAATCCTCAGTGATTTCTACAGCCCAGACTTACCAAACCAGCCTGGAGGTGTGGGGCAGTAGACCGGAGATGGGCGGCAAGGGCCAACTACAACATAGTTATTACATTATCATCATAAAGAGGTAAAACAATGGCCACCATATACAGGCAAACATGTTTCACAGTGAGAATACAAAGGATGCAATCTCAGTGTTGACGGTAAAATTGATAGTCTATAATAAACCAGTTTGAGCCAGAGTGTGTTTGATCCACCATACTGTGCTGCACTGCCTCCCTTTTAGCACTAGTAACGTCATTCCGTCATATTGCCTTATAGGTTTAATTCATTAGATACAAAAAAAGAAAGTATAACCCAACACTTTACCTTCTGGTCCAGATTCTGGCACTTCCTGCTTTGGTTGTTCTTTTTCTGTAAAAATAAAATATTATGTTGATAAATAATAGCAAAAGGAAGGTATGTTTGTGAGTGCTTGTATGTTTGTGTGCAATAATACAGCGATGCATTAATCATCGTTATGTAATTCATATTTGTATGGCGAGGGGTTTACCTTTCCTCACGGTCCTGGGCTTCTCCACTTTTTTGCCTCCAGTGTAAAATGGGAATCAAACACAATATTACATAACTGTGTTTAGGAGTAATATCATTCTTCTACCATCTAGGATGCATTTACATTATACAATGGTAACACTTCACGTAACATTATCCTTGTTACAATGTAATTACATATCAACAATCAACCTAACACCTAAACGTAGTGATGAGTGGAAAAACATTCGTACATTGAACCTCCCTTATTCGTTTTACTGCCTTCACACCAAAAGCGACGGCGCGGCACGAATACATACAAAGTCAAGATTATTTTGCTGTGAATGCACCTTCAATTGCACTTTAACTCTTAAACTGTCCCTAACCCTTTTTTGTTACCTTTGTCCTAACCGTATCCCCAAACTAAATTGTATAGTTATATGTTGTTCCATAATGATATGTAAGCATATTAAGTGAATGCTGTTACATTGCTTTTTACACAGTACTCATTTGTGTAATCACACTGTATAAGGAGACTAATGTGTTACCCATTATCTTTTATTAAATTTGGAAAATCCAAGTGCCATTATAATTTTATAACATCATTCTCATCTAATGAATATGTTCTAGCTACACTAAATGCTTATATCTGTCACTCATGGATATTCAGTTAATTATTATGTTCTACATTACTATGTTCAATGTTTATATCTGTCTCGTGGATATTCAGTCAATTATTGAATATGGGTTTATGCTTATGGCCAACTCTGAGAGAGGGTTTAGGTTCTCTGACACACACAGTGTGTGGTGCACTTTTTCTTTATCTCATAGTGTTCAAATTCAGGGTGTAACAGGGGCTTCACTTGCACTCTCAAGTCAAAAGGCCTTTACTGCCTTCATTGTCATAATACCTCTTAAAAGTCCAGGGACCTTCCTCACTCTCCTGATCTTCTCCTCTAGCTCTGCATTGCGAGGAAAAGCTGAGGAAAACAGAACAAATATAGGTAACACTTTATAATAAGGTGCCATAATAAATAGCAAACTAGTCATTACCTAACCCTTTGTTAATATTTGTTAATTGTTACTAAAATATCTATTTGGCACAAGTTAATCGTTTTTTTTCACTGACCACAGAGTGTAGCTGGTTAGGGTTAGGGTTGTCGTGTGTTAGGGTTATGGCCGTGTGTTATGGTAAGGGTTAGGGTTAGGGCCGTGTGTTAGGGTTAGGGCCGTGTGTTAGGGTTAGGGTTGCTGCTTCTCCTTAAGAACAATATGAAATCTTAACTGCTAACCTTTCCTTTTTGGCGTCTCTTCTGTCTTCCTGGATTCACGCACTGAGGAGTGTAACATATGCAACGTGATTCATCAATTATATCAAAGCTTTTTTACAAAACAAGTTGGTTGTATATATGTTACATGTTACAAATTAATTGCTTTGAATATCATTTTAAACTGGCTGATTTTCACTGCCTCAGTAGCATGAAACCAGAATCCTTGAGGTTTCATTGAGCCTAAGGTGTGCAATGCTTTAAATCCAAGCGTTACCTTTTCTCCTTGGTTTCCCAATAGAAGCTTTTTTTGGCGGCTCTAAAAGCAGAGATATAATGAAACGTACACATGCTTTTCAAACGTATGATATTACAAAATCAGCAAAAAAAGTATATGAATGTTTTGGGGCACATTCATTGTTGACAATATAAAAACACCATGTATTCACATATTTTGGTTTCATGCCTCTTATTAATTAGATATATAATTAATGGCTTGAGGTAGAGGAGGTTCATTTCGATATGCTGAATTAATATATTGAAATAAGTGGTAGAAAATACAAAAGACAAACAAAACCAAACCTTTATACAGAATATGAAGATGCCGTCACCTGTTTTCTCTACTGCCTCTGCAGCTGTATCCGTAGTCTTGGAACAAAGCATGCAGGGGCACACTGAAAAAGGCAAAACGTTAGGTAAATAAGGTTAGGTACACTACAGACATTCTGATTATAATCTGTTATGACTTTTCTTTTCATTGACAAACCTGTGGCTTCTGGCTGGGCTGCACTTTCCTCAGGCTCACCAACCGGTTTCATGACATTGACCTTGGCTTTGTCATCATCATCATCATCATCATCAGCCCCATCTTCTCTCTCGGTTTTCTCTTCAGTTTCTTCCGTGGTTTTCATGGTGACAGTAGGTTGGTCTGTCTCTCCTAGATCTTCTAGATTGACACAATTTACACAGAAATTGACAGCCAGTCACGTATAAAGCATGCGCTGGGTACATGCTACGACACAACAAAAGAAGTTTGGATGGTTATTCACATGGATCACATGGATGGTTCGTCATATTTACCAATAATCTCCTCTGCATCAACCTCTCCACTCTTGTCTCCATCGTCCCCCTCAGTGCCTCCCTCCTTCTCTATGTCATCCTCTTCTTCTGGAGGTCCTGTCCCACTTCCTACTGCTTCCTGTTGGACTGGCAAGTGATGTGCAGCTGGTGCAATCAATCCATCTATGTAGTCAAATATCAACTTCTTAAAGCGATCTGATATGCGTTGCTGGCTGCTATACTGATATTTTGTGATACTAATATGGAAGGGTTTAATTATTGCGACAGCTTATAATTCTGACTGACTTACCTAATAGCACGGAGTCATCAAAGTCATGGTGAACAGGATCAACGTCACCATCAGCCTCAGCCTCATCCTCATCCTCATCCTCATCATCTTTGTTGTCATCTTCTGGCGCAGCTCCGGCCGGAGGGTCCGAGGGGAAACCGTCTTCTTCTTTGTTGATGTCAACATCATCCTGGAGGTCATCCTGGTACTCGAACAAACTAGCATCAAGCTTGTCATCATGGGAGTGTGCAAGCCTTTCCTCTCCTAAAACATCTTCCACTTTGTCATCCTCAGGATCAATGCTGAACTCAAATGGTATGGTACCTAGTTCCTCATCCTCATCTTCCTCCTCCTCTTTGTATGAGTCATTGTAGTCCTCAGAACTGGACACAGTCTCCCATAATGATTCTTCATCTATTTTATAAAAGTCATCATCATCATCATCATCATCATCATCATCGCCATCCTCATCGTCACCCAGTACTCCGCTGTCCTCACTCTCGGCCAACCAAAATGTTTCCCCGTAAATGTCTTCAATGGAGTGATGCTCTGCTTCAAGTTCTACATCAATATCACTGGTGTGGGGAACTTCAAGAACGTCAAGGTCAACAGATCCGCTCTTGAGTTGGTCCTCATCCATGGGATCCTCTTCATCATCATCCTCATCATCTGCAAAATTATCTGAAGTAGCGACAGATATAGTGTCCTCTGAGGAATCCTCTTCATCCCCCTCCGCACTGGAGACAGGTAGAGACTGATCTGTGGTGTCACTGTCTCCATCAGCTTCGTCATCGTCAGCTGAATTAGCGTCTGTGGACGTCGGTGCGGTTTCAACATCGCTGTCTGAGGCCGTCTGCTCGTCCACGGCAAGGGCAGCTGCTTCCTGCTCTTCATCAGATGTTGGAATGTCATCACTGGTATCCTCCTCCCCATTGCTTGGGGAGTCTTCATCCGTTTCTGTTTCATATTCATCATCCTCATCATCATCATCATCATCTTTAAAGTCAGGAACCGGGGGTGTGACTGAGGAAGAATCGTTATCCTCCTCTAACTCCTTGTCCTCTTCTGCAAGGTCGTCTTCTTCTTCTGCTGTTTCATCATCATCATCATCATCATCGTCGTAGTAGTCAACCCTACTTTGTTCAGTGGTCCCGACCTCCTCTTCATGGTCTTCAAGAGCAGTGTAAAAATCATCAACATCATCACTCTCATTTTCACTATCTGTGTCTGCTTTGGCTGTTTCCTCCTCTTCCTCTACACCCTCATCCTGTTGTCTGTAATCTTCATCATTATCTTCCACGGAAACAGCAGACCCAGAGTCGTCAGCAGCAGACTCCTCCTCGCCCCCCTCTTTGTCTGCTGCCTGAACTCCTTCTACATCGCCTTCTTCCTTTTCTTCATCATCATCATCATCATATTCACCATCACCCTCTACCTCAGCTGCCTCAGAGTCGTCAGCAGCAGACTCCTCCCCCTCTTCATCTTCTGCCTGAACTCCTTCTACATCGCCTTCTTCCTGTTCTTCATCATCATCATCACCATCATCCTCCTCCTCAGCAGCATCAGTGTTTTCAGCAGCAGACTCCTCCCCCCCTTCCTCTTCGTCAACCCCGACATCGTCATTGTCACCATTGTCATTCACCTCTTCCTGCTCTTCCTCTTCATCCAGGTCCTCTTCATGATTGCCAGTGTCAGTGGCCTGTTCTAGTTCAGCTGTTGTTTCCTCCTCTTCCTCCTCAAGTTCTCCCTCCCCCTGGCCATCCTCCTCCTCCTCCTCCTCCTCCAGTTCTCCCTCCTCCTGGCCATCCTTCTCCTCCTCCATTTCTCCTGCCTCCTCCAGTTTTTCCTCCTTCTCCTCCTCCTCCTCCTCCTCCAGTTCTCCCTCCTCCTGGCCATCCTCCTCCTCCTCCAGTTTTTCCTCCTCCTCCTCCGCCTCCTGGCCATCCTCCTCCTCCTCCAGTACTCCCGCCTCCTGTCCATCCTCCTCCTCTAGTTCTTCCTCCTCCAGTACTCCCGCCTCCTCGACCTCCGCCGCCAGTACTCTCTTCTCCTCAACCTCCTCCAGTTCTCCCTCATCCTGGCCATCCTCCTCCTCCTCTAGTTCTTCCTCCTCCATATCTCCCGCCTCCTCGACCTCCGCCTCCAGTACTCCCGCCACCTCGACCTGCTCCTCCTCCTCCTTCAGTTCTCCCTCATCCTGGCCATCCTCCTCCTCTTCCAGTTCTTCCTCTTCATCATAGTCCACCTCCTCATCCTCATCATAATACTCCTCCTCATCATAATACTCCTCCTCGTCGTAATAATCCTCATACTCGTCCTCGTAATAATCTTCTATCTCTTCCTCTTCCTCCACCTCCTCTTCTTCAACCTCTGCCTGTTCCTCCTCTTTTTCTCCTCCATCAGCAGCTACGGTATCAACCTCCTCCTCTCCTTCTTCTTTTTCTTCTCCTCCTGCTTCAGCTGCATCCTCCTCTTCCTCTCCTGATTCCACTATTTCAATTGCTGGTCGTTGGTTAGCTTGCATCCCTACAACTGTAACATGTACATACACACCACAATTAAGTCTTATTAGTTACTCCAAAAAAACCACACGCATTATGACATCTTCAGATTAAAGTTAGCCAGCAGAACACCACAGTTTAGTGTGAAGCTATCAGCACTAAACTTGGCACACTACTTGTATGCAACTTGGTCCTTGAAAAAAAGTTTCATGGATCAAGTTAGAAAGTTATTAATAGTAAATTGTCACTCATTTCTAATTTGATATACGCATGAACTTTATATCTACCAGATTTTAATCAGACACATCCACAGATCCAAATGATGTGTTTTTTACCACATAGCTGTTGATCGGACAGACATATTTACTGCAAACGTCTTCCGATTAATCAGATAATTTTCAAAGGAACACTTCAAGGCGATAAGATAAATACCGCCATATGATTTGGAGTAAATCTAAGTCATGGTTCAAGGGAAGATGCCGTTTATGTGGGATCTTGAGCATTAGTGTTTAGCTTAGCATTTATCCAAATTGACAATAACTAATATATAATATCTATATCATTTTTAGAGCAATCATAACCAAAACTTGGCACACTTCTGAAAAGGCATGTCCTCCATGTGAATACCAAGTTCCAAGGTTGTGAGTCATTTGAAGTGGATATTTGTGATTGCATCTAAATTCCAAGAGTACATTTTAATCAGAGACGCCCATAGAGCATCTTAACAAGATTTTGTGTTAGTAAATTATATCATGCATTATGGGATACATATGTCTGACATATATTTCTGTATTCACAGATATACTGTGAAAACATCTATCCAGTTAACTACAAAGCCACTATGAGAAACATATCAATTTGTATTTGTAAAAACATATATTATTAATATTAAATATATAAAGTATCAAGAAAACCATCCATCCATATTTTATTAAAGACTGTGCCAAGCAAGAGATACTCACCTTTACTTCGGGATGGTAAAAATTCTCCTAAAATATTGAAAAGGGTATTTTTCATTTTCAAGAATGATATAGACAGACCAACAGACAAATATGTAAGTCAACAATTGACCAGAACTAATCTACCAACACTGACGTGTTGTACCTTTTCTTAATCTAATAACTAATTAACTAATCATTTGAAATATCCATTTACCTATATTCCATGTTAACATCCAAAAGCAAAGAATATACTGTTATATTGTTTTACAATAAGCACTTCTAAAAAAAAAGTTTACCAGGATAACAAAATGTGGACAGGGGCCAACACCTACCTTTTTTCCTCACTGCATATAGATTTCCTGGAAAGCAAAATGACATTTTAAAGGAGACATATTATGGTTTTCTCCCAACAAGTAAACATAGGCTAGTACGTACGTATATGAGTTCCAGAAAACATGTTTTTGAAGCTGTTTGCTGGAAATAGCTTATAGGAAAATAAACCTCGCCTTCCGCTATTCCCCTCTGTTTAAGGGGCCACTCACAGAGGGCCGCGCCCCCGTGCCCGAGCTCATTTGCATACTATAGTCTAGAACGTTTGGCTTGTGTGACCACACCATCCGTATTCCAGCACGGAACAGCCCCTTGGCCACGGCACACTTGGGAGAGGTGTGCCGTGGCCAAAGTACAGATGCTAATGAGATGACACGCGCATACGCGCGGATGCGCAACGTGAGCTGGATGACGTAGTCCTTGCGCGACCCTTCTTTCTTTATTGGTCCATGCCCTTCTTCCCCACAACAATCATTTTAAACAATGGCGGCAAGCGGTTCATGAGTGGGTTTACGTTAGTGCGAAGGTGAAGTCGAGTGTTTACTTGAAATCTGGGCCGACGACAGCATTCACGTTGTTGTTCTCCATTGTTGTTATGGCGGCGAGGACGCTTGGTGATGATGGATTTATCGTATTACGACGTGATGACGTATGTATGAAGGAGCAATCGTCATGGCCTTTGGGAGCAGTGTGACCACGGGCCAGCGGGGGGAGTGGGGGAAATCGTGCTGAATCTTCCTGCAGCACGGAACAGGCAAACTTGCCTAGTGTGAGTGCGCCCTCAGTCTCTTCAGAATGCGCTGTTACTAGTGTCTGTAGCTTTAATGCAAATGAGCTGCTGCCCATTGACCAAAGAGCTGTCAGAGTGAACCACAGCGTGGAGGAGAAGTGATTGTTGCTGTTTGCGGACTCCTGGGCCCAGTTTCCCGATAATGATGGATCTTCGCTCGTACGATCATTCTCACGATGGATCTTGCGAACCATCGTTAATTTCTTTGGAGCGTTTCCCGAAACTCCTCTTAACATGAACGCGCATTCGCTGCACTCACGACGTTCGTAGGATTGTACCTGTCCACTGACATGGTGCTGAAACGGGCTATGACGCAGGGGGAGATGCAGGAATGTCGCAGGAAAATGGGGTTAAAAAGGGTTAAAATATCTCCCCATCAAGGCCAACCGCAGAGTAGCCTACGAAAAGAATAGAGTGCAATAATATGAATGCTAAAGATATTAAAACACAATTGATTAGGCCTAGGCCAACATATATATCAGTCCTTATCCTGAACGCACTGTGCATACATTTATTCACGGCATTTCCCCCCCTGAAATAATTCCATATTACAAAAGTCCAAAATAGCTTGTGTGACAAATAGGCTACATTTATCTTAATGTGCCGATTTCTGAAACATACTTTGCGCAGCAAGAGAGCCGACTTTATCTGATTCTGCATAAGGTTGCATTGATTGTCTCTCTAGTAGCCTATAGAATATTTGAAGACATTAAAAATGCAACGTTCCATTCATTCATTATCATTCAAACACGGCTATTGCTGACCCGATTAGGAGAGCTTGGTCTAGATCCTGCCCATATTGTTGGGCAGGATGAAGTAGGCTATATAGGCAGGGTTCGAGTTAATATTCCATCTCTGTGGGGGTCTCTTAAAGTTGTTGACAGTGGGGGGAGACCGTTCCGGCCTTGCGCTGAATTTTGACGGGGGGGGGGGCTTATTTTCCCGATAATGACCGGCGTTTTATTATCCCACTTAACGTCAATATTACTCTGCATGTGGAAGGGAAAATAGCTTTATTTGTAATTACAATATTATACTGCTGTATTTTCAGAGACCCCCACAGATATTTGAGTTTGCTGCTTTCATGAGAGCCAGACCTCTCTCTATGGGAGCTCAGCTCCCACTGGCTCCCACTTAACTCGAACCCTGGCTATAGGTCTTTTTACACTGCCGAGCCGGTTTGGTCGAAGCTTGGCACGCCCGGCGATTTCACCTTCTTATCTCAGGTTTCCTGTGTAAAACCAAGTGGGTCAAATCCCCCGTTCATCACGGCGTGGGATTTCTTGGTTCACTGGGGAAGGCGGGGATGTGCACGGAGTCTCTGACCTCTTTAGAATAATTTGTATTATTGCATACTCCCGAATGTTTTCATTTTTTTATGAATGAAGACACCCGCATGCAATAATGAGTTCACTCTGAGTGTAGACTACAAACGTGATTAACTATGGTCAGGGATGTTCGTTACTGTCTAGACAGGGTCCAATAGGCGTAAATAGGGAACTTCATCACAGCCTCACCGAAGCAACCTACAGTGCCTAAAGCAAAGAATCGCAACAAAAAACGCCTGCAGAAATTCTCCGACACCCGCTGGTCTCAGCATGATGCATGTCTAGTAATGTCTTCTGTCATTGATCAATATGAGGACATTTTTACCACGATGGTTGAATTCAAATCAGAGGGAGACAGCAAGTGCAGCTCGAAAGCGACCTCCCACACAAGAGCAATGGAATCATGCCTTGTGACGTGGCGTTTGATCGGTAACCTACATTTTGGCTGCGCATGTATTTTTGGAATTTTTAATTGCTGCAATAAATTATGTTGTTGTTGACTTCTAACATGTCTCTATCTTTGCTGTTTAAATCTAACAGTAGTCTTTCAGTAATATATCAGCGGTAACCACTGTTTTTGGTTGCGAAATGGCTCAAGCTGGGCATTCCGTGCCGTGGTATTGGATGTGTTTTAATAAAACGCATCCAATTCTAGGAATGTCCGCTGGTGACGCCACTGAGGCTATAGTAGGCTAACGATGCGCGTCCTACGAGTACCCTGGAGTCCTCGTTAGCAACGAGCGTTTTCACAAAGTTCGTTACCAACGATGCTTTCGGGAAACGGTGTGAAAACTGTACGATGCTCGTACGACGCACTTCACGATCCACTTAGGCTAACAATGCTTTTGGGAAACTGGGCCCTGAAGCTCTATATCTTTAAAATATAATATAATATAATAATAATAATAATAATAATAATAATAATAATAATAATAATAATAATAATAATTATAATTATAATAATAATAATATTGTGTAATATATAGCTATTTATATAATATTATATCTAATATCACGGCCAAAAACAATGTGCGCCTCGGATTATAATATGAATCATAAAGACTGCGTCTGACATCTCTGGTACTTCCACAACAAGTGAAGACTCGTAGCGGGGGTTATTATAAGTCCATATTGAACTGCGACATGGAGGAGAAAGGGATTTTACTCTGGGAGCTGAGCTGCCGGACTGCCGCCGAGCTCCCCCTGCCGGAGCTGCCGGACTGCAACCAAAGCTTTGGCGGCAGTTGTTTGCGCCGAAGCTTCGGCGGCAGTCCGGCGGGGGGAGCTCGGCGGCAGTTCGGCAACACAGCCCCGGGAGTCGGCTACATGCCTTTTCTCAGCCATCTCTTCCTCTTGACTGCCGCAGCTCCGGCGGGGGGAGCTCGGCGGCAGTCCGGCAGCTCCGGCGAAGAAGGGGATAGTACTCCCGGAGCACTCCTATGCGTGTGGGAGCACCAGAGAACCAAAACAACATCCCAAATCCCAGTAAAAGTTTTTTTTTTGTTGTTGCAGAGAATGTGGACCTCAGCACAGTGGATTACCAGAGATTGGACGCAGACTCAACTTATTTAATGATGGTTGATAAGGGTTATTTTAGAGGCAATCAAAGCAAAGCGACTATCAACGAAAAACCATAATATGATTTGAAACAAATCATACATTTCCGGATTTATAGATTAGCCTATATCAGAACCATTTTATGAATATAGGAATCGGGATGATTTGAACACAGGTTAAAAACACCTCTCTAATCATGAGCCATCTAGAAGTCAGGTGATCACATCTTAAATCTTAATAGGGAGTTTAGATTAAGATTACCTTAATCTAAAATGAAGAGTCACATTTGGTTGATATAAATGCTGGGAATAAACATTTTCATCTATTTTATTTTCAGCAAGGTCAAGGTCTTGGAAAGGAAAAACAGACAGGGAAAATCCGGGTTAGTTTGGATAGATAATTAGACTCCCTGCAAAATCATCTGCCATGTGACCACACCACTAGGTCAAAGCCAGCTGCTGGATATATCAGTCTACAAGCTTACCCAGTGGACTGTAGCAAACGTTGCTCATCTATCCTTTAAACATCTACTTGGACACGCCCACTTGGGATGTCATAAGGGGCAGATTTTCAAAACGGCTTGCAAGGCTAGTCACACTCACACCTGGTGGCATGTCATGGGCCTTTAAAGCTGAGCAACAAAAACGTCCTGCATCATTAAAACGGCCAGAAACAGAGCAGTAGTACTCTAAGCAGTACTGCTTAGTGTGTGTGTGTGTGTGTGTGTGTGTGTGTGTGTTTGTGTACGTGTGTCTGTCTGTGTGCGTGTGTACCTTCATCCTCATCAGGAGCAATGAGGTTAGCAGCAAAGCTGAATATTGAGGTCAAAACGCTGGAGGAACCTTCTACTGCGTCGTTGACTGCCTTCATGGGGTCAGAGCCCAGCTTGGTCAGGCCTCCTGGAGGAGACACGGTCAGCATTAGACACTGTGACACGTAGCACAGATGGTTTAGCAAGAAGCAGATATTTCCAATATATTTCCAGTTAGTATACGTTACACGTGAACCTCCTAAGATGGCACAATTTCATTGGTTCCCCATCTTGTGATATTGGGCAATATCTCATGATTGAGATCTTAAACTAGGGATATTGTTTTCATCGCAAAATGTCAGTCTCGTCACGCTAATAAAAATAAATAAACCCCTAATAAAAATAAATAAACCCCGGAAAAAGTGTTATCTTGTTTACTTTTGGAGTGTTAATGTGTATTATATACTTAAACAATTATTTGAATAATAGATAAATATTTCATAGTGCCATACACAATTGTTCTGCAGACTTACGCTTTGCTGGTTTTTATTTGAGGGATTCCATATTTCATATTGAGATAAGAAGAATTGTATACGTCACTATGTATTTAGATCATTACAATGACGCATTATTGTGTAATGCATTATAATGAAAATGGGATGTGCATGATGCAAAATTTTCCAAAGCTTTTTATAGACTTCGTGGTAACTAGGGGTTCACTTCAAACTACATCAACATTATAGTTATTGACGGGACTGTCGGCACACATAAAGTATCAGAATGCCCTCTTGGAGTGTAGGGCATCGACATGACTTTGTGAGGGTGTGGGATTGTGTGCATAGTTGATTGTTAGGTTTGGGTGGAAATAAAGTGTAGCTAATCTATTCCGTTTTGTGAAAGACTTATTGCATTTGTTTCACATTTAGGCAGAGTTCCTGTAGAATATTAAAAAAAGGAATAATCAGCTACTCCACCTGTACAACTGATAAATATCTATCTATCTATCTATATATTTGATATTTATAGATATATCTTTACACCTTTACACATATTTATGTATTTAAATATAGATAGATGTCAAAAGATTGACGTACCCTTGTTATGCACTTCAAACAATGTATGCTATTATGAGCAGTTCATTGTTCCCAAATTTGGTGTTCGTACAACCATGCATGTCAGTTAGTGGTTATCAAGCATTAGCTGTTCTGGGCCTGTCTATGTAGGCCTAATTGTGTAGGTCTATCTGTGTAGGCCTGTCTATGTAGGGCTGTCTCTGCAGGCCTGTCTATGTAGGCCTGTCTGTATAGGGCTGTCTGTGTAAGCCTGTCTGTGTAGGCCTGCCTGTCGGCCTGTCTGTGTAGGCCTGTCAGTGTAGGCCTGTCTATGTAGGCCTGTCAGTGTAGGCCTGTCTATGTAGGCCTTTCTGTGTAGGCCTGTCTATGTAGGCCTGTCTGTGTAGGCCTGTCTGTGTAGGCCTGTCCGTGTAGGTCTGGCCGTGTAGGCCTGTCTGTGTAGGCCAGTCTATGTAGGCCTGCCCCTAGGGCTGTCTGTGTAGGTCTGTCTGCAGGGCTGTCTGTGTAGGCCTGTCTTTGTAAGCCTGTCTTTGTAAGCCTGTCTGTGTAGGCTTGTCTGTGTAGGCCTGTCTCCTTGGGGTGCCTTGCCTCTACGCTCTGTATCCTTTAAGGTTTTCCTGACAGCAGGAGGGGGACCTAGTAGGAAAGAAGACACACAATACAACACAGCAACAAACACAAACAAAGGCGTGAGGAAGATGAGGCATGAATAGTAAAAATGGTTAGAGTTAAAAATCTAGAGACAGACAGAAGAGTAAATCATGATTTCATAAATCATGTGGGCCAATAATGAACGCATAGAAGTTAAAGAATTAAACATTAAACATTAGAGGTTGTAGCACAATATAGTTGTGTAAGATGGAACTCTATGTTAGGAAATAATAAGCAGTTATTATGAAATAATTATTAAACATTTAATACAACAAATCGTCAGAGTAGTAGTGAATTCAAGTCATTATAAAATATAGATATAATTTGATCTCATATATTCTAAAGCTAAAAAATGAAAGGAAATAGAACTTTGTGAAGGGTTGTGGGTGAGGAGGTTTGCAACAGAGACTGGGGATGGAAGGAGGTACGGTTTGGACTGGGGTTCTGTCTCGCTCAACAGGTTGAGGGGTTCCATTCCTATTGAGGCTGCTATGCTAAGAATGTATGCACTCAGAATATTGGAAGATGTTTTCTGTAAACACAAAAATATAACAGAAAAACAAGCTTTTGTGGATTTTAGTAAACATTGTATCGTTTTTAACATTCGGTTGGCATAAACAAAAGAACGTAGTCTTGTGCGTATATATACTTTTATGTCTATCTGTCCAAATATAATGTATTCTTAATGTTGGCGGCCTTCAAGTACCATTCCAAATCCTGCAAACAACGTGTTCTATTTTTACCCCCAACCATTAAGTGTTCCGCTTGGCACTGGGGCCCCTTGTGTGACGATTCACATGGTCTGGATGTGTCACACGCATTTGCAACCTTCCAACAGTCCTGATAACCAGTACATTTAAACAGAGCAGAGCAAATAATATTAACACACTTATAGGCCTACTGACATTTGAAAGACAGTTTACAGTCAATGTATATTGTATTGATAGCACTGCTCTTATGATTGAGTTTCACAATAATGACTCTATGAGATGCCTACGTTTTTTTGGCCTTTTCCAGGCCTGAGTCCATTTCACGTGACTCAAGTTTCTGTCTGCACAAACAAACAAGATGGCTGATATATTCTCAGTGGAAATGCTATATTTTTGCACTTCCACTGAGCATTGAAATGGGTTTGATATAATTGCTAGCAAGAAATTTGTATTTTATTCCACAAATATTTGCTCAGCGATTGTATATGGACTTTAGTTTGATAGTTATTAAGAAAATTATTTTAGCTCTTGCCAGAAAATTATTTAAATAAAATGATTTCTGTCGTTGCTATGGTAGTTGCTATGGACGCTGCTATCGCTGAAAACCAAACATGGCAGACTTTCATTTGATCAGTGGAAAATGCGGTATTAACATTGTTTTGGCATTAAAATGCAGTTCTAGTTGGAAAAGTGCCTCTTATTGCAATTTCTGCATTGTTAATGCTTATTTGGGGTTTTAAGGGTCTAGAATCAGGGTAGGCTATATTCAGTTTAAGAAATAACCTAAACCTGTTTAGAATCCCCCGGCCCTCCAGTTATCGTATAGATCCATATGCGCTTGTTTAAGGCCATTATTTTGTGTCGGGCAGGAATTAAGTTCATGCCTAGGAAATATAAACATATCCTAAGGTACAATGCAGTTAGGTGGGGGTTCGTTACATCACTCTTAGAGACAGGTTTATTTGACACAATTCATTAATTCATCATTTGAGAAGTCATTCCTCATCTTGAGTGTGACTCCTGAGTCACGGGCACGAACAACTAGGTAGGTACTCGTAGGACGCTAAGAGCATCGTCAGCTATAGCCTCAGTGGCGACACCATCGGACATTCCGTCTATTGGATGCGTTTTATTAAAACGCATTGCGCCTTTATGTTCTTAGTTTGGTAATTAATAAAGATTATTAATTAATTTATTAATAAAGATGTTAAAATGGCCAAAATAAAACGGGACAGTCCAGAAAATGTTTGCGCAGGCAGGGCACTCAAAATGTGTGAGAGAAAGTGGGGGGGTTTGTGCAGACTGACATAGGCTACTCATAAAACGTAGCATAAAATAATGTAAAAAATAAATTAAATTAAAAAAAATAAAATAAAGAAAAAATAAAGAAATAAAAGAAATTAAAAAAAATAAAAAATAAGGAAATAAAATAAATTATAAAAAACAAGCAAAGGAGCAGGCAAAAGGCTGGGATATGGTGGGGATTGGTCACGTTGACGGGAATGTTTAGTGATATGTGGGAGGGTGGAGGGGGTTAAAAAAAAAAGTCTCAATCACTCTTCGACGCGCATGAAAACCAGCCGCGTAGTTATGAGGGAGGCCGTCCTCACACCGATCTTCCTCGTCGTCATCGTCCTCAGCGTCCTCCGGTTCAAGCAATGCCACCCCAGCCTTAGCTGCAATGTTGTGCAACATAGCCGTCACACATATCACGGCGCATGACTTGGCCGGCGAAAACTGGAGCCCTCCGCCTGACTTGTGAAGGCATCTAAAGCGCAACTTCCACCTCCCGATCGTGCGCTCAACGATGCACCGGGCCAGACGGTGGGCTTCGTTGTATTCCTCATCAATACATACCTTACCCTATTTCCGGAGGGGCTTTTATAGCCAATCAAATTATCAATCAAGGAAACCCTTATGCGGAATCAGATTAAGTTGGCTCTCTTTGCTGCGCAAAGCATGTTTCAGAAATCAGCCCATTAAGATAAATGTAGTTGTCACACAAGCTATTTTTAATTTTTTGTCATATGGAATTATTTCAGGGGGGAAAATGCCGTGAAACGCACAGTGCATTCAGGATTAGGACTGATATATGTCGGTTTAAGCATAATCAATTGTGTTTTAATGTCTTTAGCATTCATATAATTGCAGTCTATTTTTTCCGTAGGCTACTCTGCTGTTGTCCTTGATGGGGATATATTTTAACCCTTTTTAACACAATTTTCCTGCGACATTCCTGCGTCTCCCCCTCCTACGGAGCCCATTTCAGCACCGTGTCAGTAGACAGTTACAATCCTACGACGTCGTGAGTGCAGCGAATGCGCGTTCACGTTAAGAGGAGTTTCGGGAAACGCTCCAAAGAAATTATCGATGGATCGCAAGATCCATCGGGAGAATGATCGTACGAGCGAAGATCCATCGTTATCGGGAAACGGGGCCCTGGAGTACTCGTTAGCTACGAGCGTTTTCAAGACGTTCGTGACCAACGATGCTTTCGGGAAACGCGGTGAAAACTCTACGATGCCCTTTCGACGCACTTCACGATCCACTTAGGCTAACGACGCTTTCGGGAAACGGGGCCCTGAAGGATAACCTCTCACGTATGAGTCATTGCCTCGGCGGCACTCGGTGAGGCGCTGTTCTGTCTGGGGCACCTTTGTATATGTGTCTAGTTCCTAGCTTGCCTAAAAACATACGCCGAAACGTAGTATGCGCCTAGTATACGCCAAAAACAGACCAATGGGCAGCTTAGCTGTCAGCTGTTATTATATTGTTATTTATCAACGTTATTATGGACATTTGGGCACTATGGTTTGTTGTAAAAGCTGGCTAATTAATTTGTCTTTAGATTAGGAAAATTAGGTGCTCTATTTAAGGGGATAAATCCTTATCTGAGTTTGTGTAAATTAACCTCTGCATAGAACTCTTAATGCAAGCAAGTGAACTGTCCTTTCAATGTATAAATGTTCCTCATCACAAGTCCCGCTCCTATCACAGGAACCTTTCATCAATATTTTCGGGGATTGTTCCGAAAATTGTGTTCATGTATTAAATACAGGATATATGCCTTCATGTTTCAGAAAATGAATAAATTATCATAATAACTTTCCAATGAGTAAATAATTATTATTTTCCACTGAGAATAATTCAGCCATCTTGTTTGTTTAACCAGACAGAAAATTGTCACGTGACGTGGACGCAGGCCTATATATATATATATAAAAAAGGGCATCTTTAAAAAAAAAAAAGAAGCATTTTAAATTAAATGATTCCTATAAAATAGGATGGGTCACAAGACATTGAGTTAATATACCAGTCCGCCTCTAGCCAGAAGTTGCCCTGTTTAGATTCATTTAGAGGACACTACCTCTGGAGGTGGTTTTGACAATGATTGTCTGCTTCTCTCCAGCAACGTCTGCATCATTACATCACAATCTGACAACTGTTTTATTACAGTCATGGAAACAAGGCCTTTGTTTCAGTTGCAATATGACCGCACGCAAAGTTAGCTTTTGACGTCATTTATTTTAACACATCTTAGTAAATATATCCAATGTCACAGAGCAGGGGTGTGTTGGATGACCACTGTATCACAGAAATACTGATGCTTTGTGATGCAAGAACCTCCACTGATCCTTGTAGGTCCCTCATCTGAAATGTTTAGATAATTTTAAAAGTGCCAACATTTAAAATGGTATAATTATATTTATTCACTTGTTCATCTTCTCTGTGAAATATGTTAATTTGTGAATGGGCCCGTCAACTGTTGGCCAGAATAGGGTATCTTTAATCAGAGAACATTATAAGACCTCGATTTAAACAATGTGGGCTGTGTAGACAGCTGTCTGCGTCACAATGCCTGCATGTTACTCGTGTAGCACCTTCACACAGAACACAACCGGCTCTGCCTCTTGGTGGTCCTCACCACCACATCCCTACCTGAAAGTGTTTTATAATCCATCATGTCAAAGATGATGACGAAAACACAGGACCAGGTGATGACGAGGGCCAGCACCAGCACCCAGGCTATGGGGGAGCTGAAGGTGGCGTAGAAATGATCCATGAAGGTCTTCTTGGGGGCCGCGCGTGAGGAGCCCTCCCCACCCCGAGCGTCAATCACCATTGTGGTCGTGAACGATCGAACTGAGGAGGAGCAGATAGAAAGGAAATACACATTTAGATATGTTCTCGTTAGATGGGGTACACATGCAGTAGCGTGCGGTGCCCCTTCATTTCGGTGGGGCAGCAACTACTGCGTATGACCACACCCACAATTTATATATTTTTAACATGTATATTTTGAGCTACATTAAAACATGTTAACTAAACTAATTGAGAGTAGGAATTAAAAATAAACTAATAGCCTAATGTTACTGCACGCTTTTGAAGTGCCATCCACAACAGTCGTCATATGATGTCGAGTCGGGCTAATTAGAATAGCCTATGTGCAATGGAAACACCAACTCTGCAAAGTCAAACATGTCAAAGGACAAATTCGACATTATTATAGGCAAATTATTTCTTCCATATTTTATTTTAACAATCCAACAACAATTTAACAACAGGCTTAGCGAGTGCATTGCAAATACATGAAAAGTAGAAATACAAGTCATCATCAATCAAGCAGACCATCGATTTGGAACTTGGCCCGACGATGTGTGCACATCTCTCAATAACAACACTTTTGAAATCAGGTATTTCTCAATAACAGCTGTTTAAATCAGGTATGAAATCAGGTACAATTTTAATACCTGCTGAAATAAATAAATAAATAGGCTTCAATGCTGAAAGATACAGGCGGAGTAATTCGACAACAATAGTCCTAGAATATGACCATGGGGCAGACTACTTTACGACCATATGGGCGTCTTATAGCGCGGATTGCAATTCTTATTGCAGCCTGAAGGGTTATGCGAGAAACATACGGAAGGACGCGGTCGTTGAGCTTCTCCGCCCCACATTGCATGACACGTTAAACAGAACTCAACTAGAATCGCCACCATCAATTTGATATCAACAGACCAAAAATAGTCGGAAAGCCCACAGAAACAATAGATAGTTAATGTGAAAATCACATTATTAAAAATAAAGTTGGAGCAATGATTTACTGAGGAACTATTTTTTTGGGAGCATGCTTATGCAGGGAGTTCGCCGCCCCACCTGCCCATATGGACGGCACGCGCCTGTACACATGCATATTTTTGATAGATAGGTAAATAGATAACAACTGTATTAATCCCCCGGGGGGAAATAATTTGTTACAACAGGCCAGCAGCAGTGGAGAACACAGGAGAATGTACAATACAATAGAAATACAAGTGCTAATGCAGTTAAAAATAGATGCTAAAGTAAAGTTCAATGGGGGGATTATTTGTTTATCAACACGGCGCACGCAGAATGATCGCAAAAAGAAAATTTGTTTGACCGGTTGCCATGGTTATCACCGTGTGGTTCATTTGCAGTTGCGGTGTTGTCAGCTTACTGTTACATTAAACTGTATCAGAAAACGCGGTTATATGCTATAGACCCTATAGTCATAGGCGTCGATTACGGGGGGGACGGGGGGGACATGTCCCCCCCACTATTTGAAATACGAATTTTGTCCCCACCAGTTTTAAAAATGTGTAAAAATAAAATAAAAATTAAAATCCCCACATACTCAACCGAAATCGTCGAGTCTAAAATCATGCGATAGGCGCGCCCGAAGACATCATTTATTAGATAGGCCTACCTAATAAACGTTTGGAACACACAAGACCGGAAACCATGGCAACGCCGGTAAACAAACCCCGACTCCCGAGAAGCCCAATCCCTATGAGATCCCTGCGCTACGGCCATCCGGAGGCACACAGAGCTTTTGCTCGTGATATTATGTATACAATTATATTATATTATATACTATTATATATAGAGCTCCGAGAGTCGCAAACGGCAACAATCACTTTCTCCTCCATGCAGCAGTACACCCCGGACTGCACTGCGCTGAGTTTGACGGTTGAACGCTGATTGGCTGTTACGTTACACATGTCACTCAGTGGCCACGCTGTTGAACGCTGATTGGCTGTCATCACGCGAAATTCGTGTCAAAGTTGAACATTTTAGCGCCACAAATCCTCGTGAACGCGCTTGCCTGTGCACGGCGAAAGTGTGGCGCGACAAATCAAAAATATTCGCCCGATACGCGTCTATACGTTCACTTTGTATGGGATCTTGTCGTCCCGTTGCGTTTGGTGTGAACGCACTGGAGAAGTTTCAAGACAGACAGCCAAAATTGTCATTTTTATTCAGAAAATAGCCGGTCCTTTTGCTTCCTATAAAAAGCATGATTGTGACACTGGAATAGCGATATGGATACGTCATCTAGCCTGCATGTGGAGGGCCACATAAGGTAAGAAATTTGTTTACGTAAACTTTACTGCAGGTTCTGTTTGCTCGTGAATCGTGATGACCTGGCCAAAGGTTACCAACGGTCCCAAGCGATTGTGATCTGATTCTGGTTGGTGCTCCAGTTAGTATGCATTGTAGGCCTATATATAGATTGCAGCTAGTAGCAGCTACACACGGTGCGATTGCTATGCCAATGTGGTTATAGTTGGTTTTGTCTGATTGAGATATGTGACGACTTGGAGCCTGGTAGGCCTATCCTGACATAAATATGTTCTCGCATAACCTGTGTGATTATCCTAAACTGAAGGGGATTTTATTTGCGGACAATTTTCTTATGATGTTGTAACGAGTGAAGTCTACATTGGTCCTTCGCAAGTGTTTACTGGTGGTCAGGATTTGGCAGATGCAATTCTCCTCTCGGTGCTTGTATTTCTTCTTTTTTTAATGCAGCATAACATATGCTACCAGCAGCCCTTGCTCGTCTTCAAAAGGCTGATGCTCAGTACCTCGTTTCATTTCGTACCCCCTTTACAGTCTGGCATTGTTTGTCTGGTAAACTCTGTTGATGTCAAGATAAGTGTTAAATTGCCTACACTGTTCTTTGTCCTGTGTGTATTAGTATTAGGCCTACATATCCCGAGCCAATACCCTGGTGTTTCCAACGCTGTTTTGCAAAACAAGCCAAAACACAAACTGTGGTTTTCAACTTTTATTGTTCGAATAGGATCAGTGGCGAACTTAGCCCTTTGGGGGCTCCAGGCGAACAGTCATTTGGGGGCCCCTGCATCTACCGGTCTCAGTACCTTATATCGCATAATGAGATACTCCATACAAGGGATGAACAAAAGTCACTATCCTTCTTTCATGCAAATGTTAATTATCTATTTACAAATTGAGAATAACATACAAAACAATAAGATTAGTTATGTTGACACATTACACTGACTGTTAACCATAAGTCCTCATTTACCTGAGGGTTTCCAGTAGCTCACAGCAGCTATCTGCTGTGAGCTACTGGAAACCACTACTGGAAACTAGGGCTGGGCGATTAATTGAATTTTGATCGCGATTACGATTTTAGCGTCAAACGATCAGGAAATTAACATAATCGAGTTATCCGATTCTTTGTTAATTATTATTATTATTATTATTATTTTTTTTTAATGATTTATAGAAAGGGCAGAACAGCTGGACACATATCTGTATATCATTTTAGATTGGAACATTTTCTTTTTGACCATTTTGTGTATTTTTTTAAGTTCCCAGTTGCAACGTTTTTTTTGGGAGAGACATGGTGAATAAATACAACACGTTTTCAAACTCAAAGATAATCGTTTGAATAATCGTGATTTCAATATTGACCAAAATAATCGTGATTATGGTTTTTCCCATAATCGAGCAGCCCTACTGGAAACCCACTGATAGCTGCGTCCAGCTATCACTATATTTCCTGTGCTCTTCAGACCTTTCATGGTTGATTAGATGCATTGCAAGGTTATTCTAGTCTTTAAATCCTTCCTCACTCAGTTGTTTTTGTTTTCCAGAAAGGCAACAACAAAAGCAAAAAACACGGTCTGCACTTTCACTGTAGACTAACCAAGACCTGTTCACCCTCTCACCATTTTTCATTACTATGTAATAGTATGCTTTTGTGAATCTGCGGCCCTTGGGCCAGAGTGCTGGGTCATCCACAAGAATATGTGTGCACCTGCCCAAGACACAGCAGCTTGGGCCAGAGTGCTGGGTCATCCACAGGAATATGTGTCTCGCAGTCATTGTTATCGTTATTGTCATAAATTTCAATAACCAAAGTGGAAGAAGGAGAGTGAGAAATATTCACTCACAGTTGTGCATCATCTCCGTCAGTTTGTTGACACACGTCATTAGCATCGCTGCTGGCTGAGCCAGAGCCACTTGGAATGAAAGGAGCAGTAACATGACAGCAAACGACGTTGACGGCTGCTCTTGATCCGCCGACGGACCCGCTGCCACTGCGGTGGCTGTAAAACAGCTGGATAGCTTTGGCAGCTTTGAAAGAAAGTCCTGCCTTTGGTCTTTCTTTTTATGTGACCCGCTTTCGTACGATCGCTTCATGTTTCACTCGATTTATGTCTCACTCGATTTCTCTCTCTCTCTCTCTTACCGCTTACTGTTTTGAATTTGACATAATTTCCGCATACGCATGATGAGCGTGATGCGCGTAACATGGAATAGTCCATGTAGTGCAGACTGAAGGGGGGGGCACACGGAAAGATCGTCAAAACATGAGTAATAATTAGACATCCCGATGCTACTATTGTGAAGAGATTTTTATAAAAATAATAAATATGGGGACAAAATATATGCATTGGGGCCCTCTTGACCAGATCAATATTGTAAATAAGAAACTGTTCTTAATGTTTTATCGGGAAAAATAAAGGTAAAAAAAATAAAATAAAAAATAAATAAAAAATTTGGGGGCCCCAAAAACCTTCTATGGGGCCCGGGGCTCCAGGCAAATGCCTGGTTTGCCTAATAGTACGGCCCGCCCCTGAATAGGATCTTCATAGGGCTGGCCCGAATGCTATTTTTCAGGCTTCGAATACTCGTTGGTTTTTCCGAGCGAATATTCGAATACTCGTTCCAGAAAAAAACACCATCAAAAACAACATTAATAATCCTTATATACTCCCTGGAAGCGATTTTGACAGTATCTGCATATTTTGCTGAAGATTTAATAGCTTTTGAACGTTAATTAGTAGGCCTTAGTAGGTTGAAGTTCCTTAGTTTTTCCCCGTGAAAGCGAACAGCCTTTGCTCCGTTCCAAATCAGCTGTTCTCTGTAATCTCAGCCCTTACGGGAGCTTTTCAATTCATCCTGGAACGTGCATCTTTTCAGGGAATTTGTACAATAAATCCATATCAAATACCGAATATTGATTGTCTTATGTGTCCATATTATATCCATTATATTGACCGGGTATTCCCAAGACGCTCACGCTCTGCAGCAAGCCAGTCACAGCTTGGCGCGGCGCTGTACAGCGAACGTAAACAAACAACTAAGCTAAGGTTTTAAGTATTACTTTTCCTCCAGAGATCCCGCTAATGTTGTGTTATAAAGTAAAGGGAAACAAGATATCTATTCTTCCTCCACCTCTCTCGCTTCTCTGCTTGGTGTCGCTGACTCTTATAGTTTGCCTCCCTCGCTCTGGTAAAGTCACCTACGTGGAAAAAAGCTCTGAATACTGATTTAAGCTTCAAATACTAATTTTCCGAACCAGTATTCGAATATTCGAATAATTTCAACATCTGACAATGCACTGTAGAGCATATTGTAATGCAGCGTTGAATGGATGAATAGCTTATATAAGGGTACCCAGCACTTTTCAGACCACACTCAAGCTTATGGTTATTGTCCCCACCACTTCTAAAAACAAACTGACGCCCTTGCCTATAGTATCTGTGGTATAAAGGCTGGGACGAATTTAAAATTACAAATATGTACACTTTATGTTGAAAGTATAGACCGTCGCGATTCCCATTGAAACGATTAGCGCGGTGATTATTCTTCAAAACAAGATACATTTTGAAAAAAGAATTAAGTATAAAGGCATAAAGGTATAAAGGCTAGGAAGAATTTTGAATTATAAATATGTACACTTTATGTTGAAAGTATAGACCGTCGCGATTCCCATTGAAACGATTAGCGCGGTGATTATTCTTCAAAACAAGATACATTTTGAAAAAAGAATTAAGTATAAAGGTTAGGAAGAATTTTGAATTATAAATATGTACAATCCATAACGTTGGCTCTCTGGCTCGATCAGCGGACTAGAATACCTCCTAGAAGCATTGTTTGTTGGCCGGAAATTGAAAGGGGGGCTGTTTACGTTTGATTGTAGTCTTTTCGCTCGGTTCTCCGTCTCAACATTAGGGCTAGTACCAAGCGAAAAGACTACAACCAAACGGCCAACGAGCAATGAGTCTTCCAACAGAAATCAATGGGATTTACAAAATGCACCAAATGTGCAATAAAACACGATAGAAACTGTATTTCGCTACGATACTTGATTCAACCACTCTATTTCATCCTAGACAAACCAGAAAGGGGGCTCAATGTTCAAAATACTGGAAAAAACGAATGGTGTAGAAGTGGTGGTGTCCCACATAAAGGCAGTGGCACACTCAATTGAAAGTGTCTTCCAGCAGGAAGACAGCAACTTAAGCCGAACAGGATATATTAACTTGCACACAAATAGAAGGCGATGAAGGTGAAATGACCAGTGTAGTCCTTTAACATGACAAAAATACCAGGCTACCTTATTTATATTACACATGAGGGTGCCCCCAGTACAGTGAGTGGCAGTACAGTGAGTCTATCCAATATGAAAACCCTGCCATCATAAACCATATTGTTTGTCTGACTCGATTTTTTTAAACAAATATTGATATTATAATAGAATAAAACTTCACTTGGAAGGCATTGTGTGCTTTGTTATGCACTGTTTTGTGTACTTTTATGTACTTTTGTAGAATAGGATCAGCTTTTTTTAAGTGAGAGGTTGGATCTCTCTAGTCCACCTAGGGGCCAACAGGGGCTGTGTCACAGCAAGACGGAGCTAGGGGCTCCACCTGTCGTCTCCCCTCAACACGGCCCCCACCAGGGGATCCTGTTGCAGCTGAGTCAGATGGCTTAGCAGCACGTCTACACTATCTGAGCACTCACTGCAATCCTCACTTTGTTTTCTGCTTGATACAACAAATCAGCGTTAGCAATCACATAAAAAAGAATTTGACTAGAGCGAGCTCCGGTAATTCAAAAAACATGAATTATGATAAGAGTAATAATATGAACTGTTTTGTTGAGTAGTTTGTGTTCATTAAATGACCTTAGCTTGTGCGGTTGCATGTGTTCCTGAGTACAAAACATTAAATCACACAACAAAGATTTATTACATTTTATACAACATACATATATATATATATATATATATATATATATATATATATATATATATATATATATATATATATATATATATATATATATATATATATATATGTTAGATAAAATAGTCTCTATGCAACAGTGGGATTATATTATATAGTCCATATCAAGATGAGGTTATCAAGATGGGGTTATATAATAATATATATATATATATATATATATATATATATATATATATATATATATATATATCAGTTATATAATTTATCTATAATAAGCCCCACTCTTATATTGTGTCTTTATTATATTATATAAACCTACTCTTATATATATAACCTATTCTTAGGGACTATATTATATAACTGTACTCTTATATATGGACTATATTATATAACCCCTCTTATAGATTGACTTTATCTACAAGTGACTATATCCACTCTTAGTGACTATATTGTATAACCAGACATTTTTACTGTATATCGACTTTATCTACAACCCTACACTTACTGGAGGGACAGGGGACTACATTACATAACCCCACTTTTATAGATGGACTTTGTCTATAACCCCACTCTTGGGGACTATATTATATAACCCCACTATTCCCCAAATCTCAGTGTCAGTCCCTATTAATTTTGTCTCCACTTCCTGGTTCATCATGGTGTTTAAGGATATGAACTAGTGACCAGTGTCCTCTAAGTAATCTTAACCGGCTGTTTGCACAAACCCGTTGCACAAACCATAAAACCTGAAATTGAAAGCAAAAATCTGAAATCTCATTTCTGGCACAATAGTGGTTCTGACAAATCAGGTACAGACCTATCCTATTATTTGATAACTTTAACTATTATTTATATTGTTAAAAATACCAGTATTTTGTCATTTCATATAAAAATAAAAAAAATATTTTGAAGAGATAATACAGTGCATCCATCTTCTATCACCTGTGACTTTTACTCATCCCTCTGTGTGTTAACACAGGGTGCTTCTGTTGACATGAATGTATCCTTGTACGTCTGTGCTCACACTCTCTTAATACATTTGATTTAGAGCGTCAGACCTATATAGTCATTATAAAGCTGTCAAAGACCAAGGCAGAAGACTTTAAAGCCCCATTATTTACAACATGAGGCCGTCGTTGTTGTACAATAAAATAACAGCCCAAAGAGGATAATAACCTGACTGAAGAACAATAGCATGGGAACCAGAATTGTAGTGAGCCATTTGATAGCAAGCTGAACTAGGGGATCATAATCAAGAATTGCTAGAAACAGAATGAATTGAATCGAAAACAGTGGTTCCCAAACCCAGTGTTCTCAGATCTCAGTGTTGTAGCTTGATAGCTGAAACCTCTAAGTGAGGACCTCACCCAGTTTTAAATAGCATAAGAAATGTTACCTCCACGAACTCAAACTATTCAAAAATATATATTTGCACGTCCTATGGATTTGATATTCTTTATGTAAATCCTGTTAGATATTTTTAATGGAGAAAGATCATTAATATGTCATTATGTTTCCATCTCACCAAACTATAACAATAGTTAAGCGGATAACAATTCACAATTTGCCTGGACAAATATTTCTTCACAACTGTGCATTGTGCCGTTCGAAGCAAACACTGTATAAACACAGTGTAAAGAGTAATGGAGATACCAGATTGGCATATCTTGGAATATTTTTAAGTTTTACATTGGCTCGTCCACCAAAACCTGAGCAGCACTGTGGTGATTTATTATTGTAGAGGTGAGTGAAAGGAACTTATTGATCATACGTTACCTTCAACTGCCTCAGTCATTGTTTTTGGTTTTACACAGTTAGAATCCACCTATAAATTCTGGAGTCAGATGACATCACCAAACAAATGAGCTGCTACAGCAGATTGTGCACAAGGAGTGTGTACACTCTTTGTTCCACAAAGTAAATCCTGCAGTCAAGTGAGACGCAACATCCCATCCATGTGTGGTGCTGACTTCTTGAGAGAGAGAAGTAAAATATAGCTTCCACTGGCCAACAATCTCACACCAGTTTATCCATCTTCTTGACGCTCTTCAAGTAATATTCCTGTATGGATGAAGAAGTCTCCCAGTGGAGTGCGAAGAGGTAGCTAGTTTAAGTTGGAGGAGAGTATGGGCTCCGGGGGCCTGGCGTGGTTGGATGTGTTGAGGTGGAGCAGAGTGTGATGGGATTAGAATGTGGAACAGAGGAGTGCGAGATAGGAGGGTGGAATGAAGGGGGTTGGGGAGGGGGGTAAAAATAGTCACATCAGTCTCCTAAAGTACATCTCTTCATTCCCCTTCCATTTGTCTACAGGAATTCCATTTAACTTAAAAATAATAAAACAGAACCATTGGAACTTGCATCAAGCAATCAGGAACATACACTTGTATACCGAACATAGGGTGGAGAAGGGTAGCCACCTTTCATTGACAACAGCCTATTTCTGAGTCAAGCAATATGTCCCTGGGTTATTCTTAGAGCTGCCTGGGACCACTGGCATTTGGCTTTACCTTTTTAGGCAAGGGGTGTGACCTCACACTCATACACACCCCCTTCACCCCCTCCAGCGTTTCTCGCTCACCCACTCCTGTTCCTCACAGACCTGTCTTCAAATGAAAAGAGAAAATCTTACTTGGGATATGTTCACACCAACCCAGTATATATGTGTGGAGAGAGAGAGAGAGAGAGAGAGAGAGAGAGAGAGAGAGAGAGAGAGAGAGAGAGAGAGAGAGAGAGAGAGAGAGAGAGAGAGAGAGAGAGAGAGAGAGAGAGAGAGAGAGAGAGAGAGAGAGAGAGAGAGAGAGAGAGAGAGAGAGAGAGAGAGAGAGAGAGAGAGAGAGAGAGAGAGAGAGAGAGGCTTCAAAAGGGGTGTGCACAGACAGTACAGTGGACCCTCTAGTTATATATATGTCACTCCACAGAACGATATGTAAACCAATGCATTTTTAATTGGACCGTTTATCTGACAATTTTCTTGCTCTACAATACGAAACAAGAGAGCGAGAGAAAGAGAGAGAGCGAGAGAAAGAGAGAGAGAGAAGGGGAGAGCTTCAGAAGGGGTGTGCGCAGATAGTACAGTGCACCCTAGTAATGGATATGTCAGAACCACAAATTCAACAAAGGGTCAATGCTTTGTATTATGAATACTCGATAGATACATTTTTGCATCATAGTGCGGTGCCCCTTCTTTCATGGATCGTGCTCATGCTCACAAAAATTCAAACCATGGTCTTTCCTTTTCTTCGACTGCAGAAGGGGTGTGCGCAGATAGTACAGTGCAACCTCTAGTTATGTATGTGTCAAAAAAACAAATGCATTAAAGGGTAAATGTAGTGTATTAGGTATACTCTGATTTCCCCGTTTTTTACCGCAGACCTCCTCAAAGACGTTTTTGTGCTCATGCTCACGAAGATTAATCTATTGAATCGTTTCCCAGAGCACGATTGTCTGATTGATTTTGTGATGCTCAGAACGAAATGTTAACCCATGCATTAAACTCTATATATATTCATATATGTATATTTATTTATTTATTATATGCGGAGAGGCCCTCTTAAAGGAGAAATCCGGTGTAAAATGGATGTGATATGTTTGGTATGACAACGAGTTGGTTTGTTTGGGAGCAAAAAAGCGTATATAGACGCATTCTTAAGTTGGCTGTTTTGAGCCGATTCTATCAAAACGCTATAAACTTGGAAAGATAGGGGCATGTCTCATGGTAAAAACTAAATCGCTATTTTAAACCACTTACAAGGCTAGAAGTAGCCCGACACTTCTTTGATGCAAGATATATGATACAAGATCGTCTATTGTCATATACACAATGGAAACATAGTTTGGACTGGGCAATGAAATTCTTAATTTGCAAGTTCCCTTCACACAAAATATGCTTAAAATAAAGTAGATAAATAAACTAAACTACAAAAAAAACCTGTGCAAAGAGCAGAATTTAGTTAAACAAAAAGGTTAAATATAAGGTGCTGTTTAGCATGTGCAATGTTCGCATACATAGGCCCTGAAAGACATTGAAATATAGAAGTTTGAATATTTACATTGGATATTGAATATTATTAGTAGATAAGTACATGTGAACAAATGAATCTAACAGTTGAAAATAAATACAGTTCACAGTATTGAATATAGTGCAAATACAGAGTGCATCAGTGTTTGGGAGTCATTCAGCAGCCTGATGGCCTGTGGATAAAAACTGTTTTTAAGTCTGGTTGTTCTGGCTTTCATGCTCCTGTAGCGTCTGCCAGATGGTAGCAGTGTGAACAGTGTGTGCTGGGGGTGTGTAGTGTCCTTGGTGATGTTGTGTGCCCTCTTTGTAACCCGGGTGTTGCAAATGTCTTGAAGTGATGGGAAGGCTGCTCCACAGATGTATTGTGCAGTTTTAATCACACATTGGAGAGCCTTCCTTTCATATACCGTGCAGTTTCCAAAACCACACTGTGACGGAGTTGCTCAGGAGGCTCTCCACTGTACTCCACTGTACACTGACAGTCCAAATTTCCTCAGCTTTCTTAAGAAATACAGCCACTGCTGAGACTTCTTGGCAATGTGCTGGGTGTTGTGAGACCAGGAGTGGTCCTCGCTGATGTAGGTGCCGAGGAAATTTAAAGGTTTTCACCCTCTCTACCTGAGTCTCGCCGATGTGCAAAGGACTGTGCTTGTCTCTCCTCTTCCTTGGATTGATAATCAACTCCTTAGTCTTCTCTGTGTTTAAGGAGAGATTATTTGTGTGGCACCAGGACACCAGCTGAGCCACCTCCTCCCTGTAGTCTGTCTCCCCCCACCAGTGATCAGTCCGATGACTGTTATGTCATCCGCATACTTGATGATGGTGGTGTTGCACTGGGTGGAGGCACAGTCGTAGGAGAAGAGGGTGTACAGCAGCGGACTCAGCACACAGCCCTGGGGGGTCCCTGTGCTCACCGTCCTTGTGCCTGATGTCCGGGTGGCAACTCTGACTTTATGGGGTCTGTCTGTGAGGAAATCCAGAACCCAGCTGCAGAGGGAAGGTGTCAGTCCGAGGATGAGGAGCTTCTCAGCCAGTCTGGTTGGGAGGACCGTGTTGAATGCTGAGCTGTAGTCGATAAACAGCATTCAAACATATGTGTCCTTGTTCTCCAGATGTGTGAGAGCTGCATGGATGGCGGTGTTTATTGCGTCGTCAGTGGACCGGTTCCGACGGTACGCAAACTGTAGGGGGTCCAGGGTGTCCGGGATGGTCTTTTTAATGTGGGACATGATTATCCTCTCAAAACACTTCATCTCAATTGAAGTGAGTGCGATGGGACGGTAGTCATTTAGGCAGGTTATGGTGTTTTTCTTAGGGAGGGGCACAATGGTGGTGGCCTTGAAGCAGATGGGCACAGAAGATTGTGAGGGAGAGGGACAGATTGTAAATATCTGTTAGCACCTCAGCCAGCTCTGCTGAACAGACCCTCACTGCCTGGCCCGGGATGTTGTCAGGGCCTGCTGCTTTCCGGGGGTTCGTTCTCCTCAGCACCCTGCACACCTCAGCTGATGTTACCGTGAGTGAAGAGCTCTTTGCTGCCTCTGTTGGTAGAATCCCTCTGTTGGTGTTGAGGTCGTCGAAGCAAGCGTAGAACTCATTCAGCTCATCTGGCAGTGTGCTTTGGCTGGTTGTGACCCCCCTGCTCCGCTGCTGGTAGTCTGTGATGTGTTGCAGGCCCTGCCACATGCGCCTTGGATCCGCGGTGTTGTAGTATCCCTCCAGCTTCACTCTATACTGTCTCTTGGCTTCTCTGATGGATCTACGTAGGTCATATCTGGCCTTTATGTAGCCTTCAGCATCACCAGAGGCAAATGCAGTGGAGCGGGCACGCAGCATGGACCGTACATCACAGTTAATCCAGGGTTTTTGGTTAGGGTATGTTTTGCAGCACTTGGTGTGGACAATGTTGTCTATGCATGTGCTGATGTAGCCAGTAACCACTGAAGCATATTCCTCTAAGTCCACAGTACAGTCCTCTCACAGCAGCAGCCTAAAACACATCCCAGTCAGTACAGGGTTTCCCCAGGTTTGATCAACCCAAATTTAAGACTTTTTTTTTACTTTTATAAGACCACTTCAATGAAAATTAAGACCTACATCGCACCCATTAAGCGGTCGTAAAACACCAGTGTATATGTTATTCATGTTTTTTTGGAACATATGAAACATTCATGTCAATACATTAATGAATGTACCAAAGGATAAGTGTGCACTCACCAATCAAAGAGCCAAACTGAGGACCTAACTCAAGCCTAGAGGCCTGATGTCTCTTAAGACCATGTACCCAGAAATGATAATAAAAGATTAAAAAAACAATACACAAAGTGATGGTGTGAAAGTGTAGCTGTATTTTTGGTTTAAATATCAAACTTCAACACACAATATAAAATATAAACAAACAAACTCTTTTCAAATTGCTGTAGTTTCTCAGCATTCAAATTTCCTCAACCATTTCGATGAATCCACCACTTGCCTCGTTGACCTCTTTTACTAACTCCTTCGTAATGTATGGAGCCAGCCCGAACCCTAACCCTAACCCTAACCCGTCCACAGACATGGTGACTAATGTATGATAGTAAGCATTATTGGCCCTTAACACTAATATTCGGAAACAACATTGCCTCAAAAGGATATTGGCCTAAGCAACACCAGTAGAGGCTATACTTTTCCTTGAACTTTTAAACGTTGCAAACGTGCAAAAACATAATTATATATTTATGTGGCATTCAGTCCAATGCTTAAAATATATCTGTGGCATTCAGTAGGCCAATGCTGTGGTAAAGTGTGTAAAGTATGACCAAGTGTTTCTTTCTGTTCAATAGATATAACTTTATCAATCCCCTGTAGGAGAAATTAGTTAATGTTTGTCCCTATAAAACAATAATGGCAAAAAAAAAAAAATACAAAACATGACGGTAACTCTA
Source organism: Gadus morhua (assembly GCF_902167405.1). Lineage (NCBI taxonomy): Eukaryota > Metazoa > Chordata > Actinopteri > Gadiformes > Gadidae > Gadus > Gadus morhua. The sequence goes on from NC_044068.1 coordinate 19,863,228, forward strand.
AAGTCAAACCGTCCAATCTGAAGGCTCTACTTAACCACTCCCCCTACTCACTTCCAGCAATGCATAGCAAACAGAACTGAGGTGGGGAGGCGAGGCTTAAGTAGTTTGTGACCGACCCAGAGGAACGCAGCGCAAATTCAATGTGAACATGTATGAGGCTTTAATAAAATCCCGGACGATTTTGAAATTCTGTCTCAAAAAGAGGGCATGTCTGGGAAAAAGAGGACGTCTGGTCACCCTTCGTATGGGGAACCCATTTGATTCCTACCTGTTCCACTGTTAAATAGTGGCGCAAGTTGGTGGGCGCTATCCTGGTAATTTCTCTGCGTGAGAAATACGAAGTGTGGCATGTGAGCGTGTGCATGGGTCGAATTGCGTGTGTCTCACGCCGAATGCGTGAGACTTGAGAGCCCTGCTTGCTTCCCCATGATTTGGCGTCTCCTCTCGACTGATTATGTTTGTTGAGATTGCCGGCGCGAAAACCCAAAGTATTGTTCGCGCATACTCCAATAAATGAGACGTTCTCTGACGTTACGCAAAACCCCGATACGCAAAACGCCCCCCATTTTCCCCTTGTGTTACAGTCCGGTTGACTACGAAAACATATCCTAGTAGGAATTTTAAGACCATCTTTAAAAAATTAAGACTTGGGTAACGCAATTTAAGACTTTTTAAGGCCTTAATTTAGGAAAATGAAATTTAAGACATTTTTTAGACTTTTAAAGGCCCACTATGCAACTTCGGGAATTTCTTCGCTGTTTTCTTGGTTTTGGCACGCACATTTCTCTACACAGCGCCCCCTACAGCTTCATAGTAGATATTTTACAACACTGTCGTAACAACTCGTTGACGACCCTTCCCCATGCACTTCTACGCGAGTGTAGCGGTTGCGTACTCTCTCGTTGCCCGACTTTATGGGGTCTGTCTGTCTTTATGCTCCCCCGAAAACCTCCTTTCTGGAGTGATGGGCTAAACATAAATGTCTGACCCCTGCCTAAAGCAGATAAGTTCAGCTCATCCATCTTTAATGAGTCACAATTTCCCAAAACCCAAAATGTACGTTATGCAGTGACAATAGTAAAGAAATAAAAACACATACACAACTAATGACACGTCACTGTTCAAATGTCACGTTCAACTCAAAAGCAAAAAAAGAAAACAATTTGCATTATGTGCACGAGGAGAAATAAAAATAAAATAAAACACAAAAAAATTAAAACACATATATCTTTACAAGATGGTCGGCAGTAACCATATCCCTTGGTTCGAACTATTCCTCTTTATTTTTATTACTGAACCTGTCTACTAGAAGCAGCACGGGCGACTCACTGCACGGCCACGTCGTCGGTGCTCACGTGCCACGTGTTGAATGGCGATCCTCAATGACGCAGCAGACAGGCAGAGAAGAACGGGTCACGGCACCATTTGTAGCGGTTGCGTACTCTCTCGTTGCGTTGTGATTGAGACCACGATGGAACCATTGGCAGCCAGCCGTTTATTCTGGTGGAATATTAACATGGGAAATGCTCTTTGAGAACCCTCACAATGGCAGCCTCTCCCAGCCGGGGTATACGTAGACTGAGGAGAGGAGGCAGCAACGTACAATACAACCCCCGCATTCCGCTAGGGGGAGCTCTAGCACTCCAACCAAGGCTCCCACTACCACAGCCAGCGCAAGGATCTCGCTGGCAATGGCAAGTGGGAAGCATTAACCCTGCTACACGAGCCATGTGCATTTGTTTTCAAAGAAGCCGGCGAATGCGTGGAGCCATGTCCGAAGTAAATGTTCATAAAGTGTAGGCAAGGTTATACATTTTTAAAATGGTGTATTTGTATTGCAATAAACATAAAGCCATCCTTTTTATAGTTGACGGGGAGAATTTATATCCTAGATTATAATTGTTTTATCCATAGAGCTGTGTGGAAATGCCAGGTCTGACTCACCAGGTGAGTGTGTTTTTTTTCTTTAATACAATAACATGGAGGTATGGATTGTAAGACTGTTGGAAATGTTTTTCTCTGGATAGTAAGGAAGACTCACATGTTGTTACACTATTACATTCTACAGGCTACAGCTGCAAGTATTCCACCTATTCGTTTCAGCTTCTATCCAGTAATGAGATCATTCACTTTGAACTACTACAGGTAAAACTAAAATGCTGCTTGTCTGAAACTATACTCTAGGTGACAGAGTATAGATAAAGCATTATTCAGTGGGTGTATTGTATTTGTTTTTTTGCTATTGCTCATTCATTCATTTCTATTCTCTTTCGTCAATAGGTAACGGAAGCTAGCAGTTCAGTTGCCATGGAGTCCCAAGGCTGTAGGAGGGGCCTCAACCATCTAATTTTCAATGAAGGAGTAGATATAGACCTCATCACTACAGACCGGGCCACATCAGTTCGGAAAATAATGAGGGAGGAATTCCAGAATGTTCACCATGAATTTGATCCTTGGCATGAATCAAACGGTAAATAGTTGTATCAAAACAATGTAAATTGTGAGTGACTCAATGACTCATCAAATCATAACCTGATAGACCTTCCATGTATCAAGACCACATATCTTGTACTGTGAAGGAGAACCTTCACATTTGGTTCACCCACATTTGTGGTAATGTGTTTCATTACTATTACACAGGCATAAAGAAAAAACTGGTAGCACTCGCCAACAAAAAGGAAAATCGGGTCCTGCAGGGCTGGATTCGGGCGATCCTCAATCACTTTTGGTTCTCATGCTCATCTTGTGGCGAGAGTGCTGAGGTAATAACCCCAATGTATAAAGAATTTATAAAGATTGCACTGAAATCCAGTCAGAAGATTATCAAATAGTCTTGAAATGTAATATATTCTGTAGGAACTGAAGTGACGGTGGACCTCAGTCCTCCACCACATCTGTGGGGAGCACACATGGGAGCAAGATGGAAGAAAGTGGGCATGCCCTCACCCTGCTCTAAACCCAGATCAGCAAAGGACAAAGCGATGGCTCCAGCCAGAGTCTCAAGTGTTCAAGTCTTTACGGAATATTGTTGAAGATAAAAGACTTCTGAAAGACCTTGAGCAGATGACTCGCTTCAAACATACAGGTATATAGCATTATGAAACGGATCTATGCAACTTTTCAACCTATGTAGTCACTCTCTCAATGTCTAATGAAACACTTTAATTTACAGGATCTTTGGAGGTGTACCACAACGTTATGCTAAAATATCTGCCTAAACGACTGCATTTTCGGTACGACACCATGGTAGCCCGAACACAACTAGCCATCCTGGACAACAATTACAATGTCGGCCGACAGCAGACAGAGACTTCTGAAGGTATTGAGATTTCATAAGTAAGCCCCTAAATGTGTTTGTAACAACTTGGCTAAGAAATAATGTTCTCTGTGTAGGACTTCCAAGATACAGTATGGTGTTCCCAAAACAGAGCAAGGAATGGGTAGCCAAGAAGATCTATGAGCCTACAGGTCAGTACTTCACGCAACACCTTGTGAAACTCGTGTTGGAGAGAAGGGAGGAAAGAACACCGGAAGACATACCACATGTCCAGCGGCCTGCAAACATTGCCACTAAGGAGAGACCCCCCAAGGAAGATGTAATCTGGAAACATCAATCCAGATTCCCTCGCCACACTGATGCTTGAAAAACCAAGGATCCAGATGGTAAATTTGTTTATGTCAGAATCAGAATCACTTTTATTACACCTTATTGTACAGTAGGCTACACAAGAGCAAAATTATTAGGCTTGGTTCCTCAACATACACATAGCTGCAAGTAAAAAATATAAAATAAGTATAAAAATAAATAAGTAGCAGCATCAATAATAATAAAGTAATGAGGTGTAATAAAGTGTGAAGTGTAGGGTGTTCAAGTGGTAGTGTTGTAAATATGTTTGTAAATACAGTCGGCTTATGTCTACCTTTACCCATTAGGAAAACATGTTTAGGCCTACAGACACTAGTGTGCACTTTCTAAATAAAACTGCAAAGATTTTTGAACAAAAGTTTTTTATTGAGAAGAAATTAAAAAGTAAACGCAATGCAGTTAGGTAGGAACATAAGGTAGGAACAGAAGGGTAAGATATACATTGGAATAAGAATAAAAAAGAATGAATTCAGAATAATTCCTCTATCTCACTGGGTTTAAACCCAGCATACTGTCCAGTGGGGGATGGGAATGCATCCCTAACAGCCCACACCACGCAACTGGGTAATCCAAGGCGATTTCCTCGTCCCAGTGGTTATCCTTTGAGGGCCCACTCCAGAATGACTCGATAAGCCACAAGTCGGTATTGCCTGAGGGTAACAAAACATGGATAGAGCAAAGACTGGGTCAGTAACTAGTAATGAGACGGTGGCACAGTTTTCAAAAACATTATAGTCGAGCTACATGCGAATTATACAAATTGGCATCTGAATATGAAATACATTACATCAATATAGCTTACCTATCTGACAGTTGGCCATTCGGTCCTTCGGGTGTGGGGCGTTTCTTCCAGTTCATTTTAGGGACCCAGAAGAAAGTCTCCAGCACGGTTTTGTTCAGGAGATGGCGCACTTCATTTAGAGAGATGCAGGTCGACACAGTCTCGTCGACCGAGACATTGAGGTTGGCCATACCAGCTGTGACGACAAGGTCCCACTCCGTGCAGCACGTACTTTCATGCTCCGTCGGCATCTGCCTGCACTTCCCACAGGCACACCACCAATTTCCCGTGATCCTGGGGACCGCTTCAGCCGGAGCTTCAGGCGCCTCCGTAGCCCTAGCCTCCATCTCCCGTAGCTCCTCTTGGGTGTATTCAGGTTCAAACCGATATCCTCTGCCGTCAAAATCAAGAAGCCACCTTTCATATTCCATTTTCAGTAATTTTCCCTAATCCGAGGTGCTCAAGTCACGGTACAAGACTTCTAACCAACGTAAATAGCCCACCTTTCCGGTTCGGCGGAGTAATATCAGCGAGCAGTAATGAGTCTTCCAACTGAAATCAACTGGCGATAAATGTGCAATAAAACACGACAGAAACCATATATTGCGCCGATATTTTTTTTTAAAACTTCACGAATGCCACTAACCACTCGGTTATTTGCACATTTTTGAAAACGAACGTTTAGGGTTGCTGGGTTGACAGGTTGGTGTATGCACACAGACAACCATTGTGAAGCAGGCAGGAGCGATTCAAAATGAGCCAAATACCCGAGAAAGGACTAATAGTTCAAATTTCGGTGTCACCCACTATTTCATCCTAAACAAACCAGAAAGGGGGCTCAATGTTCAAAATACCGGAATTGTCCTTTAACCAAAGAGATGTAAAAAGAAAAATTGTCATTATTAAAATGTGCATGTTCAATATCACTTCTGTGTTAACCGTATCTCATAATAACAGTTACCTTCAGTATTCTACCCAATTGTCCTATGTTACGTATTTTAAGAACCTAAGCTACCCACACATAGACCCTATGAAGCAGGACCAAACATATAAGCCGTAAATACTATACATAGCCACAAGGGGAGCAAGACCTTATTGAAGGCTGCTCCACCACAGAAGACATCACCTTTAGTTAGGTGAAGAAGCCGAAGCCATTACGTCACCCCGGCCACGCCCACTACATAGGACACGGCCACTTGACGTGCTCTAGCGAGTAACCCCTGACTGCAGCTCGCAGATCGAGGAGGAGCTAAATGTGGGCGGGCTTAAACGTTTAACTCCGCCCACATTTAAGGAAAATTCCGCGCAGTATCATACGTTCTCCCGCTTTCGAGCGGAGGAGCTAAATGTGGGCGGGCTTAAACGTTTAAGCCAGCCCACATTTAAGGAAAATTCCGCGCAGTATCATGGACCAGACGGAAATACATTCTCCCGCTTCTGTCTTTGGTTTATTTGACTTAGCTAATCTAATTGTGTACGAGTGTACGAAATAATATGTGTCTATACTAAAAAAGACATTTGACATTTGAATGACAAGTTAAAAGTAGGAATGTCTAAGTCTATCAAATGCATGAACCCTTTTCCATATTACCGGTAAGTCATTGTGCTGTGCTGTGCTGTATTGATGTTTGAGAATGTGCTGCCGGATCTCCGCCACCAGATAGCGCCCGAGAGGATAAAACCATGGGTTAAACGTTTAGACCCGCCCACATTTAGCTCCTCCGCTCGAAAGCGGGAGAACGTATGATACTGCGCGGAATTTTCCTTAAATGTGGGCGGAGTTAAACGTTTAAGCCCGCCCACATTTAGCTCCTCCTCGATCTGCGGGCTGCAGTCAGGTGCACTTGGCTCTAGCGGGGGATTCGAAGGAAACAGCCCCAAAGGTTTTCACCCACACCCGCGGAGAGTCATGGGCCTTTGCCCGTGGCTCGAAGTAGCTAAAGTTATATCTCTCACACGTGTTCAACACGCTTCCTCTCCTTTTGCTCCATAGTCATAGATACCATACCGAAACATGCATACTTTACCAAATACAGTAAGGGCCCTATTTTAACGGTCTGAAACGCAAGTGGGAAAGCGCAAAGCGCAAGTAGCTTTGTGGGCGGTTCTACGGCGCTATCGCTATTTTACAGGCGGACAAATGACGCTTGCGCCGCGGCGCAAGCGTCAAAAGGGTTGGTCTGAAGCAGCCTAATTACCCGTAGGTGTGGTTTGGGCGTAACGTGCAACAAACCAATGAGAGTGCCAGCTCCCATCCCCTTTAAGAGCCATGAGCGCATTTGAATCGGACGAGTTGATATTTTGACAGCGCGTCTGCAGTCTCCGATGAGACAGATGCACATGAATTTGCAAATGGCTTAGTTTATTGCCAAATAATGTGGCCTAATTCACACATGGAATAAGGGGTTTTCTTCCACAACTTCAGAAATACTGAGTCCTCAAATAAATTTCGGCAAAGAAAACGTATGATAGGCTATAACATATGATATGCGGTAACTGTGGTTCTATTTAATGATATACGCAATACATTATAAACATTGTTTCTTATCAGTATTGTATGCATGTGTCCCCGCGGTAATAGACATTGCCATTGATTGTATTATGCGTTACGTGTTTAGTTTGCCCAAGTGAAGGAATTCAAGTAGCCTACCTCGGGGTCTTGTTCGCGAGTGAGGGAACTATGGAGCGTGAGATTGGCCGGAGAATCGGAGCAGCGGGGGCGGTATTGCGTTCGCTTTACCGCACCGTTGTTACGAAAAAAAGAGCGGAGCCGCAAGGCAAAGCTCTCGATCTACCGGTCTATCTTCGTTCCTATCCTCACCTATGGTCATGAGGGTTGGGTGGTGACCGAAAGGACGAGATCGCGGGTACAAGCGGCCGAGATGAGTTTTCTCAGAAGGGTGGCTGGCGTCTCCCTTAGGGATAGGGTGAGAAGCTCAGCCATCCGTGAGGAACTCGGATTAGAGCCGCTGCTCCTTTACTTAGAAAGGAGTCAGCTGAGGTGGTTCGGGCATCTGGTAACGATGCCCACTGGGCGCCTTCCTTGGGAGGTGTTTCAGGCACGTCCAGTTGGGAGGAGACCTCGGGGAAGACCCAGGACTAGGTGGAGAGATTATATCTCAACAATGGCTTGGGAACGCCTCGGGATCCCCCCGTCAGAGCTGGTCAATGTGGCCCGGGAAAGGGAAGTCTGGGGCCCCCTGCTTGAGCTGCTCCCCCCGCGACCCGACCCCCGATAAGCCGACGAAGATGAGATGATGATGAGAGTGTTTAGTTTGCGTGTGTTTAAACAGAGCACACACGCGCGCCCGCATTCATTAATTCTTTTTAACACTCACTCGCGGTAAAGCAATGTTTTTCACGATCAAATAGGCCTACTCATCAATCCAAAAGTTATGGGCATGTAGGCCTACACGATGTCTCAAGAAAATGTGTTTGCTGTACGGTGTTTGCAGATGCATTGATTAAAAAGTAGCCTACAACTTATTACCGCTGCATCAGCTGTTCTTTCCCAAATAATTTACCAAGAATGTGCGGCTAGGTAGATGAGAGAAGCAAAGTGTATTCGCGAGGTGCACAAGCAATCCGTATGCATCGCATGCGCATGTATGCTTGCGCCCTTAAAATAGCATCTGAACAACGCGCCACTGACTTTAAACCAGGTATTTCCTGGTCAGTAGCGCAATGGTATTCAGAGACGGCAAAATACCGTTTGCGCCAGAACACGCCTCCTCCTTCCGCCGAACCGCCCCTTGGGGCGCAAGATCATTCCCTAATTTACCGGCGAGTGGCGCAGGTGGCAAAAGAGCGCTCTGCGCCAGTTGTAAACTAGCAACGACACATGCGCCAGTGACTAAGTCGCTTGCGCCGGATGCAAGATAGGGCCCTAACTGTTAAGAGCTATCCTGGATTTGAACCCTTTCCTTGAAGAACCCTTTACAATTTGGTGATCCTGACGTTCTTGGAAAAGTTCCAGGACCGAGACTCGAAGCACGCGGCCATCGGGACGCAATACAGGCTGTTTGCAGGCGCCACTGAAAGGTAAACAGAACCTGTTGTCAATGACTAAACTCTGTAATAGTTAGAATAGTAACATTTAGGTAAATAGCTTGTACTGTCTCCGTCTGGTTGCGGAGATCCGTGGTCTCGGCCCTTAGATTGAAATTCATAACAGCTCGGATACGCTAACAGATTAAATTAAATAATTATATTCAAGGGACAAAGGGCTAGGAGTGTGTTTTTATGGGTTTGTAGATAGACTGTATCCACTCCCATCTAGATCTAATGTTTGTACCGCGTGGGAGACGTATTACCTGCGGTTTAATTGTTGAATGGTGTATGTCCATGTTTTTATGGGTTTGTAGATAGACTGTATCCACTCCCGTCTAGAACTAATGTTTGTACCGCGTGGGAGACGAATTACCTGTGGTTTAATTGTTATATGGTGAATGTACGGATGTTAAGCCGGTACAGGCCAAGATATTATTTATAACCGACCACAAACGTTTGAACCATTACGGTGGGGTGAAAACAGGTCAGGTATTAACGTTAATCTAGTTTAGTTGCATATTAAAACCGGAGGCTAGGCCTTTGTTTGACCTGGAGTTCGAATGGGATTGGTTCCTTCCGGCCCGGTTCATGTGAAAATCCAATGTGCAATTTTGTATGGTATACAACGCAGCCGCAGAGGCAAACTTGCGCAGTTTTAAACCAACTGTTTTGTATGCTTCGCTAACCCGCCGTGGAGACAAACTTGCAGGAATCTCATACTTCTTATAGAGATCCAATACAGGGCGTTTGACCAGTGCTATCTGGGTCGAACCAAACCAGTTTGATTCTACCGCGGATATTGGATGTACCACGTGGTGCACGATTTAAAGAGACGGCGCGTCTTGGAGACGTGGGTTTCTTTTGTTACAAACCTCCGCCATCTTTGTAGTCAAAGCCCCTTTTAAAAACAAAGCGCCATTTTGCTCTGTGTAGGAGGTCTTGCATAGACCAAGAGCAGCGGGGGGCCCAGCTAAAGTGTTACATCCTCTCTCCCTCTCCCTCTCCCTCTCCCCCTCTTTCTCTCTACCTCTCTCTCTCTCTCCCTCCCCCCTCTCTTCCCCCCTCTCCCTCTCTCGCTCTCTCTATAAATATATTCCCTTAAAGATCCATCTGTTTCAAATGATAATAATGTTTTGGCAGCTACTTATTCAGCCAATGGTGCAAGTATAATTGTCACATTTCACTAGTCAATAGCTGGAGGTATTATATTGTATATTTCATTCCAATATTTGAGGTATTTAGTTTAATTTTGATTTAAATATCAATCGGTCTAATTTTGTCTGTCGGTCGGTCGGTCGGTCGGTCGGTCTTATTGTTATCTTATTGTTCTTTCTCCCCCTTGCCCCCTCCCACCCCTAACACCTAGTCATGTGTTGGAACCAGGATGTATATTTAGTATATTTGTTTGTATATTTGGGGGTCTGTGTGTCTGGGTGCTGAAATACGGAAAGCCAGTCCCTTGTTAATATCGCACACACAAGTATTTGTGTAAGATGTAATCAATGTTTTTTGATTCACAGACATTTATAGTTTAAACGATCTATAAATGTTTTGCATTTGTACTAAATTTGTTCTCTTTTCTCGTCAGGCCTTTGCAACCCGAGCAGTAATGGATGCCCGACATTCATCATTATAATTGTTTACATTACTTAAAATATTCCCTTTTCTAATCAGGAAGTGGCAACACAACGATCAGTTGCCCACGATCATCATTTTACTTCTGTGCATTGATCTTAATTATCTTTTCTCTTCAGGAGGTGGCAACACAAGCATTATAGTTGCCAAACACTCATCTTTTTACTTCTCTGCATTGATCTTAATTATCTCTCTCTCTCCAGGAAATGGCAGTATAAGCAGGAACGAATGCCAAACACTGACAGTAATTTTTTTTTTTTTCAGGTTGCTGAGCCCTTCTGTTTATTCCACATGCGTTTTGTGTAGCAAGACAGGTAGAGAACCAGGCTGGTTCAAATAGACACGGGGTGCTAGAATAATATGTCTAATTAATAAATGGTGCACATGGTTTTAAACGGTGCCCAAGGAGGGAGTTAGCTCAACTGCTGTAGCCACAATTACAATACATTTTTTGCGAATATTAAATCTACATGGGTTAAATTCTGCTATAATCACTACTACATACGAATAAACTGAATAACACTGCGTGAGATGTTCAAAGGTAAACTATTGCTTCCATTGGAGCGATTGCAATAGATATAATATCATACCACCAATATGCATGCATTATCTTGTATTCAACAATTAGGAAAGCCGATTTCCAGAACCGAAAGAAGTCCTACAAAAGGACACCAACCCAGGGGTCTTAAGGTACGGCCACACCAGACGCGTATCTCGCGTAATTTTTACGCGCGTAACGCAGCTAAAATGTTGCTTGACCATTTTGTGTCAAAAATGGGCATACGCTCCTAACGCGCCTACGCTCCTAACGCGCCTAGATGAGTCCATGTCCATGCAAGTGAACGGAGCGTTCCCTCTTCGTCATAACTATCAAACCAAACATCCTTCACATTCACCGAGCGAACATTACGAAAGTAAAATGCACATTTCTCGCTAAAAATGTTTCCATAAACGCATTTAATGGCGCAACTATGTTACTATTTCCACCCAGAATAAAGAAAGTTGTCGGCCGTGGCTGCGCTGGAGTCCGACGTAGGAAACCCAAACGCCGCCGTGTTTGGGTGATAGAGTTTAGATCGGGTTAGATTAAATAATCTCGGATATAAATAACAATAATCGGGTTAAATAACTTCACATGGTGTGTCTGGTGTGTTTCCAGCATTCGTAGTGTTGATCAGCAGATATATAGTCCGCCAAGACGTTGAGGTTGCTTACTAACCAGAGACTCTGTCCATGCAAGTGAACGGAGCGTTCCCTCTTCGTCATAACTATCAAACCAAACATCCTTCACATTCACCGAGCAAACATGAAAGTAAAATGCACATTTCTCGCTAAAAATGTTTCCATAAAAGCATTTAATGGCGTAACTATGTTACTATTTCCACACCGAATAAAGAAAGATGACGGCCGTATGCTTCTGTCCAAGCTCACTACTCTCTGCCAGTGACGTCGGGTCAAGCTCAACGCTGATTGGGCAACGCGGCTAATCGTCATGCGTATGAGCGTAAAAAGTTCAATTTTTTGAACTCTTGAAATTTACGCGCGTATATATACGCGCGTTACGCGCGTCAATATACGCGCCTCATACGCGCGTAAAATGTTGCTTTAGCGCATGTAACGCGTGTACGCGTCTCATGCGCGCGTAAACCAATGGTTCCCAATGGAAAAATTGACGATTTTATACGCGAGGTACGCGGGTAACGCGTTTGGTGTGGCCGCACCTTTACATCAACCAGATCCCTGTACGACAGTTACACGGTGATCTTAAAATAGGAATAATTATCTAGACTCCACATCATGAACGGTTAGCCTTTAAAGTTGTCCATAGCATGCATACCGCTCGTCCACAGAAGTCCGGGGATTATCCAGGCCTGGGGATTCTTATTAGGAGAGTTCTGGGATAACCTGCCTCGTAGGAGAGCAGAAGAGTCCCCCCCAAATAGAGGATTCTGAGGACAAGCGGTAGAAATGCATAGTTCAACAGACCTGAGAAGGTCCAAAGTACCAAAATAAGAAAGAATAAAATATATATTTCATTACAAAATATGAAAATAACAATATTATAATAAAAGTCTTCACGGTTGGTTAATAATTGGCAATATTTACAATTAAATTACATAAGTAGAATATAATGTAATCCATAATTCATCTTAATTTTGATTAACAATATACGTGTTACGTTTTTCAATACACGACGGGATATGTAGACAGTGGATACTCGATTATTACCCTGCGTTCACACCAAAAGATGCAAAAGTTGCCGCGCAGCACGATCCCATTCAAAGTGAATGTAGAGACGCGTTGCTGCTTTGCTGCCGCAGCATTTGCTGCCGAGAAAACCGGCAGCAAAATTTGATTTGCGGAGCGGCAAAATCTGATTTGCAGCGCAGCACGCCCGTGCCCGCTGCCGGGCACGCCCGTTCACGTATTTTGCGGCGCGTCAAATGCTGCTCGAGTTGAAATATTTCAACTTTTCGGCAGCAAACGCGTGATGACAGCCAATCAGCGTTCAACAGCGTTGCCAGTGACATGCCGTAACAACCAATCAGTGTTACTCCCTTGGAGTGACCTAGAGTTCACTACCGTTACATTTATTTAATAACTCGAAAAAACCCACAAATCAGCATTCTGTAGTGTAGTTGTGTTTACAGTTAAACTAAACTATGAGTATGCTGAAGGGCTAGAATAACAACCCCAAACAAAACCCAGTTGGGTGCCAGGCAGCACCAGCCTTCCAGGCTCCGAATGGTCTCATGAACCCATAAACGACGGGCATTCCGACGTCTCTCCCTCTTCCACAACAGGTAAAGACATGCAATGCTTGTAATGTCGGCCATGGTTGTGAAGGAATTCAGAAGCAACGCGGGCAAAACTTGCCGTGCCGCGAAACTTCCTGCGCTGCAAAACTGCGGCGCCGCAAAACCCTTGCTGCGCCGCAAAACTTTTGCTGCGCCGCAAAACTTGATTTGCCGCGCCGCAAAACTTCGGCCCCGACTGACAAGGTTCCGGTAACAACAGAAGTATGATGCCTAATAGTTGCCATGGCGGCGCGCACGGTCGCAGCGGCTTATAACGGCTCTTCCCTTTCGGTGCTTTATTTGTTTTTTATACTTTCATTTACGTTTTTGTTTGTGTCTACTACGCAAGGAAACAATTGCTACAGTAGACAGGCTTTACTGGACGTTGGTTTCCACCGAAAATCACCGGTCACAGCCGACTTTCACTGCCACAACAACATCCCGGACGAGATAGCAAGACCACCAGGCTCTCCGTGGATCGTAATCAGCTGCGGCAGGCGGCGCCGACGGAGAAGGGAGAGGAAGCAGAAGCGGGGACGTCGCTCCGGCCTCCTGGCAAGACTGAGGAAAGACCCACATAAGCCTCCTCTACCGAGTATGTTCCTCTCCAACGCAAGATCTCTGACCCACAAAATGGACGAGCTGGAACTACTCGCCAACGGTAACCGCTATGTACGAGACTGTTGCGTGTCTGTAATATCTGAGACATGGCTTCACCCGTCGATCCCGGACGCAGCCGTACAGCTGGGGGGGCGCACCGTCCACCGCTGGGATCGCAACAAAGACTCCGGTAAGAGCAGAGGAGGTGGTTTGTGCATCTTTATACACAACAGCTGGTCTATAAACACAACAACTATAGACACACACTGCTCCCCGGACTTAGAGTACATTACAGTTAAATGTCGCCCATTTTTTCTGCCCAGAGAGTTAACAGTAGTGCTAATCACGGCTGTTTACATTCCTCCCGATGCCAACGTTGGCATAGCTCTCTCTCTACTGCTAAAAGCCATAAACACTCAGCAGCGTGCTCACCCCGACGGTGTTCACATCATAGCTGGTGATTTTAATCAGGCAAACTTAAAGTCTGTCCTGCCGAAGTTTTATCAGCACGTGAAGTGTCCGACCAGAGGGAAAAACACATTGGACCATGTTTACACTAACATTAAACATGCTTACAGAGCCATACCACTACCTCACTTAGGCCAGTCAGACCACCTCTCTCTGCTCCTTACCCCAGCATACACCCCTCTCAGGAGAAGTGCACCACTACAGACCAAAACCATCACCACGTGGCCTCAGGATGCACTTTCCCAACTACAAGACTGTTTCCTACACACCGAGTGGGATGTTTTTAAACACCAGGACCTGGATGTCCACACAGAATCTGTACTTTCCTACATCAAGTACTGCGTGGGAAACGTCACAGTGGACAAACGCATTCGTGTGTTCCCCAACCAGAAGCCCTGGATGACCAGCCAGGTCCGGACGCTCCTCAAGGTCCGCAACGCCGCCTTCAGGTCTGGAGACAGAGAGCAGTACAGCGCTGCTAGAGCCGACCTGAGGAGGGGAATTAAGAAGGCAAAGGCGGACTACAGGAGGAAAATAGAGGATCACCTCTCTGAAAACAACCCACGGCAGGTGTGGCAAGGCATTCAACAGTTGACAAACTACAGGGGACGCAACACAACAACTGTGAACTCAAGTATCTCGCTGGCAGAAGAACTGAACTTCTTCTTTGCCCGCTTCGAGACATCAAGGACATCACAGACCTCAGCTTCATCACCACCCCAGCCCCCACCAGTTCACAGCACCCACTCACTGACTGTACAGGTGCAGGATGTGAGACGTGTGCTTAGTGGAGTCAACCCCAGGAAAGCTGCCGGACCAGACGGACTTCCTGGGAAGGTCCTCAAGGGCTGTGCTGACCAGCTCTCAGAGGTCTTCACAACAATTTTCAACCTCTCCCTGACACAGGCCATCATCCCAGCCTGTCTGAAGTCCTCCACCATCATCCCCGTACCCAAGAAATCAGCACCGGACACTCTGAATGACTACCGGCCAGTAGCACTCACACCCATCATTATGAAGTGCTTCGAGCGGCTGGTCCTACACCACATTAAAGCCTACCTCCCCCCCACCTTAGATCCTCACCAGTTCGCTTATAGAGTGAACAGATCCACCGAGGACGCCATTGCCATAGCCCTTCATGCTGCGCTGAGTCACCTGGAACACCGGGAGAGCTACGTCAGGATGCTCTTCATTGACTACAGCTCAGCCTTCAACACCATCATCCCGGCTATCCTGGTCTGCAAACTGTCAGCTCTGGGTCTCGACCCGCTCACCTGTTCCTGGATTAGTGACTTCCTCACAAATCGACCCCAGAAGGTGAAACTCGGTCCCCACTTCTCCTCCACCCGCACCCTCAGCACAGGCTCTCCACAGGGGTGTGTGCTGAGCCCACTCCTGTACTCTCTGTACACCTTTGACTGCAGTCCCACCCACCCCAGCAACACCATAGTGAAGTTCGCGGACGACACAACGGTGGTGGGACTGATCTCAGAGGGAGACGAGTCTGCCTACAGGGATGAGATCCTGAAGTTAACATCGTGGTGTTCAGACAACAACCTGGCATTGAACATCACAAAAACTAAGGAGATCATCCTGGACTTCAGGAAAAGCAGAGCAGACCCGGCTTCCCTCTACATCAACGGTGACTGTGTAGAGAGAGTCCACACCTTCCGCTTCCTGGGCACCATGATCTCTGCTGGCCTCTCCTGGACTGCCAACACGGCGGCGGTCGTCAAGAAGGCTCAGCAGCGGCTTCACTTCCTCAGGGTGCTCAGGAGGAACAACGTGGGAGAGAAGCTGCTGGTGACCTTCTACCGCTCCACCATCGAGAGTCTTCTGACGTTCTGTATCTCAGTGTGGTTTTCACAGTGCACTGAGGCAGAGCGGAAGAAACTCCAGGGAGTGGTAAACACCGCACAGAGGATCACTGGCTGCCCCCTCCCCTCCCTGAAGGACATATACATCTCCCGCTGCCTAAGCAGAGCGGAGAGAATCACAAAGGACAGCTCCCACCCTGGCTTTCACCTGTTCGACCTGATGCCCTCAGGCAGGCGCTATAGGTCCATCAGAACCAGGTCTTCACGGTTCAGAGACAGCTTCTTCCCTAAAGCTGTATCCACCCTGAACACACACATGCACTGACCCCCGACTGACTGACCCCCCCCTAACCTCCCACTGCTGTATTGTACTTTACTTTATTTTACTTTATTATTTATTTTACATTATTTACATTTCTATTTGGTATACTGTTGTTCTTGTTCTATTTATATATTTATTTATTTCTCGAATGCACCAATTGGGAAAGCTTACTAAAAATTTCGTTGTACTTGACTCGTGCAATGACAATAAAAGGCTTTCTATTCTATTCTATTTCTATTCTATTCTAATATTGAAATGCAGATTTTTAATATTAAGATACTTTGTTAATGTTCAAATTTAAGTTTTGTATGTTTGTGTTTTCCCATGTGGTCTTGTTATGGAGGTAGATTTGTGTCTTTATTATGCAATCAAAAATAATAGGTTTGAGAGCAAAACTTTCCACACTGCAATCAAAAAATTGATTTGAGAGCAAAACTATCGACACTGCAATCAAAAAATGTTTTATTGCAAGATAAATTAATGTGATAAAAAAAATATTAATGGGAACCCAAAAGTTTTGTTTGCAAACCCAAAAGTTTTGTTTGCAAATCCAAAAGTTTTGTTTGCGAATCCAAAAGTTTTGTTTGCGAATCAAAAAGCTTTGTTTGCGAATCCTAAAGTTTAGCTTGCGAATCCAAAAGCTTTGCTTGCTGTTGAGCTGAATCTCGTGGGCGGGACCTACACCGAAAGATGTAAGACACGTCTCTATTGGCCAGTCTCGATCGGAGTGACAGCTTGGCAACATCCGAAAAGCCGCTGCCCCCCGACCGCCTCCAGAAGCAGATTGTCGGCCTGACGGACAGGGTGTTCGTTTGTGCCTCTCAATCCGCGGCGGCGGTCAACAACATCGCCCTGCTCTCCTCTGCCATGGTCTCCTTGTCGACTGACAGGGAGGCCTACGGGATATTCAGGGCGCGCAAGCGCGCGCACGGGACAAGCTCATAAGGCGAAGCCTAGACGGCGTAGCCTACATGAAATAGAACTCCCTCTCTCGTTAATAACTGTGGATGTTGCCAAGCTGTCACTCCGATCGAGACTGGCCAATAGAGACGTGTCGTACATCTTTCGGCGTAGGTCCCGCCCACGAGATTCAGCTCAACAGCAAGCAAAGCTTTTGGATTCGCAAGCAAAACTTTAGGATTCGCAAGCAAAGCTTTTTGATTCGCAAACAAAACTTTTGGATTCGCAAACAAAACTTTTGGATTTGCAAACAAAACTTTTGGGTTTGCAAAGAAAACTTTTGGATTCCCATTAATATTTTTTTTAGCACATTAATTTATCTTGCAATAAAACATTTTTTGATTGCAGTGTCGATAGTTTTGCTCTCAAATCAATTTTTTGATTGCAGTGTGGAAAGTTTTGCTCTCAAACCTATTTTTTGATTGCAGTGTGGAAAGTTTTGCTCTCAAACCTATTATTTTTGATTGCATAATAAAGACACAAATCTACCTCCATATCTTGTCACCCTGTTATTCTGCAGGGTCGTTTAAAATGTAATCCTTTGAGGTTAGTGGAAATCAGTTCTCACTCTGTTCCTTTGTTATCCTGTGTTGGTTTGGGCCTGTTATCCTTGATCCCCAGAGAAGCGCAGAGACGCAAGTGATAAGGAACGGCCAACCCCATATTTATGACATCTTAAGGAATGATAACTTAGGTGACCATATGGTTAACAAAGGCTTTTGGTTTGTTGTGAGGCAGCTGCCCTCAGCAACACTTCTGAATGTGTAAGAACTCCTAGCCACTCAACGGACCTATCTGGGGACCCTTTAGAAAATGAATTGCTCCGCAGGGAGAAATCCCATCTGAGGACTCAGATTGTTGAATAATATGCTTATTTTTAGGTCTGTTGATGCATGTTATGATGCATCTTCGTTCGTGCTTTTCTTATGAATGTGTATATAAAGATAAAAATAAAATTAAAATTAAAATATAAAATGAAAACAAATGGTGGATACATATACCATGTGTGAATATCCTCTCGTGTGTGTCAGAGCCACCAAGATAATGGAGGTTACTCGACTGTTACATACACAAGGGGATATTGAAAGCAAACCACATATAAAACTATAAGATAATTAGAAAATGGTTCATTATAATTAACTTGCAATAACATTTGGTTCAACCAATAACTTCAGATTTTTTCTTTTAAGTTCAGTTTTTGTTTTGTTTTGTTTTAGAATATCACCCTATATTTAATACCCAGATGTGCATAATTGTTGTGAGTTCGGATGACTCTTATTCTACCTAGTTTAGACAGTTTTAATTGCCCTGGCTCAAAATTCCCCCATAGACTTGGTGTCAGACGTTGGATTGTGGCACTCCTTGGGAGCCTCCAAGCCCACGTCGACTAACTGATCGTTCCTGCGGGTTCTGGAGTGGTGACGGTGGAGCTCATGGGGAGGCTCCGGGAGAGTTCGCAATCACGGGCTCCTTCGGGGAGAATTCAAGTGGGTCAGGATTAAAAGGTTGAATTAATGTATCGATTTGATGTTGACCAACAAAAAACTAGATAATTATAATAATAAATACTGTTCATGAAATGGTATAGTTAGGTCTGGGACCTGCGTAGCTAAAAAAAACTGTTTTGGAAATAGTAATGGACGTGTCCGGGACATGTATAGCTATAAATAAGTAAAGATAAAACTGCGTTTTACTTTACTTCACTTTGCTAAGGCATATGCACGTTTGATGTGGTATGCAAAAGGCAGAGAATAAGGCGTTGTGGCAACCCGGTACACGATTGAGCCGGGTTACACGGATAAACGACACGTTTAGCGGGGGTTAAAGCCATCCAAGGCATTTATTACAGACAGCTTCAACAAACAAGGTACTCGCGGTCTCTAGGCCCTCCGTGGGACTCTAGCTGCTCGTGGACCCGAGCGCTTCCTCCTTCCTCGCTCTCCTCGCTCTCCTCTCTGGTCTGCCCAAATGTCAGTCCTTTTATATTGCCTCCTCGGCTTTCGGCCAGGTGTCCCCCAATCACACTGATTGGGGAGGCGAAAGGGCTGCTCTCGGTCGCCGTCTGGTGGGTGACGGCGGTACACGCCGTCCAGGACCAACCCTTGGCTGGTCCGGGCCGAGGCTTACGGGGCAGGATGCCACAGCGTATACACGTTTGATGTGGTATGCAATGTACATAGGAGTGAAACAAAGTGTGGACAACATCAAATGCGAACAATACGTAGAATGAATGAAGATTAGGTCATCCAATATACATAGTTAGTGTAGGACAATCGGGTAGTATAATGAAGGTAACTGTTAGAACCAGATACGGGTACAAAGAAGTGATATTGAACATGCAAATTTTAGCATTGTTATTTCCCTTTTTTTTCATCTTTTTGGGTTTATAGATAAGAAATGGATTAGCGATACACCTGCTGGGAAGGGACAATATAGGCTCAATTTAGATTCAGAAGTAGTGGGTTCACCTTTCAAATGCCACTGCTACTGCTGTAACGCTTTCATACAACGTCAGCGTTTCATAGTCTGATATTTTTTTTTACTCTGATAAGTTACGGCACACAGGTATACTGACTCATGAAACATTTACGGTTTAAACTTTACTGCATTTAAAAACAGCGTGGTCTCAAGACGGCTGCATAGACCCACCACTATCGACCTTTGGTTTTGTATGTACTGGTCTTCATTTCTCTTCACAATAGATTGGTTTATGTACAGATGATTAAGGAAAGGAACTTCAACTTGGTTGCACTAAACCGTTGTTAGGATTGGTTAATTTAATGCGCATGGCTGAAGCAATGTGCAAGGAGGGATGAGGTGTGAATATTAAATCAAGGTTGAAATCAGCTCAGAATAAGGAATGGGACACTCAAAACAAAAATGTAAAATCTGTACAAGCACTAAATAGAATTGGTTAAATGAAGGAATACAAATGAGGCATTATCAATTATAATACAGACATATTTGAAACGCATACAATTTTCAGGTCCAATGTTTCCAGAAGCAAGATGAGTACCGTGTATCACTCTGACACAGCTAACTTTGCACGTAATGCTTACGGTTAGATTCATGCTTACACTTACATTTCAAGGGTCCCATAATGGACTTCCATTAGAACAATTAAAAATAGAATTAAAGGAAATATGTTTTTGAACAACTAACTGCTGTACATGAGTTTGTATTTCTACAATAGAAACAAAAAGTTCCAGAACCAGATGCGGACACACCCGGAGCCTACAAACTACGTCCGCCGAGCAAGGAGTAACAGTCACATGAGGAAATCAAATAACGGCAGGATTTGAATCGGTTCTGTTTTGGTTGTCCACCATATAAAAAATATGTATATATATATTGTTTGGATAAATTGCATGTATCATAATCAGCAACAGTTCGTTCAGTTTACCAGATAAGGTTAAAAGGAATATATATAGATATGGATATGTTATTGACAGAGCAAGGAAGGGTAAATGCGATGCTAGGCACAACATGTTGTACTTTTATCCCCAATAACACAGCTCCGGATGGGTTGGTGACCAGGGCGCTGGCATGATTACAATCCCTCAGGTTCGATTTGGCAGAGAACTCCGGCATTAATGACCCTTTCACAGGATGGATGGAGAATATGTTTGGGAGGTGGAAAGGCATGATCCAGTAAGTGCCCGTCGCGATAATAATGGCAGAGACCGTGTTAATTGTCACCGACTGCCGTTGTATTCCCTGCGCACGAGGGCTACTGCATCTGCTGATCACCACAGCAGTGAGCGCTACAGAAGCGCCAAGTGCGATTCAGGCTTACATGGGGATCAGATATGATCCGATGAAAGTGAACGATACATCACCTGAGGGGCCCGACCCTATCCAGCTGTAATATGTAGAATAGTCAACACCTATACTATTCTAGTAGAAGCACCTGTGTCTAAAATAATCAATATCCTGGATTTACTTGAATAACTAATTATTGAACCCCCAAGACGGGTTGTGTTTGTTATTATATAGTATTGTTTGGTTGCGAGTGCAACCCGTTATTTCTGTATCGCTGCATTGATAATGGTAGTGTTGATCTTCTTTGAGACGGTTGTTTACAGATTTCCTGTTGCTGACACGACGACGATTGAACGCCTGAAGGAGGCTCCCATGATGTGAAAGTAACCTCTCTGTGAGCTGAGCCCTTGACAAGGAGGGACGAGTCTTGGGTTCATGAATTACAGGCCCCGACGGCGAAAGAAGAAACAATGGCTGCGATAATAACAACGTCCAAAACCACCCACATGCAACAGCGCACCAATACACGAAGATCACCTGAACCACCCAAATCCATGCTAGCCAATCAATAATCTTGAATTTTTTTACATTTTTATTGTGACTACTAATTTTGTATTTTACTTTAGATTAGATTAGATTAGATTAGGCTTTATTGATCCTTTTGGGATGACTCCCTCAAGGAAATTGATTGTCCAGTAGTTTACAGAAAGAAACACAACACAATATTAAATTATATAAAATATAAGATAAACAATACACTCTTAGATAACTATAAAAAGTAAACAGTAAACAATAATTATAATAATAATATAAGATAAACAACAAACTCTTAACTAACTAACTATAAAAAGTAAACAAAAAACAGTAAACAGTAAACAATAAACTCTTAGCTAATATAGAAAGTAGAGATAATAATAGAAGTAAAACAGGATTCAAGTAAAATAAAAGATAAATGTAGAGAACTGTATAGAGGATTAATATAAATATATAAATAAATAAATGTAAACATATATATATAATAATAATAATAATACATTTAATTTAGAGGCGCCTTTCAAGACACCCAAGGTATATATATATACATATACACATGCACACACATATACATATACACACATACACATATATATATATATATACATATACTGTTGTGTTTTCTGTGGAGGTCTACCATTTGTGTAGTCTTGTTATTTCTTATTTACTTATTTAAGTTATTGATAAACATCTGAGGCTCGGCAGCCCAATGGTGTAGTGCCTCTTTAAGAGAACAGTGTGCTGTGGGTCCATGTGACCGGTGTTCGCCCAATAAAAAGGTGGCGCAAGAGTTGTATTATTGGTACATAACTTTGACCCGGTGTGGAGCCACTTGGTAAGCTCCTTAAGTTCTTGTTTTCTTGTCTGATTTCATGTTGTCAAATGATGTTGCCTGCTATGTTGTCTAATGATATCGCAATAGCGCTATGCTCCGGTAGATCCTAGCACTTTGCTAATAGCCAAAGTTCAAACGATATATATATTTCAAGTACATAAAGCCATTTGGACTTGTAAACGTCGCTGTCCCATCCGTGTCCATCCATGTTCGTTTTATTTCGTTTTCTGAACGTCGATTGAATGAATCACAGGGACCGGCATGGGTGCTGTACTTCCTGGTTTGCCGCGGGGCATTCTGGGAGCTGTAGTTTCCTATTGCGGAGAAAGACTAGATGCTCCTTTGCGAAGGCTGTTCGGTAGGATTTGAATATGGCACATAATTGACATTTGAAACGTGTACATTAATGATTATGAATTATTGTTATTATTATGTATTTGTATTTTGATGAATGCAGGTGATGTTTGTGTAATGCACATGAGAAGTGAAACATTGCATTCCTTATTTTCCAGATTTATTACCTGCTTTCCCTTTGTGAAAAATAAACAAACAAAAGTGGAATACCGAGTAGGCCTAATATCCTTTGTACACCGGGTTACCCCTTCCGTGGGGAGAAAACGGAACATATGTATATGTTCCGTTTTACATGCACATATAGTATATACATACATACACATACATACACACATACACATACGGCATTGTGGATAAATATCATATCATATATCAGGCATGCAAACTGGCTCGGGGTGAAAAAGGTGAGAATGATGCGTGAGCTGAGAAAAACACAGACCCACTATAGGGTTCCAGGTTTATACTCCGGGGAGTTTTCTTTTACATTTTTTAATATATTAGGGTAAGTCACAAGCTAAAAAAAATTACAGGACTGCGCACAATTACGAACAAAGCATTAATTTATTATGTGCAAGGGCAGCCCCAATAGGTACATAACTTATTACAAAATTAAGAAAGAATATTGAGAAGAATAAAAAGAGGCGGGAGGACAGGGCAATAGGAGTATGCCATTATTTATTTTTCTTCTTGGCCTGGACCAGTGTCTCAAGGGCCCGCTTTCTTCACTCGGCTATATCGACTAGTATGTATCAACACAACTGGTGACCCGCTGAAAAATTCTCTTGGCGCGTTTCCACTGGAGGGTGCGTTCGGTTCAGTTCGCAAAGTTGCGGCACGGTTCGCGTTTCCACCGCCAAAAGTGGGCATGACATGGGGATAAAAACAAACTGCGAGGTATTATTCTGGACAATGGACGTGTCGCGTAAAACGTTAGCTTGGGCGAACAAGGAGGTGGAGCATGGACCTATTAAAGAAGACAATACTTTATTAAAGCATGCAATTGTGATGTAGAACAAAATAGAAAGAAAACAAAGTGCTTGCATGATATTGAAGCCTACAGCGATCGTTACTTAACTTGTGTGGTGGTGCCTTATCATTTGTTTACCCTCACGTTGCCATGGCAACGCGATTGCACTCTCATTGGCTGAATCGATGAGAACGTTTTAAATAATATAAGGTCGCGGGGAGACGAAGCTCTGTTCGTTTGTATATTTTATTTACGTTACCATATTTTTGTTATGTTTGTTTTGGGAATCAGTTCTTGTCGTTCACCTTCGGGATGTTTACGTAGCTGCCGCGGCGATCGACATCCGGCCTACCATGAGGGTACTGTCGGCGGTGGAAACACTCGGTGGAAACAAGGCATTTAAAGGCTCCGCTGGGCTCACGCTTGGCCGTTTCAGATGGTAGGCGACTTTCCGCTCACGCTGTCGGTTGGCCGCGCGGCTTCACGAGCGCGCGCATGCGTTCGACGAGCACGGAAGCGACAGTTCCACGGGAGTGCGCCCACTTGTCGTGCCGCCTGACAGAATGCTGCGCCTTCTCTCTGTCCGCTCGCCTCTCCATTGAGAATGTATTAGCAGGCGCTACAAGGACTCCATGGCTGGCCATCAGACCCCCCCCCCCCCCCCCCCCCCCAAATGTTTTCTCAACGGATCTCCACGAATCACACAAGTGGTCAATTTTGTCTGCAAAACGGCGAATTTCGCCGAAAGGTGACTAGTTTGCATGCCTGCATATATGAAATGACGGTGAGCAAGGGGTGGCTGACAGTTAAATTAAATAAATTAGCAGTTCAAATTAAGCAGTGGAATAGGTTATATCTCTCCTCTTTACTCTATTACTCTATTACTTCTATTCTATTTCCTCCTACTTCCCTCCGAGTGAGGAGTTGTATAGTGTGATGGCATGAGGGACAAAGGAGTTCTTTGGTCTGTTGGTCCTAACTTTGGGAAGGAGCAGCCTTCCACTGAACAGGCTCCTCTGGTTGCTGATGACAGTGTGCAAGGGGTGGCTGGCATTGTCAATAATGTCCAGCAGTTTGTCCAGTGTCCTCCTCTCTGCCACCGTCACCAGTGGTTCCAGCTTCATGCCGACCACAGAGCCAGCCCGCCTGATCAGTTTATCCAGTCTGGAGGTGTCCCTCTTGTTTATGTTGCCTCCCCAGCACACCACAGTGTAGAAGAGGATGCTGGCAACCACAGACTGATAAAACATCCACAGCAATTTGCTGCAGATGTTGAATGACCGCAATCTCCTCAGTAAGTACAACCTGCTTTGTGTCTTCCCATACAGGTAGCTGGTGTGTGTTTTCCAGTCCAGTTTGTTATCCAGCCAGACCCCGAGGTATTTGTAGGAATTCACAGCCTCCACCTCAGCTCCGTCTAGCAGGACTGGTCTCGGACTTGGTCTGGATCTTCCAAAGTCAATGACCAGCTCTTTTGTCTTAGAGGTGTTGAGCTGTAGCCGGTTAGTGTGGCACCAGAGAGCAAAGTCCCCCACCAGACTCCGATACTCCTCCTCTCTGTCACCCCTAATGCACCCAACGATGGCTGTGTCATCGGCGTACTTCTGTAGGTGACATAGCTCAGAGTGTGGTAGAAATTAGTGAGTATTAGGGCTGTAACGATACACAAACTCACGATTCGGTTTGTATCACGATTTTTGACCCACGGTTCGATACATCCCACGATTTTTTGAAATTTAAAAAGCATTTTATTTAAACAACACTTATATACCAATTAACTTAATGTAACATTTAATAACAAATAATTTGTAACACTGAACAGATTTGAACAGAAAGAATACTATTAAAGTATAGCTAAATGAATAAAGAAATAACGTGTGGAAGGATGCTTTTTTCAACTGTTTGGTTGGTTTAGTCAAATATCCTTATTAGCACTTCTTATTAGGCTATGTAGCTTAAATAATGACATAATCAGGCCGTATAGAATTCAACATGTTTAATAGCCTATCTTTCAATAGATGGAGAAAAACCTGAATGTCATGAACGTCGCAATAACGAGGCGTTACGAGTAGCATATGTGTGTGCGCCAGAATGGCAATGTGCGTATGCGTGTGTGAGTGACGTCAGCGAGTGAGTGGACGAGCGAGGAGAGCGAGCGGTAGCGCGTGTGTCTAGTGAAGAAGCGAACGAGTCCGGTAGAATAAAGTACCCATCCTGTCAATTATCGGTGGCCGCCTCATTCCGACCTATAAGCAGACAAACTGCCAGTCAATCACACAAAACACTAGAGACAGGATCACACAGGCCCCCTCTGGATAAATGTCGTTCATATCGCATATGAGCACTTCGACTGCTGTGGAGAAATGCGATCCTCCGTAGCCACGGAGGATTGCAGTCGCATACTTACGGCATCGATAGGAGGGGGCGCTGTCAGCAGACTATTATTTAGACAAATTATTAGCAAATTTCAATCGGACAATTTGACCGCAGAGTTAGAAAGGGCGTATCGCGCTTCTGCCTTCTCACACCGCGAGACAGGTTCGTGGCTTTGAGTATCGCGATTTTCGGTTTGATACGCGTGTCGTTACAGCCCTAGTGAGTATATTCTATGGTAAACCATGATTATTAATAGGTTTAATATTTTTAATGGTGGAAACCACAAGATGCTTGCAGAGTCTGGGTTCAGAGCAGATGGTAGGAACACAGGAATGTCCTGAGAACTGCAGGGTCAAGTCATGTTGACCTCAGCCTTTCAGCCTTGGGTCATCTTGGCTAACGAGGTAAATCCATGCAGACCTCAGGACTGGGCGGTTGATAACATGCTGAGACGAAGATTGACAGGCGGAAACCCCATTGGGACTCCATTGTAAACAAAGAAATTCCTGTATGTGTATAAAGTGAGGCTGCAGTCAATGTTCGAGCAGTGACTCTGCAGACCCACTCAGGCTGTTGTTGTTGTTGTTCTTCTTCACGATAAAGTCTTTTTCAATTCTTGCTCCGGACCCCTCGATTTTTTTTACACTCTCTCTTAAATTAGTCTAAGTGTTTTAAATCTCGATTAATCTCCGACATAATTGGCGTCATGACCAGGAGGAAATAGGGACTCGTCAGCTGCCGAGCCAGAGGACGGGACGCGAACGGATCATGCGACCAGAGCTCAAGGGTAAGTTGTCTTGCCATATATAGGATAGAGTCGTTTGATCTGTTCTTGCCCCGTCTGAACGCCGAGCAGCAGGTAAAGTGTCTCTTCGATCAAACAAACCAAAATTATAGATAAATGAGCGAGTGAGAGATACGGGGGCTCCGGGAGAGATTGACGTGCGCGCGCACATAGGCCATTCGCGCTCTGTGGTTCTAAATGACCAAGACGCTGTGTGGCTCCCTATTTTTGATACGAGTTGTTATTGGGAGTTTTGAGGTTTTGGTTAAATAGACCTATTATAAAGTCCTGTGGCTGTCTTCTGAAGGAAGGAAGGACAGGGCAGTGTTTTGTTTAAATAGGCCTTCTGTAAAGTCCTGTGGCTGTCTTCTGGAAGAAGGAAGGACAGTGCAGGTCCGCAGGTCGGTTGAAGTAGGCCTACCTGTTGGATGACTGAGAGTATCCCAGAAAGCTGGGTTGGAATTCATTGCCGTCGATGAATTCATTTTTATTTTCGAAAAGTTTCCTTGAAGTACCGACTAGTGAATTGTCTCTTGGTTTGGGCCAATCGAACAGTCTTCTGATCTTGGATCGATTTAGTGAACTCTCTCTTTATTTTGGGCCGATTGAACAGTTTCCTGATCTTGGATCAACTGAGTGAATTTTCTCTTATTTTAGGCCGATTGAACAGCTTTCTGATCTCGGATCGATTGAGTGAATTTTAATTCTGATGTTGGCATTATGAGAGAAAAGGGTTTTTATTTTAAGTTCAGGTTGAGTAGCTCAGATTTGGAGTACTCGACTGTTCATGTTTTAATCAAAAGGCCAGTTTCTACGCTCGGTCAACCTTGTATTTGTAATTGATTACAAACAATTCTGACATTTTTCAATGTAATATAAAAAATTGTATGAATCGGTTTATTGTCTGTATTTAAGTCGTGTTAGGATTAAGTTACCTCGGAGGTTTTTACGACCCGGTTCATTTTTTTTGTTGATTCTGTCATAAATAAATTAGGCGGACAGAGAATAGTTAATTTGTTTAAAGTAGTTGATAATCATAAATAAATTAGACGGATAGAGAATAGTTAATTTTTTGAAGTACTGAATAAATGTGTAACCGCGCTGACTCTAACTGCACGTGCACGAGCAAACACACAGGGGACGAGCAGGAGCCTGCAGGCCAGTGTTGGGGCCACATTCCAATCTTCGGGAGGGAGACGAGCGCTTGGGAGGAGTTCACATTTGTAGCTTAGAGATAATAAAGTATTTAAACTAACTAGTAGAATAAACTCAAATAAATTGTATTAATAAATAGTGTATTTCAGAAAAAATAAATAAAGTAATAAAGTTATAATTAAAAATGGCACCAACAGCGGTAGAAGTTTTGAGTAGAGACAATCCACTCCTCAGAAATGAGGTCAAACGAATTTCTGAGAAGTGGGAGAAGCGGACAGTTAAATCAGGCACAATATGGCCCGTGGGAGGGACTTTTGATCAGACAATGTGTAGGGACATGGAGGTAGTAATAAGGAACTACAAACCTAACAGAAGTGGTAAAAAGCCCTTGGAGAAGAGAGACAGGGAAAAGTTAGTGCTAGCTTTGTTCGAAGAGGAGGGAGAGAGGTGGCGCGCATTACGAGTGGCCAGAAGAATAATCACAAAGAAAGAAGAGGCTCAACCTTTGCCTCTGAAGCTTGAGCCACCGCTGTACAAACCAAATAAGATGTATCCACTGTTAACTGGCAACGTAGAAATTAAAGGGGAAGTCACACTAGATGAAGGAGATAAGTGTAACACACAGGGGAATAGGGGCGCACCCATACACATGGACTGTTATGAGGGGATTAGGAAAGCAAGACAAGAGTGTAGCAATGCTGACACTAGTTATAGTAAGAGTGAGGATGAGGACGAAGATGAGACAAGTGGTGATGAGCACAGTAATAAAGATGTGAAAGATGGTAATGAGCGAATTTGCGAAGGGCCTTCTTCTAGAAAGAAAAGGAGAGGAAAAAACACAAAGACGAGGACGAAGTCTCAGAAAAGGCAAACAAAAAAGAGTACTAAACTCAAGGGGGAGAGGTATAGTGAGAGCCCAGCGACAGAGGAGCCTGGCTGCAGTATATCAGTACTAAGCCCCACACCACTCGAGTTAAATGAGAAACTAAGGAAATCGCAAAGGGGAAAAAAGGCACCCGACACCCTCCCCGGGAACTATCCTATTCTAGTCAAAGGACAACATGTCCACTATCAACCGTGGGGTTCACAGGACTTGGAGGGAGTTATTTCTAAACTCCCTAACATTCATAACGGGGCGGCTAAATGGATTCGAACATTTGAGGAACTCACAGTGGGAAACCTAATGGCAGTGGGGGACCTGAATGCTCTGTTGGCAAGAGTATTGGGGTTATCTAAAATGGAGTCTGTACTGAGGAATGGAGGGTTGGATATAATGGACGGAATCCATGATGGGACTACACTTAATTACTACAGAGTGGCGATGTGGAACACACTCAGAAGGGAGTTCCCGACCCATAGCGATCATAAAAACATGAGAGGCCTCCCCATCAATGACACAGAGAATCCTGCATCCTACCTCCAGGCCCAAGTCGACAGATGGCGCTTGGAGACTAATGAGGATCCTGAGATCCATCCTGTGTTTTCGGTCATGTTCAGAAACTCTGTGATAAAGATTCTAACTAGCCCAATCAAAGTTAAGCTGGATGATGTGGTTGGACTGGTTACAAATAAATCTCACAGAGACTTTTGCGATCATGTGGTTCATGCAGTGGACAAATATCGGCAGAATGAACACAAAATACAGGAACAAAGCAAAGAGGTGCAAAGGAAGCTATCTCAGCTTCAGTTGGAAGAACTCACAAGAAGAGAGAAAGAGAAGAAGAAACAGGCAGTTGTTTCAGAACCTGTTGATACAATATTGCAAGCCGTCCAGCAGGGCGCACCACAAACCCAACCTCCTCAACAGGCATTCTTCCCCCCAGTACAACAGCCTCAGAGCCAATGGTCACCCACTCCACCTGCCATAAATATAGACACACATAACAATGGGAACCCAATGGGTGGGAACAAGCAGAATCACAACAAGGGGCCCCAGGGACAGTATAAGAATAATCAGCAACAGGGGTCCCAAGGGCAGTATAAAAATAATCAACAGCAAGGATTCCAAGGACAACGCAGAGGTCCTTTAATATGTTATGGGTGCAACCAGGAAGGACATATGAAGAGAAATCGTTTGACTAACCCTCTTCCATCCCAGCAAGGACAGGGTAACGGTTATCAGGGGAGGCAAGATCAAGGGAACTACAACCAGGGACAGCAGGGTCCCTTTATGGGACAGGGATACTAGGGGTGCCCAGAGAATCCACAGGGGGAGGGTCAGCTTGTAGCAATCACAAAACAAGCTGATGAGGAACCAATACTGCAGGTTCTGATAAATGATAGAGGCACGCCAATGATGGCTGACACTGGAGCCACTTACACTTGCGTAGGTTCAAAATATGCCTCTCACCTCCCCCTGACAGGAAAATTCACCAAAACTTTGGGATTCTCGGAGCACACGCAGTTAATACCTATGACAGCTCCAAGGATGACAGTCTGTGAATTCTTATTTTAAGTTGTATATGTGAGCGAATGAGCGAGTGAGTGAGAAAGAGTTAGCATTGAGTTGAGTTAGAGGGGACAGATGAAGTGATTTGTGAAGAGTGAGACAGAGAAGAGGAAGAGTGTGTAGATTGGCAACGAGAAGTGGCGATGAGATTGGAGAAGGCTTTCCGGTTAGAATTTTCTTTGGGAGAATGATATCTTTCGATGGCCTTTTAAGATTAATAATCTAGTTTTGGAGCGTGTCCAAAAACGAATAAACCAGAAAGGAAAGGAAAAGGATTACTGAAAGTGAAAATGGTTATGGAGATTTGTGAAAGCGAAGGAAGTAGATAAAGAGAGGTAAAGAGAGTTAGAGAGAAGGACCGTAGGTAAGGAAAACCCGCAGGTGGGGGCTGGACAGAGAGACAACAGAGAGAAAGAGATTGAATTTGCATTGTGCTGAATAGATTATTTGTGTGCTTGGATGTACTCTGTAATTGGTCCCTGAATTTAACCTATGTCCACTGTTTTAGAAAAAACGTAGAACCACCACTGGGATTGGTGATTCTGTGGCTCTTGGAGACTCTCCAACGCGTCGGAGCACCATATGGTATATATCATTACATCTTGGTACACAGAGCACTGGTGAGACAACGGGTTGGATCAGAGAGAGAAGGTGTTTGGAGAAGGGAGAGGAATGTATAGAAAGCAAAAAGGGCGGATGAGGACCGACCCGG
Source organism: Gadus morhua (assembly GCF_902167405.1). Taxonomy (NCBI): domain Eukaryota; kingdom Metazoa; phylum Chordata; class Actinopteri; order Gadiformes; family Gadidae; genus Gadus; species Gadus morhua. The sequence goes on from NC_044068.1 coordinate 19,894,233, forward strand.
AGGTAATAAATCAGCGGAGAGGTGGCTGGGGTCGTTTAAGCTCAGGAGGTAGAGCAGTTGTCTAGTAACCGAAGGGTTGCTGGTTCGATCCCCATCTCTCCTAGCTGAGTGTTGATGTGTCCCTGAGCTAAATGGTGATTACAGGATTTAGGAATAATTATTTAGACTCAAACATGAGCAATTAGCGTTAAAAATTGTCTGCACACCACACTCCACAGGAGTCAATGGGTTCAATGGCGCCAGGGTAAAGTGACTCATCAAACGAGGAGCGGACCCAACCCATGGACTCTGCGTGGATAGGTGGATGTTATTTTGGTGCTTGGGCCTGACGAGGTCTAGGTGCCATGATAACAACACAAATAAAATATTTCCTTCGAGATTATGATAAGTAATAGACAATTTATTAAAAGTGATCTTATAATTTAGAAAAAACAATCGTCAATACTTAAAATTTAGATCAAATAAGTATGATAAAACGTTATCCAAATTTCTAAGTTAGGTTATCCACAATGACAAATGTCATTTAAAATAAATAAGTAAAATAAACTAGAACTGCAAGCAGTTATGCAGGGGTCCAAGAAGTGTGCATTTCGCCGGCACAACGCGACAAGAAATGTGCATTTCGCCGGCACAACGCGAAGCAAGTATTCAAAACGCTACCGTGAACAACATGTGGATATAAAGGTTTTGACTGTGGGAGCTTCGGTGTGGGAGTTCTAGCCTAAAACGCGTTTTCAGAACATTCCATGGCCAAATAGGAGATAGACATTGTCGTCGTTTTTTGGCGCCGCCTTGTGGCGAAATTTTCCAAAGAGAATTATCCTTTGCCAAATAACTCCCGCCCACATTAATAATTCTTGGCCATATTTTCTATATAGGCTCGGGATTGCCCCTTGATGGTTTCCCTTGAGTTTGAAGAACATTCCTTTGGCCAATTAGAAGATATACAAATTCCTCGTTTATTCCGCCCCCTTATGGCGAAAATTTCCGAATTTTTTATCGAACGCCATTAAGTGGAGCATCGACATGTGTGAAAAATTTGGACTTGATCCGATGTCTAATTTTGGTATTTTCTGAATTTTTGCGTATCGAAGTAAAACGTAGCTAATAAACAAATATTCAAAACGCTACCGTTTCGTAGTCGAAGGTCGGATCAAAAAGTGTTTGAGTTTTTCTTTTCGTGTTCGTCTGACGATGTCGTGTGCAAAGTTTGGTGTCGATTGGTCAAGAAATGTGGGAGAAGTAGGGCAAAAACAGTTTTGCGGTTTTCGCGATTTTGCGAAAAAAAATTATAGACGCAAATGGGCGTGGCCTATGTCAAAAGATGCAGCAGACTCCAGTGAATATGTGGGTACAAGTTTTTGACTGTGGAAGGTTCGGTGTGGGAGTTATAGCCCCAAACGCGTATTCCTTGGTATAGCGCCACCTAGTGGCCGGCATGTCTGGATTTTGTCGTCTGCATAGTCTTCACGTACCTGGATCTAGTCATGTAATTGGCGTGTGTGCACCATTTACGGTTTGGGCTGTAGTAGCACTTTTAGTGCTGGAATAATAACTAGAACTGCAAGCAGTTATGCAGGGGTCCAAGAAGTGTGCATTTCGCCGGCACAACGCGACAAGAAATGTGCGTTTCGCCGGCACAACGCGAAGCAAGTATTCAAAACGCTACCGTGAACAACATGTGGATATAAAGGTTTTGACTGTGGGAGCTTCGGTGTGGGAGTTATAGCCTGAAACGCGTTTTCAGAACATTCCATTGGCCAAATAGGAGATAGACAATGTCGTCGTTTTTTTGCACCCCCTTGTGGCGAATTTTTCCAAAGACAATTTTCCTTTTCCAAATAACTCCCGCCCACATTAATAATTCTTGGCCATATTGTCTATATAGACTAGGGATTGCCCCTTGATGGTTTCCCTTGAGTTTGAAGAACATTCCTCTGGCAAATGAGAAGATATACAATTTCCTCGTTTATTGCGCCCCCTTATGGCGAAAATTTCCGATTTTTTTATCGAACGCCATTAAGTGGAGCATCGACATGTCTCAAAAAATTGGACTTGATCCGATGTCTAATTTTGGATTTCTTTGGATTTTTGATATTCGACGTCTAATTTAGCTTATAAACAAATATTCAAAACGCTACCGTTTCGTAATCGAAGGTCGGATCAAAAAGTGTTTGAGTTTTTCTTTTCGTGTGCGTCTGAAGATGTCGTGTGCAAAGTTTGGTGTTGATTGGTCGAGAAATGTGGGAGGAGTATGGAAAAAACACTTTTGCGGTTTTCGCGATTTTGCGAAAAAAAATTCTAGACGCAAATGGGCGTGGCCTATGTCAAAAGATGCAGCAGACTCCAGTGAATAAGTGGGTACAAGTTTTTGACTGTGGGAGGTTCGGTGTGGGAGTTATAGCCCCAAACGCGTCTTTCCTTGGTATAGCGCCACCTAGTGGCCGGCGTGTCTGGATTTGGTCGTCTGCGTAGTATTCACGGACCTGGATCTAGTGATGCAATTGGCGCGTGTGCACCATTTACTGTTTGGGCTGTGGTACCACTTCTAGATGGGAAGTATAATAATAATAATCCTTACAAAAACAATAGGGATCCAACCTGTTGGCTTGGACCCCTAATAATAATAACTAGAACTGCAAGCAGTTATGCAGGGGTCCAAGAAGTGTGCATTTCGCCGGCACAACGCGACAAGAAATGTGCGTTTCGCCGGCACAACGCGAAGCATGTGTTCAAAACGCTACCCTGAACCTGTGGATACAAAGGATTTGACTGTGGTAGGAGTAGTCAGTGCAGCGTTTTCGCGGCGAAATTTTGTAGAAGATATACAATTTCCTCGTTTATGGCGCCCCCTAATGGCGAAATTTTGCGTTTTTTTTATCGAACGACATTAAGGTTAGCACCAACATGTGTGTACAATTTGGACTCGATCCGATGTCTACTTTTGGATTTTTGGGGATTTTTGATATTCCACGTCTGATTTAGCTAATAAACCAATATTCAAAACGCTACCGTTTCGTCGTCGAAGGTCGCATCAAAAAAGTGTTTCATGCATTCTTTGCGTGTGCGTCTGAAGATGTCGTGTGCAAAGTTTGGTGTCGATTGGTCAAGAAATGTGGGAGGAGTAGGGAAAAAACAGTTTTGCGGTTTTCGTGATTTTGCGAAAAAAAATTCTAGACGCAAATGGGCGTGGCCTATGCCAAAAGATGCAGCAGACTCCAGTGAATAAGTGGGTACAAGTTTTTGACTGTGTGAGGTTCGGTGTGGGAGTTATAGCCCCAAACGCATCTTTCCTTGGTATAGCGCCACCTAGTGGCCGGCGTGTCTGAATTTGGTTATCTGAGTAGCGGTGCCGTACCTGGTTCTAGTCATGCAATTGGCGCGTGTGCACCATTTACGGTTTGGGCTGTGGTTCCACTTTCACGGGGAGGTAGTATAATAATAATAATAACTAGAACTGCAAGCAGTTATGCAGGGGTCCAAGAAGTGTGCATTTCGCCGGCACAATGCGAAGCATGTGTTCGAAATTGAGGAACGGCGTATGCCAAAAGATGCAGCTGACTCCAGTGAATCTGTGGATATAACGTTTTTGACTGTGGGAGCTTCGGTGTGGGAGTTATAGCCTAAAACGCGTTTTCAGAACATTCCATTGGCCAGTTAGGAGATATATTATTTCGTCGTTTATTTGCGCCCCCTTGTGGAGAGATTTTCCAAAGACAATTTTCCTTTGCCAAATAACTCCCGCCCACATTAATAATTCTTGGCCATATTTTCTATATGGACTCGGGATTGCCCCTTGATGGTTTCCATATAGTTTGAAGAACATTCCTTAGGCCAATTAGAAGATATACAATTTCCTCGTTTATTGCGCCCCCTAATGGCGAAATTTTCCGAATTTTGTATTGAACGCCATTAAGGTTAGCACCGACATTTGTCTAAAATTTAGACTTGATCCGATGTCTAATTTTGGTATTATTTGAATTTTTGCGTTTCGACGTAAAACTAGGCTAATAAACAAATATTCAAAACTCTACCGTTTCGTCGTCGAAAGTCGGATCAAAAAACTGTCTGAGGGTTTCTTTGCGTGTGCGTCTGAAGATGCCGTGTGCAAAGTTTGGTGTTGATTGGTCGAGAAATGTGGGAGGAGTAGCGAAAAAACAGTTTTGCGGTTTTCGCGATTTTGCGAAAAAAAATTCTAGACGCAAATGGGCGTGGCCTATGCCAAAAGATGCAGCAGACTCCAGTGAATCTGTGTGTACAAGGTTTTGAATGTGGGAGGTTCGGTGTGGGAGTTATAGCCCCAAACGCGTATTCCTTGGTATAGCGCCACCTAGTGACCGGCGTGTCTGGATTTGGTCGTCTGCATTGTCCGAAGAGATCTGGATCTAGTCATGCAATTGGCGTGTCGGCACCATTTACGGTTTGGGCTGTGGTACCACTTCTAGTGAGGTAAGTATAACAATAACTAGAACTGCAAGCAGTTATGCAGGGGTCCAAGAAGTGTGCATTTCGCCGGCACAACGCGACAAGAAATGTGCATTTCGCCGGCACAACGCGAAGCATGTGTTCAAAACGCTACCCTGAACCTGTGGATACAAAGGATTTGACTGTGGTAGGAGTAGCGAGAAGTCAGTGACGCGTTTTCGCGGCGAAATTTTGTAGAAGATATACAATTTCCTCGTTTATTGCGCCCCCTAATGGCGAAATCTTCCGAATTTTTTATCGAATGACATTAAGGCTAGCCCCGACATGTGTGTAAAATGTGGACTCGATCCGATGTCTAATTTTTTTTTTTTTTTGATTTTTGATTTTCCACGTCAAATTTAGCTAATAAACCAATATTCAAAACGCTACCGTTTCGTCGTCGAAAGTCGGATCAAAAAACTGTCTGAGGGTTTCTTTGCGTGTGCGTCTGAAGATGCCGTGTGCAAAGTTTGGTGTTGATTGGTCGAGAAATGTGGGAGGAGAAGCGAAAAAACAGTTTTGCGGTTTTCGCGATTTTGCGAAAAAAAATTCTAGACGCAAATGGGCGTGGCCTATGCCAAAAGATGCAGCAGACTCCAGTGAATCTGTGTGTACAAGGTTTTGAATGTGGGAGGTTCGGTGTGGGAGTTATAGCCCCAAACGCGTATTCCTTGGTATAGCGCCACCTAGTGACCGGCGTGTCTGGATTTTGTCGTCTGCATAGTCCGAAGAGATCTGGATCTAGTCATGCAATTGGCGTGTCGGCACCATTTACGGTTTGGGCTGTGGTCCCACTTTTAGGGAGGTAAGTATAATAGGAAAAATCCTTACAAAAACAATAGGGATCCAACCTGTTGGCTTGGACCCCTAACTAGAACTGCAAGCAGTTATGCAGGGGTCCAAGAAGTGTGCATTTCGCCGGCACAACGCGACAAGAAATGTGCGTTTCGCCGGCACAACGCAAAGCATGCGTTCAAAACGCTGCCCTGAACCTGTGGATACAAAGGATTTGACTGTGGTAGGAGTAGCGAGAGGTCAGTGTAGCGTTTTCGTGGCGAAATTTTGTAGAAGATATACAATTTCCTCGTTTATTGCGCCCCCTAATTGCGAATTATTCCGAAATTTTTATCGTACGACATTAAGGTTAGCACCAACATGTGTGTACAATTTGGACTCGTTCCGATGTCTAATTTTGGATTTCTTTGGATTTTTGATTTTCCACGTCTAATTTAGCTCATAAACCAATATTCAAAACGCTACCGTTTCGTCGTCGAAGGTCCGATCAAAAAAGTGTCTATCAATTCTATGCGTGTGCGTCTGAAGATGCCGTGTGCAAAGTTTGGTGTCGATTGGTGAAGAAATGTGGGAGGAGTAGCGAAAAAACAGTTTTGCGGTTTTCGCGATTTTGCGAAAAAAAATTATAGACGCAAATGGGCGTGGCCTATGCCAAAAGATGCAGCAGACTCCAGTGAATATGTGCGTACAAGTTTTTGACTGTGGGAGATTCGGTGTGGGAGTTATAGCCCCAAACGCGTATTCATTGGAATAGCGCCACCTAGTGGCCGGCATGTCTGGATTTTGTCGTCTGCGTAGTGTTCATGGACCTGGATCTAGTCATGCAATTGGCGTGTGTGCACCATTTATGGTTTGGGCTGTAGTACCACTTCTAGGGGGGAAGTATAATAACAAGAAGTGTGCATTTCGCCGGCACAACGCGACAAGAAATGTGCGTTTCGCCGGCACAACGCGAAGCATGTGTTCAAAGCGCTACCCTGAACCTGTGGATACAAAGGATTTGACTGTGGTAGGAGTAGCGAGAAGTCAGTGTAGCGTTTTCGCAGAAAAATTTTGTAGAAGATATACAATTTCCTCGTTTATTGCGCCCCCTGATGACGAAATTTTCCGCAATTTTTATCGAACGACATTAAGGTTAGCACCAACATGTCTGTAAAATGTGGACTCGTTCCGATGTCTAATTTTGGATTTCTTTGGATTTTTGATTTTCCACGTCTAATTTAGCTCATAAACCAATATTCAAAACGCTACCGTTTCGTCGTCGAGGGTCGGATCAAAAAAGTGTTTCATGCATTCTTTGCGTGTGCGTCTGAAGATGTTGTGTGCAAAGTTTGGTGTTGATTGGTCGAGAAATGTGGGAGGAGTAGGGAAAAGGCAGTTTTGCGGTTTTCGCGATTTAGCGAAAAATATTTCTGGACGCAAATGGGCGTGGCCTAGGCCAAAAGATGCAGCAGACTCCAGTGCATCTGTGTGTACAAGTTTTTGGACTGTGGGAGGTTCGGTGTGGGAGTTATAGCCGCAAACGCGTATTCCTTGGTATAGCGCCACCTAGTGGCCGGCGTGTCTGGATTTTGTTATCTGAGTAGCGGTGCCGATTCTGGATCTAGTCATGCAATTGGCGCGTGTGCACCATTTACGGTTTGGGCTGTAGTTCCACTTTCACCGCGGGAAGTATAACTAGAACTGCAAGCAGTTATGCAGGGGTCCAAGAAGTGTGCATTTCGCCGGCACAACGCGACAAGAAATGTGCGTTTCGCCGGCCCAACGCGAAGCATGTGTTCAAAACGCTACCCTGAACCTGTGGATACAAAGGATTTGACTGTGGTAGGAGTAGCGAGAAGTCAGTGTAGCGTTTTCGCGGCGAAATTTTGTAGACGATATACAATTTCCTCGTTTATTGCGCCCCCTAATGGCGAAATTTTCCGAAATTTTTATCGAACGACATTAAGGTTAGCACCAACATGTGTGTAAAATGTGAACTCGATCCGATGTCTAATTTTGGATTTCTTTGGATTTTTGATATTCCACGTCTAATATAGCTAATAAACCAATATTCAAAACGCTACCGTTTCGTTATCGAAGGACGGATCAAAAAAGTGTTCAATGCATTCTTTGCGTGTGCGTCTGAAGATGTGGTGTGCAAAGTTTGGTGTCGATTGGTCAAGAAATGTGGGAGGAGCAGGGAAAAAACAGTTTTGCGGTTTTCGCGATTTTGCGAAAAATATTCCTAGACGCAAATGGGCGTGGCCTAGGCCAAAAGATGCAGCAGACTCCAGTGCATCTGTGTGTACAAGTTTTTGGACTCTGAGAGGTTCGGTGTGGGAGTTATAGCCCCAAACGCGTATTCCTTGGTATAGCGCCACCTAGGGACCGGCGTGTCTGGATTTTGTCGTCTGCGTAGTCCGAAGAGATCTGGATCTAGTCATGCAATTAGCGTGTCGGCACCATTTACGGTTTGGGCTGTAGTACCACTTTTAGGGAGGTAAGAATAATAGGAATAATCCTTACAAAAACAATAGGGATCCAACCTGTTGGCTTGGACCCCTAATAACTAGAACTGCAAGCAGTTATGCAGGGGTCCAAGAAGTGTGCATTTCGCCGGCACAACGCGACAAGAAATGTGCGTTTCGCCGGCACAAAGCGAAGCATGTGTTCAAAACGCTACCCTGAACCTGTGGATACAAAGGATTTGACTGTGGTAGGAGTAGCGAGAAGTCAGTCTAGCGTTTTCGCGGCGAAATTTTGTAGAAGATATACAATTTCCTTGTTTATTGCGCCCCCTAATGGCGAAATTTTCCGAAATTTTTATCGAACGACATTAAGGTTAGCACCAACATGTTTGTAAAATGTGGACTCGATCCGATGTCTAATTTTGGATTTCTTTGGATTTTTGATATTCCACGTCTAATTTAGCTCATAAATCAATATTCAAAACGCTACCGTTTCGTTATCGAAGGACGGATCAAAAAAGTGTTTCATGCATTCTTTGCGTGTGCGTCTGAAGATGTCGTGTGCAAAGTTTTGTGTCGATTGGTCAAGAAATGTGGGAGGAGTAGGGAAAAAACAGTTTTGCGGTTTTCGCTATTTTGCGAAAAAAAATTGTAGACGCAAATGGGCGTGGCCTATGCCAAAAGATGCAGCAGACTCCAGTGAATATGTGTGTACAAGGTTTTGAATGTGGGAGGTTCGGTGTGGGAGTTATAGCCCCAAACGCGTCTTTCCTTGGTATAGCGCCACCTAGTGGCCGGCGTGTCTGGATTTGGTCGTCTGCTTAGAACTCAGGGACCTGGATCTAGTCATGCAATTGGCGTGTCGGCACCATTTACGGTTTGGGCTGTGGACCCACTTCTAGGGGGGAATAATAATAAAAAGAATCCTTACAAAAACAATAGGGATCCAACCTGTTGGCTTGGACCCCTAACTAGAACTGCAAGCAGTTATGCAGGGGTCCAAGAAGTGTGCATTTCGCCGGCACAACGCGACAAGAAATGTGCGTTTCGCCGGCACAAAGCGAAGCATGTGTTCAAAACGCTACCCTGAACCTGTGGATACAAAGGATTTGATTGTGGTAGGAGTAGCGAGAAGTCAGTGTAGCGTTTTCACGGTGAAATTTTGTAGAAGATATACAATTTCCTCGTTTATTGCGCCCCCTAATGGCGAATTTTTCCGAAATTTTTATCGAACGACATTAAGGTTAGCACCAACATGTTTGTAAAATGTGGACTCGATCCAATGTCTAATTTTGGATTTCTTTGGATTTTTGATATTCCACGTCTAATTTAGCTAATAAACCAATATTCAAAACGCTACCGTTTCGTCGTCAAAGGTCGCATCAAAAAAGTGTTTCGTGCATTCTTTGCGTGTGCGTCTGAAGATATCGTGTGCAAAGTTTGGTGTCGATTGGTCAAGAAATGTGGGAAGAGTAGGGAAAAAACTGTTTTGCGGTTTTTGCGATTTTGCGAAAAAAAATTATAGACGCAAATGGGCGTGGCCTATGCCAAAAGATGCAGCAGACTCCAGTGAATCTGTGTGTACAAGGTTTTGAATGTGGGAGGTTCGGTGTGGGAGTTATAGCCTCAAACGCGTATTCCCTGGTATAGCGCCACCTAGTGGCCGGCGTGTCTGGATTTGGTCGTCTGCTTAGAACTCAGGGACCTGGATCTAGTCATGCAATTGGCGTGTCGGCACCATTTACGGTTTTGGCTGTGGACCCACTTCTAGGGGGGAATAATAACTAGAACTGCAAGCAGTTATGCAGGGGTCCAAGAAGTGTGCATTTCGCCGGCACAACGCGACAAGAAATGTGCGTTTCGCCGGCACAACGCGAAGCAAGTATTCAAAACGCTACCGTGAACAACATGTGGATATAAAGGTTTTGACTGTGGGAGCTTCGGTGTGGGAGTTATAGCCTAAAACGCGTTTTCAGAATGTTGGCCAAATAGGACATAGACAACGTCGTCGTTTTTTGGCGCCGCCCTGTGGCGAAATTTTCCAAGGACAATTTTCCTTTGCCAAATAACTCCCGCCCACATTAATAATTCTTGGCCATATTTTCTATATAGACTCGGGTTTGCCCCTTGATGGTTTCCCTTGAGTTTGAAGAACATTCCTTTGGCCAATTAGAAGATATACAATTTCCTAGTTTATTGCGCCCCCTAATGGCGAAATTTTCCGAAATTTTTATCGAACGACATTAAGGTTAGCACCAACATGTGTGTAAAGTTTGGACTCGATCCGATGTCTCATTTTGGATTTCTTTGGATTTTTGCTATTCCACGTCTAATTTAGCTAATAAACCAATATTCAAAACGCTACCGTTTCGTCGTCGAAGGTCGGATCAAAAAAGTCTTTCGTGCATTCTTTGCGTGTGTGTCTGAAGATGTCGTGTGCAAAGTTTGGTGTCGATTGGTCAAGAAATGTGGGAGGAGTAGGGAAAAAACAGTTTTGCGGTTTTCGCGATTTTGCGAAAAAAAATTCTAGACGCAAATGGGCGTGGCCTATGCCAAAAGATGCAGCAGACTCCAGTGAATATGTGCGTACAAGTTTTTGACTGTGGGAGGTTCGGTGTGGGAGTTATAGCCCCAAACGCGTCTTTCCTTGGTATAGCGCCACCTAGTGGCCGGCGTGTCTGGATTTTGTCGTCTGCATAGTCTTCACGTACCTAGATCTAGTCATGTAATTGGCGTGTGTGCACCATTTACGGTTTGGGCTGTAGTAGCACTTTCTTGGTAGGAAGTATAATAATAATAATAATAAAAATCCTTACAAAAACAATAGGGATCCAACCTGTTGGCTTGGACCCCTAATAAAAAGAATCCTTACAAAAACAATAGGGATCCAATCCTGTTGGCTTGGACCCCTAACTAGAACTGCAAGCAGTTATGCAGGGGTCCAAGAACTGTGCATTTCGCCGGCACAACGCGACAAGAAATGTGCGTTTCGCCGGCAGAAAGCGAAGCATGTGTTCAAAACGCTACCCTGAACCTGTGGATACAAAGGATTTGACTGTGGTAGGAGTAGCGAGAAGTCAGTGTAGCGTTTTCGCGGCGAAATTTTGTAGAAGATATACAATTTCCTCGTTTATTGCGCCCCCTAATGGCGAAATTTTCCGAATTTTTTTTCGAACGACATTAAGGTTAGCACCAACATGTGTGTAAAATGTGGACTCGATCCGATGTCTAATTTTGGATTTCTTTGGATTTTTGATATTCCACGTCTAATTTAGCTAATAAACCAATATTCAAAACGCTACCGTTTCGTCGTCGAAAGTCGGATCAAAAAACTGTCTGAGGGTTTCTTTGCGTGTGTGTCTGAAGATGCCGTGTGCAAAGTTTGGTGTTGATTGGTAGAGAAATGTGGGAGGAGTAGCGAAAAAACAGTTTTGCGGTTTTCGCGATTTTGCGAAAAATATTCATAGACGCAAATGGGCGTGGCCTATGCCAAAAGATGCAGCAGACTCCAGTGAATATGTGGGTACAAGTTTTTGACTGTGGGAGGTTCGGTGTGGGCGTTATAGCCCCAAACGCGTATTCTTTGGTATAGCGCCACCTAGTGGCCGGCGTGTCTGGATTTTGTTATCTGAGTAGCGGTGCCGGACCTGGATCTAGTCATGCAATTGGCGTGTCGGCACCATTTACGGTTTGGGCTGTGGTACAACTTCTAGGGGGAGGTAGTATAATAAAAAGAAAAATCCTTACAAAAACAATAGGGATCCAACCTGTTGGCTTGGACCCCTAAAAATCCTTACAAAAACAATAGGGATCCAACCTGTTGGCTTGGACCCCTAACTAGAACTGCAAGCAGTTATGCAGGGGTCCAAGAAGTGTGCATTTCGCCGGCACAACGCGACAAGAAATGTGCGTTTCGCCGGCACAACGCGAAGCAAGTATTCAAAACGCTACCGTGAACTACATGTGGATATAAAGGTTTTGACTGTGGGAGCTTCGGTGTGGGAGTTATAGCCTAAAACGCGTTTTCAGAACATTCCATTGGCCAATTAGGAGATATATTGTGTCGTCGTTTTTTTGCACCCCCTTGTGGCGAATTTTTCCAAAGACAATTTTCCTTTTCCAAATAACTCCCGCCCACATTAATAATTCTTGGCCATATTTTCTATATAGACTAGGGATTGCCCCTTGATGGTTTCCCTTGAGTTTGAAGAACATTCCTCCGGCAAATGAGAAGATATACAATTTCCTCGTTTATTGCGCCCCCTAATGGCGAAATTATCCGAAATTTTTATCGTACGACATTAAGGTTGGCACCAACATGTGTGTACAATTTGGACTCGTTCCGATGTCTAATTTTGGATTTCTTTGGATTTTTGATTTTCCACGTCTAATTTAGCTCATAAACCAATATTCAAAACGCTACCGTTTCATCGTCGAAGGTCGGATCAAAAAACTGTCTCACGATTCCTTTGCGTGTGCGTCTGAAGATGTCGTGTGCAAAGTTTGGTGTCGATTGGTCAAGAAATGTGGGAGAAGTAGGGAAAAAACAGTTTTGCGGTTTTCGCGATTTTGCGAAAAAAAATTATAGACGCAAATGGGCGTGGCCTATGCCAAAAGATGCAGCAGACTCCAGTGAATCTGTGGGTACAAGGTTTTGAATGTGGGAGGTTCGGTGTGGGAGTTATAGCCCCAAACGCGTATTCCTTGGTATAGCGCCACCTAGTGTTCGGCGTGTCTGTATTTGGTTATCTGAGTAGCGGTGCCGTACCTGGATCTAGTCATGCAATTGGCATGTCGGCACCATTTACGGTTTGGGCTGTGGTTCCACTTTCACGGGGAGGTAGTATAATAATAATAAAAATCCTTACAAAAACAATAGGGATCCAACCTGTTGGCTTGGACCCCTAACTAGAACTGCAAGCAGTTATGCAGGGGTCCAAGAAGTGTGCATTTCGCCGGCACAACGCGACAAGAAACGTGCGTTTCGCCGGCACAACGCGAAGCATGTGTTCAAAACGCTACCCTGAACCTGTGGATGCAAAGGATATGACTGTGGTAGGAGTAGCGAGAAGTCAGTGTAGCGTTTTCGCGGCGAAATTTTGTAGAAGATAAACAATTTCGTCGTTTATGGCGCCCCCTAATGGCGAAATTTTCCGAAATTTTTGTCGAACGACATTAAGGTTAGCACCAACATGTGTGTAAAATTTGGACTCGTTCCGATGTCTAATTTTGGATTTCTTTGGATTTTTGATTTTCCACGTCTAATTTAGCTCATAAACCAATATTCAAAACGCTACCGTTTCGTCGTCGAAGGTCCGATCAAAAAAGTGTCTATCATTTCTATGCGTGTGCGTCTGAAGATGCCGTGTGCAAAGTTTGGTGTCGATTGGTCAAGAAATGTGGGAGGAGTAGCGAAAAAACAGTTTTGCGGTTTTCGCGATTTTGCGAAAAAAAATTCTAGACGCAAATGGGCGTGGCCTAGGCCAAAAGATGCAGCAGACTCCAGTGAATATGTGGGTACAAGTTTTTGAATGTGGGAGGTTCGGTGTGGGAGTTATAGCCCCAAACGCGTATTCCTTGGTATAGCGCCACCTAGTGGCCGGCAGGTCTGGATTTTGTCGTCTGCATAGTCTTCACGTACCTGGATCTAGTCATGTAATTGGTGTGTGTGCACCATTTACGGTTTGGGCTGTAGTACCACTTTCTTGGTAGGAGGTATAATAAGAACAAGAAGTGTGCATTTCGCCGGCACAACGCGACAAGAAATGTGCGTTTCGCCGGCACAACGTGAAGTATGTGTTCAAAACGCTACCCTGAACCTGTGGATACAAAGGATTTGACTGTGGTAGGAGTAGCGAGAAGTCAGTGTAGCGTTTTCGCGGCGAAATTTTGTAGACGATATACAATTTCCTCGTTTATTGCGCCCCCTAATGGCGAAATTTTTATCGAACGACGTTAAGGTTAACACCAACATGTGTGTAAAATTTGGACTCGATCCGATGTCTAATTTTGGATTTTTTTGGATTTTTAATTTTCCACGTCTAATTTAGCTAATAAACAAATATTCAAAACGCTACCGTTTCGTCGGCGAGGGTCGGATCAAAAAAGTGTCTATCATTTCTTTGCGTGTGCGTCTGAAGATGCCGTGTGCAAAGTTTGGTGTTGATTGGTCAAGAAATGTGGGAGGAGTAGCGAAAAAACAGTTTTGCGGTTTTCGCGATTTTGCGAAAAAAAATTATGGACGCAAATGGGCGTGGCCTATGCCAAAAGATGCAGCAGACTCCAGTGAATATGTGCGTACAAGTTTTTGACTGTGGGAGGTTCGGTGTGGGAGTTATAGCCCCAAACGCGTTTTCCCTTGGTATAGCGCCACCTAGTGGCCGGCGTGTCTGGATTTTGTCGTCTCCCGTCACCTCACGGACCTGGATCTAGTCATGCAATTGGCTTGTCGGCACCATTTACGGTCTGGGCTGTGGTACCACTTCTAGCCGGGAATAATAATAATAATAATAAGAAAAATCCTTACAAAAACAATAGGGATCCAACCTGTTGGCTTGGACCCCTAACTAGAACTGCAAGCAGTTATGCAGGGGTCCAAGAAGTGTGCATTTCGCCGGCACAACGCGACAATAAATGTGCATTTCGCCGGCACAACGCAAAGCAAGTATTCATAAGGCTACCGTGAACAACATGTGGATATAAAGGTTTTGACTGTGGGAGCTTCGGTGTGGGAGTTATAGCCTAAAACGCGTTTTCAGAACATTCCATTGGCCAAATAGGAGATAGACAATGTCGTCGTTTTTTGGCGCCGCCCTGTGGCGACATTTTCCAAAGACAATTTTCCTTTGCCAAATAACTCCCGCCCACATTAATAATTCTTGGCCATATTTTCTATATAGACTCGGGTTTGCCCCTTGATGGTTCCCTTATAGTTTGAAGAACATTCCTCTGGCCAATTAGAAGATATACAATTTCCTCGTTTATTGCGCCCCCTAATGGCGAAAAAATCCGTTTTTTTTATTGAACGCCATTAAGGGTAACACCGACATGTGTCTAAAATGTGGGCTAGATCCGATGTCTAATTTTGGTATTATTATGAATTTTTGCGTTTCGGCGTAAAACGTAGCTAATGAACCAATGTTCAAAACGCTACCGTTTCGTCGTCGAGGGTCGGATCAAAAAAGTAATGCAGCATTTCTTTTCGTGTAGGCCTGAAGATGCCGTGTGCAAAGGTTGGTGTCGATTGGTCAGGAAATGTGGGAGGAGTAGCGAAAAAACAGTTTTGCGGTTTTCGCGATTTTGCGAAAAAAAATTATAGACGCAAATGGGCGTGGCCTATGCCAAAAGATGCAGCAGACTCCAGTGAATAAGTGGGTACAAGTTTTTGACTGTGGGAGGTTCGGTGTGGGAGTTATAGTCCCAAACGCGTTTTCCCTTGGTATAGCGCCACCTAGTGGCCGGCGTGTCTGTATTTTTGTGGTCTGCGTAATGTTCACGGACCTGGATCTAGTCATGCAATTGGCGTGTCGGCACCATTTACGGTTTGGGCTGTGGGCCCACTTCTAGCAGGAAATAATAATAATAATAATAACTAGAACTGCAAGCAGTTATGCAGGGGTCCAAGAAGTGTGCATTTCGCCGGCACAACGCGACAAGAAATGTGCGTTTCGCCGGCACAACGCGAAGCATGTGTTCAAAACGCTACCCTGAACCTGTGGATACAAAGGATTTGACTGTGGTAGGAGTAGCAGGAGTCAGTGTAGCGTTTTCGCGGCGAAATTTTGTAGAAGATATACAATTTCCTCGTTTATTGCGCCCCCTAATGGCGAAATTTTCCGAAATTTTTATCGAACGACATTAACGTTAGCACCAACATGTGTGTAAAATGTGGACTCGATCCGATGTCTAATTTTGGATTTCTTTGGATTTTTGATATTCCACGTCTAATTTAGCTAATAAACCAATATTCAAAACGCTACCGTTTCGTTATCGAAGGACGGATCAAAAAAGTGTTTCATGCATTCTTTGCGTGTGCATCTGAAGATGTCGTTTGCAAAGTTTGGTGTCGATTGGTCAAGAAATGTGGGAGGAGTAGGGAAAAAACAGTTTTGCGGTTTTCGCGATTTTGCGAAAAATATTCCTAGACGCAAATGGGCGTGGCCTAGGCCAAAAGATGCAGCAGACTCCAGTGAATATGTGTGTACAAGGTTTTGAATGTGGGAGGTTCGGTGTGGGAGTTATAGCCCCAAACGCGTCTTTCCTTGGTATAGCGCCACCTAGTGGCCGGCGTGTCTGGATTTTGTTATCTGAGTAGCGGTGCCGGACCTGGATCAAGTCATGCAATTGGCGTGTCGGCACCATTTACGGTTTGGGCTGTGGTACCACATTTAGCGCAGGAATAATAATAAGAAAAATCCTTACAAAAACAATAGGGATCCAACCTGTTGGCTTGGACCCCTAATAAAAATCATTACAAAAACAATAGGGATCCAACCTGTTGGCTTGGACCCCTAACTAGAACTGCAAGCAGTTATGCAGGGGTCCAAGAAGTGTGCATTTCGCCGGCACAACGCGACAAGAAATGTGCGCTTCGCCGGCACAACGCGAAGCATGTGTTCAAAACGCTACCCTGAACCTGTGGATACAAAGGATTTGACTGTGGTAGGAGTAGCGAGAAGTCAGTGTAGCGTTTTCGCGGCGAAATTTTGTAGACGATATACAATTTCCTCGTTTATTGCGCCCCCTAATGGCGAATTTTTCCGAATTTTTTATCGAACGACGGTAAGGTTAACACCAACATGTGTGTAAAATTTGGACTCGATCCGATGTCTAATTTTGGATTTCTTTGGATTTTTGATATTCCACGTCTAATTTAGCTAATAAACCAATATTCAAAACGCTACCGTTTCGTCGTCGAAGGTCGGATCAAAAAAGTGTTTCATGCATTCTTTGCGTGTGTGTCTGAAGATGTCGTGTGCAAAGTTTGGTGTCGATTGGTCAAGAAATGTGGGAGGAGTAGCGAAAAAACAGTTTTGCGGTTTTCGCGATTTTGCGAAAAAAAATTATAGACGGAAATGGGCGTGGCCTATGCCAAAAGATCCAGCAGACTCCAGTGAATATGTGCGTACAAGTTTTTGACAGTGGGAGGTTCGGTGTGGGAGTTATAGCCCCAAACGCGTCTTTCCTTGGTATAGCGCCACCTAGTGGCCGGTGTGTCTGGATTTGGTTATCTGAGTAGCGGTGCCGGACCTGGTTCTAGTCATGTAATCGGCGCGTGTGCACCATTTACGGTTTGGGCTGTAGTCCCACAAGTACGGGGGGAAGTATAATAATAATAGGAAAAATCCTTACAAAAACAATAGGGATCCAACCTGTTGGCTTGGACCCCTAATAAAAATCCTTACAAAAACAATAGGGATCCAACCTGTTGGCTTGGACCCCTAACTAGAACTGCAAGCAGTTATGCAGGGGTCCAAGAAGTGTGCATTTCGCCGGCACAACGCGACAAGAAATGTGCGTTTTGCCGGCACAACGTGAAGCATGTGTTCGAAACGCTACCCTGAACCTGTGGATACAAAGGATTTGACTGTGGTAGGAGTAGCAAGAAGTCAGGGTAGCGTTTTCGCGGCGAAATTTTGTAGAAGATATACAATTTCCTCGTTTATTGCGCCCCCTAATGGCGAATTTTTCCGAAATTTTTATCGAACGACATTAAGATTAACACCAACATGTGTGTAAAATTTGGACTCGATCCGATGTCTAATTTTGGATTTCTTTGGATTTTTGATATTCCACGTCTAATTTAGCTAATAAACCAATATTCAAAACGCTACCGTTTCGTTGTCAAAGGTCGCATCAAAAAATTGTTTCCTGCATTCTTTGCGCGTGCGTCTGAAGATGTCGTGTGCAAAGTTTGGTGTTGATTGGTCAAGAAATGTGGGAGGAGTAGGGAAAAAGCATTTTTGCGGTTTTCGCGATTTTGCGAAAAAAAATTATAGACGCAAATGGGCGTGGCCTATGCCAAAAGATGCAGCAGGCTCCAGTGAATCTGTGCGTACAAGTTTTTGAATGTGGGAGATTCGGTGTGGGAGTTATTGCCCCAAACGCGTCTGTCCTTGGTATAGCGCCACCTAGTGGCCGGCGCGTCTGGATTTGGTTATCTGAGTAGCGGTGCCGGACCTGGATCTAGTCATGCAATTGGCGCGTGTGCACCATTTACGGTTTGGGCTGTAGTCCCACAAGTACGGGGGGAAGAATAACTAGAACTGCAAGCAGTTATGCAGGGGTCCAAGAAGTGTGCATTTCGCCGGCACAACGCGACAAGAAATGTGCGTTTCGCCGGCACAACGCGAAGCATGTGTTCAAAACGCTACCCTGAACCTGTGGATATAAAGGTTTTGACTGTGGGAGCTTCGGTGTGGGAGTTATAGCCTAAAACGCGTTTTCAGAACATTGGCCAAATAGGAGATAGACAATGTCGTCGTTTTTTGGCGCCGCCCTGTGGCGAAATTTTCCAAGGACAATTTTCCTTTGCCAAATAACTCCCGCCCACATTAATAATTCTTGGCCATATTTTCTATATAGACTCGGGTTTGCCCCTTGATGGTTTCCCTTGAGTTTGAAGAACATTCCTTTGGCCAATTAGAAGATATACAATTTCCTCGTTTATTGCGCCCCCTAATGGCGAAATTTTCCGAAATTTTTATCGAACGACATTAAGGTTAGCACCAACATGTGTGTAAAATTTGGACTCGTTCCGATGTCTAATTTTGGATTTCTTTGGATTTTAGATTTTCCACGTCTAATTTAGCTCATAAACCAATATTCAAAATGCTACAGTTTCGTCGTCAAAGGTCGGATCAAAAAATGTTTCATGCAGTCTTTGCGTGTGTGTCTGAAGATGTCGTGTGCAAAGTTAGGTTTTGACTGTGGGAGCTTCGGTGTGGGAGTTATAGCCTAAAACGCGTTTTCAGAACATTCCATTGGCCAAATAGGAGATAGACAATGTCGTCGTTTTTTGGCGCCGCCCTGTGGCGACATTTTCCAAAGACAATTTTCCTTTGCCAAATAACTCCCGCCCACATTAATAATTCTTGGCCATATTTTCTATATAGACTCGGGTTTGCCCCTTGATGGTTCCCTTATAGTTTGAAGAACATTCCTCTGGCCAATTAGAAGATATACAATTTCCTCGTTTATTGCGCCCCCTAATGGCGAAAAAATCCGTTTTTTTTATTGAACGCCATTAAGGGTAACACCGACATGTGTCTAAAATGTGGGCTAGATCCGATGTCTAATTTTGGTATTATTATGAATTTTTGCGTTTCGGCGTAAAACGTAGCTAATGAACCAATGTTCAAAACGCTACCGTTTCGTCGTCGAGGGTCGGATCAAAAAAGTAATGCAGCATTTCTTTTCGTGTAGGCCTGAAGATGCCGTGTGCAAAGGTTGGTGTCGATTGGTCAGGAAATGTGGGAGGAGTAGCGAAAAAACAGTTTTGCGGTTTTCGCGATTTTGCGAAAAAAAATTATAGACGCAAATGGGCGTGGCCTATGCCAAAAGATGCAGCAGACTCCAGTGAATAAGTGGGTACAAGTTTTTGACTGTGGGAGGTTCGGTGTGGGAGTTATAGTCCCAAACGCGTTTTCCCTTGGTATAGCGCCACCTAGTGGCCGGCGTGTCTGTATTTTTGTGGTCTGCGTAATGTTCACGGACCTGGATCTAGTCATGCAATTGGCGTGTCGGCACCATTTACGGTTTGGGCTGTGGGCCCACTTCTAGCAGGAAATAATAATAATAATAATAAAAACTAGAACTGCAAGCAGTTATGCAGGGGTCCAAGAAGTGTGCATTTCGCCGGCACAACGCGACAAGAAATGTGCGTTTCGCCGGCACAACGCGAAGCATGTGTTCAAAACGCTACCCTGAACCTGTGGATACAAAGGCAAAACGCTACCCTGAACCTGTGGATACAAAGGATTTGACTGTGGTAGGAGTAGCGAGAAGTCAGTGTAGCGTTTTCGCGGCGAAATTTTGTAGAAGATATACAATTTCCTCGTTTATTGCGCCCCCTAATGGCGAAATTTTCCGATTTTTTTATTGAACGCCAATAACGGTAGCACCGACATGTCTCTAAAATTTGGACTCGATCCGATGTCTAATTCTGGATTTTTTTGGATTTTTGATTTTCCACGTCTAATTTAGCTGATAAACAAATATTCAAAACGCTACCGTTTCGTTATCGAAGGTCGGATAAAAAAAGTGTCTGAGGGTTTCTTTGCGTGTGCGTCTGAAGATGCCGTGTGCAAAGTTTGGTGTTGATTGGTCGAGAAATGTGGGAGGAGTAGCGAAAAAACAGTTTTGCGGTTTTCGCGATTTTGCGAAAAAAAATTCTAGACGCAAATGGGCGTGGCCTATGCCAAAAGATGCAGCAGACTCCAGTGAATCTGTGTGTACAAGGTTTTGAATGTGGGAGGTTCGGTGTGGGAGTTATAGCCCCAAACGCGTATTCCTTGGTATAGCGCCACCTAGGGGCCGGCGGGTCTGGATTTGGTCGTCTGCATAGTCCGAAGAGATCTGGATCTAGTCATGCAATTGGCGTGTCGGCACCATTTACGGTTTGGGCTGTGGTCCCACTTTTAGGGAGGTAAGTATAATAGGAAAAATCCTTACAAAAACAATAGGGATCCAACCTGTTGGCTTGGACCCCTAATCATTACAAAAACAATAGGGATCCAACCTGTTGGCTTGGACCCCTAACTAGAACTGCAAGCAGTTATGCAGGGGTCCAAGAAGTGTGCATTTCGCCGGCACAACGCGACAAGAAATGTGCGTTTCGCCGGCACAACGCGAAGCAAGTATTCAAAACGCTACCGTGAACAACATGTGGATATAAAGGTTTTGACTGTGGGAGCTTCGGTGTGGGAGTTATAGCCTAAAACGCGTTTTCAGAACATTGGCCAAATAGGAGATAGACAATGTCGTAGTTTTCTGGCGCCGCCCTGTGGCGAAATCTTCCAAAGACAATTTTCCTTTGCCAAATAACTCCCGCCCACATTAATAATTCTTGGCCATATTTTCTATATAGACTCGGGTTTGCCCCTTGATGGTTTCCCTTGAGTTTGAAGAACATTCCTTCAGCCAATTAGAAGATATACAATTTCCTCGTTTATTGCGCCCCCTAATGGCGAACTTTTCCGAAATTTTTATCGAACGACATTAAGGTTAGCACCAACATGTGTGTAAAATTTGGACTCGATCCGATGTCTAATTTTGGATTTCTTTGGATTTTTGATATTCCACGTCTAATTTAGCTAATATACCAATATTCAAAACGCTACCGTTTCGTCGTCAAAGGTCGCATCAAAAGAGTGTTTCGTGCATTCTTTGCGTGTGCGTCTGAAGATGTCGTGTGCAAAGTTTGGTGTTGATTGGTCGAGAAATGTGGGAGGAGTAGCGAAAAAACAGTTTTGCGGTTTTCGCGATTTTGCGAAAAATAATTCTAGACGCAAATGGGCGTGGCCTATGCCAAAAGATGCAGCAGACTCCAGTGAATATGTGTGTACAAGGTTTTGAATGTGGGAGGTTCGGTGTGGGAGTTATAGCCCCAAACGCGTCTTTCCTTGGTATAGCGCCACCTAGTGGCCGGCGTGTCTGGATTTTGTTATCTGAGTAGCGGTGCCGGACCTGGATCTAGTCATGCAATTGGCGTGTCGGCACCATTTACGGTTTGGGCTGTGGGCCCACTTTTAGCGCGGGAAGTATAATAATAAAAATCCTTACAAAAACAATAGGGATCCAACCTGTTGGCTTGGACCCCTAATAACTAGAACTGCAAGCAGTTATGCAGGGGTCCAAGAAGTGTGCATTTCGCCGGCACAACGCGACAAGAAATGTGCGTTTCGCCGGCACAACGCGAAGCAAGTATTCAAAACGCTACCGTGAACAACATGTGGATATAAAGGTTTTGACTGTGGGAGGTTCGGTGTGGGAGTTATAGCCCAAAACGCGTTTTCAGAACATTCCATTGGCCAATTAGGAGATATATTGTGTCGTCGTTTTTTTGCACCCCCTTGTGGCGAAATTTTCCAAAGACAATTTTCCTTTGCCAAATAACTCCCGCCCATATTAATAATTCTTGGCCATATTTTCTATATAGACTCGGGTTTGCCCCTCGATGGTTTCCCTTGTGTTTGAAGAACATTCCTTTGGCCAATTAGAAGATATACAATTTCCTCGTTTATAGCGCCCCCTTAGGGCGTAATTTTCCGAATTTTTATTCGAACGTCGTTAAGGGTGGCGCTAACATGTGTGTTAAATTTGGACTCGATCCGATGTGTAATTTTGGATTTTTTTGGATTTTGGATTTTTCACGTCTAATTTAGCTAATAAACAAATATTAAAAACGATACCGTTTCGTAATCGAAGGTCGGATCAAAAAGTGTTTGAGTTTTTCTTTTCGTGTGCGTCTGAAGATGTCGTGTGCAAAGTTTGGTGTTGATTGGTCGAGAAATGTGGGAGGAGAAGGGAGAAAACAGTTTTGCGGTTTTCGCGATTTTGCGAAAAAAAATTCTAGACGCAAATGGGCGTGGCCTATGCCAAAAGATGCAGCAGACTCCAGTGAATATGTGCGTACAAGTTTTTGACTGTGGGAGGTTCGGTGTGGGAGTTATAGCCCCAAACGCGTATTCCTTGGTATAGCGCCACCTAGTGGCCGGCGTGTCTGGATTTTGTCGTCTGCGTAGTGTTCACGGACCTGGATCTAGTGATGCAATTGGCGCGTGTGCACCATTTACTGTTTGGGCTGTGGTACCACTTCTAGATGGGAAGTATAATAATAATAATCCTTACAAAAACAATAGGGATCCAACCTGTTGGCTTGGACCCCTAATAATAATAAAAATCCTTACAAAAACAATAGGGATCCAATCCTGTTGGCTTGGACCCCTAACTAGAACTGCAAGCAGTTATGCAGGGGTCCAAGAAGTGTGCATTTCGCCGGCACAACGCGAAGCATGTGTTCGAAATTGAGAAACGGCGTATGCCAAAAGATGCAGCTGACTCCAGTGAATCTGTGGATATAAAGGTTTTGACTGTGGGAGGTTCGGTGTGGGAGTTATAGCCCAAAACGCGTTTTCAGAACATTCCATTGGCCAATTAGGAGATGTATTATTTCGTCGTTTTTTTGCGCCCTCTTGTGGCGAAATTTTCCAAAGACAATTTTCCTTTTCCAAATAACTCCCGCCCACATTAATAATTCTTGACCATAGTTTTTATATAGACTCGGGTTTGCCCCTTGATGGTTCCCTCATAGTTTGAAGAACATTCCTTTGGCCAATTAGAAGATATACAATTTCCTCGTTTATGGCGCCCCCTAATGGCGAAATCTTCCGAAATTTTTATCGTACGACATTAAGGTTAGCACCAACATGTGTGTAAAACTTGGAGTCGATCCGATGTGTAATTTTGGATTTTTTGGGATTTTGGATTTTCCACGTCTAATTTAGCTAATAGACCAATATTCAAAACGCTACCGTTTCGTCGTCGACGGTCGGATCAAAAAAGTGTATACGGTTCCTTTTCGTGTGTGTCTGAAGATGTCGTGTGCAAAGTTTGGTGTTGATCGGGCGAGAAATGTGGGAGGAGTAGCGAAAAAACAGTTTTGCGGTATTCGCGATTTTGCGAAAAAAAATTCTAGACGCAAATGGGCGTGGCCTATGCCAAAAGATGCAGCAGACTCCAGTGAATATGTGGGTACAAGTTTTTGACTGTGGGAGGTTTGGTGTGGGAGTTATAGCCCCAAACGCGTATTCCTTGGTATAGCGCCACCTAGTGGCCGGCATGCCTGGATTTTGTCGTCTGCATAGTCTTCAGGGACCTGGATCTATTCATGCAATTGGCGTGTCGGCACCATTTACGGTCTGGGCTGTGGTACCACTTCTAGTTGGGAATAATAATAATAACTAGAACTGCAAGCAGTTATGCAGGGGTCCAAGAAGTGTGCATTTCGCCGGCACAACGCGACAAGAAATGTGCATTTCGCCGGCACAACGCGAAGCATGTGTTCAAAACGCTACCCTGAACCTGTGGATACAAAGGATTTGACTGTGGTAGGAGTAGCGAGAAGTCAGTGTGGCGTTTTCGCGGCGAAATTTTGTAGAAGATATACAATTTCCTCGTTTATTGCGCCCCCTAATGGCGAAATTTTCCGAATTTTTTATCGAACGACATTAAGGCTAGCCCCGACATGTGTGTCAAATGTGGACTCGATCCGATGTCTAATTTTGTTTTTTTTAGGATTTTTGATTTTCCACGTAAAATTTAGCTAATAAACCAATATTCAAAACGCTACCGTTTCGTCGTCGAAAGTCGGATCAAAAAACTGTCTGAGGGTTTCTTTGCGTGTGCGTCTGAAGATGCCGTGTGCAAAGTTTGGTGTTGATTGGTCGAGAAATGTGGGAGGAGTAGCGAAAAAACAGTTTTGCGGTTTTCGCGATTTTGCGAAAAAAAATTCTAGACGCAAATGGGCGTGGCCTATGCCAAAAGATGCAGCAGACTCCAGTGAATATGTGGGTACAAGTTTTTGACTGTGGGAGGTTCGGTGTGGGAGTTATAGCCCCAAACGCGTATTCCTTGGTATAGCGCCACCTAGTGACCGACGTGTCTGGATTTGGTTATCTGAGTAGCGGTGCCGGACCTGGATCTAGTCATGCAATTGGCGTGTCGGCACCATTTACGGTTTGGGCTGTGGTACAACTTCTAGGGGGAGGTAGTATAACTAGAACTGCAAGCAGTTATGCAGGGGTCCAAGAAGTGTGCATTTCGCCGGCACAACGCGACAAGAAATGTGCGTTTCGCCGGCACAACGCGAAGCAAGTATTCAAAACGCTACCGTGAACAACATGTGGATATAAAGGTTTTGACTGTGGGAGCTTCGGTGTGGGAGTTATAACCTAAAACGCGTTTTCAGAACATTGGCCAAATAGGAGATAGACGATGTCGTGGTTTTTTGGCGCCGCCCTGCGGCGAAATGTTCTGCGGCGAAATTTTCCAAAGACAATTTTCCTTTGCCAAATAACTCCCGCCCACATTAATAATTCTTGGCCATATTTTCTATATAGACTCGGGTTTGCCCCTTGATGGTTTCCCTTGAGTTTGAAGAACATTCCTTCTGCCAATTAGAAGATATACAATTTCCTCGTTTATTGCGCCCCCTAATGGCGAATTTTTCCGAATTTTTTATCGGACGACATTAAGGTTAGTACCAACATGTGTGTAAAATTTGGACTTGATCCGATGTCTAATTTTGGTATTTTTCTGGATTTTTGATTTTCAACGTAAAACGTAGCTAATAGACAAATATTCAAAATGCTACCGTTTCGTAATCGAAGGTCGGATCAAAAAGTGTTTGAGTTTTTCTTTTCGTGTGCGTCTGAAGATGTCGTGTGCAAAGTTTGGTGTTGATTGGTCGAGAAATGTGGGAGGAGAAGGGAAAAAACAGTTTTGCGGTTTTCGCGATTTTGCGAAAAAAAATTATAGACGCAAATGGGCGTGGCCTATGCCAAAAGATGCAGCAGACTCCAGTGAATATGTGCGTACAAGTTTTTGACTGTGGGAGGTTCGGTGTGGGAGTTATAGCCCCAAACGCGTATTCCTTGGTATAGCGCCACCTAGTGGCCGGCGTGTCTGGATTTTGTCGTCTGCGTAGTGTTCACGGACCTGGATCTAGTCATGCAATTCGCGTGTCCGCACCATTTACGGTTTGGGGTGTGGGCACACTTTTAGTGCTGGAATAATAATAATAATAACTAGAACTGCAAGCAGTTATGCAGGGGTCCAAGAAGTGTGCATTTCGCCGGCACAACGCGACAAGAAATGTGCGTTTCGCCGGCACAAAGCGAAGCATGTGTTCAAAACGCTACCCTGAACCTGTGGATACAAAGGATTTGACTGTGGTAGGAGTAGCGAGAAGTTAGTGTAGCGTTTTCGCGGCGAAATTTTGTAGAAGATATACAATTTCCTCGTTTATTGCGCCCCCTAATGGCGAAATTTTCCGACATTTTTATCGAACGACATAAAGGTTAGCACCAACATGTGTTTAAAACTTGGAGTCGATCCGATGTGTATTTTTGAATTTTTCGGGATTTTGGATATTCCACGTCTAATTTAGCTAATAAACCAATATTCAAAACGCTACCGTTTCGTCGTCAAAGGTCGCATCAAAAAAGTGTTTCCTGCATTCTTTGCGCGTGCGTCTGAAGATGTCGTGTGCAAAGTTTGGTGTCGATTGGTCAAGAAATGTGGGAGGAGTAGGGAAAAAGCATTTTTGCGGTTTTCGCGATTTTGCGAAAAAAAATTATAGACGCAAATGGGCGTGGCCTATGCCAAAAGATGCAGCAGACTCCAGTGAATCTGTGCGTACAAGTTTTTGAATGTGGGAGATTCGGTGTGGGAGTTATAGCCCCAAACGCGTCTGTCCTTGGTATAGCGCCACCTAGTGGCCGGCGCGTCTGGATTTGGTTATCTGAGTAGCGGTGCCGGACCTGGATCTAGTCATGCAATTGGCGCGTGTGCACCATTTACGGTTTGGGCTGTAGTCCCACAAGTACGGGGGGAAGAATAATAATAATAGGAAAAATCCTTACAAAAACAATAGGGATCCAACCTGTTGGCTTGGACCCCTAATAATCCTTACAAAAACAATAGGGATCCAACCTGTTGGCTTGGACCCCTAACTAGAACTGCAAGCAGTTATGCAGGGGTCCAAGAAGTGTGCATTTCGCCGGCACAACGCGACAAGAAATGTGCGTTTCGCCGGCACAACGCGAAGCATGTGTTCAAAACGCTACCCTGAACCTGTGGATACAAAGGATTTGACTGTGGTAGGAGTAGCGAGAAGTCAGTGTAGCGTTTTCGCGGCGAAATTTTGTATAAGATATACAATTTCCTCGTTCATTGCGCCCCCTAATGGCGAAATTTTCCGATTTTTTTATCGAACGACATTAAGGCTAGCACCGACATGTGACTTAAATGTGGGCTTGATCCGATGTCTAATTTTGGTATTTTTTGAATTTTTGATTTTCCACGTCAAATTTAGCTAATAAACAAATATTCAAAACTCTACCGTTTCGTCGTCGAAAGTCGGATCAAAAAACTGTCTGAGGGTTTCTTTGCGTGTGCGTCTGAAGATGCCGTGTGCAAAGTTTGGTGTTGATTGGTCGAGAAATGTGGGAGGGATAGCGAAAATACAGTTTTGCGGTTTTCGCGATTTTGCGAAAAAAAATTAATGACGCAAATGGGCGTGGCCTATGCCAAAAGATGCAGCAGACTCCAGTGAATAAGTGGGTACAAGTTTTTGACTGTGGGAGGTTCGGTGTGGGAGCTATAGCCCCAAACGTGTTTCTCCTTGGTATAGCGCCACCTAGAGGCCGGCATGTCTGGATTTGGTTATCTGAGTAGCGGTGCCGGACCTGGTTCTAGTCATGTAATTGGCGCGTGTGCACCATTTACGGTTTGGGCTGTGGACCGACTTTCAAGGCGGGAAGTATAATAATAATAATAATAAGAAAAATCCTTACAAAAACAATAGGGATCCAACCTGTTGGCTTGGACCCCTAATAAAAAGAAAAATCCTTACAAAAACAATAGGGATCCAACCTGTTGGCTTGGACCCCTAATAAGAAAAATCCTTACAAAAACAATAGGGATCCAACCTGTTGGCTTGGACCCCTAAAAATCCTTACAAAAACAATAGGGATCCAATCCTGTTGGCTTGGACCCCTAATAATAATAGGAAGAAAAATCCTTACAAAAACAATAGGGATCCAACCTGTTGGCTTGGACCCCTAATAAAAAAAATCCTTACAAAAACAATAGGGATCCAACCTGTTGGCTTGGACCCCTAATAATCCTTACAAAAACAATAGGGATCCAACCTGTTGGCTTGGACCCCTAAAAATAAAAATCCTTACAAAAACAATAGGGATCCACCAACCTGTTGGCTTGGACCCCTAATAATAATCCTTACAAAAACAATAGGGATCCAACCTGTTGGCTTGGACCCCTAAATAAGAAAGGGTGTGTGTGAGCCTGTTCTCGTGTGTGTGTCAGGGCTGCCGAGGTAGGGGAGAATCCTCTCCTACTCCTAGTGATGGAGTACACAAGGGGATACACAAGCATACTTCAGATAAAACAATATGGTTAATTACTAAATAGAAACAATGTATCAATTCAGTGTTGAATAAACTAGTTAAGATCAACATAGAGGATTTGGGTTTGGTATAGTAGTGAATCAAAATATGGAAAACACTAAATGCAAGCAAAAGGTAGAATAAAAGGTTTAATTAGGTCGTCCAATTTAAATAGATAGTGAAGGGCAATCGGGTAGGATTATGAAGAGAATTGTGATTTTGAGTAACGGTTAAGACAGAAGTGAGTCGCCCAATATTGAAAATGCAAGTTTTAATATTGTGATTTTTGTTTTCTTTCACATCTCCCTAGTTAAGGACAATAGGTGGATTGACGCTACATCTGCTGGGAAGGAGACATACATGCTATGTTCAGTGATGTTGATAGGTTTTCAATGTAGTGAGTCCCCGGGACCCACAGGTGGCGAGTTGGGTGGGTCCCTGAGAAATTCAATGGGTCCCGACTCCCCAGTTTAAAAAATGTGTTTCTTTTTTATTATTATTCTATTTCTTAAATTAAATTAATAGTGTTAAACTCCTTGATGGTGGTATGATATGGTTATAATAAACGGATATATTAATGTATGTTCAAAATGTATCTGAAATTAAGCAAAGGTAGTGGGGACAGAAAATGCAGCTGCAATAGTTTGCTGAC
The DNA here is from genome assembly GCF_902167405.1 of Gadus morhua. Lineage (NCBI taxonomy): Eukaryota > Metazoa > Chordata > Actinopteri > Gadiformes > Gadidae > Gadus > Gadus morhua. The sequence goes on from NC_044068.1 coordinate 19,922,783, forward strand.
CTGCAATAGGTTTCATCTTTTTCTTTGGTGGCATTTTTGCGTTCTCTCTTCTCTGCCTGTTTCTCGAGAAAAACAGGATCTCGTTGGAAGCGCGATGTATGCCGTTTGGGCATAACAATATGGCGGCTGCCGTTCAATGTAGTTTTCATCACCACCACCGGATTATGTTTCATTTATTTCATTACAGCAAGTCCCCTAAACGTTACAACATAATCGACACGAATGAGCACAGCATCGAGCAGTGGAAACGTGGGTTTATTTACTATGAAGTTCGTATTTTTAATTGTTGAAATGAAATCAGCGGTGACGAGCTAGTTGTTTTGGTAGCGGCTAAATTAGCATGTCGCGATACTTTGTACAGGGGATCACGTCTGTGCCGAGTAGATGCGCAGAGGGTTGAAACAGCGCTTGTCCGGTCTGCTCACAAGAAGGTTTCTTTGGCCAGTTACTGTGATTAAACACGAGTTGTTTAATGTTCACAATGTATCGTTTTTCATGGGGAAAATGAGATGCGTCCCCGGGACGCATGGATAGTGAGTTTAGTGCGTCCTTTCAGATTGTAATGCGTCAGGGACGCAGGACGGGTACCTAGCAACATCACTGTATGTTGTCAAATTGGATTCGGAAGTAGTGGGTTTACCTTCAAATGCCACTAATACTGCTGCAACACTTTAATCATTTTAACTCTGATAAATTATCTTTTGTTTTATAGTCGCCCTGATGTGTATTCATTACGCACACATATGGCTGCATAAGGCAGATGCGGCTGAAGACTGTCTCCATCCCTCCACTTTGCGATCTATACCACCACATAAGTGGGGATTGATCGTATCCCAGGTACGGCATCCTGCAATAAGCCAGTATGGAAGGCTGGTTAGCCAACGACGGGTAAGATCCCACCTTGAAGCCCGGGACAACCTAAATCAGGCACAGTCATGATTACTTGGCAGAGTCACTGTGAGCACTGGCTCACTTGATCATGGAGTGACGGACTGCAACCATCATAGGAAAAGCCGGCTGATGAAAGGTGGAGGGGGAACAGGAGTCAGATATGTCAGCTATGGCAGCAGAAGTGGTCTTGGAACGGGGCATGTCGCGTTTTATTTTATTTTATTTTACCTTTGTGGTATAGGAGCCCACTAACGCATGTACGTTTTTTCAGTTTAGTGCATGACTTTGGAACAGCGTGGTTTCAGGCGGCTGATGGTAGACCCACCCATATTGGCCTTTGGATTTGGACATACTGGTTTCGATTTCCCTTCCCAAAAGATTGGTTTCAGTTTACTGATGCTTAAGGTTAGACTTTCGACGTTGGGTGCACCAACGGCGTTATTAGATTTGTTTATCATTTAATGCGCATGGTTTTGACCATTGCGCAAGGGGGGAGGTATTAGGAAAAAAATTGAAAAAAAGGTTTTTCTTCACCATACTTGCAAACAATGATTGACATCCAGCTAAATGAGTGTGAAATATTTGAAAAAACAGTGTTCACCAGATGGGTAGAAGCAGTCCCATCAGAAGACCAAAGTGCGGCTACGGTAATCAAGGTTCTGACTAGAGAAGTCATGGCAAGGTTTGGAATTCCGTCACAAATTAGCTCAGGCGACAGAGCAGCGTTTAGTCAGAAAACACTCAAACAAGTGATTTAACATCTGCATGTCAAACAAAGATTAGGCTGTGTCTACATTCCTCAAACCACAAGGTATGGTGGAGAGAGGAATCGGACGCTTAAGACAAAGATTAACAAAATTAAATTAGAGTACTAAATTAAAGGACTAATGCACTACGACTGACACTAATAAGTTATCGCATGAAAACTAACAGAACGACGCATCTAACCCCGCATGAAATGCTTACGGGTCGACCCATGCCTTCACCTGTCATTAGAGGGCCTCACAAAGGACCTCCATTGGAACAATTGGAAACTGAATTAAGACACTATATGGGACAACTAACTGGCATACACAGGCTTATTTTTCAACAAGAGAAAGGCAGAGTTCCAGAGTTGGAGAAGGAGCCACCAAGGGGGGTGGAGCCGGGTGACCACGTGTACTTCAGAGTCTTCAGGAGAAAGTGGAACGAACACAGGAGAGAAGGACCATACAAAGTCACCAGTGCAACACCAACAGCCATCCAGGTGGAAGGAAGTGCCACGTGGTATCATCTCAACCACTGCACAAAAGCTGCTCAACCCAAAGCCAGAGACGACCATGAGGAGGAGGAGCCAGACGCAGACACACGTGGGGCTGACCAGCTGCCCCAGGACCAGATCCAGTCGAGCCAAGAGATACAGCAGCATGATGATGCTGAAAACAGGGAGCCTGTTTCTGATCCTTTACGGGTTGTGCCAGATTTCGCTGGCACAAGCACAGACCCCGAGGAAGGATGAAACCACGGGGACAACACAAACCTGGAAGGGCCAGGAATTAGGGGGTGGTACTGAAAGAAGCCAGAGAGAAACACAGGACAACCCGGCCCCAGCTCACTCAGGAACATTCAACAAGAAAGGGAAAATAGTCCTATATGCTCAGATACCACCGCAGAACCGAGTTAATGAATTTGTGTTTACTGTTATGTCGGATAACCAACCGTTATGTGCATTAACCTTCCGCCAGAATTATGAACATGTGTATAGGAAGAATCGGTGTGAAGTAAATATCCAATTTAATCCAATGAAATGGTGTTTAACAGTAACGTCAGGAATGCATGTGGCTATAACAGAAAGTATAAATTAAATATGAGAATATATACTTCTTAAAGCTGTGGCTTGGCAGAACAGACAGGCTTTAGATTGGCTTTTAGCAGAAAGGGGGGGAGTTTGTGCTCATATAGGTGAAATGTGTTGTACCTTCATTCCAAATAATACCGCCCCAGATGGATCATTTACACTTGCGATGAACAATTTAAAACGTTTAAGAAAAGAGTTAAAGGAAAACGCAGGCCATGATCAGGGAATGTTTGGATGGCTTGAAACAAAGTTTGGTATGTGGGGAATGATGTTCGCAAAGATAGGAGTAGTGCTCTTAATAGTACTAACAGTGATGGGTCTGATCTTCTACTGCTGCATTCCCATAGTCAGATCCGTAATAGCCTCCAGGCTTTCTAAAGAGATGGCCCTCATGGTGACTGGCATAGAGGAGTCGGGGGAGTGGGAGAGGATGCTCTATGGAGAGATAGATTGGAGTGACACTAGAAAGGAGACCGGAATGTGAGAATCGGACATCAGAAGGAGGTCCTATTCTCTTAACTGGTGACCTCTCCATGGGAACCACAACCATTTCAGACAGTGTGAACAAATGGACATTTGGGCTAATGGGTTCCAGGGCATGGTGGCTGCGAACAGAAGCAACTACGGTGCCCTAAACCCCCCACATTATATAGTATACCAGTACATGACGATAAATCAGAGCTATCCAAATCCATGCAAGCTTGTTGACAATTTTAGTTTTTAATTTCTATTATTTACTTATTTTTTGAAATATCATTTTTGAGTTTCATATTTTTATGTCATATATTCTGAAATGCAAATTTTCAATGCATGCTGAAAATACTGTGTTATGTGTGAATTCTAGTTAGACATGTTAGACATTTGATAGATCTTTTGCCTTAAACCAGGTTGAGATTCCTGAACATGTTTAAAGGTTTTTTAACGATGATCAAATGTAGTGCAAAATATGACCTTAACGACTGTTATGTTTTTGTTGTGATCTTAATAGTCACAAAAGGGGGGATGTGTGGTAGAAATTAGTGAGTATATTCTATGGTAAACCATGATTATTAATAGGTTTAATATTTTTAATGGTGGAAACCACAAGATGCTTGCAGAGTCTGGGTTCAGAGCAGATGGTAGGAGCACAGGAATGTCCTGAGAACTGCGGGGTCAAGTCATGTTGACCTCAGCCTTTCAGCCTTGGGTCATCTTGGCTAACGAGGTAAATCCATGCAGACCTCAGGACTGGGCGGTTGATAACATGCTGAGACGAAGATTGACGGGCGGAAACCCCATTGGGACTCCATTGTAAACAAAGAAATTCCTGTATGTGTATAAAGTGAGGCTGCAGTCAATGTTCGAGCAGTGACTCTGCAGACCCACTCAGGCTGTTGTCGTTGTTGTTCTTCTTCACGATAAAGTCTTTTTCAATTCTTGCTCCGGACCCCTCGATTTCTTTTACACTCTCTCTTAAATTAGTCTAAGTGTTTTAAATCTCGATTAATCTCCGACAAGAGTTGTAGCAAAAGTCTGAGGTGTACAGAGTGAAGAGAAGAGGGGCCAGCACTGTACCCTGGGGGGCTCCAGTGTTGCTGACCACAGTGTCAGACGTGATGTCCTTCTGCCTGACGTATTGTGGCCTGTCAGTGAGGTAATCATCAATCCAGTCCACCAGATAGGGTTCCACTCCCATCCTGTTCAGTTTGTCGTGAAGCATAGGGGGCTGGATGGTGTTAAAGGCACTGGAGAAGTCCAAGAAGAGAATCCTCACTGTGCCGCTTCCCTTATCCAGATGGGAGTGGACTCGGTGTAGCATGTAGAGGATGGCATCCTCCACACCAACATCTGGCTGGTACGCGAACTGCAGGCGGTCCTGGGCGTGTTGTACCTGGGGTCTGAGGAGGTTGAGGATGAGCCTCTCCAACGTCTTCATCAGGTGTGAAGTGAGTGCCACCGGTCGGAAGTCATTCAGTTCGCTGGTCCTGTTCTTCTTCGGAACCGGAACGATGCAGGATGTCTTCCAGATCGTGGGCACTCTCCCTAGCCGCAGGCTAAGGTTGAAGATCCGTTGTAGCGGCTCTCCCAGTTCTGCAGCGCAGGTCTTCAGCAGTCTCGGACACACTTTGTCTGGTCCTGCTGCTTTCCTGGGCTGGACCTTCCTCAGCTGTCCTCTGACCTGGTCTATGGTGATGTGAGGCGGGGATTGTGTTGAGGTGGGGGGGGGGGGGGAGGGGGATTTTGTGGTGTCTCGGGGGAGGTGTGTAGAGGGAAGAAGGAGAGATGGCTGTGGTGAGGGTGGTGGTGGTGGTGGGGGGGACGAGGGCTGGTTGAACCTGTTGAAGTCATTCAGCTCGTTCGCCCTCTCCGTTGTCTGCATTGTCCCCCCTGTAGCTCTGGTCTTTGTGTTGTGACCTGTGATGGTCCTCACACCTTCCCAGACCTCCCTCATGTTGTTCTCCCTCAGCTTCTGCTCCACCTTTCTCCTATAGCTGTCCTTAGCTTCCCTCACACAGTGTTTCACCCCCTTCTGTGCTGCCTTCATGGCCTCCCTGTCCCTGCTCCTGAAGGCAGCCTTCTTCTTGTTGAGGACAGCCTTGACTTCCCGCGTTACCCATGGCTTGTTATTAGGGTCGCAGCGGACAGTCCTGACAGGGGAGACCACGTCTGCGCAGAAGTTGAGGTACTCTGTCAGACAGTGTGTCATCCCCTCTATGTCCTCACCATGCGGGTCGATCAACACATCCCATACTGTGGTGTCGAAACAGTCTCTCAGGGCACTTTCCATCTCAGGGGACCACCTCCTGATGGTGCGAGTTGTCACCGGCTGTCTTTGGACCAGTGGGATGTACAGTGGCTGTAGGTGAACCAGGTTGTGATCAGACTTCCCCAGTGGGGGGAGGGGAGTCGCTCTATATGCATCCCTCACATTAGCATAGAGGAGATCAATTGTCCTGTTGTTTCTGGTAGTACAGTCTACAACCTGGTGAAAAACTGCCAAAGTAGAATCCAAAGTTACGTGATTAAAGTCCCCAGAGATGATCATAAATGCCTCAGGGTGCTGTGTCTGCAGCCTTGCTGTGACGGAGTGTATCTTCTCACAGGCAGTGGCTGCGTCCGCTCTCGGAGGAATGTAAACACAGACGGTGATCACATGACTAAAATCCCTCGGCAGATAATATGGCCGCAGGCTAACGGCAAGCAGCTCGAGGTCCCGGCAACATGAGACTGTCTTTACGGAGATATGTCCTGGGTTACACCAGCGGTTGTTGACATACATGATGAGACCCCCACCTTTGCTTTTTCCGCTCGCACTGATGGTTACCCTGTCCCATCCCTCTTGTGTGCGAATGTTGTTCAAACACTCAATTATCTCCTCACGGCGTTCCCAAACAGCATTGACTGTCCTGCTTTTAAAGTTCCATCGCGTGGCTGGAGGTCTGGGGATGCGCTTTTGTGACGTCTCGGCAAGAGCAGCTGTTCTCTTTGGTGAGTTGGAGAAAAATGTGGCGAATGCTGACAAATCAGCAAAAAATACCTTCAGCTCGGAAATTCTTGCTGAGCAGATCTGCTGAAGTATGAGGTTAAATTGATGTGCGTAACAGTGCACAAAATGCGCATTTGGATAGCGCTCCTTGAGAAGAGCCTGAACCCCGCGCACACTTCCACTCATAACTGCCGCTCCATCATATGTTTGGGCGATGAGCTTGTTACCCAGGTTCAGGGACTCAAGAGATGCCTTTATAACATTTGCTAAACCAGCACCCGTTTTGTCCTTCACCTCGATAAATTCCCAAAACCTCTCGGTCACTGTGTTATTTACCATGTAGCGCAGCACGATGACCATCTGTGACTTGCAGGACACATCCGTGGTCTCATCAGCCTGCACGGCTACAAAAGGTGCATTTGCCAACTGTTGAGAAACCTCGTCTTTGTAGACACTGTACATGCACTCCAAAAGTTCCTTTTGAATTATTGCTGAAGTGCCCTTGAAATAGGGTTGAGCATCGTAGTGGCGCCTCAGCCTGGAGTCTCCCTCGCACATTGTGTTAAAAATGCACCTGAAAATGCCGGGGATTAACGAGCCAGCCGACTCATCATGTCCACGTGGGGCAATTTCCCACTTGCCACACAGTTTTATACAGGTTATAATCCTCTCAAGAACATACCTTGTGCTTTTCAATGCCACGTCGGTATGCACTGTCAAGCTGAGATGCAACATTTGCCCTCCCCAAAAGACCTAGCTTGATGGCATTATCCACATGAGAAGCACAGCTTTCGTGTTTTACCAGCCTTTCTGACAGATGTTTTAAATCTTTAAATCCAGTGGTTGTCCAGACGGTTTCCCCTCCAAAGAGCAGACATGGAAAGCAGTAGAGCGCCTTTTTTGACGAGCTCCCGGTAAGCCAAGTTTTCCGCTTGAACCACTCCTGGTTGAACGATCTATTCTTGTCTTTTCCCTCTTGAATAATGATTAAATCCGTCGGGCGATGTGGTCCCAAACGTTTTATCTCCAACTTCTGTTCAAGTGGTAAAGTGCTAAATCTCACATGAGACAGATACTCAACACGATTCATAATTTAATGAATGAAACGTCCATTTGTTGTTATTTACTGTAACAGTAACTGTAACTGTAACAGTAACTATGTTAGCTAGCTAGCAAGATCTGATCGGCTCCCACCGTAAACCCCCGCCCTTTCTACAAATCAGCCAATGAGAAGAGCTTTGGGGCCCTAAACTTCTGGCCCCACAGCCGAAACAGAAGCGGGCGCTGCGCACGCGCTTGCTTGCGCAACAGCTCCACAGTTTTCTACACTGCAGCAGACAGGGCCATCTCGGCTGGGCCCCACCGAGCGGAACAGATGAGACGGAGCAACAAACTATTTCACACACAACTACTACACTACAAAAAGTAAGACAATTGCGTTCATCAAATTAAAACGACGGACATGTAATTAATTATTAACAATTAATGTATTATTAACTTATGCTCAATGACATTTTTGGAAAAAAAATGAAAAGTATAATCGTGCCCTGCACGGCAGCGCCCGCTGGTGGGGCCGTGCCCCACTGGCCCCTAATGCAAAGACGCCACTGGCAAGGAGCAGCAATAAATCCATCAGTAACGAGAACCACGGCGTCGTTTATTTCCTGGAGGGAGTGATAGTCAAACTCGGACCTGCGTGAACGTTTCAGAACCTGCGCGTGTGCCCAGACCTGCTCGCGCCCGCTCATGCCCGACAACTCATCAAGACGAGAAGCTCAGATAAGCCCACGTTTGCACCAGCGGTTGTTGATATACATGATGAGACCCCCACCTTTTGCTTTTTCCACTCGCTTTAGTGTCTCTGTCGGCTCTCACGGCAGTGAATCCCAGCAGGTCCACGTTAGCATCCGGTACAAGGTGGTTGAGCCATGTCTCCTTAAAGATGAACAAGCTGCTGTCACGGTAGATCCGTTGGTTGTTCAGCGCGGACAGCTCGTCGATCTTGTTCGGCAGCGAGTTCACATTCCCCATGATTACGGAGGGAATAGATGGTTTGTAGCGCCAACGATTATCCGCTAGCTCAGCCTTTATCTTAGCTCCAGCCTTGCAGCCCCTGGGTCTCCTCCTCAGCTCTGCTGGGATTGGGTGTCGTATCCCAGCCCGTCCGTTTGTTTGTTTGTTGTTTGTTTTGTCCGTTTGTTTGCAAAGCCAGTAGTTCCTCTCTTGAGTAAGTGAGAGAGCTGGCTCTTGGTTGCATTTTTAGAAAGAAATAGAATAGAAGTATCTATAGTATATAGTTTAGTATAGTACAGTATATATATTAAACACACAATAAGTAGAAAGAAGTTAAAAAACGGGAGAGCTACTGGAGAGGCAGCCGTCTCCCACAGCGCCATGGCAACACGCTTTTGCACATGTTGAAAATTGTATGACCTTGTTGCACATAACCAAAAAGTATTAGCTTAGGATTTCTATGGATACTTTTGTTTGTGTGCTGTTTGACCATATGATTGTATGATAACAAGGATATATGTTCATTGTTGTATTGTTAATATGACTTGTATTACCTATGAGACCCATCAGGGCGAATGCCGTTACAGTGTTATGGTAATCCGTGGTGGTTTTTACTCGGTAAAAAACGAGTTTTCCCACTCGGTTGGTGGTGTTGATGATTTATCCTACTTTGACTATGTTTTCGGTGTGGTAAATGGTGTTTATGATTTAAAATATTATTGTATGGTCATCTGAGATGACCAAGGAGGGATTGTTACGTATTTTAAGAACCTAAGCTACCCACACATAGACCCTATGAAGCAGGACCAAACATATAAGCCGTAAATACTATACATAGCCACAAGGGGAGCAAGACCTTATTGAAGGCTACTCCACCACAGAAGACATCACCTTTAGTTAGGTGAAGACGCCGAAGCCATTACGTCACCCCGGCCACGCCCACTACATAGGACACGCTAGCGGGGGATTCGAAGGAAACAGCCCCAGATGTTTTCACCCACACCCGCGGAGAGTCATGGGCCTTTGCCCGTGGCTCGAATTATCTAGTTTTTTTTTGGCCAACATCAAATCGATACATTAATTCAACCTTCTAACCTTCTGACTGACTTGAATTCGCACCGTATAAGCCCGTGATCACCAACTCTCCCGGAGCCCCCCCAAGAGCTCCACCGTCACCTCTCCAGAACCCGCAGGAACGATTAGTAGGGGGTCAAAGCGTGCTAACTGGATGGGCTGGTTAAGGTGATTGCGCGGCAGCACCTTTGGCAGGAACGCAACATTCGGCCATAGAGTGACACCCGAGCCATCAGAGTTCCACCTCAGGCATGTATCACTCACTAATAGGGCATGCAACTCCCCGACCCGCTTGGCAGAGGTTATGGCGAGTAAAAAGCCAGCCTTCATAGACAGCCACTTCAACCCCCCTTGACCCAAAGGCTCGAAGGGAGGCGATGACAAGGCTTCCAGCACCAGCGGCAGGTCCCATGCTGGAGACCTCATGGCTGTAGGGGGACGCAGCCTCAAAGCCCCTCTAAGAAAGAGGGACACTAATCTGTGGCACCCTACCGTGGCGATGTCAACCCTATCATGTAGGGAGGAGATGGCAGCGACATAGACCCTCAAGGTAGAGTGCGACCGGCCACTATCCAGGAGGGACTGCAGAAATTCCAGCACTGTGGTCAAAGCGCAATGCACTGGATCCACGGCCCTAGCCGCACACCAGTTGGAGAAAAGCTTCCACTTGTTTGCGTACTGCAACCTGGTCGACGGTGCCCTGGCACTCATAACAGGACCCCTGACAGCCGAAGTGCACTCCCTCAGCAGTGGGTCGGGCCCTGCAGTGGCCAAGCCCAGAGCTGTAGGCAAGAGGGGTCGGGATGCCAGATCTGACCCCCCAGCTGGGACAGGAGATCCCTCCTGTCGGGGAGGCGCCATGGCGAGCTGCAGCAGAGCCTGAGCAGCAGTGGATACCAGAGCCTCCCCGGCCAAAAGGGGGCCACCAGAAGGAGCCGGTGGCCCTGCAAAAGGACCCTCTGGAGTGTCGGCAGAACCAGAGGCAATGGTGGGTATGCATAAAGAGGCCTTTCCGGCCAATCGTGCGCCAGCGCGTCCTGCCCTAAAGGGCTGGACGCTTCTGCCCAGGAGAACCAGAGGGGGCAACTCCTCCGAGGCAAAGAGGTCCACCTCTGCCCTGCCGAAGAGGCCCCACATTGACTCCACCACCTCGGGGTGAAGCCGCCATTCCCCCGGTGGAGGCTTCCGTCGGGAGAGGAAGTCTGCCGTCCGATTCTGGGCCCCCGGCAAATAGACTGCCCGTAGGCTAGCCATACGGGGAGAAGCCCAAGTCCACAGGCTCTGGGATACCCGGAGAAGCCGTGCCGACCTGGTGCCCCCCTGGTGGTTCACCTGGGAAACCGTGGCCATGTTGTCCGACCGGACCAGGACATGCCGGCCTGTCAAATGGGGCAGAAAGCTGGCTAGTGCCAGCGGCACAGCCCGGAGTTCCAGCACATTGATGTGTTGTGCCACGTCCTGGCCAGACCACCGTCCCTGCGCAGTCCTGCCCTGCCACACTGTGCCCCATCCCGAGAGGCAAGCGTCGGTTGTCACCAACTCCCGGCGTGCCGGAATTGTGCACATGGGAATGCCTGCCTCCAGATACGCTCTCTTTCTCCATGGAGCCAGAGAGACAAGACACTGCAGGGTCATCTTGACCCTCCTCTGCCTGTGCCACTTGGCATCTAGGTACAGGCTGTTCAGCCACATTTGGAGTGGGCGCAGGGACAGTAAGCCCAGAGGCACCACAGCTGAAGCAGCTGCCAGCTTGCCCAAAAGCTGAAGAAACAGAATAAAAAGCAGGCTCCTGCCGGCTCTGAAGAGGGGAAGGAGGCGGAGGATGTCGTTCACCCGTCGAGGTGAAAGGTAGGCCTTCATGGCGACAGAGTCCAGGACCAACCCCAGATAGGTAACCCGTTGGGAAGGGTCCAGGCAACTCTTTGATTGGGTCACCGTCAAGCCCAGCCGGGCGACGTGCGACAGCAGGCGGGCCGTGTCCTGGGCCACCTGGGACCTGGAGGGCGCACAGACCAGCCAGTCGTCCAGATACGGCAGGACCTTCATGGCCTGCGTCTGCAGGGGTGCGAGGGCTGCCGCCACAACCCTGGTGAAAACCCTCGGGGAGAGGGAAAGCCCGAAGGGAAGTACCCTGAATTGGTAATGCCTGCCCCGATAGGCAAACCTCAGGAACCACCTGTGGTGTGGCGCAACCGGCACATGAAAATAGGCGTCCTTCAGGTCTATGGTCGTAAACCACTCCCCCCTGGAAACTACCCTCAGGGTGTCCGCCGAGGTGAGCATGTGGCATGGTAAAACTTTTAAAAACGTGTTCAGGCCCCTTAGGTCTAGAATGGGCCTGAATCCGCCGTCTTTCTTGGTTACCAGAAAGTACGCAGAGTAGAACCCCCCGGGTTGTAACTGAGGGTCCACTGGCTCGATCGCACCCTTGGCCAGGAGGGCGGATAGCTCCTGGGCCAGAGTTGCGGCCTTCGTCGGGTCGCGGACGACTGTCATCCTGACCCGGCCGAAGGCCTGGGGCCCCGTGGTCCTAGCGCCTGGCCCCCCGGCCTCTATCGGCTCTGGAGGGGTACCGGTGAGGCTCCTTGGCCCGAGGCTGCCCGGGCGATGGGCGGGCGGGGGCGCGAAAGCTATCAGCGGGCTGCTGGGCGGGCCGCCGAGACCTACGTAGGCCCTCATCTCTCGCTGGGTAAGAGCGTGGTGGCTGGTAGCGGCCCCGGGGGGCAGCCGGGGGGGCCTGCCAGGAGCAGACACACTCCTGTGAAGACCCGACAGCTGCAGGTTGCTTTGCCTAGTTTGGGCAGCTCGCTCCAGCGTCTCCAGGGCAGCTGACCCAAGCAGCTCCCCCGGTACCACTGGCACGGCTCTGAGGGCCTTCCTGCATGCCTCCGTCAGGGGCGACTGAGCCAACCAAACCTGGCGGCGAGTCTGGACCAGGGTGGACATAACACGCCCCAATTCCCTGGACATGAGGGCAAAGGCCTGTAGGGACGCATCGCTCAGGTCCTGCGTAGACGGCTCAACTGCAGCTTGTTGCAGCGAGGTCGAGAGCGCCAGCATTAAGTGGGAGAGGGAATGGCCAATCCGCCCCATACTCGCTGCTGCGTCATAGGCCTTCGAGAGCAGGTCGTCTGTGACCCTGCACTGGGGCCGAGGCCTGATCGGGGGTCAAAATGAGGGAGGCAATGGCGGGCTCAACGGGTGGCATGCGACCCAACCCATACTGCGCTGGATCCCGCATGGCAGCCAAGGCCCGAGCACTGGAAGAAGGACGGGGGAGAGCCTTGGCATCCTTCCAGCAGACGTGCAGCTCCTTTAAATACTCCTCCGAAGGAGGTACAGAGAAAGGGGCTGTGGCAGGGCTGCGCCTGAAAAAGGCGCTAGGCTGAGCCAAGTCTGCCTGAGGAGCATCGAGCCCCAGGCGAGCCAGGGCCGTACGGATGACGGCCCCGATGGGGTTACCCTCTGTGCTGTGCCCAGAGCTCTGAGCAGAGGAGCGGGAGGCCTCCCCAAAAGCGTTTGAGGCTTCCTCCCCCTTGACACCCTCACTGAAGAGGTTAGCCGATGCCGCCAGCGACAGGACATCGTCCGTGCCCGGCACATCCCCCAAGGAAGGGACAGGCCGGATGTCAGCCACCGCGCCACCTGCCCCAGGTTGCAGGGTCAGGAGGAGTTCCTGTATCCTCACCATGTCGGACGACAAGCGATCCACCTTAGATGCTAGCTCGTCCCTAGCCCTTTTCCTGGGGGGAGGCCCTGCTCTACCCCGACGCCAAGAACGGCCGGGCTGAGCTGGAGGAAGTGGCGCCATTGATGGAAGGTCGACGGCTGCCGGATGTTCCACCGCTGCGAGCCTAGCCAGCCTGAGTGCCAAGGGCATGGAGCCGCAGTTCATACAGGCCCTCTCGGTAAGGCCCACCCTCAAATGCTCGACGCCGAGGCAAGAGGGGCAGCGATCATGGCCATCGTCAGGCTAAAGGAGGGCCACACAGGCGCCACACACATGAGCCAGCAGAACACTGGGAGAGGGAGCACTGCCTTCACCAGTGAGCTACTAACTCAAGAAAAGCCAAGAAAGTGTTACCGGGAGAGGACGCGAGAGCGCAGTCTTCACCAGCAAGTGACTGAAAATAATTACACACTCAAATATACAGCAGTGTTCTCGGGAGAGGACGCGAGAGCGCTGCCTTCAACGGTAAGTGACTGAAAAGAAACACACAAGTGTTACAGGGAGAGGGCGCGAGAGCGCTGTCTTCACCGGTAAGTGACTGAAAAGTAAACCCCGACAGTGTTACAGGGAGATGGCGCGAGGGCGCTGCCTTCACCGGTAAGTGACTGAAAAGTAAACCCCGACAGTGTTACAGGGAGAGGGCGCGAGAGCGCTGCCTTCACCGGTAAGTGACCGAAAGAAATATGCAACAGTGTTACAGGGAGAGGACGCGAGAACGCTGCCTTCACCGGTAAGTGACCGGTAAGTGACCCCTTTTTTTTAAACAAAAGTGTTACCAAACAAATTTGGCAACCCAGAACACAGCCGAGCTGTTTCTATCAGGGAGCTATCAAGTAGCAGCTACAAGCGCTGGAAGGGAGCGAACTGTACAATGTAGCCAGTAGTGAAAATAATCCCAGCAGTGTTGCCGGGAGAGGACGCGAGAGCGCTGCCTTCACCGGTAAGTGACTGAACGATTATATATATATATATTAGAGCTGTCAGTTAAACGCGTTATTAACGGCGTTAACGGCAAACCAATTTTAACGGCGTTAAAAAATTTATCGCGCGATTAACGCAATTATTTTATTTAAAAAATATATATATATATTTTGATTTCTTTTCCTTGGCTCTAAACAAAGAAGCAGTAGCCTGACTGCTATGTTCAAATGACATTTGTTCAAAGCAGTCGTTTAATTGCACTATAGGCTCTTTTTTTGTATCGTCATGTTTTGATCAGTATATGCCAATTTTGTTATCAATAAAAAATCTTTTGCACAAGGCAAGCCGATGCACTTCACCATGTTGATAAGAGAATTAAAATGAGAAGAATTATGGGACAAAAAAATCAAGGGATATTTAGCATAGAAAATTAATTTGCGATTAATCGTGAGTTAACTATGACATTAATGCGATTAATCACGATTAAATATTTTAATCGCTTGACAGCTCTAATATATATATATATTCTTCTAACAAAAGTGTTACCAACAAAACTTTGAAGCTTCTACTCAAAGGAAGCCTTTCAGCGCTGTACAGACAAACAGCCCCTGGAGGGCGAGTTCACCCGTTGCTCCGACCCTTGGTCGCGAGGCTGCACACAGTCTGGAGCGCGATCCTTTCCAAAAAGCGAATACGCTATCCGCAAGGGGTACTACTACATGCGTCTTTGCGAGAAGATGAAAGGAACAGATCCTCTGTCGACAACAGGCTTTATAGCCAATCCGGTGTCACGAGGGTCACATGTGACCTTGTTGGTATAGGTACTCGAACTGCGCATGCGCGAGACAGATAAATCCAGTGCTTAATGCACCGCCTCTGGCGGTCAGTAAGGATGAAATAGAAGTATGGTTGCAGACCAAGAAGCAGCTGCAGCAACTCGCCGTCTTCAAAGTGAAAAGGAAGAAATTGAGCGTAAGATAGAAAAAGAAAAACTAGAAGCTGCTCTTTTAAAGAGACAGTATGAAGAAAACGCTGCAAGAAGAAAGTCGGTTGAAAATCTGAAAGGAGAGTTTGCTCGTTTGGAAGAGCTAAAGAGGCTAAAGGCAGCCAAAGCAAAGCTTGCAGTGTATGATGCAAATGAGCTCTATCCAGCCCAAGACTTTGTTCCTCAGAATACTGAGGCTGAGCTGCCTACAGGTGTGCATGCATTCGATCAGGTGGATACTGCTGACCAGCATCCACCACCATTCAGAGATGCGCCTCCAAGAAGTGTGCTCCCAAACGAGATGGGAGACCTGGTGAAAGTTTTAGCTGAGGCTATATCTGCAAACAGGCTCCCAATTCCAGAGCCAACAACATTTAGTGGAGAGCCACTCAAGTTCAATCTTTGGAAATCATCCTTTCAGACACTCATTGAGAAAAAGAACATTCCAACCACAGAGAAAGTGTTCTTCCTTCAAAGGTATGTCGGAGGAGCTGCAAGAGAAGCCTTAGAAGGTCATTTTCTGATTGGTTCAGAAGATTCATACCATGCAGCATGGGACCTACTCAATGACAGATATGGCCAACCCTTTGTCATTGCCAAGGCTTTCCGAGACAAACTACATGAATGGCCAAAAGTAGCTTCACGAGAAAGTGCTGATTTGAGGAAATTCGTTGACTTTTTACGTAGCTGTCAAAGTGCTATGTCTAACAATGAGAGTTCATGTTCTTAATGATGGATTTGAGAATCAGAAACTTGCAGCCAAGCTACCTGACTGGCTAAGTCCTAGATGGAACCGAAGAGCCACACAATATCAACTTGAATATGGTAGGTTCCCAAACTTTAGTTTTTTGTGATGTTCCTTTCAATGGAGGCTAGCATTGCTTGCAATCCCATTACATCGTTCCATGCATTACGGCAAAGTGAGTCTGAAAAGGCAAGGTTCAAGAATCAGAACGTGACGGCCTCCAAGAACCAAATGGCAGATGCCAAAATCTTCACAACAAACATCAGTGAAAGGAAAATAGCTACATGTGTGTTTTGTAAGAAACCAGGACACGGCATACACAATTGCTACAAGTTAAGTGAGAAGCCAGTCACTGAACGTGTCAGATTCATTCCAAGTGAAAGACTGTGCTTCGGCTGTTTGAGTCCTGGCCACCAATCCAAGAGTTGCAGTAACCAGCTGGTCTGCGATACGTGTTCAAAGAGGCATCCCACGTGCCTGCACGAAGAACGTTCTAAAAGAGAACAAGAACTAAAGAAAGAACAACCTAAGGAAAAGGTTCATGCCAAAGAAATAACTCAGTCACAAGACGTCACTAAGGAAACAACTTCTAACAGAGTTGTACAAGATGGTAATAGTACACAGACGTCAGCAATTGTACCTGTCTACGTGTCAACGCCAAGTGATCCAAGCAGGGAAGTTCTCGTTTATGCTTACTTTAGATTCACAGAGTGACTCTTCATTCATTCTTGAAGAAGTGGCAGGCGTTCTTGATACAAGCACAGAACGAGTGAAATTAAAGCTATCGACAATGTCGTCAAAGGGGACAGTTGTACATTGTAATAGACTTAAAAGCCTACAAATTAGGGGTCTATTTTCCTCCAAGAAGATTACAGTGCCAACAGTTTACACACGCGACTTCATCCCTGCCAATCGCACACACATCCCAGTGCCTGAGACTGCTAAGGCATGGCCTCACTTGGAGCATCTTGCAGAACCCATCTCGCCTCAAAAGGAGTGTGAAATCGGTCTCTTGATTGGGTATAATTGCCCACAAGCACTCATGCCACGAGAAGTCGTCTGTGGAGAGGAGAACCAGCCATTTGCCCAGAAGACTGATTTAGGTTGGAGCATAGTGAGTTACGGCGTACCAATTGAGCACTACGGTGATGCCTTTGGAGTAAGTCATCGCATCATTGTGAAACAAGTTGTGCCTGAAACACCATCAATAGTCAAGCTTAAAGGTGAAGTCCACTATGTTTGTAATACAGAGGTCAGCGAAATGGTCACTCCAGACGACGTGATTAAGGTGCTGGAATCCGATTTCAGTGAAAGAGGCTGTGAAGAGAGGGAGAGCCACCGCTCATATCCAACTGCCATCATTAGGGTGTCATTATCCCAATTATCTGGATTTTCGCCCATAATACGGAATAAATCCTGCAGATCAGATTGGTGCATGCTTATTGTCTGCAACAGTCTCGATCTCCATCTTGTAGCGACTGCTCTCGGTAGACGTCGCTTCACAACTTCATCCAATAAGTGGGATCGCTTTGTGGATTTACTGAAAAAAAATCTACACTCAGGCATGCACTTTGCCGCATTCAAGAGCACCAGGTTCAACTTGTGTGCGTAACAGTGGGTAAATATGGCCTCAGGCACCCTTTCTTTAATCTTCGCCTGCACCCCGTTAAGCTCTGATGACATCACAGCCGCTACGTCATAGGTTTCAGCTACTAGCTTTTCGACACAGTTGTATTTCGCCAACACTCCCAGGACATACTCAGCTATAGCCGAGGCTCGTCTGTCATCGCTGACATCATCAAAGCCCAAAAAAGCTTCCCTCACAAGCCAACTTACTTTTAGCCACATAACGTAGAATGACAGAGATCTGGGCTTTGTTTGTGACATCCGTTGTTTCATCTACTTCTAAAGCCACAAATGGGGCTGCATTAATCTCCGTTTGGATATCATTTCTTATCACATCACCGATTGCTTCGATTAAATCGTTCTGAATTCTGTTTGACACGCCAGAAAACACAGTGGATGTCTCCAAATGTCTAGCTAACTTATCATCTTTCTCGGCAAAAGCATGTAGTAGTTCTACATAGTTTCCACGGTTAGAAGAGCTTGCACTTTCATCATTACCACGAAATGCAAATTCCTGTTTGGCAAGGAAACAGGTTGCGTTTATGAGGTCTTTTAAAATCTCTCGGTTTTCCTTTACCTTAGCATTGTGGACGCTAGTGTTGAGTCTCCGCTGTTCGTTCAAAGCCAAATCTATTCTTGATGATCCAAAGGTTTTCAAAGAAATTTGGTTTTGAATGTGAGTTGTTGATCTTTCATGTTTGATCAGGCTTCTCGGTAGGTTTTTCAAGTCACCAAATCCCATGTTAGTCCAGACATTTTGTTGAGAACAAAAGACAGGGAAAGCAGAAAAGGCGATTTCTTGTAGCACAGCCACACAGCCAGTCTTTTCGGAGGTACCACTCGGTTTGAAAATACCGTGTTCATTTCTGTCCCGTTGATTGAAGCAACCCGTTAAGCTCCGGCATTGGTCTTCCATCATTAATTACCTCTTTTTTTGATTGAAAGTCCAGTTTAGAGAAATTTCTGAGCTTGGCTATTGAATCATTGTCATCCATGTTTGCAGTCAGAAATGTTTTTTTTTAAATAAACAAACTGATGTAGTGCACTTGACGTTAACGGAAGCATCGGGCTCCCTTACCCCCTTCAGTGAGGCAGAGGAATGAAATGAGGCAGCCAGTACGGCTGCCGCATTTCATGCTTTTTCAGCGCGGTTTTATGTCAGATCAGCATATTTAGTCTTTTTTCAAGACTAAATATGTTATACACATACATCAAATACATTAAATAGTTTAAGTAAAGAGCGATCATACAATAGAAGTGTCTACAAACATTACATTGGTGACAACGGTGAAATAGCAAAATGGGTTGAGCGCATGCGCTCTGAGGGATTTCTCAATTCTCGGTGAGGCAGCATTGCTTGCTGCCTCAGCAGGCCTCAACTCGCGTATCTCTCAGCAATTTTGATAATAAAAATGAATTAAATTATTGGAATCGTACATTAATTACATTTAGACCACAGATCAGTAGACAAATACCAATATATAATATATTTTAATTATTTAATTTTATCATTATTCGTTTTTTCTTTTCATGATGACAGGTGAGGCACTGCCTCACCTGCCTCCCCTGACTGCACGTCACTGGGGCTAGTACATCCTGAATAATGGGAGCTGACTTTTTGACGCACCGCTTCGGCGCCGGTGTGTCGGTGTGTGCGGTAGAATCCCGGCGTCAGTCTGTGCTGTTCTTGGGTCCAACCTCACGCCCATTACAATTTCTTGTTTCACTGGTGCTAAAATGATTAATCTATTGGAAATATGATTGTTATCTGTCTCAAATGTATTCAAACTTGATCACTAACTCTTCACTTTATTGGTTTCCAACCATTTTTATCATTTAAATGGTGTGCAAGTTAACATTGATTACTCCTTTTAGACTTGAATTTAAATTGCAGTTAAAATCCCTTCACTTGATCCCTTCACTTGCCATTTAACATTTCTTTATGTCTTAAACTATGTGTCTTTATTGAAACAGATTTTCAACCTAACTTTGCACTACAGCACTCTAGGAAATTCCTTTCCTAGTTTGTATCCTCATCTTTCTGCTGATAACTGTATTCGATGAATGAGTTTGAGACCAGATGAGCTTATGCATCGTACCTTCAACCAAGCAGGCAATATCAATGATGAAGTTTATATGAAAAAGGTAAGTTCAGCGCCAACATCATAGGACATTATACCAATGAAATATGAAGTGAAATGAGTCCACGCCTTAAACATGCTTCCTCCCCCACCTGCATGCGAGCCTTCCCACAGTCCCTGGATTCTGGTGACTTGGACATGTTTATAGATCACTCAGTACTGCGACACAACTCAGATTTTGTGACCACTCGTCTCCAACACTGCTCTTTGAATATATCAAAGATTTATTTGACATGCAGGTTTATACATAACGCGGATAATTTAGATTGTAATTTACAAAAGAACTGAAAACTTGATCACGATAACCGTACCTTTCAGTCAAGATGAGAATCAGAGTATCTGTTCATAGAATTCAAAGGCAAACCTTTCATGATTGACATAGTGTCTAGTTTGCTTAGAAACTATGTCAATCATGAAAGATTTCAGCTTGAGTCGCCACTACAACTACTACAACTGCACTGAAAATAATGCTACTTGTTGCACTTAATGTTGGGCCATGGTTTTTCAGTTTTGTGCCATCATTGAATGATGATGTACGTAAGCCCTTTGCACTGAAAACAATACTGTTGTTTCTATTAAAAAAAACTTGTATTAGTCATATAGATATGTTAAAAATGCATTTGAGCATGGAAAAGATGGAATTAATGTATGTTGGTTCAATATATAGGCTTAATAAATAAATAGGCTATGAATCTGAATGAATTTTTAGGTAGCGGCCTTCCCCTATGCACCAGAATACAGGAAATCACATCTACCAAAATCAAAATGTTCTTCGGGAGGACTCCCAGTCCATGCCGAAAAATTGTGGCCCTCTATCATATAAGTTGCCCATCCCTGGTCTATACGAATGGTTGCATATAGCGTGCTTTTGAAGCATTTTGAAGAATTTGACACAAAGCAACTTAAGATGCAAAAGTTATCTCCATTCATGGTTCCTTTGACGTTTCAGGGACACAACAGTGTACAGTGAGAGGTGGTGCTTCACAGCGTGTTTACCTACATAATAAAGGTTGTCATAGTAAGCCTCTTCACTAAACTAATGCCACATATTGCTAAGTCGCACTACAAATTAATTTGAACAAAATACCTTTCAATGACTTTCATGACAATAAAGGGTAAGGAATCCCTCCTCTTATGTGTTGATAATACCTTGAAAATAAATGTGATAAAGAAGTCATAAGTCCATATAATTAAAGAAATAAAAATATCTAGTTAGTGCAGCATCTTTCACTTATGGTCTTTACTATTGATCAAATGCATCTTTTTTGCAGAACAAATAAGAGAATTGGATAAAATACTATAAAGTCACAAAATAATTCATATTAAACACTCATTTTGAACATTTGATACTCTATTCTATGACAATAAGCTTGTCTCTGCATTTGAACACTAGAAAACTGTTTGGGTCGATCCTTTCTTACTATGAATATGAATACTATGAATACAAAAAACACATGATAATGTTCTGTGCTGGCATGAATTTTAATAATAATATTTTTTTATTTCTACCAATATCTCACCGTTATAACATTCTCAGTCTCTCACTTTTGCTTGAGGTTGTTATTCTTCCTGTGCGACACTTGCTTGTGAAACTGCCGAGCCCTTGAGCCAAAACCCAGGGACTGGAGCGACTCCGAGATGAACCGCTGGGCGGGAGAGATGCAAAGCATCACAAGCAGCTTAGCATCTCCACCTAGTGGGCGAGAAGAGGAACTTGAGGGTTAAGGCCTAGATAGGCAATTTACTTTAGAAGCATTTTGTCATAGTTATCATCTGTGGCTGTCGCAGGCCTGTATTGAGCTCTTCTTCTCAATCATTATATTTGACCCGAAAGGAAGTGATTAGATTGCATACCTGTCTGACTACCTCCCTACCTATCTGCACTCAGCCTAGTGTGAGTGCACCCTGCCTGAGTCCACATGGCCTGGCAGCCCTGCCGCTAAAGCTGGAAAGCTATTCCTGTGTTTTGGGCCCTATCTTGCACCCAGCGCAATAGAGCTCGTAAGTCGCCATTGCTCATGGGACCTATGAGACCGAAAAAAGTCAATGGAGAGAAAGTAATTATTTTCTGATCCCAGTCTTTATATGCCCCGGATTACACATATTACATGTTGTTTGTGGATTTAAATGATAATTTTTCATGCAAAGAAAACTATAATTTAGCGGGTAGGAGTTTGATACGGTTAGTTTTTGTGTGCGGCACTTTGTGGACTACAACTCCCGCTGCTCTCGACGCGTATGATATACGTCACCACCACTCGCAAACAGATCCCGCAGTTGGAACATGGCTGTGTCTTTGGTGCACTTTACCACCTTCTTTCAAGGAGAGCACAAAAGCCTTGATCGAGGTGAAAACCACTACAAATCTGAACATGTGGAGAGTTTTAGTTTTAGCACTGTGAGTTGAGAAGTGGAGGGAATGTGTATTGATGTGACGTCACATATGCGACGTGTAGTCTTTCTCGTTGGGTCTTTTCCACAGCCTTTAGCTGAATAATCATACAATATACTGTCAAACTCTTTACGTGAATTTTTTGCGTACATTCACGTACATTCATATGTACGTGAAAACATATGTGTAATCCAAGGCATTGGATCAGGATCAGAAAATAATTACTTTCTCTCCATTGACCCCCATTAATTTTTTTGGTCTCATAGGTCCCATGAGCAATGGCGACTTACGAGCTCTATTGACTTTCTACTATGAAGGCATTATTGTATTGAAAGCCTTTAGCACCTGTAACTGCAGATTTTGTATGCGTACACTAAAGTCACAAATGTGTAACAGTAAATATGAAGTCCTAAATATTTATTTTGCATGTGTACTCTAAAGTCATAAATGTGTTACAGTACATTTGATGTCGTAAATATTTTTTCTACCATTGTAAACACTAAATAGGGTTTACGAGTTCACAAGTCTGTGTTACAGGTGCACAAATCTTATCCTGTGCATCACAACTTCAAAGAGTGATACACTTGACACTTTTGCTACATCATTACAGCGCAGTTTGCATTTGTAAACCCAAATGTGAACTACTGCATCAGAAATTAGACATCTGTGAAATATTTCCTCACAAATGAAATTATATAGATCGCTATGTTCAATGAGGAATTTAATTATCGAACACAAGTCCATCGGTTATACAGCGGCTCGAATCTGCTGCTACGAGTCTCGGCCGTTGTTTTTCTTGCGGATACTTTTGCAACACGTCTTGCAAAAGTACACATGTAGCCTACCACCTAGACGTGTTGTAAAACTACCTGCAAAAAAACCCACAGCTGAGACTTGCAGGAGCATATTGGAGCAGTTGTAACGATGGACTTGTGCTCGCTCATTAAAATGCTGAATCAACATAGCGTTCTATATAATTTTATTTGTGAGGAAATCTTTCACAGATGTGCAACTTCTGATGCATTAGTTCACATTTGGGTTTAAGAATGCACACATTTTGGGCATGTTCTCAGATTATAAAACACGGGTGTGCGAATGTGTTTTGCACCAACTGCGCAGCAATGATTGTAGCAAAAGTGTCAATTGCATGACTCTTTGAAGTTGAGATGCACAGGATAGGATTTGTGCACCTGCAAACAGACTTGTGAACTCATAGACCCTATTTTGTGTTTACAATGGTAGAAAAAATATTTAGGACTTCAAATGTACTGTTACACATTTTTGACTTTAGGTACACATGCAAAATAAATATTGTAGCGACCCAGCAGGACTAATATAATAATAATAATACATTTCATTTATAGTGCCCTTTTCATCCGAAGATCTCAAAGGGCTACAGGTTAAAAAATAAAAAGGGGGTTTAAAAACATCTAAGAGTGGGAGCCAAAGGTTTTCTTAACAATAAATGTTTTAAGACCTTTTTTAAAGCCATCAGTGGATTGTGGTGGGGGGGGGGGGGGGGGGGGGGGTGTTTGTGGGGGGATGGAGTTGCCCTAGTTCAGCCTGATAGGCCAGTTGGGATAGGGGGCGGGAACAGCTAGCCTCCAGAGTTACAAAAATACATTACAGCTCAAATGGAAGATGACTTCATGCAGAGAATGAGCATTGCAATGGTGCGTGATTTTGGACATTTCCTTAATAGCTCTAGAGGCAGCATAATGTCCATGATGGGGGAATCACAAGGATGCGTTATAAAACCACATGAAGCGGGGAGCCATGCTGATGCTAAAAAAGCCAACAATGACTATGCAAATGTGAGCAACAACTATACTGGCACCTACACAGCCACAGCTAACGACGCTTATGCAGCAGTTGCTCTTGACAGAAATGCTAAGGTTCCCCTCAACGTACCATATTCCAAGTCTATCCACCAGTCTGGGGTGGGTACGGAGGCAGCTACTTTCCCTAGGGGGAGGCTTGACGGGTGTAGCCCCCCCATCGTTAGTTCCAGCTAGCCAGTGTTCGGGTTCGCCATATGGTTTTGGGCACTCCTCCAACCCCGTAGTTAGTTGCACGGAAAGGGTTATAAAGCCTGGTTCTACGGTTAAACGTCATCATCAGCCCCGCAGTGTCGGGCCGCAAACGCTGCAATATTTACGACTTCAAATTTACGGTTACACATTGGTGACTTTAGTGTACGCATACAACATCTGCAGTTACAGGTGCTAAAACTTTTGCTACGATAATACCTTCATACAATAATACCTCCATAGATTTCCCCCCGCAGCAAACTCGCGCCACTACACTTGCGCCCTGAGAGGCGTGTCGGTGAAAAGCAGAGGCCTGTTCCGGCGCAATTAATACATGGTGCTAATTTACGGGTCGAAAAAGCATTGTTAGCCCAGTTGGTGTTGCTATTTTGAAGCACCATGGCAGGTCACAAACATGCAAACGATTAGCCTTATTGAAATATTATAACGATGATATGGATTGTGGAGAAAAAAAAATCCATAGGGGCTGCATGAATGATAACAATAACAATAACAATAATAAACTCGAGCAAAGTAGGCTATATCCCAGCCTTCCAAAACAAAAAATATAAGGTTGGTTAAATTATTTGGGAAAGAACAGCTGATACAGTGGTAAGAAGTTGAACTTTTAAAACAATGCATCTGCAAACACCGTAGGCTACAGCAAACCCATATTTTCTTAACACAGACATCGTGTACAAGCCCATAACTTTTAGGTTTGATAAGTATTTGATCGCGAGAAAACATGGTTTTACCGTGTTTTACTGTTTAAACACACGCAAATTAAACACGTTACGCATAATACAGTCAATGGCAATGTATATTAACAGGGGGACACATGCATATTACAAACAAAAGTCGATAACGATAATGTAAACAACACTGGTAAGAAACTATGTTTGTTAATGTATTGCAGCATTTCATTAAATACTCCAACAGTAGCGGCCACAGGACTGCATATCATATATTGGTTAAGTTCTCTTAGCCAAAATTTACATGACGACTCTGAAGTTGTAGAAGAAACACTAATCCATGTGTGAATTAGGCCTATTTTTTCACCATAGACTGAGCCATTTGAAGTTTGAAATTCATGTGGTCCTGCATCTGTCTTAAGCGGAGACTGCAAACACGCTTTCAAAATATCACCTCGTCAAGTTCAAATGCGCTCATGGCTCTTAAAGGGGATGGGAAATGGCACTCTCATGCACGAATTGCATGTTACGTCCAAAACCCACCTACGGGTTTCAGACCATCCCATTTTAGATTTGCGTCGGGCGCAAGATTAATTTATACGCCGATATAATAGCAACAGTGCCAGAGTTCCGCCCACAAAGCTACTTGCGTTTCGTGCTTCTCACTTGCATTTCAGACTGTTAAAATAGGGCCCTATGTCCGTCCGATGAAAACCAATTTTAACCCCTGGGCATCACTAGCACAACCACATAACGGCCAGTAACACACCGATAGCGTCCTGCAGCAGGTGTGTGAGCTTGCTGTTGCGGTACGGGACGTGAGGTCTCTGCTCCGCCAGCGCACCCAGGACGTCCGACAGAGCGCACAGGCTGCGGTTTATACAGGAGGTCTCCCACAGCGCCGCGCCCGTCACCCCCGACATGCCTGACCACAAACAAACACACACACACACACACACACACACAAAAAGTTCATAAAGGTGATGTCACTGATAACTTCTGTGGACCAATCAGAACAGTAGTCAACAACCAAATTCTGTTCGCGTTTCGGTTTGCGAAACGCAAACAGATTTTGCGACATCGGTTTGCGACATCTCTCTGAAAAGTATTTTGTGGGGCCAATAAGAAAGCAGCAGGGGCGACGTCACAGACATCTCCTCACCGACACACTCGCTGCCGGCCAGGTCCACCAGCTGGAGGCGGGTCCGAAAGAGGCCCTGGGCTCTGCTCGGCCGGGGGGAGGGGCATTGGGAGTGGCCGGGGAAGGAGAAGGAGGATGAAGGGGAGGCGGTGGCAGCAGAGTGGTCGGCAGAGGCGTGGCGGGGGGCGCCATTGGCCCGGCGACAGCGCGGGCTCCAGAAGTCGGTCCTCGGGCAGCGCTGCAGCTCTTGCTTGGCGCTCTTCAGACGGCGGGCTGCAGAGAGGAGACAACACAACAAAAACAACAACAACAACAATAAGGATCCATTTAGCTCATTTCTTCAGACGGTGGGCTGCGGAAAGGAGACAACACAAAAACAATAATGATCCGTTGAACTAAATGAATCCACATTACATTTGAATTAACTAGTTATGTAAAGATATAAGTAAATTTCCTAAATATCTGAAATATTTTTTCTTTATTATTTTTTGGAACATACAGTATATTCACGTAAGAAAAATGGACTGATATGCATTCAAGTCATTCACGGAGCATAATTAGGAACCTCAGTGAGGAATCGCCTCATCACGTCTTAGCGTCTCAATGAACAGACAATCACTTGTTATTAATATCTGTTAACTTTCTAACTTGACTTCGGACAGATCATGGGAGGATAATACAAGCATCCCGATCCTGAGGCGGTGAGTGTGAACAGTCAGTCAGTGTGGGGCCCCCACCCACCCAAGGCCAGGGCGTGGGGGCTGTTGGAGGAGACGGTGAGCGTGACCACCAGGTGGGAGCGGGAGGAGTGGGCGTGCACCAGGGTGGGGCAGCGGGCCCTCAGCTTTACCACTGCCCAGACCAGCTGCATGACCTCGGGGGCGCTCTTCACACACCTGCACACACGCACGCACACGCACACACATGCAAAATACTTTTGGCATTAAAGGTACCTAGAATTTCTGCATCTGCTAGCAAGCCAAACACAGTTTACTTTATAAGATTAACAACTAGCTTTTGTGGAAATAAAATCGAAAAATAAGAAAAATCTGGTTACCCTTTCAACATCAATAAAAAAAGATTTATTCACTATAGTCTAATCTTAGAACTGTAGGATATAAGAAAAGTTGCATAAGATCAGACCAGAAGCCCCGCAGGATTCAGCCCGTCGATGGCATTAAACTCACAAAGTTCCATGTAGTGTAAACTAAAGGACCTGAAGAAGCCCTGCGGCCAGTTGATCTCCACACTGAACTACCCCTCCCCTGCTCTACCCACTCATAAGTGAGGAAGGGGACCTCGCTGGGGCCCGACGCGGTGGTGATGACGTCCCGGCGCTGGCCCGGAGCTCCGCCCTCCCCGTCGAGGGACAGGAGGTCAAACACCTCGTTGTTGTAGACCTCCACCACGGACACCTCCACCACATGGCTCTCGGACGGCTTCCCTGAGATCAGCCTGAAGCGACAGAGACACACACACATTAATCCTGAACAATAGATATAAAAAAAGTTTAACCCAAATGTACAATATATATTAAAAACTGATTAAATATATATTTTCAAATAATAAAATGTCGTCATGCTCATCTTCAAAACCGGGGTCAGGTCACGGGAGCAGCTTCTCTAGCATAATATAATGTATTTTTTAATAATAAGATCACCCCAAAGATATGGTATTGTCTGTCCAATAGTGATGCAAAAAGGAGGCGTACATATGATGGAAATGTGTTGTAGGAAACAAGCTGGAGACAGAGAGCTGAGGCCTGAGTGTCTCACCTGAAGAGCTCCACAGCAGCTTGGGGGATGATGCCCTGCTGGTCCCCGGGGGAGGAGACACCCTGGGGGGTGCCTGGCTGAGGGGACCCGGGGGGCCCCTGGGAGCCCATCATGGTGTGGGTTTTTCCACTACCCGTTTGCCCGTACGCCATTATACACACATTATACCTGCAGGACGACTATGGATTAAATAAGGACCTGAATCTATCACACACACAACCGCATGCGAGCAGGCACACACATACCCCCACACACACACACAAACGCACATGAGCAGGCGCACACACAGATGCACACACACAGACACACACATATGGAAACACGCCTCACCCATCCAGCAGGGATGTGAGGAGAGGCTTCACCTCTTCAAACACTACGTTCTGGGAGTCCTCCGGTCCATGCACTCTGTCCAGAGAGAACAAGAGGTATCCAGAAACATGAATATATATACAGAAATGTAAAGACAACAGGCAGTTCCATTTTGTGCTTTACCTCTCAAATTCAAACACCTTGTTGATGGCTGGATTTCCATTTTGAATGCAGTTCACCAACACGGTGTCCTTGATAAATGTCAAATGAAAAAATAATCAGCTGAAGAATATTACATGAGACTGGACAATGAAATTGCAAAATTGAAACAATCTGAAAATCCGTTCATCTGCTTTAAAACTCACCTCGCTGACATGAATGACCTCCTCTGACGAGATCACCCTGAGAGAAATAAAAAAACGTGAGGATGAAAAAAGCTTTTGTTGTCCTCAGTTGGCCAATAACATGCTTGTTTTGCTTTGAGGGGAGACCTCACCTTGATTGGGATGAGCAGGACTGGACCTGGTCCAATGGAAGCACAGGGCGCACCCTACAGTGAACCCTGATGTTCCCCCTCAGCTCCTGGAGGTTGAAGAACAGACAGTTAGACACACACACACGGAAAAGACTCAAGACTCACTTGTGCATAGCCAACCCCCGTACCTCACCACCTCCCTTTACGCACTTATCGTATGTTGTACGTCCTGGCACTTAATGTACACACTTACTGTATTTCCTACTTGGTTACAGTACTCGTGTAGTCGTATCGTTTCTTATCCTACCTATCTTTGTTGTATACAGGGAATGGGTTAACCTAGGGATTGTTGGTGCTTGGCACTTGGTTCTATGAACATCCTTACTGCCCCGTAAGGAAGCAATATATTGTTGCTTATCTATCTTCTGATAAATGTATGTATTGTAAGTCGCTTTGGATAAAAGCGCCTGCGGAATGCCCTGAATGTTAATGTAAACGTAACACAGCTCCTCCCAAGCCTTTGTTTAGAAGACAGTTGGAACACATCGTGGAGAACCAAAGAGTGATCTCAGCTCTCACCACCAGGGTGTTGTGGATCTCTCTCCTCCTCTGCTTCTCGGCCCTGCACCTCTCCTTCTCCTCCACCAGGTCGCGCTCCAGAGCCGCCATGTGGGATTGCAAACCTGGCGGGACAAACGGGGCGGACGGTGTCCTTAAAAAAAGGCCAACATATTCAAGACATAACACTTCTAATCCAAGGTAAGAGAAGAGTACCAGCACGTTGCCGGACTCATTAAGAAGGCAAATACAAAGCTATACCATAGCACTGCGTCTAGTCCTTCCCTGTTGAACCTTTTAGCACATAGACACAAGTAGGAGACTGAAACTGTCCTTCATTTCTGAAATGGATTAATTAGACACAATAGTGACGTTAGTATTATTGACCACAGCCTTTCATCCAAGCTGGCTGAGGGATGCCTACAGTTGACACAGTGAGGACTGAATCCAGAACCCCCCAGCTGGGAGTCAACATCCCTATCCTGCCCCCTATTTGACCCATTGTCTTATCCTGATCTGAATGATCTCATAGCGAGAGCTATGCTCAGCATCAGAACCGAGCATGAATAACCCAGAGGAAACTCCAGATGTTTGTGCCTAGGCATTGTGAATCCACAGAGCCCCCCTTTCACCCTGACCACCAGCTACTGTGGGAGCAGCATACAACTCCAAACGGTAGAAACGTCAACCTTGAGGAAGCCAGTAAGGTACGGCTAAGGGTAATTGGGGGGCTAATCACCACGGCAGCCTAAGCCGCAGCAGTGCATGGCCTATACATTAGGTAACTTTAGATTAGAGGGACAAAGACAGACGGACAGGCTGAGGGGGAGTGATAGAGGGAATGAGAGACAGGAGAGGTCAAACAAAGCAAGATAAAGGTTGATAGGGGGAAATAGTGGATAATGTTGACATTTGATCATGATAAGTGATGTGAAATGTTTATGATTGGCCCGCTAAAGAAACAGTAATATACTTTGACACAATCCCAGAATAATGAACAACATATGAAGTGCAAGAACCACTGCCTTGTGAGGAGAACACCTCACCTGTTTTAGTTAAAATACTTAGACAACAACAACTGCCACAAACAGGAAAAAACACAATAGGATGGGAAACCAAGAGCTCCTGAGTGAATCAGCACTTCTGTCCACCGAGTCTGTGAGGTTAGGGTTACTCACTCTGCAGGTCATCTCCATGGCAACTGTTCAGTGTTGCCCTGGCCCCGTCCAGCTTCTCCAGGATCTGCTTGCTCTGGCCCTCCAGCTCGGCCACGCCGTTTGCATACACTGCAAAGATCTCACTCAAGACCTGCTTCAAATTCTGCATGGAGTACACACGGAGATAAGATATAGGGCTGCGGTGGCTGTGTGTTCATCTGGTTTATACAGAGGCCTTATAAATGGGAGCATGGACACACCCACACACCCACATTTACAGAGGATGAGTCTTGCCCCAACGTGATTTTAGGTGGACAGGTGGAATAACAGCATATATTCCAGTTAATTGTGTACCTGGACTTCAGCAAGGAGCTTCCCCAGAGTCAACTGGGTGATGCTCTGGGCTTCCCTCTGGTGATGAAGTAGTGTTTTGGCCTTGGCCTCCCCCTCATGGCCCCGCCGCAGTCTGCCCAGACACTAGAGAAGGAGAGAGAGAGAGAGAGAGAGAGAGAGAGAGAGAGAGAGAGAGAGAGAGAGAGAGAGAGAGAGAGAGAGAGAGAGAGAGAGAGAGAGAGACGGAGAGAGAGAGAGAGAGAGAGAGAGAGAGAGAGAGAGAGAGAGAGAGAGAGAGAGAGAGAGAGAGAGAGAGAGAGAGAGAGAGAGAGAGAGAGAGAGAGAGAGAATGTTTTTCAAAATTGTAAGGTTTCGATGGGAAAATTTGATGTGCATAAAATAAAAGTCTTGCTACTCAGTTGCCATAGTGCCCTCCCTCTTTAGACTGTTGATTCTTACTAGACATCACTACCTTATAATTCATGGATGATTGCACCCAACAAAAAAATATGACTGCACATTAAAGTTAAGGACTCTAAACTAAATTAAAGATGTACTGAAAGTAGACTATGTACTTCCATCTATCATATATTTCTCACAGAAAACTCATTCCCACATGACAATTTTAGGATTGGATGGAATAGACCAGGCTTATAATATGATGCAACCATATAGAATGACATTACATTAGAATATTCATATACTAGAATAGAATAGGCCATATAATAGAAAAGGTATATCATAGAATAGGATAGAATACTTTTTGATCTTACCTCAGCAAGCCTCAAATGAAGAATTGCCTTTTCTGTCTCCAGCTCCAGAATACGCTCCTCTTTACTCTGACAAAAACAAGGTGACATTAGCTTCTCACCGCTTAAGGTTATCAACTGATAGAGGAAGAGGGTTGAAATGCTATGGAATGTTGTTCAATGAAAGCTACAAAAAAATGGAATAGATTAGGTCTATAATGTTAATAAGTAACTCATTTACACATTCAAATCTAATAAGGCCTACTTACCCTTAGTTTGTGCTCTAAAAGATGAACTTGATGTGCAAAGTTTTGGTCTTGGTTAATAAAGAGTGACATTTTGACGAAGAATTTAACAATACAAGAGAAACAACTTCAAAGGCCTCCCTCGGTCTTCTCCTGTGTCGATCCGGCACCACTGTTTTCTGTCAGCAAGGCTTATGGGATTAGGACGCAGTGGTACCAAGGTTTACCTTCTATTGCAATAGACACAACGTGGTGTCTGTGGTCAGGTTGAGGAAACAGGATTTGTGAATGTTATTATTTCATACAGTATCTCTTTATTGATACAATAATAATGTTATTCAAGCCTGATTATAATGTGTGTTTGCGTTTATCTTTATTATCAATGTGACGCATTTAAAAATGTGAACCACAGCGCTATTAAACTGCCGCAAATCACGGCATCCAAACCAACTCTGCAGAAACCAGAAGATAAAGTGTAGTTGAGGAAGATAAATAAAAAATACAGCAACCAAACTCCAGCATCTCTCTTAGTGGGCCTAGTCCCAGAGTGGGGTCATCAGTGGGCCTCACCCCGTCCAGGGCAGGGTCATCAGTGGGCCTCCCACCCAGGGCGGGGTCTTCAGGGGAGAACCGCTGGATCAGTTCTGAATCAGAAAGTCCACTACTCTCGTGCAGAGACACACGGCACAACACTTTTCTCCATGGTTAAACATTTGAAATGGCTAGTCATGAGCTATTTCTAATTTCAATTAAAAAAAAACACGATTGGGGAATCGCCCCAGTAGTTTGTTAATACTGCAATATAGTGGTTATCCGCTTGGGAGCAGCAATGGGCAACATGTTCATCCATACAGCGATGAGGAACACACGAAGAAGGGAGGATGAGACTTCCGTGTAGACCTGTGTAGACCAGCCAGACTAGCACCGGAATGACGACAGAGGTCTGCAGGACGTCAGACCTCGACCTCAACAAATTATACCTCAATACCAGATCAACAGTGTCGTGACAAAATGACAAAATCAAAGGACAAAAAACGAGAGAAAATTAGTGTTGCCACTGAAGTAAGACATTACCTGTACTCTGCACCACTTACGGTCCGTTATTATATGGTGCAGAACAGGATCTTGTTACCATGACCCGAGTAGGGTCAACTTTACTGTCTCTTTAGTTTGTGAACACTGTTGAATGAGTGTCGAGGTGTCCCTGAGCAAGATAGCTCACCCTAACTGCTCCCGACGATCTGGATGTCTCATTGCAAGGACACGCCGTTGGTGTGTGAATGTCTGTATGATTAGGTGAACGTATGTATGAACGGATGAAGTTTAAGCAATATTGTAAAGGGCTTTGAGTGGCCATTGGTGAGAAAAGCACTGTATAAATGCAGTCCATTTACAAATCTTGTCTAATAGATTGATCGTGTGGAAGAACGACGGATTCGGTTCCAGGACAACATTGAGAAGGCAGAGTTCAGGACCAGACGCGAGGTGCTGTCGGACAGAGAAAGGTATGACGAGGACAACAATCATGAATCATCACTCACTTTGATCATCACATCAATGATTCATTTGAGCCCATTTCTATTTATTTTTCCACAGACAAGATTTGGAAGATGAAATGACCATCATGCGCGAGAGGGTGCAAAGGTTAGGTAGGATCTCAAAGAACTTAATTGTGATCGTTGCGGTAATCCTGTAATGCTTTGTTTAAAGACTTAATGTTGTTTAATCTATTCCCCAGACAAGGACCTTATTACTCTACGAGGTGAGAACCGCCGGAACATGATGCTGTCCGTGGCTCTTCTGGCTCTCAGTGCTTTCTTCTACTACGCCTTCATCTATGGAGATGAAGATCTCTGATCTCAGAACAGAACTCGACTTCAAGTCAGCTCGTTTTGTACGATATTGTACGATATGGCCTCTTTCGACTGGGAGGACACATTCATATATCTTTATCACATCTTAAAATGTTTTTAAATTATATTTTCGATATCCGAGTTTTGTCTTGTGCTTGCGAACTGAAATATTGTAATGGATTTCTATTTTGTAGCTGTTCAGCTCAGTGGTAAACGGCAATAGCCTGACCACCACATGTGTACATTGAATTTTCAATTTATATAAAAGCACATTCCTGTTAAGCTCAAACAGAGCTGCCCCATTTCATTCATTACTTTACTTTATTGCCTAACATTACTTATTTCTTTACATTCCTTAATTGAAGCTGTCTTAAATGCTTGAATGGCAAATGCATTTTAAGGATAGTAGTTGGATTTGGTTGAAGTCACACATTGCCAAAAGCTTTCCTTGTTGCGGGCATAATTTGGACTAAGCTATTAAAACATGCCAACGTTTGTATTTCCATTTTCATGAGTTTGTTTAACGAATATATCTCAAAGGATATTCATTTATGTTTTGTTTACGTTGTTTGTACACAATACAATAAAGGCTTTAATACTTTTTCCTTACCATGATTAGGATATTGGTTGAATTACTTTAGTTCTGACTTGATTAGCCAAATTATATTTTGATCTGTTATACCCTATGTCGGTTTGTTAAAATGGACCAACTTGGAAGTCGGCCGTGGAAACTATTTGAAAGAGGCAAAGCAGGGGCCTCTTAAGTATTCAGTTTTTTGCTTAGGAAATGTCCTTTCCTAACGAGATGACCCGGAAGTACGTGGAGGAAAGGTTGTTAAAAATCTAAAAATGTTTAGGAAGGTGCCTCGATGCAACGTCCTTTAGCATAGGTTACTCCTTAAAGGAGAAATCCGGTTTAAAATGGATCTGGGATATGTTTAAGATGATAACGAGATGGGATGTTTGTTTGGGAGCACACAAGCGCATGTAAACGCATTCTTAAATAGGCTGTTTTTAGCCAATTCTACCAAAACGCTATAAACTGGGAACCATGGGGGCATCTTGTCATGGTAAAAACGAAATCGTTATTTTAAACAACTTAAAAGGCTAAAAGTAGCCTGACACTTCTTTGATAGTATAATATGGGTCTTAAAATATAAAACGAGCCTTTTAAGTTGTTCAAAATAACGATTTCGTTTTTACCATGACAAAATGCCCCCATGGTTCCCACTTTATAGCGTTTTGGTAGAATCGGCTAAAAACAGCCTATTTAAGAATGCGCTTTTGTGCTCCCAAACGAACATCCCATCTCGTTATCATCTTAAACATATCCCAGATCCATTTTAAACCGTATTTCTCCTTTAAGGTATTATTGTAGAAAAAGTCTTTAGCACCTGTAACTGCAGATTTTGTATGCGTGCACTAAAGTCAAAAATGTGTAACAATAAATTTGAACTCCTAAATATTTATTTTGCATGTCTAGGCCTACTCTAAAGTCACAAATGTGTAACTACATTTGATGTAAATATTTTTTATACCATTATAAACACTAAATAGGGTCTACGAGTTCAGAAGTCTGTTACAGGTGCACAAATCCTATCCTGTGCATCACAACTTCAAAGAGACATGTACTTGACACATTTGCTACTATCATTGCAGCGCAGTTGGTGCAAAAACACATTCACACACCCGTGTTTCATGATCTGAGAACATGCACAAAAGTTGTGCATTTGTAAACCCAAACGGAAGTTGCACATCTGTGAAATATTTCCTCACAAATGAAATTATATAGATCGCTATGTTCAATGAGCGAGCACAAGTCCATCGATACAACTGCTCGAATCTGCTGCTACGAGCCTCAGCTGTTTTTCTTGCAGATATTTTTGCAACACGTCAATGTGGTACAAGTCCATGGACATATCATAGAATGGACGCAGGATTCCAAAATGGCGCCCTGTAGTGTTTCTGTCACTATATAGTTCTAAAACAGTTTAAGAAGAAGTTGACGGGCACACGGCAGACTGATGACTTAATCCAATCTTTTATTTGAAATCCACGGTAACAACCAGCGCGTGTTATCTAGGTCGAGCAGAGTACCAAGAGAGCACTCTGGTGGCGATTCTGCCTACCTATATGAACAACCAATAGATGCCCGCCACCTTATGCCAACCAATCACAATGGGGAACCTGCAAACGGATACAACTACTGTATAACGTTCTGTGTTGGGAACACCACACACGCCCATTCATTCCTATGTAAACTGCTCATTGGCGCAAGGCAACATCAAGGAGAGATATGCTTCCGCATCACGGGAGCATAGCCAAGCCCTACTTCATGACGTACCGGATGCAGGAATATTAATGGTTTTTTTTAGCATTTTTAGCATTGTAGCATCATAAGCGAGAGGTCTGAGCGATCGCAGTCGCATTGTTTACCGACCGTGGAAGTATAAGTTACTAATCCCCCAATGATTTTCTATGTTTAACAATTATTATTTTCGATTAGTTTGCCCCTTTTTGACTTAAGAAAAGCACCTTGTATATACCTTGATAGCAACACAACCAGTCATTTTCGTCTTGATTGATGACTATCTTCTCGACTGAATTTGGTGGAACAGGAAGCACGTTTGCATGATCAATTTATAGAGAACGCATTGCCCATCCCCCACTCCGATCCCTCACCGTAGTTCTATTTCATGTAGGCTTCGCCTTATGGGCTTGTCCCGTGCACGTGCTCGCGCGCACTGAAAATTTCAACTATGCACCAATCGATTGTTGATTGATTGTTTACGATTAGGTAACCATGGCGCCACGGGCGGCAGCCTCTGTGTTTCGGTGCGCATTGTTTTGTATTGTTAGGGGTCCAAGCCAACAGGTTGGATCCCTATTGTTTTTGTAAGGATTATTATTATTAGGGGTCCAAGCCAATATGTTGGATCCCTATTGTTTTTGTAGCGATTGTTCTTATTATTAGGGGTCCAAGCCAACAGGTTGGATCCCTATTGTTTTTGTAGCGATTTTTCTTATTATTCTCCCCGTGAAAGTGGGACTACAGCCCAAACCGTAAATGGTGCACACGCGCCAATTGCATGACTAGAACCAGGTCGGGCACCGCTACTCAGATAACAAAATCCAGACACGCCGGTCCATAGGTGGCGCTATACCGAGGAATACGCGTTTTGGGCTATAACTCCCACACTGAACCTCCCGCAGTCCAAAATGTTATACGCACAGAGAAACGGTAGCGTTTTGAATATTTGTTTATTAGCTACGTTACACTTGGAAAATCAAAAATCACCAAAAACCCCAAATTACACATCGGATCGAGTCCAAATTTAACACGCATGTTGGTGCTAACCTTAATGTCGTTCGTTAAAAAATTCGGAAAACTTCGCCATTAGGGGGCGCAATAAACGAGGAAATTGTATATCTTCTACAAAATTTCGCCATTAGGGGCCGCCATAAACGAGGGAATTGTTCATCTCCTAACTGGCCAAAGGAATGTTCTGAAAACACGTTTGGGGATATAACTCCCACACCGAACTCCCACACTGAACCCACAGTCAAAACCTTTATATCCACAGGTTCACGGTAGCGTTTTGAACACATGCTTCGCGTTGTACCGGCGAAATGCACATTTCTTGGACCCAGTGGCGGCGCCAGAGATTTTTTTCTGGTGGTGCTATGGGGGTGCTCTGCATTTTACTGAGGGTGCTATGAAATTAGGGTGATAGCATATGAGTCTCATTTTTCTCTACTACAACACCTCCCCACCATATCGTCACATATGTTTACACGTTTGCTCTCTAACAGGTCTTTGGGGATTCAGTGTGTGGATTAAAGTTTGCGCCAGATGACTACCAGGTCACCACTACCATGAGCGACAAATTAAACTAAACATGCCAAGTTCAATACACTTCTAACTAAAGACGGCAGATTAGAATGTCAGATAGAATTAACTTAAACAGGCAAAGAGTCAGAAATGCTTTAAAAAAGAGTATATTATTTTAGGTCACAATCAAAACATGAATGAAACCAAACAGTAGGCACTCAAAACCACAATAATAAGTGATCACAAAGTGTATCAAAAATTGCACACAAAACTATGCTTAAAAATCCTTGAGAAAAACCAAAATCCAGGCAAGCCAGCAGATCAGGTGTCAGTTTCCACCTAAACAAGAACAATGTGACAGAAAAACACATTGTAAACCCAATTGCAAAAACCCAGCAGAATGCAACAGACAACACGGGAAAATCTTTCACTTACCTACGTCTTCATAACAGGACAATGCGCCTGTTGTTGTGGTTGAGAGCGAAGGCATCTATGATCCTGTCGATGTCCAAGGCCCGTGCTCGCAGAGAGTTAATCGCCAGAAGTGCAAGGTCACTGGTTCGGCCATCCCCACTGCTATTCCTCAGGTAGCTCTTCAAGCGACGCAGACAAGAAAAACTGCGCTCGCAGCTCGCAGATGTTACAGGCAAGGTCAGAGATCTGGAGATCAATTTGTAGAGGTCCACGAAGGCGTCTTTGTAAGGCCGCATAAGGGATAGGCAGTGGCGGTTTTAGGTACGGGCGAACCAGGCAGCCGCCCGGGGCGGCATATTTGTGGGGGGCGCCAAGTCACATGGGGGGCGCCACGAGCAGTAAAAAATAAATCGTATCAATGAAGTACTACATAACATTGTGTTGGGAATAGGTATTTTGGCGCCCCCTCTGGCTGCAGGCGCACACCTGCTCGTTGAGAAGGTGCCGTGCACAGACGGAATGAGACCCCCACTGAAGCCCGTAGGTTCACGATACGTACCCTTGGGTCTGCCTTTTCTCACGATGTACAGTAGCTATCCCGGTATTAACGCACATGTCTCCTGCCTGCTTACGGATTGCTGCCCAGTTGTCCTCTGTACGTTTCTCCGATATGGCAGTGATCACAGATTGGGCCAGGTCATCTGCTGTCAAGAGATCGAAATTGGGAGACTGTAGCGCATCGGACATGAATTTGGTAGTTCTGAAAACATCCTCAAAAAGAATTAAATGCAGAACAAACTGCTCATCCATAAGGGAACTGACAGATTTAGCCTCTGTCCTCCGTTTCGCATTCTTGTCGCGAACAGTGTCACGCAGGGTAGCGATGATAGCCGGGAGAGTTCTCTTGACTGCACAGATAGCATCATACTGGCATGCCCAGCGATGGCAGCGAGTGTCACTCAGTCTCTTCAGCTCTATGAGCTGTGCCGTTGAAAGTTCCCTTTGTTTCTTCAGAAAGAGATCGTGCACCACTGACCCCGAAAAAAACTTGTACAGTGTTTGCAACGTCTCAAAAAACTCAGCGGCAGCATCTACATTATGCACACAGTCCACCAACACCAGGTTAAGCCTATGAGCATGGCAGTGTATATAAACTGCTTGCGGCACCTCTCTTCTGAAAAGTTCTTGGACTCCGTTGTTACATCCAGACATGACTGAGGCACCATCATAGCACTGGCCAACACAACAATTCAGGTCAATACCGCACCGACTGAGCGTCTGCTTGATGCTTGCAAAGAGCGAGTTTGCGTCTAGTCCATCTGCTGGGGTGAAATGCAAGAATTCCTCCATCACTCTCTCTGATTCCGTGTTCAAATAACGCACGATCACTGAAATTTGCTCTTTTTTGCTGATGTCTTTGCTTTCATCCACCAAAATGGCAAAATGTTCAGCGTCCTTAACCTCATCCCTTAATTGTTTCCTAATTATTTCTGCCATTACATTGATGATCTCATTCTGCACGTCATGGTGCACATACTTTGCATTTGACGGGTTGTTATCTAACTTTTTCTGAACGGTTTTGTCAAATTTTCCAATTACAGATAGCAACTCGTGGAAATTACCCCTGTTTGCTGAATCCTCATCTTCAATGTGGCCTCGCTGTGCGATCCCCTGACAGGCAGTATAGCGCAAGCTTTCCACAACGCCCATCATGTACCTTCTATTCTCCTGGATCAATACCGAATGTCCTTTATCCAGCATATTTGTTATTTTTGAACCGCTTTTTGCTTTTAGCTTAAACTCAGTCCATGCCTCCATGGCAAATTTGTGTCCCATACTTTCGTGATGGACCTTAAAAGATGCTGTTGCTTTCCGCCAGTTATGAAAGCCACTGGTTGTATACGTTGGCTCCCGATGAAACCCGTGCCCTCCTCCACCGAGAAAATGCCTGCAGGCAAAGCAAAAGACGGCATCCTGAGATACACTGTATTCCAACCACGGATATGGTTCCATCCAGCTCTTACAGAAACTTCTTTGCTGGACTCCAAACATCCGAGTTGGATATTTTTGTAATATTGGTCATTTCGGACCATCCTGGGCGTTCATGCTTAAGTCACCCAGGGTGCTAGCATCATGGCTAGCAGCGCCCTCAGTAGAGGTGAAGGGTTGACTTGGACCAGGACGTTCCTCTTCTTCTACATCAGAATCAGAATCCACTACCTCTTGCATTTTTTCTTCCTCTTGAACGTCTTCTTCAACTCGAGGAATTTTTCAGATCAAATACCGATCCATTTTCGTGATTTTGTGAACGCAAAAAAATTTAAATTGACCGATCGCCAGGATTACTGTTACTTAGCCTACTACTCATTGAACAATCACGTTCACGCACGCAACGTGTCTGTGTCGTGCTACGTGAACAATCTGTTTATTTCAATCTGTTATTTTCTTTCGTGATTAAAATATTATTATCAAACAATACATTTTATTAAGAACTCAGAATGAAATTCAATAACAATAATAAACTAGAACTGCAAGCAGTTATGCAGGGGTCCAAGAAGTGTGCATTTCGCCAGCACAACGCGACAAGAAATGTGCATTTCGCCGGCACAACGCGAAGCATGTGTTCAAAACGCTACCCTGAACCTGTGGACGCGAAGCATGTGTTCAAAACGCTACCCTGAACCTGTGGATACAAAGGATTTGACTGTGGTAGGAGTAGCGAGAGGTCAGTGTAGCGTTTTCGCGGCGAAATTTTGTAGAAGATATACAATTTCCTCGTTTATTGCGCCCCCTAATGCCGAATTTTTCCGAATTTTTTATCAAACGACATTTAGGGTAGCACCGACATGTGTGTAAAACTTGGACTCCATCCGATGTCTAATTTTGGATTTTTTTGGATTTTTCATTTTCCACGTCTAATTTAGCTAATAAACCAATATTCAAAACGCTACCGTTTCGTCGTCGAAGGTCGGATCAAAAAAGTGAAATTTGGTGTTGATTGGTCAAGAAATGTGGGAGGAGTAGGGAAAAAACAGTTTTGCGGTTTTCGCAATTTAGCGAAAAATATTCATCGACGCAAATGGGCGTGGCCTAGGCCAAAAGATGCAGCAGACTCCAGTGCATCCGTGTGTCTAACGTTTTGGACTGTGGGAGGTTCGGTGTGGGAGTTATCGCCCCAAACGCGTATTCCTTGGTATAGCGCCACCTAGGGACCGGCGTGTCTGGACTTTGTTATCTGAGTAGCGGTGCCGGACCTGGTTCTAGTCATGTAATTGGCGCGTGTGCACCATTTACGGTTTGGGCTGTGGTTCCACTTTCAAGGCGTGAAGTATAAAAATCCTTACAAAAACAATAGGGATCCAACCTGTTGGCTTGGACCCCTAATAAACCATTATTTTCTTGGGGGTGCTATGCGTCGATAATTTTTTTTCGCAAAATCGCGAAAACCGCTAAACTGCATTTTCGCTACTCCTCCCACATTTCTTGACCAATCAACACCAAACCTTGCACACGACATTTTCGGACGCACACGAAAAAATAAATACAAAAACTTTTTGGATCCGACCTTCGACGACGAAACGGTAGCGTTTTGAATATTGGTTTATTAGCTAAATTAGACGTGGAAAATCAAAAGTCCAAAAAAATCCAAAATTAGACATCATCCAAATTTTACACACATGTTGGTGCTAACCTTAATGTCGTTCAATAAAAAAATCGGGAAATTTCGCCTTTAGGGGGCGCAATAAACGAGGAAATTGTATATCTTCTACAAAATTTTGCCATTAGGGGCCGCCATAAACGAGGGAATTGTTCATCTCCTAACTGGCCAAAGGAATGTTCTGAAAACGTGTTTGGGGATGTAACTCCCACACCGAACCTCTCACAGTCAAAACCTTTATATCCACAGGTTCACGGTAGCGTTTTGAATACATGCTTCGCGTTGTGCGGCGGATTTATTTCGAACTTTTCTGCTCCCTTACATTGGATTATTGGTCTTTCTTGTCCGCAGCGCTTGCTTAACGGTTAACGGTTACGGTAACCATGGCGCCACGGACGGCTCTTAACACCCGGTGCTTTTACACCAGTCAAGAGCTTTTGGACATTAGAGGAACAACTCCAGAGGATTTATTCCCAACTTTTCTGCTCCCTTACATTGGATTATTGGACATTCTTGTCCACGCAGTGAAGCGCAGGAGGAGAGGGAAACGGGCTGGAGCGCTAGTGCGTCTCCGTCAGCACGGACATCGTACGCCGTTACCTGGATTATTTCTTTCCAACGTGCGCTCACTGTGTAATAAAATGGATGAATTGCAGCTCCTGATGGGGAAAAACAGA
The DNA here is from genome assembly GCF_902167405.1 of Gadus morhua. Classification (NCBI taxonomy): domain Eukaryota; kingdom Metazoa; phylum Chordata; class Actinopteri; order Gadiformes; family Gadidae; genus Gadus; species Gadus morhua. The sequence continues at coordinate 19,964,502 of NC_044068.1, forward strand.
GACTTTTCTTCATCTTCTGTTTTGTGTTTCACAGAGACATGGCTTTGTGGATCGATACCGGACTCTGCGCTGCAGCTGGCAAGCTTCCATCTGCTGAGAGCGGACCGAGACGCACAACTTTCCGGCAAATCAAAGGGTGGCGGTATCTGTTTCTTCACTAACAGTGGCTGGTGCAATGACGTGACAGTGATTCTGCAGCACTGTTCTCATCTGGAAACTTTGATCATAAACTGCAAACCCTTCTACTCCCCCCGTGAGTTTGCTTCATTCATTCTGGTCAGTGTTTACATCCCACTGCAGGTAAACGTGCAGGAGGCACAGTGCCCGTTAGCCGACCAGATCCTGAGTTTACAAACCCGGACTCCTTAGTTATTGTTCTTGGGGACTTTAACAAAGGCAACCTCACCCACGAACTCCCCAAATATAAACAGTTTATTAAATGCCAGACCAGAGAGGAGAATATTCTGGATCACTGCTACACCACAATAAGCAGTGCATATCTCGCCTTCCCCCGCGCTGCACTGGGCCTCTCTGACCACGTCATGGTCCACCTGATCCCCACATACAGGCAGAAACTCAAGCTCTGTAAACCTGTTGTGAGGACATCCAAGCAGTGGACCAGTGAAGCGGTGGAGAACCTTCAGGCGTGTTTGGCTGCACCGACTCGGATGTGTTCAGGTCTGCCACCAACTGTCTGGACGAGTACGCAGAGGCTGTGACGTCATACATCAGCTTCTGTGAAGGCTGTTGTATTCCATCACGCACCAGGGTGAGTTATAACAACGACAAACCCTGGTTCACAGCAAAACTCAGGCAGCTACGGCTGCAAAAGGAGGAGGCGTTTAGGAGTGGGGGCAGAGACAGGTTTATAGAGTTGAAGTACACGTTTAGCAAGGCGGTGCGTAAAGCTAAGCGTCAGTACTCTGAGAAGCTCCAGCATCAGTTCTCAGCCAAAGACTCTAGATCTGTTTGGAAGGGGCTCAAGCAAATCACCAACTTCAAACCAAACCCCCCTCGCTACATCAACAACCTGCGCCTTGCATATGAGCTAAATGTGTTCTACTGTCGCTTTTGATAGACAAAGGGACAGACCTGACACCATCCCCCACGACACCTTCTTCCAGCCTCATCCCACTGACTCCCCGACCACCAGCTCTACAGGACCTCCACACCTTCATACCTCTGTGTCCCCCACCTCCCCCACCACAGTGACGACTCTCTGCCTGCAGGAGTGGGACGTCCACAGGCTCTTTAAGAGTCAGAAAAGCAGCCGGCCCAGACTCTGTCTCTCCATCCAGCCTTAAGCACTACGCCGACCAGCTGTCTCCAGTGTTCACGGACATCTTCAACTCCTCGCTGGAGACCTGTCACATGCCAGCCTGCTTCAAAGCCTCCACCATCATCCCCGTACCCAAAAAACCAAGGACCACAGGACTCAATGACTACAGACCTGTCGCCCTGACCTGAAGTCATTTGAGCGCCTTGTGCTGCCCGACCTGAAAGCCATAACCGTCCCACTCCTGGACCCCCTGCAGTTCGCCTACAGAGCCAACAGGTCTGTAGACGATGCAGTAAACATGGCTCTGCACTACACCCTCCAGCATCTGGACTCCCCAGGAACATATGCCAGAATCCTGTTTGTGGACTTCAGCTCTGCCTTTAATACTATCCTCCAAGCTCTGCTTCAGGACAGGCTCTCCCAGCTCCACGTGCCCGATTCCCAGGGGCGGCCTTCCCTACAGGCGGGTTAGGCGGCCGCCTAGAGCGGCATCTAGAGGGGGAGCGCAAAATAGTGCGTCCAAAAAAAAAAAAAAAAAATCTTATCGGCTACATCCATCCCCCCCCCCCCCCCCCCCCCCTCCCCCCGTCAACAATCGGTCCATATCCCCCCCCCCCCCCCCCGTCAACAATCTCGCCTAGAGCGCTAAATGTGCTGGGGCCGCCCCTGCCGATTCCACCTGCAGGTGGATCACAGACTTCCTGTCTGACAGGAAGCAGCGTGTGAAGCTGGGGAAACATTTATCTGAATCCCAGACCATCAGCACCGGATCCCCCAAAGGCTGTGTTCTTTCCCCTCTGCTCTTCTCCCTGTACACAAACAGCTGCACCTCCAGTCACCAGTCTGTCAAGCTCCTGAAGTTCGCGGACGACATAACGCTCATCGGGCTCATCTCTGGCGGGGAAGAGTCCGCCTACAGGTGGGAGATTGACCATCTGGTGACCTGGTGCAGCCAGAACAACCTGGAGCTTAACGCTTTAAAAACAGTGGAGATTATTGTGGATTACAGGAATAACCCAGCCCCATCCACCCCCATCATCCTGTGTGGCTCCCCAGTCGACTCTGTGGAGCCTTCCTGGGCACAAATCATCACCCAGGACCTAAAATGGGAGCTCAACATCAGGTCCCTCACCAAAAAAGGCCAGCAGAGGATTTTCTTCCTGCGCCAGCTGAAGAAGTTCAACCTACGAAAGATTATGTTGATGCACTTCTACACTGCCATCATTGAGTCTATGCTGCTACGGCTAAGGACAAGAGCAGACTGCAGCGTATCATACGCTCTGCGGAGAAGGTGATTGGCTGCAACGTTCCATCCCTCCAGGACCTGCACAGCTCCAGGGCTCTGAGGCGGGCAGGCAGGATTATGGCCGACACCTCCCATCCTGGTCACAGTCTATTTGGAACTCTCCCCCCTGGCAGGAGGCTGCGGTCCATCAGGACCAAAACCTCCCGCCACTTGAACAGTTTCTTCCCCTCTTCAGTTGGGTTCCTTAACAGGTCCCAGGACCACCACCCCCACTGACTGACACTGACTCTGGCACTCATACCCAATCACCAATCACCAATTTGTAAATTCTTATAAATTTTTAAGTATCTTTTACTTTATTATAATTTTTTTATTTATTCTATTTTATCCTATTTTTAATTTATCACTTATGTCCCTGCTTGTTTATATTGTGTTATATACATATCACTGTTTGTTCATTGTTCATTGTTATTGTCTTAATGTATGCACCTTATTCACCAAGCCAAATTCCTGGTTGGAGTAAAACCCTTCTTGGCAATTAAATCCTTTCTGATTCTGATTCTGATCAACGTGGGCACCGCCCACATTCCCACGGTACCGTGTATATAAGGCGGCGCATACCGCCGCTCATCCTCCCTTTTCTTTCAGCAATTGTACTGATCTACGAAAAAGAAGAATGACTTCCAACCTTCAAACTGGTGGCAGCGGCCTGGGCGAGGCGACGGACCAACGGCCCTTTTCAGGGCCACTGGAGAGCGAACCAATAAGAGCTAGGGGGCCCTTTTCAGGGCCTCAGTGCGCCTCCTGTCCCGCTTCCCTGGCGCTGGGTGACGGGCACACGTGTTTTAGGTGCCTCGGCACTGAACACGCCGCGGCTGCCATGGGTGCTCCCGCCTCCTGCGCCGCCTGCCGCGCGCTGCCTGAAGAGGGGCACCTCTCCAGGCACCTCTTCTTCTCCCCGTCGGTGGACCTCTCTGAGGCCATCGACATCTTTAGGGCCGGAGTTCCGGACATCGAGGACGTCGACGACGAGCACATCAAGGCGGACGACATCGCCTCTTTGGACGACGTCTTTGCGGACTTTGCGTCCGGATTCTCCAACTCTAGGGCTTCCACCGAAGCCACGGTCGTCCCCAAGGAGAAACCACGCCGGATGGCCGATCTTTTCGGGGAGATCATGGGCGAGGCGGCGGCCATCAAGGGCATCCCTATGCCAGCCCGCCTCTCATCCCCATGTCGGATGACATGCAGGGCGAGTGCTTTCGCACCCTATATTCCTCCCGGCGGGCTACCCAGTGCCCCCTGTTCCCACCGGTTCAGCACCTTTTCACCGCTGCTGTTGGGGACCCTTCTACTCTGAAGGCCCCGGTGAAGGCCATCACTGACTTCACTAACGTGGAGGGGTGGGCTGATACTCAGGCGAGGGGGGAGCCTGGAGCCTTCCCTGGCAGCGCTTCTCTGTCCGAGCGCCGGATGGCATCACGAGAAGCCGCTGCCCCCCGACCGCCTCCAGAAGCAGATTATTATTTCGTTTGTGCCTCACAATCTGCGGCGGCAGTCAACAACCTCGACCTGCTCTCCTCTGCCCTGGTCTCCTTGTCGGCTGGCAGGGAGGCTTACGGCCCGGAGGAGGCCACAAGATGGCTGACGGTTTCCCGCTTCTCCAGCGGCATCCTCCAGCTATGCCAGCCGATAGCCGTTTCGGCCGGCCGGCATATGGCATGGGCCACCATGATTCAGAGGGCCATATGGCTCTCTCACACTGCGGTGCCGGAACGAGAGCGGGTCCAAATCGGTTTGGTGTTTGCGTTTGCGTGTAGGTGGCGCACGTGTCCTGGCTTGTGTGTAAAAACACTGGCTCCGATTGGCTACCATGAAGCCAATATATATGCCTTCCAAGCATCATGCATCATTCCAAGCACACATCAATAACATCACCTGGTCTGCCTACTACCATCTACGCAATATCAACCACCTCCGCCCATCCCTCACACCCCATAGCACAGCCATCCTTTTTCCCACCGTGGTCACTTCCCGCATAGATTACTGTAACTCCCTCCTCTTCGGTCTCCCCCTCAAGTCCATCCGCAAACTCCAACTGGTCCAGAACTCTGCCGCACGCATCATCACCAGAACCCCCTCCATTAATCACATCACCCCTGTCCTCCAGCAGCTTCACTGGCTCCCGGTCAAAACCCGCATCCACTTCAAGATTCTGCTCCTCACCTTCAAGGCTCTCCACAACCTCGCCCCTCCATACATCTGTGAACTTCTACACACCAATACACCCACCCGCACTCTCCGGTCCTCCTCTTCCATTCAATTCACTGTGCCTCCCGCCCGCCTGGTTACCATGGGGTCCAGAGCCTTCAGCAGATCTGCCCCCCACCTCTGGAACACCCTCCCACCTGACATCCGTAATTCCGACACTCTTTCCACTTTTAAGTCTCGTCTCAAAACACATCTTTTTAAACTGACATATTCCATCTAACCCATTTCACCCCACTTATGTAAATTGTTCAATGTATCTTGTTCTTGTGTTTTTTATGATTGTTGATTTTGTTTTTTTGTTTTTAAACTACCCTGTAAGGTGACCTTGGGTGCTTTGAAAGGCGCCCTCAAATAAAATGAATTATTATTATTATTATTATTATAATCGCTTATCTCGTTGTTAACCCACCCGTTCTCCTCACTAGCAGTTTGTGTTTGGAGCCAGGGGTTCGGATTACGCAGTTTATTCAATCAATTCATAATAACGCACTGCATTTTTCGTACAGTAACGGTAACGACGTTGATGGAAATAGTAATTAATTAGATTACCCCGTTACTGAAAAAATAACGGCGTTACGTAACGCCGTTCTTTTAAACAGCGTTATAACCAACACTGCTTGGTTCACACACAGTGTGGAGGCGGTAGGGGCCGAGGAATACGGGTTATTCCTGGACAGCGTTCCTCAGCTGTCAGCTCTCCCTCTCTCCGAACGCTATGCGTGTTTGCAAGAGCGGTGCGTTCTACCATCGTGGTTGGACAACACGTTGAGATGGGGCCATCCCATACAGTTCAAGCGCCGTCCCCCAACCTTTATGGGTTTGGTGGAGACCAGGCTACGGGACCCAGCGGCAAGCACGGCTCTGAAAGCAGAGGTGGCCCGTCTCTTGGAGAAGGGGGCCATCACTGCCGTTCCCCCCCACAAGTCACACCTAGGGTTTCACTCCTGCTACTTCCTGGTTTCCAAGAAGTCAGGGGAGAAGAGGCCTATTCTGGATCTTCGCGAGCTGTGTCTCTTTATGCGCAGACTCCAGCGATGGTTTGCTCGCCAACCGTTGGACCCCATGCGACACAAGCTGGAATATTGGGGAAACCCCCCCGCCCTTCTCAGGGGTGTTCCCCTGGGCAGAGTGACGTCCTACATAGTGGTCTTCACGGACGCCTCGTTGACGGGTTGGGGAGGAACCTGCCTCTCTCACTCGGTGGGAGGCGAGTGGCGCATGCCCCCTACAGTCCACATAAATGCGCTGGAACTCGTCGCTGTGAGGAAAGGGCTGTTGCACTTCTTTCACCTGGTGCGTGGCCGCCACGTTCTGATCAGGACAGACAGCCTGTCGGCGGCGGCGTACATAAACAGACAGGGGGGAGTGCGCTCCTCTGCTCTGGCTTTGGGCTCATCAGTATCTCCTCAGTCTGAGAGCCCTGCATATCGCAGGCGCCCAAAACTTCGGGGCGGACCTCATGTCTCGCGGCGGTCCCCGCCGAGACGAATGGCGGTTACATCCCGACATTGTCAAACTGATTTGGCAGTGGTTCGGGACGGCTCAGGTGGACCTGTGCGCGTGCAGGGAGAACACACACTGCAGGTGGTGGTTCTCTCTCAACCCTCGGGATCTTCCCCCGTTATGGGTGGATGCGTTGGCGCACGCACCTTGGCCGCGGGTTCTCTTGCATGCGTTTCCTCCGCTCCAGCTGATCCTTCCTCTTCTGGAACAGGTCAGGCAGGAGAGATTGTCCCTGATTATATTGGCTCCGGAGAACCGCTCAGCTCTGTGGTTTCCAGAGCTAGCGGCGCTCTCACGGACGGCGCCGTGGCCGGTACCGTTCAGATCGGATGCGCTTTCACAGGCCCACGGGACAGTGCACCACCCACCTGATGTATCGGGACGGCTGTTGGTTTGGCTCCTGAGTGGTTGATCCTGCAGGGCAAAGGTTTGCCTGAAGCGGTTATCAACACTATCCAGGGTGCTCGTGCACCTTCTACTTCTTCCCTCTATGCGGCGAAGTGGTGTGCTTTCTCTGATTGGTGTGACAGGAACCACGCTGTCCCATCTCAATGCGAGGTGCTTGCGTTTGTACAATACTTATTTGAAAAAGGTTTGGCCTTTTCCACTATCAAGGTCTATGCGGCAGCCGTTTCGGCTGGCCATGCAGGCTGTGATGGTGGACTGATCTTCAGCCATCCACTGGTCAAGAGATTCTTGCGTGGGGCTAAACGGGTTAGGTCTGTTTCGCGATTGCTTACACCACGCTGGGATCTCCCCACCGTGTTGCGCGGGTTGTCCAGGGACCCTTTCGAGCCTCTGTCTCAGGCCACTTTGGATGCCCTGTCCTTTAAAACGGCGCTCTTATTCGCTTTGGTTACTGCCAAGCGGGCCTGTGAGTTGACTGCTCTGTCTGTCAGCCCGAGCTGCTTGTTGCTAAACGAGGACAGCTCCTTTGCGCTGCTCAGACATAATCCTGCGTTCCTCCCAAAGAAGATTAATAGTTCTTTCCGGTCGAGAGATATTGTGCTTAAGGCTTTTCACCCCCCACCTCATTCTAGTGAGGCGGAGGTGGAGTTGCTAACCTGTGCCCGGTGCGGGCGCTGGCTATGTACGTGAAACGCTCGGCCACGTTCTGCTCCACACAACAGTTGTAGCAGGGGCCTCGCTCTCTCTAAACAGCGGTTTTCGCCATTTCTGGATATGTGAGGGTGTTTGCTTAGCCTACTCTCGGCAGGGCTTAGCGCCACCATTGGGCATTAAAGCTCACTCGACACGTGGCGTGGCCGTTTCAACGGCTCTACTCAGAGGCGTTTCGGTGGAAGACCTCTGCGCGGCTGCGTCTTGGTCTTCCCCCGGCCCATTTGTCCATTTTTACATGTTAGACATGTCCAGGGGCTCACTCGGCAACTCTGTGTTGGAGTCCGGGGCCCCTTCTACGGCTTAAGAATGAAGGCATGTTCTTTTAAGCGGCATCGTTAAAATTCCTCTCGCCGGCTGGCGAGTTGGACTTGACTGCCAGTATTTCTCTCCTGCCGTTTTTCAAATGAAAAACGGACTAGAGGGGTTCCTATTGGCCCGCCAATTGACGAGTTGGTTTTGTCTGCCAGTATAGCACTCCCGCCGTTTTTTGTTCAAATAAGAAACGGACGAGAGAAGCCCGTTAGTGGAGAGTCGAACTCCATAGCTCCGCCCCCGGTGGTAGCGGACCTAATGGAAACCGTATTACTTGATCATCGCCTTGGTTGATCTAGGAGGAATTCGTTTTTTATTAAGCTGTTGTGTTTTGCACATCCTCTGCTTTTTTGAGTCTTATGTGCCCTGGTGACTTAAGTTTTTTTGACTGGGGTCCAGCAGGAGTACATTGATTGGGCTCCACTCGCAGATTCTCCTTAGCCCATAAGACGAAGCCTAGACGGCGTAGCCTACATGAAATAGAACGATAGTTATGATATTATAACCCTAGTTCTATGATTGTAGGCGTAGCCATCTAGTTTCCCACCTGCTGTACCCTCCAAATGCTGAAAGAATAGCGTGGAGGATGAGCGGCGGTATGCACCGCCTAATATACACGGTACCGTGTGAAATGTGGGCGGTGCCCACGTTGATAGGTGCATAGTTGAAATTTTCAGTGCGCGCGAGCACTCGCACAGGACAAGCCCATAAGGCGAAGCCTCGACGGCTATGCCTACAACCATAGAACTAGAGTTAAAATATCATAACTATCATTCAATATGCGCAGCGTCGGCTTATTCGAAATCCAAAAGGTACATTGTAAAGTTTCTTACAGTGGCAGGAGTGCCAGGGCAACCCTCTATTCAAGGTAAGTATTTAGCTGGTGAATATATTCACCAGCTAAATACTTTTTATTTTCACAGAATCACATCTTGTATTGTCTGTGTGTTCCCTAATAGGACAAATTATTAGAATTACATGATTACTGAATTCATTCAAATACTGCATATGACATAAGCTAACTACTGAATGCATAGGATATATTAAGCTGTATTTGTCTATATGTTAACAGTCCATTGGAAAACAATCAATAACAAACAATTTGTGCTACATTTTCCTCTCACTCTGTATTTACATGTATAGTAACCTGTGTTTTGTAATCTTTAGGGCCAGAAGTGTGGATTATCGGGGACAGCTACGTCCGCCATGGAGAGAAGAGAGCCAGGGAAACCTGTGGCCCCCACCATGGCCTGGAGGCCAGGGCCAGTTGGTTTGGCTGGGGCGGACTGAGATGGAAGAACCTCATCCCTTTCTTCCTACAGGCCCTGAGAGGAAGAACAGCCCCGGATGTCCTGCTCATCCACTGTGGCGGCAACGACCTCAACTCCCTAGTTGAGGTTGTTGCCGTCATGAAGCAGGACCTTCAGTACCTCCACCGGCAGTTCCCAGTGATGCTGATCGTGTACTCCCAACCTCAACGAGAGACGCCGGTGTGATGAACACATTTGTTAGTGTACAGCTAGGAGGCAACAGCGTAGAGCATCCTGGGATACGGGACAACTGCTGTGGTTTATACCTAAAAGACAAGGTTAATTTCAATTTTTTTTTTTTTTTTAAAAGCATTTCAGTCTCTTGAAGCGATTATCCAGAGTGGGTGAAACTGACACTTTCAGGGCCAATATGTTCAGCCTTCTCCCACTCTGAATTGTAATTTCAACTGAGTTGAATACTGTAAAATATAATCCAGGTCCTTAACCTTTATTCAATGATGCTATTGATGATGAATGATGATATTTGATAAATCAGTAATTAAAACCTTTTTTGGCAATCATTTGTGTTTATCACACTGTTCATTCATTTCCCTACCTTTCTTTGTTCCCCCTTCCACTCTTCTGCCCCAGCCAAACTGACTTACTCTCCTCTCCACGTTGCATGTAGCTTCCCCCCCCCCCCCAAAAAAAAAATAGAAAGTGTTCTGTTAAAATTGGGGGTGGGAGGATATTTGCAATAAAAGCTTTCTTATTGTAACACTTTTTGTTCCAGCCCTATTTCTTACACATGCAGCCATTTGGACACCATTTTATGATAGCTGATAACCAAGGTGCACACTGTAATACTATAATCAAGAGGACGTAGGCAGTTCAAATAAAAAGAGATATAACTTTATTGATCTTTGAACTTTATAAATATAAAAGATTGCTCCATATAACACTAACAATATAATATAATACAACAATCTAATATAATATAACACCAACAACATAGTAAATGTATGTAGGCCTAGAAAAAATACAGTTCAATGTTATTGCTTAAGAAACAGATTCCTTCCAACTAACTTTACGAAAAATGCAATCAATAACTAATGTACAAATAAATGGTTACATATCAACCAGCCACAAAGTTGGAGTGGCCTACACACATAAATAATTGTAATACACCAACATTGTTAACTGTCATACATAGCTAAACAAGCAAATGAAAAATGTAATACCAACGCTACTGAAATGTTAATTAGACTATTAACAATAATATAAAATAATACCGTAATGCACCTGTTCTTTGTCTTTGGATCTTTTGAAATAATGGATCAATGTATGGTGAATCGCAATGATCGCAAGCAGAGGAACGTGAGCAGGGCTGGACTGGGACCAAAAAATGGCCCTGGCATTTTTGGCCATGGCAGCCCACTATGATTATTTATACGACATGCGGTAGCACACAACATACCAGAGGATATATCCGGATATTGTGCTGTTTCAACAATTAAAATAAAGCGAAAAAAAATTGATACGCTCTTTCACTATACTTGCAGTAGTTTGGTCTGGCTTTGCGAGACTATACTTGCAGAGACTTTTGCAGCTAGGTCAAATCCCCTCTGAAAATACTAATGCTTATGTGGTGAGACGCAGGGGCAGAGCCCTTTGTAATGATCAGGGCCGTCACAGCCAATGACTTGCGTCTCCACCTTATATATTCTGAGGTAGCTTTTTGTGTCGTGAGGTGCCACAATTTGTCTCCTCGTTACTTCCTGCTACGCCCCTCCAGGTAACTTGCTACCGGTATGTACGCATGCTTTTCCTATGGACGCTCTGGCTCTGATTTGTTTGTAGCATGGTGATTTACTTTTTCACACTGGTCGCTTTGCAGCGCTTGTGCCTGTTGCTTGCTGGTGCCTGCTGGTGCCCTGCCTTGGTTGGTGATGCGTGCAGGATTGTTTGATCGCGTAACAGTCTCGGTGTGGATTCCAACCGAATGGTAACGCTCCAGTAAGGCCGAGCTCTTCGAGTGGCCAACGACGTGCGTCGCGACCTAGGTCGCATTGGTCGCGACGTAGGTCGCATTGGTCGCTGTGTTGGTCGCTCGTCTGGCTGCCGTTTTCTCGTCTGGCTCGGTCGCTCAAAGTCTATGGGCGGTCCTTATCAGTCAATTTGCATGTTATTAACGGGTTTTTTGCGACAGTTGAAGTACCAGAAAGCCATGCTCTCTGGCGAAAGCTACCTACAGCTCTTTATTGCTAATATTGTTTTAATATTTTTATATTGAAGTACAGTTTAAAATGATGAAATCGTTGGTCTATCAGTATCAATAAAATACATAAGTTGTAATTTGGGGTGTATTCAAATAATTTATTTAATTGTATTTTATATCTTATATAGCCTATATATTTGTTTTGTTAAATGTCATTGAGCCTAATAAGGTATATTATGCACAAAGTTCTTCGTTATAGAGCGATAGGCTATACTTTAATATAAGAGGAATAGTTTGAAATCAATGCTACAGTGGCGCAAGCTGTGGTACAAGTGGTAGTGACGCTAAGTTATTGATCCTGAAGGCCGGTGTTCTATTCTCTCCACGGACTGATTCATTTTTGCTCTTTTAGTCAAACTTATTGACGCAATCGGCCTCTTTCATTTAACATTTTTGTATGATTTAGTACGATGGTATGATAATTATATGACGGGCTGCGACGCTGGCTGGTATCGGCTGGCTAGCTGCGACGACAGGCCAGCCGCGCTGGCTGCCACTGTCCGCGCTGGCTGCCACTGTCCGCGCTGGCTGCCACTGGTCGCGCTGGCTGCCACTTGCCGGCCGCGCTGGCTGCCACTTGCCGGCCGCGCTGGCTGCCACTGGCTCTGGCAGGCTGACCGACTAGGTCGCGACCATAAAAGCGTCGCGACCCTTTTGGCGGCAAATAGGTCGCAACCAACCAGAGGTATGGCTGAATGAGCGACCTGTGGCAGCCAGCCATTGTCACCATGGCTGCTACCACAACCAAAAGCCTATGTTATCAGTTAACATCTCATTGAACAGAATAAATATGGGCTACGTGCGTCAGTGAAATAAAAACGTACATGCAATAATATATAGCCTAGCTTAGATATTGATAGACCAATATGCCTTTTTATAATATAAAAATAAATAGGCCTTTTGGTCTATCCATCTATAATTAATTTTAAATTAACTTTAATACAGTGATGCGTATGAATTTGTATTGATTATATTGCATAGCCGCTTCTTTTTTAAATGTCAAAGACTAATAAAATATCCTATGAAGCAAATTATAGTGTAATATAGTTCTATAAAAAGTGTAACGTGTCTATCATAGAAGTCACAGTGGTGTATCTCTTGATAAGTGTAACGATGTTCATCATGTTAGCCACAGTGGTGTAAGTGGTAGCGATGCTAGGTTATTAATCAAGGGGATGTCGGTACGAATTTATTCACAGTCAGATAGATTTTTGCTCTTTTAGTCAAACTTATTGACGCAATCGGCCTCTTTCATTTTAACATTTTAGCAGGATTTAGTACAATGTTATGATAATTATACGACGTAATGACGGGCTGCGACGCTGGCTGGGTCGGTTGGCTGGCTGCGACGACAGGCCAGCCGCTGGCTGCCGCTGGCAACTGCCGCTGGTCGCTGGCACTAGCTCTGGCAGGCTGACCGACCAGGTCGCGACCATAAAAGCGTCGCGACCCTTTTGGCGTCAAATAGGTCGCAACCAACCAGAGGTATGGCTGAATGAGCGACCTGTGGCAGCCAGCCATAGCCAGCGTCAATAAGTTTGACTAAAAGAGCAAAAATCTATCCTATTGTGAATAAATTCGAACCCACGAACCCTTGATTACTAACCTAGCATCGCTACCACTTACACCACTGTGGCTAACAAGGGAAACATCGTTGCACTTAGAATCAATCACACCACTGTGGCTTTTATGATAGACACGTTACACTTTTTATAGAACTATATTACACTAATTTGCTTCATGGGATATTTCATTAGTCTTTGACATTTAAAAAAGAAAAGGCTATAGGCTACAATATAATCAATACAAATTCATACGCATCACTGTATTTCAAAGTTAATTTAAAATTAATTATAGATGGATAGACCAAAAGGCCTATTTATTTTTATATTATAAAAAGGCATATTGGTCTATCAATATCTAAGCTATATATTATTGCATGTACGTTTTTATTACACTGACGCACGTAGCCTATATTTATTCTGTTCAATGAGATGTTAACTGATAACATAGGCTTTTGGTTGTGGTAGCAGCCATGGTGACAATGGCTGGCTGCCACAGGTCGCTCATTCAGCCATACCTCTGGTTGGTTGCGACCTATTTGCCGCCAAAAGGGTCGCGACGCTTTTATGGTCGCGACCTAGTCGGTCAGCCTGCCAGAGCCAGTGGCAGCCAGCGCGGCCAGTGGCAGCCAGCGCGGCCAGTGGCAGCCAGCGCGGCCAGTGGCAGCCAGCGCGGCCAGTGGCAGCCAGCGCGGCCAGTGGCAGCCAGCGCGGCTGGCCTGTCTTCGCAGCTAGCCAGCCGATACCAGCCAGGCGTTGCTGCCCGTCATTACGTCGTATGATTATCATACCATCGTACTAAATCATACAAGAATGTTCAAATGAAAGAGACCGATTACGATTACGAGTTTGAGTAAAATGGCAAATATATACCTGATCGTATCGAACAGCCATTGTGATGATTACCAACCTAGGGACACTACCACTTGTAACACTGTGCCATTGACGTTTTGTCGTTGAACTTTTATTAAACAATATAACTCTATAACGAATAACTTTGTACCTCTACTTTATCAGGCTTAATGATATTTAACAAAACAAATAGGCTATGTATAATTTCGAAAACACATTATTTCAATATGCCCCAAATTACAACTAATATATCACTCTATAACGAAGTGCTTTGTGCATAATATACCTTATTAGGCTTAATGACATTTAACAAAACAAATATATAGGCTATATATAAGATATAAAATTCATTATTTGACTGATAGACTGATAGACCAACGATTTTATCATTTTAAACTGTACTTCAATATCGAAATATTAAAACAATATTAGCAATAAAGAGCTGTAGGTAGCTTTTCGTAGTTGAAGTACCTTTCTGGTACTTCAACTGTCGCAAAAAACCCGTTAATAACATGCAAATTAACTGATTAAGGACCGCCCATAGACTTTGAGCGACCGAGCCAGCCAGCGACCAAAACGGCAGCCAGACGAGAAAACGGCAGCCAGACGTGCGACCAACACAGCGACCAAAGCGACCAACGTCGCGACCAATGCGACCTACGTCGCGACCAATGCGAGCTAGGTCGCGACGCACGTCGTTGGCCACTCAGAGAGCTCGGCCCTGCTCTAACATTCAGCGGTGCGCTGTGAGCCCGCTCGCTTAAGTAGGAAGTTGCCAACTTCCTGGTTGGTATCCCTTATTTTATATCGCTATTGTTTTAGAATTATGTTTGGCACTAACGGGGTGACCTGTATGCCTTCTAGGTACTGCCGATTGTGTCGTTGCCGACTGCTGTTTTTGCCACCCGTTGTTTACCACCAAAGCTGCCCAACTGTCCTGGGCTAGCCTGGAGGATAGCGGCGAAGACGCTAACGACCACTCCTTTTAAACGTGATCTGTCTGTTGACTTGTCCTTGTGTGTTTCTACCTGTCCGTGTCGCAACTAGTGTGTGTGTGTGTAGAGTGTTTGTGAGTGCGTGCGTGTTTGTCCTGGGGAAGTGTTTGGTTTAATTTGCGGGATTCTGTTTATGGTTTGTTTTGAGCCCTGCTTCTGTTAAGCCACTGGCAGGAGGCCTTTTTATAGCTGCGGATAACCAGTGGGCTATCACGCACACTGTAAAAAAGATCTACTTGGTTCTACTTAAAATTATAAGTTTCCCAGCTGCCTTAAAATTTCAAGTAAAAACAACTCATTATTTTGAGTCTAGTTAAGCTTTGAATTACCTTCTGTGAGTCAACATGACTGAACAGTTATTGTCGTTTCAACTTTGCTATGCAAGTTCAAAATAAAGTGAACTAACTTATGTGTATTCTGTTTACTTAACCCCATTAGTGGCTTCAACTTGTAATTTAAATTTAAGAATGTGTTTTATTCATCAATATGCATTCCGTACACTTATCCTCTTTAGTGGGTTCAACCTTGTAATTTAAATTAAGTAATTTCTTTGAATCAGCTTATCAAGTTAAGATTATCTAAAATAATGTCTTGTTTTCACTTAACAATTAGCTACAAAAACACAAATTTGAGTACAATTTTTTTTTTTTATTAAAACCAATGTTAAGCCAATAAAAGCTACACAAGCTTGTGAATGTACAGTACAACAGTAGTTTCCCACTCTGGGCATTTGCGTGCATGAACGTACACTACAACAGTAAAACAACATGAACGTACACTACAACAATAGTTTCCCACTCTGGGCATTTGCGTGCATGAACGTACACTACAACAGTAAAACAACAAAAACACAAAATCACGTCATTTTTTTTGCATTACCATTCCATTCCCGAGTGGGGCATGCTTTACAGTTTATACCTCAGGAGCTTGTTTCGGACACCGTGGACTCTGGCAGAGGCCTCATCTGGTTTGATCTTCATCACTACCTTCTGCAGGAACTCAAAGGAATACTTCATGGCTCGTGGATACTCAAGGTTAACGCAGTAGATGATCCCCAGAAGCATGGTGAAGCTGGATGGCACATCCTTGAAGTTGTGTAGCACAATGTTTTCTTCAACCACAACTGCCACATCGAAGACCTCTGGAAAGGCATCCTGGTTGTCACCTTCATAGCCTATCAGTAGGCCAAGTTGCATCCCCTTCATGGCTGCAGCCAGACTCTCACCATGGGCCTTGAAAAACAGAAAAAAATGGTGGTAATGTTTGGGTCTAGAAGTACATGCGCTGCAAAGCTACTTAAGTCTGTCATCATAAACCTTGACATGCTTTCGGGCTAATAAGAGTCTCCTTGGGATTTCCGTTGTGAGTGTGCAAGTGCATTCTATGTGCAATGCTGAGAGGTTACTGCTAATCTTCTAATCACCACTATTCTACCCATCCCTCCTCCTCCCCATCACTACCATTCTGCCCCTCACTCTTCCCCACATCACCACTATTCGGCTGCCACGGACTTTATCACCCCCCATGAGTGGATCTAATACAATCCGTGTTAAAGATTGTGTGTATGTGTGCTATTATGCATGACAGAAAAAGATCTTACATCACACATCCTAATGATGTCGGATGGGTCTTCGGATAGGTAGTGTGGCAGACCCAGTAGAGCAGCAGTCCTTCTCCTTTCGTTTGTGTTCTACAAGACAAATATAAGCAGTGATTAGATTTTATTGCAAACATAACACCTGGTGCCCAATTTTAGAATTCTCAGCTCGTCTACTCACATCTTTCTTCACACAGTCTAAAATGGCTTTCAGTGCAGGCTTCTTCCCCGACTTGGTCACAGCTTCGTACACTTCAAGCAGTCTTGGTACCAGGTCATCAAGTCCGTTGAGGAATGACTCAAGAAGGTCTGTGCTTACGATTCTTTTGAACTCCGCCCGAACCTGAGAAAAAGACAAAAAGGTTAAGAGCTTCACCGTTTGGTAAGCTAAGGTTGTCTTGTCAAAGGCTTTCATCCACTCAGTTATACTAACTGCAAGACTCAATGCAAAAATGTAATCCAGCTCTTCCTGGAGGGAAGCTCACACATTGATTTCCGGTCAAACATGGATTAAGTGACTAATCTCAGGCGAGTTGTTTATTGTGATACCTGTCTCTCACAGAACATGGCCGGCCATCTGGTCATGACATCCCCGATGAGAGGTTGATCCCCTACGATCTCCTTTCTGCGCTTGGAGAATGTGGCAGACATCAGCTCCTCTATCCGTTGATGATCCAGGTCCTTTTTCAGCATTTCCACCTGGATTGGATTGCACAAGCACAAGGACACATACTAAGACAAAATAGTAGGCTTCACAAACACAAAACCAAAGTGTAGGTATGATGTGTATGCGTGTATATGATGTACCTCAATCATCCTCCGCTTCCCTTCCATGTCTTCAGCACTCAGTCCTTCAGGGGGATCTGGACAGTAGTGGACCTCGCCCTTCTTTGACTTCTTCACACGTGATCCCTTGGCTTCTTCTCCTATTCTTTTGTTGACTCTCACCTCTGGGCATCCAGCTGCACTTAACTTCTGCCGATAGTTTCCGAGCTTAAACTTCAGGCTGTGGAACCAGCCGTACCAACCCTTTCCAGAACCTGGCTCTTTGAGACTGGGATGCTTCTCCACAAGCGCCTTTGCAACATTCTCGTAGTGTTGCCTCTCAGGATAAGGACTAATCTTTGACATGCTGTCTGCAAGTGTGTCCAGGATATCGGTTTTCATACCTTTAGGAATCACCATCACAGATCCATCTTTTGCATATCTTCTATTTGCTTCTTGCAGCGTGAGTTCAACGTCATGTGAGAACTGTGGAATCGGGAAGGGATCAGGCCATTGCTGGGAGTCAGATTCCCCACTACTGAGAGATGGAAGGCTGGCTGTATCCAATGTGGAAACTGAGAGAGCTGCATCAGCTGTGAACAACACTTTCAATGTTGCTCGTTCCTCAGGAAGGTCTCGAATGTCGGTCAGGTTGGTCAGCTGATCCTTGAACGCAGGGTCCTCAAATTGTAAAATAAACCCACCTCTCAGGGAAAGGTTTGCACGCAACACCTCGCACAGTTCCTCAACACTCTGGGGGGTGTTTTCGATGGAAAGGCGTCTGATATCCGTTTCACAGAGGACAACTCGCAGCAGCATCGTGGATCACTTCAACCTGAAATTGGAGAAGGAAAAAGGTTTCATCCCCTGTATACATACAAAAATAATGGTTACTCCTAGAAAGATTTGTAAAACACAAGAGGGTTAATTATTTTGGATCAGGCTGTTAAATGTTATTTTGCAGGACATCCAACACCTGGATTGCTGCTAGAGAGATTTGGAAACATTGCAAGAGGGTTAATTATGCAGGATAACAGTGACGACTTATACCCAGATACCCCCACACTCAAACTTACCGCAGCCTTAAAGCAAGAAGGTTCTGGGAGTGGCTAACAGGCGCCCCTGGATGAAGTAGGACACAAGTGGCATGTAGTCATTGAGATCCTCTGGTTTCACCAAGAGACACTCAGCAGGGCTTTTTATCACGAGATGGTAACTCCTCAAATGCTCCACGTAGAAAGTCGTAAAACGCTCAATGAAGAAACAAACATGACCAGCCAGCACAATGCATATTTCCAAAATCCTTCCGAAGTCTGGTAGTCCACTTGTACTTCCAACAGAGAGTATTATTCCCTTTGAATACTGCGTTCCATTTAAGAAGATACTAGGGGTCAGTCCAACTGTGTCAACATCACTGAATCTATTCAAGATTGCTAGTCTAACACCACCATCTAAGAATTCCAGGCAGACATCAGTCACTTTTGCCGTCTCAGTCTCAGGCTTGAAAATGCTAGGCATTTCAAGATAATATGCAAGCATAAGTTGGTGTCTTGAGGCTAGGGTAAGCAGAATGTTTTTAAAGTTATTGGCATCACGCACTACCTTTTTAAAGAAAGAATGTTTAGCCTCAAACCTGATTGTCCAACACTCTATTAAGGGTCCAAACCTTTGAATTAGGCATGGATAATGCTCAATGAAGTGATGTTTGGGGCGTAACTTGTAATCTGGGAAAACTGTCAGTAGTAACTGTCTATGATCCGATATTTTGGACTGCAAATAACAAAGTGAGTCTAAAGTGTAAGATGGAGTTGCCAAGAGCTCAACCAAGTCTTTCAGTTCAAGGACTATTTCCCATGTTTGATCTCCTTCTGGAACACGGTGGCCGATGATAAGGGGAAGGAAACGCACAAGACTCCAATTTTCGTGGCCATTACCACCTACAGTTCCAGTCTTTCGAAAAGTTGAAGGAATTTTCTGGGGACAGTTTGTCTTATCAGAGAATTTAAAAGGAAAGCTCTGTATTTCACTATTGAGCTCTTCTAATTTGAAATACTTCTTTGAAATCAAATCTGCAAGGCACAGACTTAGTTCTACAGGTACAATCCCTTCCAACACATCATGCAAGAAATCAGGTGGAAAGCCTGTGCATGTGTGAAATCCTGTCAGGCTGTTGAGAGGGCAGTCTCGTTTCACACCATCAACAGATGCAACGTCACTCTGCTTCAACACATTTACAGCTTCATCAAATGACTCTGGTGACCTTAAAACAAAGTTCCCAGTTCTAACATCACACGTCTGTATGTCTTTACGACTAACTAGACAAAACCTACAAAACTTCTCAACATTGAACGACTCTTGGAAACCACCTAAGGAATGTGCAGCTAAGTTGTCAGCAGCAACAAACAAGATGGTGCCTTTAACATTACACCCTAGTTTGTCTACAAACACACCAACTGTTTCAAGACATTTAATATCGTCAATCAGTGGCTTCAAAACACTATCATAACCATAAATCCTGACATGCTCAACCTTGCACAGTAAAGCAAGGTAGATTGATGACAATGCTGACTTGTACCTAGAGGGTAAATTCCCAATAGCCCAATACACACCACAGACTTTATGTTTCTTTTTTGATGTGCCCAACGGATTGCAGATTTCAAAGTCGTCAATATACAAAGTAATAGCTACACTTAGTTCTTGACCTGAGAGAATTCCATTCGATTTATAGAAGTCACCATCCAGAAAAGACTTGTAGTGGCCAGACTGTTCAACTGGTTTGTTTTTCGCTAATGCTTGCAGTACCTCTTCTCTTTTAAGAAGATTGGAAAGTAACTTTAGAATAGGGATATAGACAACAGTATGAGACTTTTCTTGTCTGTTCAAAAGATATTCGACATGCTCAATGACACTAAAGTTCTTTTTGTAATATGACTGTCTTTTGTAGTCGGTGCCTAAAGATCCTTCCCTTGAAAGCAAATTAAGTGGGTTAGCACTTTGAAATGCTTCAGTCAACGATGTCAAACATTCCTCAGATGAGTAATTATGCTCCTTCAAAACATTCTCAATTGACTCCCTAGTTATTTGTCCAGCACGTTCTCCAATATCGAACAAATCATCCACAAGTTCTTGAATCGCAGACTTTGACACATGAAGGACGGCTTGCAGTCGAAGGAAAAGGGATGCAATTCGGCGCTCAACTGACTTCTGTGTAGGCTGAGAGTCAGGTTCAGTCACTGAAACATCTGGTGACTCTAAATCAAAGTTATCCTCTTCATCATTGACAGAATCTTGACTGGGACAATGAAGAATAAGTTCAGGTTTGAAATGATTGAATGTAGAAGCCTGATGATGCCGGCTTCTGTGAGCAGTAAAAGTTGAGGCTACTCTAGATTTAAAAGAGCACCCCACAAACGGGCAATTCACAGTCTCTCTATTTATCAAATGTCTCTTTAAATGAAGAAAATAATGTTTGATGTTGCTTGGCGCTGAAAAACTACAAAGTTCACATCGAAGTTTAGCAATGGGACTCGTTCCTTGTTTGTGGCACTTCAAATGTTGTACAAGTTCCACATGGGATTGAAAGACAGTAAAACAATTAGGGTAAATACAACTAAAACCAGTTATTCCACGTCCATGCTTGTCCTTGTAATGATTTACTATAGCCTTTTGCTTGCATGAGGCAAAATTGCAAAACTTACAAGTCCACTTCATCTAACGTGTAGCCAAGCCTGGTAATTCACAAAGCACCTGAAATACACAAAACAGAAGAAACGCTTTAAGTGATGTGAATTGCAAAAGTGAACAAGAGCACATTTCTAGTTAAGTCTAACTAACAAATTGGATTTATGAATTGCTTCACTTCATTATTTTGACTAATTAAGCTTTGGATTGTTCTTTGTAATGTAGTGTCACCATGACATGATTCATTGCTATGCAAGTTCAAAATACAGTGAACTTATTAACATGTGTTCTGTTCACTAGTGCTGCCGCGATTAGTTGACGTCAATTTTTTTTGTCAACGAATCGTTTTTACTATTGACCGCCTATTTATTTTTGTTCTCCCGTCTCAAACGGCTCACTGTAATTCACCTCCATACAAATATGTGCCTCTGCACACCCTTCTGGTTAATCGGCTATCCTCTTTCTTCCCCCTCCCCCCGCCTTCACTGCTTTGATATGACGCGCGTGCGTGTGTGGCGAGCGTATGCGATTTCAAAGAAACAAACCAACTCAAAGCCGATGCATGCATCCAAAAACTATTCGTTCAAAACCAAATAAACAAATCAAAAACCGCATCGCTTAAAATACTTATTTTCAAAACTTGGGAATTAATACGGCACGGTACCGAGCGGTTGAAAACAATGTTGGCGTCTCATGTGGCTGCCTTGCGCACCTGCGTTATATTACGTATTTAAAAATATACTATATATACGTATATATACACTATAATTAGGCGTTAAGATGAGTCGATAGTGGCCGCAGTACTATTCACCAGTCCTTGTTAGTGGTTTCAGCAGTTATTTTCATCAAAGAATGTCTTTAAAGTAGTTTATCTTGTTTAGACAATTTAAAATAAGTCAGTTCTCATTTAATTCATTCATTTTAAAATAATCACACACGACAAGTGGGTCTATCTGGCTATCCGTGTAGCTAATGCGATCGATGTTCAGTAAAACAAACAGTAATGAACTTGCACAACCAAGCTACGAACAATGGACTGCTAACGTTAGCTAGCGGCCACGCCGCCTGCTAACGTTAGCTAGCGGCCACGCCGCCATGATCGACAGGCAGCTAACATTACTCAGGGCCGAAGGGCAAGTGCATAGACAGTAGAAGGGCAAGTGCACATGTCTGCCTTGCTAGCGTTGGCTACGTTAGCTAACAAGGTAACGTTAGCCAGCCAACTCGGAATGTACCTCGCTAAAATGATATCACAAGTATTGCACATATCGAACGATAGCTAACGTTAATCAAGTTATTTGCTTCATCGACGCACATTCTAAATATAAAAAGAAAAACACGAACACTTACCAAAAGCCGTCTCGACTGCTTGCAGGTGGCTGGCGAGAGGCGCCAACTCCAAATTCAATCTCAACGTCTCGAGGCTGGACTCGCACATGCGCAAAGAGCTGTCCTACGCACACGCCAGTTGCACTGCACTCAATTTAAAATGGCAAGTTCATTCAAGCACCAGGAATTTGTGATTCATTGAAGTAACTTATGAACCTAAATTGGAAGATTGAAAACTCATACATTTGAATTGAAAGGTCATAAAACATTATTTTAAGTTAGAGTTGTTGAAATAAATAAGTTATCATAACTTATTGATCAGATCATTTTTTACAGTGCATGTTTAAGATCCTTTATGGCCTGGTTTGTGTATTTGTGTTATATTTTGTTTGTTTCTTACTGATTTCCTTTTGTGAATTACATTTTGTGTAGTTGTGTGTTTATTGTTTTGTTCAGTCGTTTGTATCTGCCCTCATCTATCTTTTGTTCCTTCGTTTCCAGGCGCTGAGTGCCCACCGCAGGGAGGCAACTAGATCCTTTAGGTGGTGGTGCCCCCATTCCCGAGTGTGGTTTCACGTGTGTCCTCTTGGAATTCCTCTTATTTTATCATTTTGATCCTGTGTTGCTGTGTGGATGTGCGAGCACGAGTGACTGGTTGGTGTTTATGTATCTCCCTCTCCGTCTCCTGGTATCTTGCCCCCTGCTGGTAAGCCTCAGCCCTAAACATCCTGTCTATCCCCTACATACCAATTGATTTCATTTATCCTGTTTGTTACATGTGGAACCCATATGTTTTAGTTAATAAAAACAACCTATTTTTGGAACCTCGTATCTGGTGCCGTCAGTCAACGAACGTGTGTGCTAGATAATTGTTTTGATTTAATCGATTAGTATATCCCTGGGTGCAATTCCTAGGGTGGCGTTGTCGGCTAGCTTGTTTTTCCCGTAATGCCACACTTATAATATGTGGAGTTTGAACCGTCTCACAATCAGCGAAAAATGCAAGAACACAGGAAGAATACAAAATATATGTATTTTATTAAAGGCCCACTATGCAACTTTTTTAGCCAAAATTACATTAAGTATGCAGGTTGAGAGTTATGCTGATGGTTCTGCATCCATTTCTGGGTCGATTGGTGGGTGTGTCATTTACCCATGTCGCCTCTCCAGTGAAAAAGCGCATATGCAACTTGCTCTGTTCGGACCGACACAATTCGGATGCGACGCAACGGAAGTATCCTCGAAAATGTAGTCAGATTGTAGTTTCGAAAATGCTTTACGGCACAGACACACACCCAAACATGGCACCGGCTAGATATAAACAGCCAGTTGCGAGGCAATTGTTGCATTCATCATGGATCAATCGACTAATGGTACGGCCACACCAACCGCGTTACTCGCGTTGGATAACGCAAACGCGCCTAACCTGACGCTTGATCATTGTGTGTCACAAAAATGGTTCAACGCGCCCAACGCGCCTGTGGCTGCGCTAGAGTCCGAGGTAGGAAACCCAAACGCCGCCGTGTTTGGGTGCATGATAGAGTTTAGATCGGGTTAGATTAAATAATCTCGGATATAAATAACGATCTCATCTCATCGTCATCTGTTTATCCGGGGTCGGGTCGCGGGGGGAGCAGCTCAAGCAGGGGGCTCCAGACTTCCCTTTCCCGGGCCACATTGACCAGCTCTGACGTGGGGATCCCGAGGCATTCCTAGGCCAGTGTTGAGATATAATCTATCCACCTAGTCCAGGGTCTTCCCGAGGTCTCCACCTAGTCCAGGGTCTTCCCCGAGGTCTCCTCCCCACTGGACGTGCCTGAAACACATCGCAATGGAGGCGCCCAGTGGGCATCCTTGCCAGATGCCCGAACCACCTCAGCTGACTCCTTTCTAAGTAAAGGAGCAGCGGCTCTAATCCGAGTTTTTCACGGATGACTGAGCTTCTCACCTTATCCCGAGACGCCAGCCACCCTTCTGAGAAAACTCATCTCGGCCGCTTGTACCCGCGATCTCGTCCTTTCGGCCATCACCCAACCCTCATGACCATAGGTGAGGATAGG
Organism: Gadus morhua; assembly: GCF_902167405.1. Lineage (NCBI taxonomy): Eukaryota > Metazoa > Chordata > Actinopteri > Gadiformes > Gadidae > Gadus > Gadus morhua. Next base: position 19,988,604 of record NC_044068.1, read on the forward strand.
AACGAAGATCGACCGGTAGATCGAGAGCTTTGCCTTGCGGCTCAGCTCTCTTTTCGTAACAACGGTGCGGTAAAGCGAACGCAATACTGCCCCCGCTGCTCCGATTCTCCGGCCAATCTCACGCTCCATAGTACCCTCACTCGCGAACAGTGGTGGGCAGAGTAGCTAAAAAATGTACTCAAGTAAAAGTACTGTTACTTTAAGATTAGTATTACTCAAGTAGAAGTAAAAGTACTCGTAAAAATAATTACTCAAGTAAGAGTAAAAAAGTATGCAGTGAAAAGACTATTCAAGTACTCAAGAGTACAAGTACTGAGTTTCTCCGATTTATTTTTTAAATAAACAGAGCAACACAAACGGTACAAAATAGACACCAACAAAATATAAAACAGCAATGTTCAAATAAAGATAATGTAAATAACATCCTTTTAAATAAAATAAATAAGGTCTTTTAAAATGTATAACCCTTGAACTAAAACAATAACAAATTAAATCTTTGCAAAATTAAATACATCAACGTGTGTGTGTGTGTGTGTGTGTGTGTGTGTGTGTGTGTGTGTGTGTGTGTGTGTGTGTGTGTGTGTGTGTGTGTGTGTGTGTGTGTGTGTGTGTGTGTGTTTGTGTGTCACTCTGTTCGAGCCTGCATGAGAGTTCAATGTTGTCATCAGCTGTAACGTCTTTCTGACCAATCGCAGTTCAATGCCGACCTGGGCTGTGCCACTTCGGGAGGGGGCGCTCAGTTACTCCTCTAGACAAAACCGAATTGGTTGCGAGTCGACGTTGACCCGGCGCCCCCCGTTAACGGGCCACAGGGAATTTTCCCAACTCTCCCGATTACCACTCTGCGTTGTGCGTGCGTGCGTGCCTGTGTGTGTGTGTGCAGGCGTTATTCAATTGCCTCTCGGCCGCTTGTACCCGCGATCTCGTCCTTTCGGCCATCTCCCAACCCTCATGACCATAGGTGAGGTTAGGAACGAAGATCGACCGGTAGATCGAGAGCTTTGCCTTGCGACTCAGCTCTCTTTTCGTAACAACGGTGCGGTAAAGCGAACGCAATACCGCCCCCGCTGCTCCGATTCTCCGGCCAATCTCACGCTCCATAGTACCCTCACTCGCGAACGAGACCCCGAGGTACTTGAACTCCTTCACTTGGGCTAAGGAATATTCACGTGATAGAAATAGATCTCGCATGTAATAAAAGAAAATATCTAAAAAAACAAAGTAACGACCGTCACGTAGCCAAATGGAACGGCGTAAAAGTACCGTTCTTTCTTCAAATATTTACTCAAGTAAAAGTAAAAGTATGTTGCAATCAAACTACTCCTAAAATTACAATTTATCCAAAAAGTTACTCAAGTATTTGTAACGCAGTAAATGTAGCGCGTTCCTACCCACCTCTGCTCGCGAACAAGACCCCGAGGTACTTGAACTCCTTCACTTGGGCTAAAGACTCATAAATAACGATAATCGGGTTAAATAACTTCACATGGTGTGTCTGGTGTGTTTCCAGCATTCGTAGTGTTGATCAGCAGAGAAATAGTCCGCCAAGACGTTGAGGTTGCTTAGCAACCAGAGACTCTTTCCATGCGAGTGAACGGAGCGTTCACTCTTCGTCATAACTATCAAACCAAACATCCTTCACATTCACCGAGCGAACATTATGAAAGTAAAATGCACATTTCTCGCTAAAAATGTTTCCATAAACGCATTTAATGGCGTAACTATGTTACTATTTCCACCCAGAATAAAGAAAGATGTCGGCCGTATCCTTCTGTGCAAGGGTCACTACTCTCTGTCAGTGACGTCGGGTCAAGCTCCACGCTGATTGGCTATCGTCGCTAAGCGTCGCGCGTTGAAAGTTCTGAACTCCGGGCGTTGGTGCTTTACGGCACAGACCCCCAAACACGGAACCGGCTCGATATAAACACAAACAACTAAGGGATTGTTATATTCATCATAGATCAGCCGCCTAAAAAGAGACAGAGAAACCCAATGTCGGAGGAACAGAAGAAGAGAAAAGGGAGACTGACCGACAGAGAGGCCAGACACGAGTAAACTTTGGGCAAGCTTTTCAGGAATAGCGTGAACTGAAAGAAAAAGAAGACTGCAAATCAGACGCCGACTCGGCCGTGTTGCTTTTGAAATTGAAAGTACCCTTGGGTGAACTTTGTCTTCGTGGTATTCTTGATGTTGATAGTCTCTGTACGAATGTGTTTGCTCAACCATTTTGTTGTGAGCCCTGTAAAAATTGTTTTCTCGACCGTTTTGTTGTGAGCCCTGTATGTTTCTAGCTTGCTTGGTTGCAACCATATAAACACCTTTGTTTCCATGGGTGTTTTGCTGTTCGTCCGTCTCGTCCCCCAGATACAGACTGAATCCCCGAATCCAGGTTCTTGTTTATTTAGATTATTATGTTGGCCAAACCTCTTACACTGATTGTTCTGTTCAACCTAAGATATAACAATTATAATCTAGGATATAAATTCTCCCCGTCAACTATAAAAAAGGATGGATTTATGTTTATTGCAATACAAATACACCATTTTAAAAATATATAACCTTGCCTACACTTTATGAACATCTACTTCGGACATGGCTCCACGCATTCGCCGGCTTCTTTGAAAACAAATGCACATGGCTCGCGTAGAAGTGCATGGGGAAGGGTCGTCAACGAGTTGTTACGACAGTGTTGTGAAATATCTACTACGAAGCTGTAGGGGGCGCAGAAATGTGCGTGCCAGAGAAATGTGCGTGCCAAAACCAAGAAAACAGCCAAGAAATGCCCGAAGTTGCATAGTGGGCCTTTAAGGCCTACACTAACTAAAACACAAGAAATTATAACGGAGTGAGTGAGAGAGAGAGTGAGTGAGAGAGTGAGAGAGAGGGTGAGAGTGAGACCCAATGTCAAGGAAGCATGTTATATTAGTTTTCAGAAATATTTTGTGCCGTATTGCTTTTTATAGATTCATCATGTTAATGCAAATATTCAAGCCTAAAGACCTGTGCCACTTTTCAAACGTTTTTGCAACTTAATGATACGTTGCTATATTTTGCATGGACGTAGCTGGTGTTAAACACCACTGTCACCAATGTCAATTTACTCGCTCACAAGATTACATTATTTATGTATAGGCTAACTATTTATGTTTGTTGAATCGTTTTTTTTAGGGTCAGCCCAGCAAACGGAGGCTTTTGTGCGCCTTAGGGTGGCGCACAAACATTTGTTTACCGGTGGAAGGGATAGTGCCACTATCCAATGTTGTAAAATTAATGCACAACCGATCATTTGCAATGTTTGTAATTTTTAATGAACGTATATAATTGTATTTTATATGATATACTTATGTGTTCAAAGCACTGGTAGATATGAATGAATGAATCAGATCAGTTAAATAATATATCCAAATAAATACACGTTTATCATCTCTTTCTTTGTCTTTTTCCCCCTGCATAATAGTAATCAACCGTACTGTAAATGTGATGCATGAATTAAGTTCTCAGACAATTTCACTTAGTTTTATAAAAATGGAATGGATTTTCCTTTTAATAAAGACAATTCGATCAACCACAACAAAGCTTTTGTGACTTCCCCAAAGAGGCTCCATGCGAAGGAGACATGACCGCATTCATAACAGACAAAAGTCAAATAAATATCGATCAGCTTGATTGCTGCCATGTTTTATTCATAAGCGCACATGTGTTTACAAGCGGACACGCAGTATTAAAAAGCGGAAGCGGAAGCGCTTCCACACTACCAAGTCGTTCCCAAAGTCCGACGTTACAAACGCTAGGAAGCACTCGAGCTAGCACACTAGTCTCATCTCCATAGGACGCGACTAGCAAGGACGCGTCCTAGCAAGGCTGCAGCCTTCACTTTGGGAAACAGCCAGAGAGAGTCTCCGCGCCTCCTTTACGTTTCTTCTCCATTTTTCTGTCAGTTAGTGACGTGACTGATTGACAGCCGAGGCCCAAGGGGCGGGCCCTCTGCTGTGTGTGTGTGATAGGGCCAGGGCCAGCCCAGAACCAATCATAATGAGTTATGGCCTGGGCCAAAGTTTTATTGAACTTTCAGGTTAAGTTGACAGCCCGCGTGACCGAGAGGGAAGGAACGGACCTCGGCCCTCGGCTGTGTGACATGGCTGGCCCGGGCCGGATCCATTAAAAAAAATATATAAATAAAGTAAACCTCAAGTAAACCTCGTCGGCCCAAAAAGGCCTGCCAGCCCACCGGGCATTGCCCGGTTCGTCCGATGGCCAGTCCAGCCCTGAACGTGGGAGTTATTTAGCAGCAGCTGAACCAGTCTAAAAATCGGACACGTCAACGGAGCACTGAACTAGGCCCTCTCGGATGCCAGGTTGAAACATTTGTTTCACTACGACTCCTTTCATCTGCCCACCCCTCCTTCTCCAGAAAAAGATAATTAGAGAAAACGGCTAATAAAACGCTTGAGGTGGCGTTTTGAAAAGAAAAAACATGCAGTTTTTTAGTACATGCCATAAAGATAATTATGAGCCTTTAATTGATATCCAGATTTTTTTTGCGGAGACACATTCCTGTTCCCCACCGCTGAGCACTGGTGGATTGCGGAAGTATGCACTGTTCCTGTGGACTTGTATGGCGACACTTCCATTGGACTCCGTTATGTCCACATGACTCCGTTGTAGTGTTTTTTGCCGCCTACTTCCGGGGTATGGAGCCTCGCATAGTTCCAAAACATGAATTTACGGCTTAGGAGGTCATTAATTTCCATTACTGGCCGTCGAGTAACTTCTGAGGTAAGTCCATTAAATAGCTATCTCTTTTGAATTGTCAACTGTCTATATTGTATCAGAGGCCCTTTATGATGCATATACTGATATTTATTTGTGTATGCACAGCGTGATTATGTATATTTAGGTCATTCATTTCCATTGCTGGCCGTCGAGTAACTTCTGAGGTGTGTAGTGCATTAAATAGCTATCTCTTTTGAATTGATTGCCTGCTAGTTTGCTAGCTCAACTTCGCCATCTGTGAAGGTATCTCTGGGGTAAATTGATTAAATTGCTACCTCTTTTGAATTGTCAACTCTCTATATTATATCAGAGGGCCTTCATGATGCATATACTGATCTTTATTTGTGTGTGCACAGCGTAATTGTATATATTTTTTATCTTGGTAGACAACCGATTTCAGTCATTGACTGCTAGTTAGTCAGCTCGATTTCGCCAGCTGTGAAGGTATCACTGCACCAGAAGTTAAAGGTTGGGTATGGGATTTGCGAAACGCCAGCAGATTTTGAAATTACACAACTGAAATGTTGTCTGGAGCCTTGTGCTCCTGGTTGGGTCTCCCATGGCAGAGTGGTCTCAGGTGAGGGGCCAGACTAAGAATGGTTCAAAAACCTCAATGAATAATGGAAGAAGAGGAGATGTGACCCGGCCCGGAGGAAGCCCGGGGCCCCCATCTGGAGCCAGGCCCAGACGGAGGGCTCAATGGCGAGCGCCTGGTGGCCGGGTTTGCCATGGAGCCCGGTCGGGCAAAGCCCGAACAAACTACGTGGCACCCCCCCTCTCTTCATCCCATGGGCCCACCACCTGTGGGAAGACCCGTTGGGGTCAGGTGCGCAGCCAAATGGGTGGCAGCGAAGGTCAGGGGTCTTGACGGACCAGACCCGGGTGGCAGAAGCTGGCTCTGGGGACGTGGAACGTCACCTCGCAACGTCACGAACCGGACATTGTGAGGGAGGTGGAGCGCTATCAGTTAGATCTGGTGGGGCTTACCTCCACGCACAGTCTCAGCTCTGGTACCGTACTCCTGGATATGGGTTGGACTCTATTCTTCTCTGGAGTTGCCGAGGGCGTGAGGCGCCGGGCAGGTGTGGGGATACTCATAAATCCCCGGCTGAGCGCCGCGGTGTTGGAGTTTACCCCGGTAGACGAGAGGGTCGCCTCCCTACGCCTAAGGGTTGTAGGGGGGAAAACTCTGACTGTTTGTGCGTATGCAAACAGCAGTTCAGAGTACTCTGCCTTCTTGGAGACCCTGAATGGAGTCCTGTATGGGGCTCCTGTAGGGGACTCCGTAGTTCTGCTGGGGACTTCAACGCCCACGTGGGCAACGATGGAGACACCTGGAGAGGCGTGGTGGGGAGGAACAGCCTCCCTGATCTAAACCCGAGCGGTCGTTTGTTATTGGACTTCTGTGCATGGATTATCCATAACGAACACCATGTTCGAACATAAGGGTGCTCATAAGTTTACCTGGTACCAGAGTACCCTAGGCCGAAGATCAATGATCGATTTCGTGATCGTGTCATCTGATCTGAGGCCGCATGTTTTGGACACTCGGGTTAAGAGAGGGGCGGAACTGTCAACCGACCACCACCTGGTGGTGAGTTGGATCAGGGAATGGGGGCAATTTCCGGATAGACCTGGTAAGCCCAAACGAGTAGTGCGGGTGAATTGGGAACGTCTGGAGGAGGCCCCCGTTCTAGGTATCTTCAACTCACACCTCCGGCTGAGTTTTTCTGGCATTCCTGTAGAGGTAGGGGGCATTGAGCCGGAGTGGGCGGTGTTCAAAGCCTCTATTGCTGAAGCTGCGGCGGCTAGCTGTGGCCTCAGGGTCTTAGGCTCCTCAAGGGGCGGTAACCCTCGGACACCGTGGTGGACACCGGTGGTCAGGGATGCCGTCCGATTGAAGGAGGCCTTCCGGGATATGATATCCTGGAGGACTCCTGACTCGGTTGCAGGGTACCGACAGGCTCGACGGGCTGCAGCTGCTGACGTGTCGGAGGCTAAGCAGCGGGTGTGGGAGAAGTTTGGAGATGCCATGGAGAAGGACTTTCGGTCGGCACCAAAGTGTTTCTGGAAGACTATCCGGCACCTCAGGAGGGGGAAAAGGGAACCATCCAAGCTGTGTACAGTAAGGATGGGACTCTGTTGACCTCAACTGAGGAGGTCGTCGGACGTTGGAAGGAACACTTTGAGGAACGCCTGAATCCGAATAACACGCCCTCTATGTTGGAGGCAGAGCTCGAGGTTAATGGTGTTTCGTCGTCAATTTCAGTGGTGGAGGTCACTGAGGTAGTCAAACATCTTCGCATTGGCAAAGCCCCAGGGATTGATGAGATCCAGCCAGAAATGCTAAAGGCTCTGGGTGTTGAGGGGCTGTCATGGTTGACGCACCTATTCAACATTGCGTGGGAGTCTGTTACAGTGCCAAAGGAGTGGCAAACCGGGGTGGTGGTTCCCCTGTTCAAAAAGGGGGACCAGAGAGTGTGTGCCAATTACCGGGGTATCACAGTTCTCAGCCTCCCTGGTAAAGTCTACTCCAAGATGCTGGAAAGGAGGGTTCGGCCGATCGTCGAACCTCAGATTGAAGAGGAACAATGCGGTTTTCGCCCCGGACGCGGAACTACGGACCAGCTCTTCACTCTCGCAAGGATCCTGGAGGGGGCCTGGGAGTATGCCCATCCGGTCTACATGTGTTTTGTGGATCTGGAGAAGGCGTTTGACCGGGTCCCCAAGGATAAACTGTGGGAGGTACTGCGGGAGTATGGGCTGGTGCACTCATAAAAATGATTCAAGCACTTCTTAGATATGACAAATTAATATTCTATTTGTCTAATGAAATATATATTAATTCAAATAAAAACCAAAATAGTTTAACTCGTACAACTTAAAATGTATTCATCGTCTCCGCTGACGCTGCTGACCTATCCGTTCAACCCAAAAAGATTGAGGTCAATGACGGAAGCATGCGCACGTGAGTTGACCACGCCCCTCTTTCCATGCCCTGAAGCAGCGCGCCATTTTGTTCATCTTCTGGCTGCAGCGAGCGGCTTCCACTTACTCTCGGTAAGTTTGCATTTTTTTCAGTAGTCCCAAAGTGGGAGTTATTGCATGCTGTTTTATAAATTAGCATCTGTAAAGTTGCCGTGATAATGTAAAGAACAGAAGAATTTCTCATGTTTTTTTAAAGGTTGAGTTGGCAGGCTGTGGCTGTGTGAGGCCTCATTTCAGTTTTGAGCTAGCTTAATATAGTAGTAAAGAAGCGTTCAATCACGCGGGAATCGACATAAGCACACTGTCTTGTAATGATGATTTTTTTTTTTGTGATAGATTTACTTGTTTATAAGGGGCTCTCATTGATTTAAAGCTTTAAGGCCAATTTATGTATCCTGAATAATGGGCGCGAACGTCGCGGAGTCCGCAGACATGCCGGACATGCTCAGTGTCAGTCAGCACATGGCTCAGAGGGAAAATAAATCGAGTTACCTCTGCAGGAATATAACGGTTTAACGTATAGTCTACTTTCCGTTAGGCTAGGTGAGAATCTGCTCGTTTTTTCACTGCAGAGCAATTTTATTACAATTCCGGTATTTTGAACATTGAGGCTCGAGCCCCATTTCTGGTTGGGCTCAGTTGACACCGAAGTTTTCAGAAATGTGCAACTCACCGAGTGGTTAGTGGTGTTCGTTCGTTGTTCCAAATCAAGTATCGTAGCGAAATACAGTTTCTACCGGGCAATGATTCTTCCAACAGGAATCAATGGGATTTATAAAATGCGATACATGTGCAATAAAACATGACAGAAACTGTATTTCGCTACGATACTTCATTTGGAACATCAACGTACACAACAACTCGGTGAGTTGCACATTTCTGAAAACAAACGTTCAGGGTTGTTTTAAGGACAGGTTTGTGCATGCACGTAGCCAGCCATTGTGTTAGCCAATACCCGAGAAAGGACCAATAGTCAACAATTGTGTGTGTGTGTGTGTGTGTGTGTGTGTGTGTGTGTGTGTGTGTGTGTGTGTGTGTGTGTGTGTGTGTGTGTGTGTGTGTGTGTGTGTGTGTGTGTGTGTGTGTGTGTAACAATATGTGATGCTCACCTAGTCCTCTTATTTTGAGTAATGAAATGCAGCCCTTTTTTCAGGAATGTATGGACAAACTGAACCTCAGGAACTTGGTGTCTATTTCAATGGATGGGCCCAATGTGAATTGGAAACTCTTCGACCTTTTCCAGAAAGATCAAGCTGAGCAGTACGGAGGTGAGGAGTTTATAATGCTATTACTGTGTGTGTGGGTGAGTGTGTTTCTGATCCATTAGTAATTCTAAAAATGTATTTTATTTGTAGTGCACTTAACATTGAATAAACAATTTCAAAGTTCTAATTTGGTTTCTAATATCAAGTTTGCATTGAAACCTTTAGGTCTTCAGCTCGTTTGTGTGGGGAGCTGTGGCCTACACACACTACACAACTCCTTCAAGTGTGGGTTCACTGTATGGCAGCTGGACAAATTGCTGAGAGCAATACACACATTGTTTCACAATACGCCTGCCAGGAGAGAGGATTACATCACCGTAACCAAGTCCAGTGTGTTCCCTCTATCTTTCTGTGCCCATCGTTGGGTAGAAAACCTTCCGGTTGTGGAGAGAGCCCTGGCAGTCTGGCCATCATTTCTCCTGTACATGGAAGCTGTGAAAACAAAGAGACTCCCGAACCCTGGAACAGGTAGGCCCTTCTTAAATGATGTGAATAGGTCTGTGACTGTGTCCTAACCCTGGTGGTGGTGTGGCCTTGTCATCGTTTTTGTAATATATGGCTAAGTTGAAATGTCTGACTGTCTGTATGTCTTTTTCTCAGCATCATATGACACAGTTGCAGCAGCCATAAAGGATCCACTCGTCTTGGCCAAATTGCAGTTCTACGCAGCAATTGCCAGGACCTTCAATCCCTTCCTGAAAAAATATCAGACGGATGAGCCTGTGCTCCCATTCCTCCCCAAAGGACCTGACCGAGTTGATGATAACAATTTACTTAACGTTATAACCACTGATTGGGCTCAATTGATCCATTATGACAAAATGGGGTTTGTGGTTAGGATGTGTAAAAAATAGTGGCTACATTGTGCATCATCATAAGATAATTTGATGTTGGTGATTAATGTGCCGCACCAGACATTTTTGTGTTTGTCTGTTGACAGTCTACCCAGACGCTTCATAAAGAGAGAAGTACTACACGATATCACTGCCCTGCAGCTGACCAAACTGGATGTCACAGACAAGACCATCTGGCTCAGCCCACAAGACATCAGCATTGGTCTAGGTGCAGAGTCAGTCCTTAAGGTAGTGTGGTGTTTTCAAAAGATAATTTTACAAATGGTTAGGGTGAACCAGGTGTCATTGAAGACATGTTCTATATTCATGGCTAATTTCTCTCTCTAGAGAATCAAAGGTGCAGAGCTCAGGGTGCTCGAGTTCAAGAGAGAGTGCATGCAGGGACTGAGTAACATGATCAAGAAAGTGCAGGACAAGAGCCCCCTCAAGTATCTGACTGTTAGGCAGATGGTGTGCCTGAATCCGTCAGTAATGTATAGAGAACCAGAAAGAGGCAGGAATCACATGAAAGGGCTGGTTCAAAGGTTTCTCCAGGACAAACAGCTTACTGATACTTCTTCGGGTAAGAATAAGGCAAATTATAGGCTACACATGAATTTATCCTCAATCTAATTAGCTGGTAATGCCCAAAGATTTATCAATGTTTTTCTCTATTTTCTCATTTGTTTTGTCGTAGGGGATGTCATACTGCAGCAGTTTGACAGTCTCCTTTCCTTGGAGAGCCGGAGTGAGGACTTCCTCTCCTTTCAAACCATGCAGACGAGGCTGGACATCTTCCTGAGCAGCGCCATGGAGCCTTATCCCGAGCTGTGGGCCTTCTGCAAGAAGCTGCTCATCCTCATCCACGGTCAAGCTACAGTTGAGCGTGGATTCTCAATCAATAAAGAGGTGGAGTCTGATAACTTGGCGGAGGATACAGTGGTCACACGGAGACTGGTGTGTGACTACATCATACAACATGGAGGTGTTACCAAGGTAAGATGACTCCTGTCTGGAGTAGTAATATGCTGTTGACTTAAAAGTTGATAGAATCAACATAGTTGGTCTCTTGAGTTTGTCACTGAATCTGGTTCTCTTTCCCCAACCCGATACCCAGGTTCCACTCAGTAAACCGCTACTGGAAAGTGTAGCAAGGGCAAGGACAAGGTATCGTACCCATCTGGAGACCAAAAGAAGGAACAGGGAGGCAAAAGACCAGGCTCTCAAGAGGAGGGAAGCAGAGGACTGTCTTGAGGAGCTGAAGGTTAAGAGGAGACGTGTACAGGAGGTATCTGAGGGTCTGGCTAGGGATGCAGACAAGATGGCTGAGGAGGCTGAAGCGAAGGCAGGGAGCAAGATGGCTGGCCTGATCACCAGGTCAAACATTCTGCGGAGAGGCCATAAGGAGAAGTTGGCAGAACTGGCTCTCCTTGATAAAGAGATCGCTGCTAAGAGTGCAGAGCTTAGGAGTTGACTGTGTGATCATAATTTTATTTATTGTTGAGTTGATTTTCATTGTTTATTGCTCAGGAGTCTGTGCTGTTGGCGTAAGTACTCACCACTATGCTGCAATGTTCCATCATTCCATAATGCTTTACAGTCCACATTTTCACATTTGTTGAAATAAATGAACACATTTTGAACAAACGCTGTCGGTAGGTCTGTGAAATAGGCCGTGAAATAGGTATTAATTTTTATATAAGTGGTCTTAAAAGGGACTTAAAAAGACTTGAATTTGACTTGAAAAAACCTGTAGGAACCCTGTAATAAAATAACCTCAAACAGCTAATGTCTCATGTATGTTATATTGGGGTAGGGGGTAGAATGGGAGGGGGGGATTTTTGAATAATTCATTTCCAATGAACCATATATTTTTAGGTTCAACAAACACAATTTATTTTAACTACTTTAATATAATAACTTTTGTTTACCTCTCTTTGTTACAAATATGTAGTGGTAACTCAATCTAATTTCATTAGATAGATGAATTTAGTTTCAGCTGGACCAACTTAGAAAAAAATTGGTAGATGAACTCAAATACGTTGTATTGAATCGATGGACTTGTTTTCGGTTGGGGTAGCATATATTTATTGGATGGAAATCCTGCCCACAATTTAATTGAGTTCATCCAATGAGTGGTTTTTTTGAGTGTGTGTGGTGAGCGTTCTGGTGCAGATTGGCTGCCGTGCATCACCCCTAGTGGGTGCTACACACTGGTGGTGGTGAGTGAGGTCCCCCCCTTCAATGTAAAGCGTCTTTGAGTGTCTAGGAAAAAGCGCTATATAAATTCAATGCATTATTATGGGGTAAGGGGGTGTCTCCTCAGGGCCATCCAATCTCTGTACTCCCGAAGCGAGAGCTGTGTTCGCGTCCTCGGCAGCTTCATTCTCAGTGGGTGTTGGTCTCCGCCAGGGCTGCGCCTTTTCACCAATCCTGTTTGTGATATACATGGACAGGATATCGAGGCGTAGTCGTGGTGGGGAGGGGTTGCAGTTCGGTGGTCTGAGGATCTCGTCACTGCTTTTTGCAGATGATGTGGTCCTCATTGGATCATCGGCCTGTGACCTTCAGCACTCACTGGATCGGCTGGCGGCCGAGTGTGAAGCGGCTGGGATGAGGATCAGCACCGCTAAATCTGAGGCCATGACTCTTAGCAGGAAATGGGTGGATTGCTTACTCCGGGTAGGAAATGAGTCCTTAGCCCAAGTGAAGGAGTTGAAGTACCTCGTGGTCTTGTTCGCTAGTGAGGGTACGATGGAACGTGAGATTGGCCGGAGAATCGGAGCAGCGGGGGCGGTATTGCGTTCGCTTTACCGCACCGTTGTTACGAAAAGAGAGCTGAGCCGCAAGGCAAAGCTCTCGATCTACAGGTCGATCTTCGTTCCTATCCTCACCTATGGTCATGAGGGTTGGGTGATGACCGAAAGGACGAGATCACGGGTACAAGCGGCCGAGATGAGTTTTCTCAGAAGGGTGGCTGGCGTCTCCCTTAGGGATAGGGTGAGAAGCTCAGCCATCCGTGAGGAACTCGGATTAGAGCCGCTGCTCCTTTACTTAGAAAGGAGTCAGCTGAGGTGGTTCGAGCATCTGGTAAGGTTGCCCACTGGGCGCCTCCCTTGGGAGGTGTTTCAGGCATGTCCAGTGGGGAGGAGACCTCGGGGAAGACCCAGGACTAGGTGGAGAGATTATATCTCAACGCTGGCCTGGGAATGCCTCGGGATCCCCCCGTCAGAGCAGGTCAATGTGGCCCGGGAAAGGGAAGTCTGGGCCCCCCTGCTTGAGCTGCTCCCCCCGCGACCCGACCCCGGATAAGCGGATGAAGATGAGATGAGATGAAGAGATGAGACAACTGAAATGGTCCTACCCCCTCTCCTTCAACGCTGACTCTGACTCCACCCATTCCAAGTACATGGACGCGCAATCATGCACGAGCGAACAAAGATGCGCGAGAGCGAGCATCTGGAGCTAGTTAGCTAGCTCCAGTAGCTACTGCAGGATAACAACAAACAGAAGCTTGCTCAGGGTCACGAGCTTTGAGTACTAGGGCTTTGACTCTGAACTTCGTTATTCGAATATAATTTGAATATCAAAAAATAAATCAAAATTCGAACAAATATTAGGCAGCCCTTAATATTCGAACCTATTATGGGCAGGCCAAGAGTAGGAGACATCATAATATTGTAATGACCACGGAAGAGGCAGTGAATGAAGTATTGATTAGACAGCGATTTATTAGAAACCTAATAAACCGTTGGAACGCGCAAGACCGGTAAGCATAGCAACGCCGGTAAACAAACCTTGCGAAGCCCAATCAAGGTCTTACTGAAGGCATTTAATGGTCAAAATATTATTCATAAATGTTCGAATATATTTGAATATTAATATTAATAAACAAACAAACTTTGAATATGATTTTTTGGGCAAAAGTCTAAGCCCTATTGAGTACGTGCACGAAGGGGTCACGCGGGGAGCGGGGGAGGGGGAGTGCAGTACGACCGTTTGATTGACATACTTACCGTCCAATGCCACTCGGTGGTTCTGGAAATCATTGGCTGGAATTTTCGAACCCTGCCCGTTCCACAGATGATTGACTTGTTTAATTTTCATGTCAGTACTTCTAACTCAGTGGCTGTAAGTGGCTTATGATAAGGATTTCAAGTAATTTTGCAAAAATGGCCAAAAAAGAGAATTCCATACCCAACCTTTAAGTAGTGAATCTCTGACAACTTCTATTTAGTTAGTTATTGATGTAGGATTACTAGGATCAATAATAATAATAATAATAATATATTTAATTTAGAGGCGCCTTTCAAGGCACCCAAGGTCACCTTACAGAGCATAAAGTCATCATAAATCGTTTAAAAACAAGACATTGTGGAAAAACAAAAAAACAAAAACAAGACAAAACAAACAAACAATCAAGACAGTGATCAGTTAGACGTTGTGTGCGAGTTTGAACAGGTGAGTTCTGAGTTTTGACTTGAAGGTTGTAATGGTGTCTGACTGTTTTATGTGTGGGGGGAGGGAGTTCCAGAGCCTGGGTGCTGAACAGCTGAATGACCGGGCACCCATTGTAATGAGTCGTGATGTAGGGATACATAGTAGTCCAGCAGAGGTTGAGCGGAGGGAGCGGGAGGGAGTGTATTCTTGGAGGAGGTCGCAGAGGTAACTGGGAGCTAGATTGTTGAGAGCTTTGTAGGTGAGGAGTAGGGTTTTGTATTGGATGCGATAGTGTACTGGGAGCCAGTGAAGTTGGATCAGGACAGGGGTGATGTGGTCAGATGATTTGGTGCGGGTGATGATCCGGGCGGCTGAGTTCTGAATGATCTGCAGTCTGTTGATGAGTTTGGTGGGGAGTCCGGTGAGGAGGGCGTTGCAGTAGTCTATGCGTGATGTGACAAATGAGTGAACTAGGATTTCAGTGCTGGATTGGGTCAGTGATGGGCGGAGTCTGGCGATGTTGCAGAGTTGGAAGAATGCAGTCCGGGTGATGTTGTGAATATGGGGTGCGAATGAGAGGGTGTTGTCCAGGATGACGCCGAGGCGCTTGACTTTGGAGGAGAAGGGTACTGGGAATCCATCGATGATTATGAGTGGAGCTGGGGTGTGTTGTGATTTGGTGAGGGTGGATTTGGAGCCGATGAGCAGGGCCTCGGTCTTGTTTCCATTGAGTTTCAGGAAGTTCCTGCTCAACCAGCTCTGGATGTCTTCCAGGCACGTGATGAGGGAGGTGGGGGGGATGGCAGCGGTGGGTTTGGTGGAGATGTAGACCTTGAGGCGAAGGCTGCTTGAGCTGGCTGGTGGTGGCGAAGGATGGTGGTGTCGACTTCTGTAGCTAGTGGTGGCGGCTTGTGCCGGCGAAGGCAGTTGGTGGTGGCGACTGCTGGTGGCTGGTGGTGTTGGTGGTGGTGGTGGCGGCTGCGACTGCTGCGATTGTTGTCCTTCCTTTCGTCCTGATGCACTTTACTATCCTTAACCTCAGCCTGATGTTTGTGGAGTGTGATGGAAAATCCACATGTTGTATTGTTTTAATAATAATAATAATAAATGAAATGTATATAGCGCTTAATATGGTACTCTAAGACGCTAAGACGCTAAGACCTGTTTTGGTCTATGTATGAATTTAAGTTTTGTTGCTATTCTGTGTAATTTTATATAGTGCCTAAGTTCTACTCCTTGTGGGTCATCTAAAGTGTAAACCTTCAAGGGTCGTGTGATGCATTTTTATTGCCTGCCCTTTCTGTTGTTTTTCGTGTGTTGTAAATCAGCTTCCAAGCAATGCTTTGATGTATGGGCCTGTTCCTCGACCCTCTGGCTAGCGTCAACGAAGCCAGAGGGTTACATTGCACGGCCGCCGACCCCTCAAATGGCATCGGGGTGAGCTTCAATTGTAAAGATTACCATCTGGTAAACAAAGGCTGTTGGTTTATTGGGGGACACACCTCCTCCAGAACCCAACCCAAGGGAATAAGAACTCATCGATTCAAACACTCAATGGACTTGTCTGAGCGTACGTTCAGAGTATGAAGTAAGACGCAACGAGAAGCTCCCATCTGAGGCCTCAGATTATTGTAATGTATGCCTGTTATGTTGTTTGTTGATGCATGTTGTGATGTATCTTTGTTCGTGCTTTTATTACAAATATATATAACCAGCAATTGCCTGCAAGTATTGTGTGCTTTTTGCATCTAAATATCTCATCTGCTTAGACACAATATCTGATAAAGAAATTGCCACGACAGGAGTATTTTCTATTAATAACTTATAATATTCCTCCCTGTGCCTTCACTGTGTTCTTGTTTTACAAGTTAGATATACACACACACCTGTTCACACTTTTGTTGTTCTTGTTCCACAGATGACTTACATTGTTTTATTTATTGATTCCCCCTGGCTCTACTTTGCTGTTCTTGTTCACTTACTTTATCTTTGCTTCGTTGTACTTATTCCTTGTTCCCACTTGTTTTTGGTTCCACAAACCTCAGCCTGATATATGTGGAGAAGATTTTTTTCTAAACACTCAACATCTCAAACACTGGGTCCAGCTTTACATGGTGCATCCGCCTTTGCAGCGTGCAGATGATAGGCAGTGGAATCTGCATTTGCTGGAGGGCTTTATAACCAGTGGTCCATTTTACTTGTATTGCTTTTTTAATTGTCTCCTTTTTCTCAACGTATTCCTCTCCTGTTAACACTTATATATACAATATTCATCCCTGTTCCTTCACTTTGTTCTTGTTTTTCAAGTTGGATACACACACACACATTCTTGTTGTCTCACTCATTGTTTAATAAAACAAATACTATTCATTCATCCAACATACATTTTTTATTCTTTAATATATGTGATACTTTGTGTATGGCTTAGTCTTAAAAGTATCATGGTCATGTGGTCAGCTCATGCCTCATCAGAAGAAGTTGCCTGGAAACTAAATGCTAAATGGACTGTTGCTACTCTGCTTTCTCAATCGCTCTCTGACCACGGGTAAGTGAATCGGAATTACAAGCGAAATCAAGAAGATTCAATAGTCCAGTTGCGCAAAAATGAACATCTAGAATCGTCTATGATTTCAGAACAGATGTAGTAAGGTTAAGCCACTAAAGTCAGTAGCCTAGTGCTACCCATGCTAACATGAACGTGAAGCTTTCCCTCAAACTCAAAGACGTATCTAAGTAGCCTGCAGTTGTCACCTTACCACTCCAAATGTAAAACGGACATTTACAAATATGCAACAAAAAAAAAAAAGTACTATATATGTGCTTTTCAATTTATATTTACCATTCAATATTGAAATCGCTGCTGTCAGTCCCATTGAAGAACACGGCAGCGCGGCCTGTTTTGGAACTATGCAGGAACTATATACACGTGACCACCCTGCCGGCGAGATCAGAGAGTGTCGCAACTCCTCTCTCTATGCCTCTGACATGGACCACCTAGACATGTTGCAAAACTACCTGCAAAAAAACCCACAGCTGAGACTTGCAGGAGCAGATTCGAGCAGTTGTAACGATGGACTTGTGCTTGCTCATTAAAATGCTGAATCAACATAGCGTTCTATATAATTTTATTGGTGAGGAAATTTTTGACAGATTCAACTTCTGATGCATTAGTTCACATTTGGGTTTACGATGCACACATTTTGGGCATGTTCTCAGATTATGAAATACGGGTGTGCCAATGTGTTTTGCACCAACTGCGCTGCAACGATTGTAGCAAAAGTATAAATTGCATGACTCTTTGAAGTTGTGATGCACAGACTTGTGAACTCTGAGACCCTATTTTGTAACGATGGATCTTGGCTCTTAAGATCATTCTCCCGATGGATCTTTCGAACCAACGATAATTTCTTTGGAGCGTTTCCCGAAACTCCTCTTAACATGAACGCGCTGTCACTGCACTCACGATGATCGTGGGATTGTAACAGTCCACTGACACGGTACTGAAACGGCTATGTAGAGCCAGACCTCTCTCGGAGCTCAGCTCCCACTGGCTCCCACCTAACTCGAACCCTGGCTATAGGTCTTTCTACACTGCAGAGCCGGTTCAGTCGCAGCTTGGCACGCCTGGCGATTTCACCTTCTTATCTCAAGTTTCCTGTGTAAAACCGAGGGGGTCAAATCCCCCGTTCGTCACGGGGCGGGGTTTCTTGGTTCAGTGGGGAAGGCGGGGCTGTGCACGGAGTCTCTGACCTCTTTAGAATAATTTGTATTATTGCATACTCCCGAATGTTTTCATTTTTTATGAATGAAGACACCCGCATGCAATAATGAGTTTAATCTATAGTAGGCTAACGATGCTCTTAGCGTCCTACGAGTACCCTGGAACACTCGTTAGCTACGAGCGTTTTCAAGACGTTCGTTACCAACGATGCTTTCGGGAAACTGTGTGAAAACACGTACGATGCTCGTACGACCCACTCTGCGATCCACTTAGGCTAACGATGCTTTCGGGAAACTGGGCCCAGGCGAGCTGGTGGGAGGGTGAGCTGGATGGAGGGAGATGATCTGAGAGAACGGGCGGGTGTCTTGATATGGAGAAGCTCGGTAAGATACTGAGGGGCAAGATTGTTGATGGACTTGAAAGTGAGAAGCAGGATCCTGTAGATGATACGATATTTGATGGGGGGCCAATAAAGTTGCTGCAGGACAGGTGTTATGTGACCGATGAAGTGGGTTTTAGTAGTGATACAGGCTGCAGAGTTTTGTACCAATTGTAATTTATGTATGGACTTAGCAGGTAAACCAAAGAGGAGAGAGTTGCTGCAGTCCAGACGCGATGCGACCAGGGTGTGAACCAGAATTTCAGCACTGTTGGGGGAGAGAGATGGGCTCAGGCGAGAGATGTTACGTAGATGAAAGTATGCTGCTGACCGAGTGACATTATTGATATGGGACTGAGATGATAGGGTGCTATCCAGGATGACACCCAGACTCTTGACCTGGGGAGAGGGGGAAATTGATGAAATGTCAATGCAGATGGAGAAGTTATTTATTTTAGAGAGGGTGGATCTGGTGCCAATAAGGAAGATTTCAGTTTTGTCGCAGTTCAGTTTGAGAAAGTTTTGGGAGAACCGGGATCTGATTTCCTGGAGGCAATCGGAGAGGGAGGTGGGAGGGAGGGTCTTGGAGAGGAGGAGAGGGTGGAAGAATGGGATCTACATTTTTTGAGTTGGACATACTGAGTACGTCCAGATAGATATGATTTAAACCAGTCCAGAGGTGTGTCAGATATTCCACGAGAGGCTAATCGGTCGATGAGGATGGTCTCGGAAATGCTGTCAAAAGCTGCACTCAGGTCCAGGAGGATCAGGATGGTGAGTTGTCCAGCGTCCGCAGCCATGAGGAGGTCATTGGTTATTTTAACAGGAGCTGTTTTGGTGCTATGAAGTGGGCGAAAGCCTGATTAGAACTGTTCGTAAAGAGTATTGTGAGAGAGGTGATCATGAATCTGAGAGGCAACTGTTTTTTCCAGAATTTTTAAGAGGAAGGGGAGGTTGGAGATTGGGCGGAGGTTGTTGAAGTTGCTGGGGTCAGCACTGGGTTTCTTGAGAATAGGGGTTATTGCAGCTGATTTGAGGGGTGACGGAACAGTACCAGAGATGAGAGAGGAATGGATAATTGCAGTTATAAGAGGGGTCAGGGATTGAATGCAACCTTTAACCAGTATTGTAGGGAGAGGATCAAGTTGGCAAGTGGATGGTTTAGATTTGCGGACAAGGACGGAATTTTCAGCAGTATGTATGTTTATATGTACATACTACTTCAGTTTTCTCCGCAACTGTTCATTTGGTGGACTTCCTTGGAGTGGCTGGGAGCCTCTGGAAGGGAGTGTCGACGGGGAAGTATGAGAATGAGCGGCTCTTTGAGAAAGCTCCCAGCAGCAAAATGGGAGGCCAAGCGATCTTTTTAGCTCAATTAAAGGCCATACAGCAGAGCTGAACTCCTTAGACCAGGGAACCCACTGAACCAGTTCAACTCCTTCCTGGGTCTTCAGTGAGGGGCTCTGGACCTTAAGCAGGTCTGCTACAGCCACACACACACACACACACACACACACACACACACACACACACACACACACACACACACACACACACCTCTATAAAGCTTTCTGGATTCAGCCAGAATACTGACCAGGGAGCCAGCCTGGGCAATTCTCTCTCATACCCTCTCACGCACGCACAAACACACACGCACGCACGCACGCACGCATGCATGCACACACACACACACACATGCACCCACATACAATGCATAACTTTGCAACTAACCACACAAGTTCAAACATAATGACGGGCTGCATATTCTGGTTGTGTGCGTGTTTCACTGTTGCTAGATAGCTAACCCTAACCAATGCTGCATGATGTCATATGGCAAAAACAAATGGTGCATGGTTTATGTTGATTTTGTTAGTGAGACACAGGCAATTTGTTTGAGTGTATGTGTGTATATTTGTGTGTCTGGGTGTGTGTGTGCTAGGTGTGTGAGCGAAGGAGAGAAGGAGAAACTATCAATTGACATTCCTGAAATAATTCCACTCTGTAATTGTGATAGTGATAGGAGGGCCACTCTCGTCTTCAACTTGCAAGCATTATTTAATGCTCTATGGCTGAGACTTAGACTAACTTATGCTTTTTCCACAGAGGCTATCAGTTCAGCACTGCGGCGCTGTCCATTTCCCCCTCCCCCTCCTCCCTCACTCTGGCTGTATCCATTCATGCAGAATATGCCTCCAGATGATGCAGGTCACGTTAATGAATAACTTTTGGATCTGATTATTATGAATACAATTCAGTTTCCTCTGTATGCTAGGGTTGGCTATCATAGTATGGGTCAGCCTTACATCCAGTGGCTTCTTCGTCGATTGCATACTTCATAATAATGACTCTGAAAAAATACAAAAAACATCTGTTGGTACCTGGTGGATCAGCAAAGATGTGAACAAACATCCCAGTCTGAACACAGCGTCCATTAGCTGTCTGGAGCAGCCTCCAGTTCCAGAGCACTCTCAAGTTGCCAGCTGAGGGCCTAATGTCTTCAACCTTTAACCAAGACCAAGCTCAACAACATTTATCTTAGTGGATGTCTTTGAGGCGTCGCACTGGTTGTTTTAGGCATTAACAATAAATAATTTGGCCCTTTGAACAATATGCAAGAGAGTTCCAGCTGCTTAAGTAACACTTAGAGAGATTCCTAGGCCAATAGTTTCTGAGTGTCCATGTTAGGTTCCTTTAAGGTAAGGGATAAAGGAACAAACAACCAGAGGTGTAAATATTGAAAAGACACACATGAAAAGTAGAAATATATGCTATATTGTGGGTGTTAGCACAAAGTAGGGGTAAGGGGACCAATGGCGGAGACAATCGAAAGCAACTGAGCAGAAAAAAACAATGACTATAGAGCTGAGCTCCACAGAAAGAGAAGAACCAAAACCCTGACTAGCCTAGCGACAGTGAAACAAAACAAACATGGATGGCATCCACAGCTAACCTAGTGTGTCAAGCTGATCTAAGTTGGGCTGTGTGCAGGGTACCCCTGCTAACCTAGTATCTCTAGACAAGGTGATCTACGTGAGCTATGTACAGGGGGCACCAGCTAACCTAGTGTCTCTAGACATGGTGATCTACATTGATCTATGTACAGGGAGCCCCAGCTAGACAAACAAATGAGGAACGGCTCAAAATGGAGCACTTGGCAGCATGATCCAAAGAAAGGGACACACCTACTGGGGCCATTTACACCGCCTGGTTTCAATCAGGAACACCTCCCACAGGGAGGTACCTGTGGGAAGACAGAGGAAAACAAGACATGCACAACAGCACCACTGTGCCATCGTCAAAGCAAGGTACAAGGTATAACATCCCATCGATTGTATTCCTGGTTCCCTACACACGTCTCCCTATCCGCTGACGCCTGTTGGAACACGCTTGCAGATAAACCCATTGTGTCTAGAGCAGGGGTCACCAACCTTTTTGAACCTGAGAGCTACTTCCTGGGCGCTGAGTCATACGAAGGGCACCCAGTTCTATAGACTCTTCTGAAATAACAAATGTTCTCAGTTTGCCTTTAGTTATATATTACTATTAATGATTAATGATACTCATCTATGTGAAGTCATGTTAATTAATTAAGTCATGTTAATGATTTCTCACAATAATTATCAACTTAAAAAAGGTGGGAAAGAGTTGTTCAAGAATGAGTAGTGCTATTTTTTGAACAGGCCTGCGGGCGCCTCATGTGGTCCTTGCGGGCGCCATGGTGCCCGCGGGCACTGTGTTGGTGACCCCTGGTCTAGAGAAACAGGGGGCCCAGGTAACTGCAGCTCCTCGGGTTAGAGCCAAACATCTATCCATGAGAGATGTCCTCTATGCATGGCCAGATGTCCACCATGAATGCTGACTTTTTTATCGTCTGAAATTAACCGGTTTTACATTTACATTTAGGGCATTTAGCAGACGCTTTTATCCAAAGCGAATTACAATAAGTACATTTGTCATAAGAAGTGCAACAATATATCGCTGTCGGTACAGTAAGGATGTTCATAGAACCAAGTGCAAGTACAACAATCGCTAGGCTAACCAATTCCCGGTGTTACAGCAATGATAGAAGCTACTGCAGTTGCTACACAGTTAAGTACTATAATACAATATAGTTCTATTAAAAAGCTTGCCAATATCGTACAATTGCCCAGTTCTAACAAATGCATGTAAACCTACGCGTGGCATAATCTGTCCTTGTTTTGTGTAAGCTTGACGAATTGGATAGAATCTCAATAATTGTCATGAGGAATCTTGGCTGGATGCCGGCAGCACCTAGCCTGGCACCGCCCACCTACCTACTTCCGCTCAATTTTCATTTCACTTCAGTACTAGGTCTGGGTCTGCTTAATGTAAATGCGTTCCATGTAAACCAGATTTCTGGCGGTCCAATCAGCGAACAGAGGGAGTGGCTGAGAACGATGACGTCTAGGTCGCGCGCCAGTTTCAGTTGTAGTCAGAGGAAGACAATGGAGAAGGATACGAGAGAAGCTATTCGGTCTGTTGCAAGAGCAAGAACAAGCTTTGCAGAGATTGTTGGTGGCAATGATGTTGTGGCGCTTCTCCCCACCGGGTTCGGGAAAAGATTGATTTTCCAGCTGGCTCCTTTAGTGGTGAAGGAGCCGGTCCCGTCGCATGACATACGTCACGACCAAACGCTATGCGATTGGTTATGGCAGATCCAGGGTGGCACTGGGCAGATCCAATCATTTTAAAACTTCTACAGACACCCGCCTCCAAGTGAATGAACGTTTGTCAATTGAGCAGTTCCAGACCTTCTGTACAAATGAAATGAAGTACGATGGTCTGGTAGGACCAGGCTAGGCAGCACCTTCCCTGTCACCGCTTGTTTGTTACATGCTCATGCACATCTTTCTGAACCCGTGCTGGGAGCGCTTGTACCGTGTGTCATTAGTCTCTTCAAACAGGAGAGAGAGAGAGAGAGAGAGCGAGAGCGAGAGCGAGAGCGAGAGAGAGAGAGAGAGAGAGAGAGAGAGAGACAGACAGACAGACAGACAGACAGAGTTTTTTGTGCGTGCAGCATTGAAACACGTGAGAGAAATTGATCATGTCGTATGAATGATCAGTTTTATTAATATATTCCTTTTAAAAATAATCATAGATGGAACAATACAAAATAGAAAATGACCCACAATACTGACAAACTTTTTAACACACAATAGGCCGATGCATTGGCATTTTTACATTTAATAAAGTGCAAGATTACAGCTTTATTTGCCTATTTCCAAAATCAGACCTTGTTCACAGCATTTAAACGTCATCTTATTTTGTTTTAAAGACGTGATAAAGTGCATATATGCGTGAGATCAAAATTTGTAGCGTCACACATTCATTGGTGCGTCAAGTAACAGAATGTCAATGGATGCACAATGGGTTCTCTCCCCAGAAACACACACACACACACATATGCACCCATAAAAAAACAGACAGACGCACACACTGACAGACAGACAGACATACGCACACAAGACAGACAGACAGACGCACACATTGACGGACAGACAGACGCACAGACAGACAGACGCATACACACACACACACACACACACACACCCTCTCAAGCTCAGACGTCACTGGGCGACCTGGAGCGGTAGGCTGCGTCCCTGAAGCAGCCGCAGAGCAGCAGATAGAGGGCCCGCTGGATCTCTTGGTTGCGGTAGGCATAAATGATGGGGTTGATCATGGAGTTGTAGGTGGCGGGCAGCAGCGTGGCGTATGTATACACCGCCGGGTACGCCCTCTGGCCCACCAGGCAGTAGGTGGCGAAGGGCAGCCAGCTGGCGCCGAAGGTGCCAAGGATGATGGCCAGCGTGGACACGCCCTTCTTGGTGGCCACGTAGTGCGTGGCGCTGAAGAAGTGCTGCTGCAGGGCAATCTGCTGCGTGTGGCGGCACACGATCTTACAGATCCGGATGTAGAGCGCCAGCATGAGCACGAAGATGAGGAAGAAGGAGGCGGCGAGCATCGTCAGGTTGGCGCGGGTCAGCGGCCGCACGATGCTGCAAGTTTCCGGCGCGCCCAGACAGTTCCAGCCGAGCACAGGCATCAGGCCTAGGACCAGCGACGCCCCCCACGTGAAGAGCAGCATGCTGTGCACGTAGCGCAGGGTCCGGTCGGAGAAGTAGGTGAGGGCGTTGTATAGAGAGAGGTAGCGGTCCACCGTGATGGCGAGCAGGCTGCTGATGGAGGCCGTGAAGGAGGCCACCAGGAAGCCGACCGTGATCAGGCTGATGGCCTCCGAGGAGACCACGTACTGGAACACAAAGTTGAGGATGAGGCCCACCCCGGCCAGGAGGTCCGCAGTGGCCAGGCTCCCGATCAAAATGAACATGGGGGTTCGGAGGGTGGGTGTGTAGAAGATGATGGCCACCACGATGGCGTTCTCACAGGTGATGACAGTTCCCGACATGCAGAGCATGATGTCCCAGGGGTTGACGGGGAACAGCAGCGGGGCGGAGGAGTACTGGAGGCTGCCGTTTGGCTCCGAGGACTCTGCCGGCCAGGGCACCGCCGCCGAGGAGTTCACCATCCCAGCTCCATCCATATGGTCCACCTCAGCGCTTTACCATGGAGACTATATTATACTCGAACTCTGGGGGAATCTAAAATCAAAGATAATCAGTTAAAAAAAATTATATATATAACCAGCTGTTCCAAACGCCGCTCCTGGAACTAAGATCGCAACTTAAATCTGTTTCGTTTTTGGAAAACGACATCAGACAAACATAGCGATGGTTTTTTTATAATAATAAATTTCACCAAACATACCTTCTTAATGATCGTAGAAAGATGATATTTCAGCGGCCAAAATCTAAATCAACTCCCGAGATTTGTTCCGTTTCGCACGTACCACAGGTGGTCTACCGGGAGATAGGACCGGGGAGGGTCGGTGGTCTACCGGGGGAAAGGACCGGAGAGGGTCGGTGGTCTACCGAGGGAGAGGACTGGTGAGCAGAGGGTCTACCGGGGTGAGGACCGGGGGATTCAAGAGCAACAAAGTCAGAGTCGGCGGGAGGCGCGTGGACTGCTATAAAGCCAAGTGACGTCAGGATGTTTTTTTGTTGTTGTTGCTTAGAGAGAGAGAGAGAGAGAGAGAGCGAGAGAGCGAGAGAGAGAGAGAGAGAGATTTTTTAAATGTGCCTGCAGTATTCAAACACGTGAGAAAAATTGATCATGCCGTAAGCATAATCTTTTTTTTACATTTTTTTAATTAATATATTCCTTTTAAAAAATATCATAGATAGAACAATACAAAATAAAAAATGACCCACAATACTGAAAAATACTAACTTTTTAACAGTTATGTTAGTTATGGGGTTCACGGTGCAATCCACTTTTCGGTCTGTCAAATATCAAACTGTCAAAGCCAATGCATGCATTAAGATGTGGTTTGTAAATATGTCCATGCAGTGATGAAGTGGAACTATATAAAGTAATAAGAAATCCTTCTAATCCAGCAATGGGTGGCTGCCATTGGTTTCAGGCTGAGCCAGGATCCGGCTCTATGTCACCATGGCATTAGTTACAGCACACACACACACACACACACACACACACACACACACACACACACACACACACACACACACACACACACACACACACACACACACACACACACACACACACACACACACACACACACACACACACACACACACACACACACACACAAAGAAACACCAGGAAGTCACCATGCCACTGCCATCTCTCTCTCACTCTGAGTATATATTGCTCTCTCGCAGTATCTCCATCTCTCTCTCTCTCGCAGTATCTTTCTGTCTCTGGCTCTCTCGCAGTATCTCCATCTCTCTCTCTCTCGCAGTATCTTTCTGTCTCTGGCTCTCTCGCAGTATCTCCCTCTTCTCTCTCTCACAGTATTTCTCTGTCTCTCCCAAGTTCCAGATGTTGGGTTGCAACACCTAGTTCAATGAATCATGTGAATTGTGCTCCCTGGGACACAAAGACCTTGTAATACCCAGAAGGTACTGACTGTTCTGATGTGATCTGCTCTTCAGACCCATACCATAATGATTACCTCACACACTCCACACCCCCTTGTCAAACCATTATCTAATGTTAGATTGACACATGCCTCCAATAAAAAGAATGTATATTATATAAAACAATTGTACTACCTTTTGTTTGCATTGTTTAATTAATGATATAAAACAATACATTGTAACAAAAAAAGATAAATTAACCGGTCAAGCAGCCTGGACTGAATTTGGAAAAATTAGGGAAATGCTGAATTCAGTCAGACAACAGTAGGACAGCTGACGATATAGAGCTGTAGTCTAACCCTGGTGCTAACCTCCCCCCAGTGTGAGGTGGTGCACCCTATTAAACCAAAGCCGCCCCACTGCTAGAAGTGGTCAACCATTGAAAGGGGTTTAATTTCGAGTTCCTCTGCAGACTGCTGGAGGTCTTCAGCATAGACAAGCCATTAGAGACAACCGCCCCAAAGTGGCCTCATTTCAAAACTAGAGCTGTCAGTTAAACGCGTTATTAACGGCGTTAACGCCGTTAATAACGCGGCGTTTTGGCTCAAAACAAAGAAGCAGTAGCCTGACTGCTATGTTCAAATGACATTTGTTCAAAGCAGTCGTTTAATTGCACTATAGGCTCTTTTTTTGTATCGTCCTGTTTTGATCAGTATATGCCAATGTTGTTATCAATAAAAAATCATTTGCACAAGGCAAGCCGATGCACTTCACCATGTTGATAAGAGAATTAAAATGAGAAGAATTATGGGACAAAAAAATCAAGGGATATTTAGCATAGAAAAATAATTTGCGATTAATCGTGAGTTAACTATGACATTAATGCGATTGATCACGATTAAATATTTAAATCGCTTGACAGCTCTATTCAAAACACAACAGGACCTTCCAGGGCAAGGGCCTCTTCTGTTGGAAGTAGTTCACCAATGCTTAGAAGTAGACCATAGAGTCTAGGATTGAGTCTTCACAAGTATTAGACCTTTGCAAAAAAACAAACTATAAAGAAGCAATCATAATAATATAACTCATACTGGATGTGTACAAAATAGTAGTACTACGAAGGAAACCCAGGGGGCTCATCAAAACTAGTTTAAGGATTTAATCTTACACCTTTCAGTGTGGTGATACTCCCCATCGCTGGCGGGCATCACCACACATGCTCATATACAACGGAGGACATGCCCATTGTGACCTTTGAACCGCTCTACAAACTCTGCTGTATTCAACCAGTGGAGCAGGGTAGCCAGACATGGAAACATTGGGTTTTGTTCATGCGTGTGTTTGTGCGTGCTTGTAAAGAGGAAGTATGAAGGACTAGACTTTAATTGAACATTTAAAAATAGTACATATTCATTTCAAATACTTTATTTTAAAAATAAATACAATTAAATTTCACTGATTTAAAATTAAATTAAAAAATGATTGTAATATACACATTTAAAAACAGTCACTTTATATGCTCAAGTATCACTTTTAAATAAAACATATTTCATAATAATTGACAGCTTTGGAGTATTTACAAAGAATGAAAAAACATTTACTTATCAGGATCAATTATCCAGATGCCAGCAAAGTGTTTCTGCTATCCACTTAAAATAAATAAATACAAAATAAATTGATGATTCAGCAATATACACTTTCCAGGCAGGGATGCCTATCCTTATCCCCTGCAGACCAGGCTGTTGCCGTACGTTCAGAGAACTGGCTGGAGGCCTCATGGTCACTGGCAGCCTCACATGTATCTGTTCTTGATGTACTCCCGGTACATCAGCACGTCCTCCCTGCACAGGGACCTCACCTGGCCCTGGCCCGTCATCACATGGCCCTCGAACACCTCGCGGCTGTCAGGGTCAACCTTGGGGGGGGCCGTGGCGTAGACGCTGTCCTCCTGGAAGAGAGACACCGGATCCCTTGGAGGAAATGATGGAGAGGAACGGAAAGGCTAAATTAAAGAGACAGTAGAAGCAAATCAAAATACAGGATGACAATTGGAAAGTGGGAATGCTGAATAATCGTATTCTAGAGAATCAGCGCGCAGGGAAGCTGAGTGGAGACCATGATTAATGTTGTGAGATGCTGTCTAACTGATGAACAAAATCAAACAATTACAGCAGCAGTTTGCCCTCAAGTCAGTCAACAGTCAGTCAGCTATCAGAATGAGATCAAATGAGCACCACGGCTCTCCTAGCCATGATGCTAAACTGAACAATGTCTCATCACTATGATAATAGTCCGCCATTGAGTCGAGCCATATCGCGGCACTACTAGCCTAAAATGTATGTGAAAATGTACAGTTAGAAACGAGTTCAGCCAGCATAATTTAAGTAAAAGCACAACCTTGTTTTTAAATAAATATTGCCTAGTTAAACCCTACTATTGTACAGGGTTAGTCATGAGCCAGGCCTAGACCCTACTATTACCCCACTATAAACCCTACTATTGCACAAGGTTAGTCATGAGCCAGGCCTAGACCCTAGTATTACCCTATTACTGTACAGAGTTAGTCCGGGTCGGGCCTTGGCCCCCTACACAAAACACTGGAGGTCGGTCCCAAGTTTTTTCGTTGGTGTAATGGTGTGTTTGAGATGCATCGTACACCTCCCACACAAGTTGCTCTTGTGACGTAATTTCCTGGCTTGTAGCACTTATAGCATTCCCGTTTGTCTTTGTGGGCATCGCTACACGACAAGTTGGGGAAGAACAGTCATTAGCTACATTAGCCTCTTTAGCATACTAGCTTGAAAACAAACGACACAAAAAATTACATTGTAATGCTGGCATAGAAAGACGGCAATGCATAAATTGGTGACCGGAATAAAGCAGCAATGTAGTGTCTAAGAGAATTAAAACGACCAACGTGGTACAAATGCTAAGAAAATACATCTCCTTATGGGCGCAGCAACCTTTGTTTGTAGAGTAGTACGGTTAACCTCACTGAACTCGGTTGACTCTCAGTATCCAAAGTGGATACGACCGAAAGGGGGTGACTATGGAACTCATGCGGCTGGAGTAAGATGCATCTCGAACACACCATAAGTATGCAAGGCCAGTAGCGAAATATTTCTGTTGAAATATGCAAAGAAACTGAAGATAACCACAAGCCTGTGGAAATGTCTTTCTATGGTTTCATAAAGCTAAGGTGACACCTGTCAGTGTCCACATTGCCCTGTCCCGCCGTACAGGGCTATGTTTAAATAATAAAACAAAACCTCAGCAAGGCAACACCACAGCAAAACCTCTTCGTTTTTAAAACCTCTGTCGCGGGTGGACGGTGCATGAGCCGTGCACACCCCCCCCCAGACGCTTCCTTGAGTCCTTGATGTCTGAGAGCGGTTTAGGGACAATATAATAACAATTGGTCTTCAATAGGAATGGCAGTGCTTTCCAGGAACAGTTGTGAGGCTCACTCTGATCGGCAATCCCCTGGAGAAACTGGATACAGAAGGAAAGAAGGAAACAGCAGAGGCTACAGGAAGCCTTTTGCTGGAGCCCGCCAATATTAGGGCGCGCGCGCACACACACACGCACACACACACACACACGATGACTGAAGCTCTCTTGTGAAGCTCTCATGAGGAGGAGCATACCTATTATCTGTTCTGCACACAAAGGGCACAAGAGACAATCTGCTGATGACTTTTGAAACGTTATTGTATATTTGGCAAGACATTTCAGTGCAATCACTAATAACATGTGCACCACTTACGACATATCATCAGTTCCAAAGTATTGCCCCTGTCACTTTCTTCAAAACTTGGCATCAGATTGATTTCAGTGAGGAATAAGTCCCAGACTCTATTAAACATGTCCTCTTGACCTTCCACTTTGCATGGGATCCGTTCATAGGTGACTGTTTTACACATCATTTACTTCCATTCTTTGGAAGAAGAGGAAGCAGATTACTTTTCTAAACTTGCATCTCAAAGGCAGTCAAAAAGATCAGGGTCCGAGATATGAGGGCCTCGGACTGCAGACCTGAAACTTCAGGGGCGTACCATTCCCACCAGGAGCATACCAACTCCCATCAGCTCCAGGGGCATACCATTCCCATCAGGGGCGTACCACTCCCATCCGCTTCAGGAGTGTACCACTGCCATCAGGAGCGTACCACTGCCATCAGGAGCATACCACTCGCATCAGGAGCGTACCACTCGCATCAGGAGCGTACCACTCGCATCAGGACTCAGTAGCGTACCACTCGCATCAGGAGTGTACTACTCCCATCGTGAGCTTACCATTCCCATCAGGAGCGTACCATTCCCATCAGGAGCGTAACATTCCCATCAGGAGCGTACCATTCCCATCAGGAGCGTACCATTCCCATCAACACCAGAAGTGCACCACTCCGATCAGCTTCAGGAGCGTACCACTCCCATCAGGAGCGTACCACTCCCATCAGTTTCAGAAGCGTACCACTCCCATCAGGAGCGTACCACCTCCCATCAGCTTCAGGGGACGTTCCTTAGCGCCAGTCGCCACCTTGGCAGACGTTTTCTTTGTTTGTGTTTTTTCAGATGGGTTACGAGTAAAATGGTGACTTTTCTGGAAATGAAATCATGGTATCATATTTCGCTGAGAGATGCTAGGACTTGGCCGAGCCCCGCTACTTTTGAGTGGCCCTCGGGGGGGACCACGTGACTCAGAAACTGAGTTCTATAGAGATGGCGGGTCTGTGCTGGCGAGTGTGTAGGCAGTGACACATACAGTATCTGACGAGTTCCAAAATGGCGGCGCACGTAGTTGCAGCGGCTCAGTGCTTTCCCTGTCGGTACTTCTTATGTATGTGTGTGTACATGTTGTTTTGTATCCGGTCGACATTCTGTGCGGAAAACAACTACAGCCGGCAGGATCACCTGAAGCTTGGAGTTTGCTGGGAGCAGAGTGTCTCATCTGACTTTCTCCACTCACACAACATTCCTCCGGACATCGCGAGGTGCCCCGGCTCTTCATGGATTACCATCCCAGCGGGCAGGCGAAGAAGGCGCAGGGAGAGGAAACAGAAGCGGGGCTGCAGGGCCAGCGCGCTAGCAAGGCTACGGAGGCAACCCCACAAACCACCGCTTCCCAGCATCTTCCTTACCAACGCCAGATCCCTCGCTAACAAAATGGACGAACTTAGGCTATAGGTTGCAACCAACACTACCATCAAGGACAGTTGCATCCTGTTGATCACAGAAACTTGGCTTCACTCAATAATCGCGGACTCAGCTATACAGCTAGCAGGCTACACATCAAAACGCCAGGACAGGACGAGTAACTCCGGTAAAAGCAGTGGAGGGGGACTGTGTGTTTATGTCAACAACATCTGGTGCACTCACACAGTGGCTATAGACCGTCACTGCTCCCCAGACTTATGTATGTGACTATCAAATGTCGGCCCATTTATCTCCCTAGAGAGTTTACTGTCGTCTTGATCACTGCTGTTTACATCCCACCGGATGCTAACGCTAACATAGCTCTCAGACTTTTACATAGCAGAATTAGCAGTCAGTAGAGCAAGTATCCTGATGCAATGTTTATCATTGCATCAGGATACTTATCATTGCATCAGGATACAATCACGCTGACCTAAAAGCAGTGTTCCCAAAATTCCACCAGCACGTTAAGTGTGCGACCAGAGGAGCTAACACATTGGACAAGGTCTACTCAAACATCAAGGGTGGCTACAGGGTCAGGCCACTACCACACCTAGCTCAGTCCGACCACCTGTCACTGCTTTCTGTTCCTGCATACACCCCCCTCAGAAAAACTACTAAAAGGACTGTTAAAACATGGCCCGATGGAGCCTCTCAGCAGTTGCAGGACTGCTTTGAAAGGACCTGCTGGGAGATATTCAAAGATCCAGACCTGAAGGTGTTTACAGACAATGTATTATGTTATATTAAGAACTGCATAGACATTGTCACAGTGGACAAACGCATTTGTGTCTATCCCAACCAGAAGCCCTGGATGACTAGGGAGGTCCAGCAGCTGCTAAAGGAGAGGAACACCGCCTTCAGATCAGGTGAGGGGGCTCTGTACAGCGCAGCACGCTCCAGTCTCAAGAGGGGCATCCGGAGGACGAAGTCGGATTACAGGAGGAGGATCGAGGACCACCTGGACAGCAACAACACCAGGCAGGTATAGCAGGGAATCCAGAACATTACCAACTACAAGACCAACCCAGGGGCTGCTGAAGGTGATGTCTCGCTGGCGGAGGAGCTGAACCACTTCTTCGCCCGTTTCGAGGCAAAACCACCAGATGCAGCAACGCCACATCCAGCAGCCAACAGCGACATCATCCTCACGGTAGAGGAGCACGAGGTGAGGCATACACTGCGGGCAGCCGCTTTGAAAAACTGGTTCGTAGTCACATCATGTCATTCATCCCCGCCACCTTTGATCCACATCAGTTCGCTTACAGGGCTAATAGATCTACTGAGGACGCTGTGGCCACAGCCCTCCATGCTGCTCTGCTTTTAATACAATCCTCCCCCACAGACTGGTGCTCAAATTGGAATACCACACTCAACCTGCCTTTGGATTAAGGACTTAACGGACCGCACTCAGAGGGTAAGTTTGGACCTCCACCGCCTCAGCACTGGCTCCCCACAGGGCTGTGTGCTGAGTCCCCTGCTCTATACCCTCTATACCAGTCATACTCAAGTAGCGGCCCGCGGGCCACGGGTGTCTATTAATGGCCCTCGAGCTGTTTTGAAAAGTTTTTTTAATTATTAAAAAAAAAAAATAAATAAATAAATAAAAATAAGAAATCGTGCTGGGCGCTCTTATTTTGAAACCGCGCCGCGATCTCAATACGAGGCTGGGGGTTGCAACGATAAACATAGCACTCCAGCCCACAGACCGCTCCAGCCCTCCCAGACTCGAGGCAGACAGTCCATCTCAGCAGCAGTCAAGGACGATTTAGGGTCGTTTTAGACGCAGAGACGTAAGCACGTAATTTACACAAGGGACTTGGTTTAGACAAGTTTTGATTTACGGTTCCTTTAAGGTTCCTTAAGGATTGCGCGTGTTGCAAGGGGATTCTCCGCCAG
Organism: Gadus morhua; assembly: GCF_902167405.1. NCBI lineage: Eukaryota > Metazoa > Chordata > Actinopteri > Gadiformes > Gadidae > Gadus > Gadus morhua. The sequence continues at coordinate 20,022,058 of NC_044068.1, forward strand.
AACAGTAGGGGGAGCAACGAACGAATCTGTGGGCGTGGAAGTGGAAATCGCTGGCTTGTTTATATTTATAATTATCATAATTCGTTCTTGTGTTTTCTTCTTCTCCTTCTTCAAAATTCTTCATTCGCTTCTGTCACGGCCTTTTAAAAATGGCGCTATTATGCTGTAAAACCGGAAATGTGAGACTCCTGAAAGGATGTGGTTAGCTGGCCAATCACAGTCTTTGCGAGCTGCGTAGGGCCGTAGTGTTTCAGTCGCATAGTCAGGAATTTTGGCCGACGCACTTAAGCACGTAAGGGGGGATATTTTACCGCGCAAGGGGGGGTTATGTATCTTACGTGCTTACGCGTTACGTCTAAAACAGAGCATATATCGGCCTCAGTCACACGTATACCGACCGGCCCCTTGAGTCACTGAAAAAGATTTTTGTGGCCCCTCATCATTTCTACTTGAGTACCACTGCTCTATACCCACGACTGCACTCCCGCCCACCACAGCAACACCTTCGTCAAATTTGCAGATGACACCACAGTAGTGGGGCTCATCTCAAGGGGGGATGAGACCGCCTACAGAGACGAGGTGGAGCGTTTGGTGGGGTGGTGCAGTGCTAACAACTAGGGCTGGCCCGAATTATTCGAATATTCGAATACTCGTTCGGAAAATTAGTATTCAAAGCTTAAATCAGTATTCGGAGCTTCGTTTTTTGTTTTTTTCCCGTACGTGACGCTACCAGAGCGAGGGAGGCAAAGCGTCAGCGACACAGAGCAGAGAAGCGAGAAAGGTGGAGGAAGAATAGATATCTTGTTTCCCTTTACTTTATAACGCAACATTAGCGGGATCTCTGGAGGAAAAGTAATACTTAAAACCTTAGCTTAGTTGTTTGTTTACGTTCGCTGTACAGCACCGCGCCAATCAACTGTGACTGGCTTGCTGCAGAGCGTGAGCGTCTTAGGAATATCCAGTCAATATAATGGATATAATATGGACACATAAGACAATCAATATTCAGTATTTGTTATGGATTTATTGTACAAATTCCCTGAAAAGATGCACGTTCCAGGATGAATTGAAAAGCTCCCGTAAGGGCTGAGATGGCAGCTGATTTGGAACGGAGCAACAACTGTTTGCTTTCACGGGGAAAAACTAAGGAACTTCAATCTACTTAGGCCTACTAATTAACGTTCAAAAGCTATTAAATCTTCAACAAAATATGCAGATACTGTCAAAATCGGTTCCAGGGAGTATATAGGGATTATTAATGTTGTTTTTGATGGTGTTTTTTTCTGGAACGAGTAATCAAATATTCGCTCGGAAAAACCAACGAGTATTCGAAGCCTGAAAAATGGCATTCGGGCCAGCCCTACTAACAACTTGCTCCTCAATACAACAAAGACCAAGGAGCTTGTTGTGGATTATAGGAGGAAGAAGACGGTCATCCAGCCGCTGATGATAGGCGGGGTCTGTTTGGAGAGGGTCTCTGACTTCCGCTTCTTGGGAGTGAACATCATGGAGGACCTGACCTGGGGCGACAACACCACTGGGCTAGTGAAGAAGGCCCAGCAGATACTATACTTCCTGAGAGTTCTCAGGAGGAACAACATCCCCCAGGAACTGCTGGTGTCCTTCTACCGCTGTTCAATAGAGAGCATATTGACCTACTGTCTGTGTGTCTGGTTCTCAAACTGCACTGTGGCACAGAGGAAAAGGCTCCAGGGGGTCATAAAGGCAGTGCAGAAAATCACCGGCTGCCCTCTTCCCTCTCTGGACGAACTGCACAGCTCCCGCTGCCTTAAAAAGGCCAAATCTGTCCTGCAGGACACATCACACCCCGGTCACAAACTGTTTGAACTACTGCCATCAGGCAGGAGATACAGGTCCATGAAATCAAGAACAAACAGACTACAAAACATTTTTTATCCAACAGCCATAACCTCACTAAATGTTGCTACCAGGGCATAGTTGTGTTGTGTATCCCATTTGTATAGGCACATTTATAATTGTGAATGTTTGTAGGGGTGTGTCTTATGTGTTTTTTAGTGTACTTAGTTGATGATAGTTTTTATTTATTTATTTATACACACTACCTCAATGTGATGTTTTTGCACTGAACAAGGACTGCACTTAATTTCGTTGTACTTGTTACAATGACAATAAAGATATTCTATTCTATTCTCTACAGTAGTGCATGGGTGCTTGTGGTCAGCATGTGTGTTAAAATAAGCGATGTAAGGCGTGATGGTGCCAGCAGGGTGGAGTTGGGGGGGCATATTGGCCAATCGCCAGTAAGCCGGTGGGACTTCACGTTGCTGCATCATATGTGTAAGCATAAGCATACGCTTCTGAGAACAACAAAAGAGAACAGAAAGCATGGGCCGAGGGCTATCGACCAGAGGCCCGCACAGCCAGACACCTGGCGCTCCCACAGAGACACCACTCTCACTTAGTAATAATAATAATAATACATTTAATTTAGAGGCGCCTTTCAAGACACCCAAGGTCAAGGTTAGTGCACCCTGCCATCTCAACCCCAACCGGCTCTGGAGGTCTAGACCAGCAGAACAACACAGCGGACCACAGGCCGGGGTTGTGTGTGTGAGGGACAGGGTTCTGTGTTTGAGGGTTGTGTGTGTTTGAGGGACGGGTGTGTGAGTGCGAGGGATGTATTTGTGAGTGTGCACGTGCCTTGCCATAACAAGGCTCTACTCACAGGCAGATGAAGTCTGCTAGATGTACAGCTTCATTCCTCTCCACTTTGTGTTGGCTCTTGCCCAGATGTGCAAACCTGTAAATCAATGTGCAGACACACACACACACAGTTTTATAACAGCAATTTATTCATTTACTGTGATGCATTTAGGTCTTATTCCAAGGATTAAGAAGATACTATTCTATACATTTTGCAGTGCTCGCCAAACACACATATACGCCTTTAACATCAAAATTTGTTACCTTACAGCTTGCTTTTATTTACAAAGTCACACCAAGCACTGGAGCTGAAGGTTTAATAATACATTTACATTTAATTTAGAGGCGCCTTTCAAGACACCCAAGGTTTATGAACTGCGAAGGGCGTGAAGGACTCACATTCTCATTGGTAGGTTGGTGCAAAGGACATCTTACATTCTCGACTTTCTCCATAGTATATATTCTGCTCCAATCTCTAATGGCAGCTCAACTGCACTAATAAACAAAAGCTCTCAGTTCAAAATGGTCCCGATTATCTGAGGGCACTTAGTAATAGTTGTTTATTGTTGTGGCAAAAGGAACTCCTCTATGTAGAGGAGCATGAATGATGAATCATTATTGTAATACATGAGAACAGCAAAAATCAAGGGACTCATTGACCTAGATCCTCACTATATCTGATGATAATGTGTGTCACTTTTCTTTGAACCACAGCCAGACAAAACTTTGATCAAGAGCACTTTTGCACAGATTCCATCATGGCGTTTTTCTCCCTGGAATTCAGCGTTACCCAAATGTTTGGTGCTTCATTTTCCACCTGGGTCAGAGTCCCTACTAGCTAACCCATGACACAAATCATCCATCTCGGTCCGAACATGACACCACGACAACACTTCAGAACCAGAGAGACCAGTAAAGGCTCTATTGGGGACACCATGAAAACACTTCAGAACCAGAGAGATACCAGTGAAGGCTCTATTGGGGACACCATGACAACACTTCAGAACCAGAGAGAGACCAGTAAAGGCTCTATTGGGGACACCATGAAAACACTTCAGAACCAGAGAGATACCAGTAAAGGCTCTATTGGGGACAGCATGACAACACTTCAGAACCAGAGAGAGATCAGTCAAGACTCAATTGGGGTCACCGTGACAACACTTCAGAACCAGAGAGAGACCAGTAAAAGCTATATTGGGGACACCATTACAAGAACCAGAGAGAGACCAGTAAAGGCTCTGTGGGAGCCATTTATAGCCACCATTTAGCAATACTTATTTTCGCCACATGGGGGAGTATTGCACCGGGTGTGGAACGTCACTGGGAATTGGGTATATTTACAGGTGTGCTAATTAGTTCGGCAAAGGGGTGGATGGAGGGGAACACACGGTTGTTACTGTAGCCGTGAGCACCCACTCCACCGACAGCATGCCACAGCAATATATTTATTAGCACAAAAGGACTTTAGTACCAACACTGGTGAAGTACCATTTTATATCAGCCTTTCTACTTTTATAATAAACGGGAACACCTCCCAAATAGAGCTGACCTATTTGACCTTGGATTATTTCTGCTACGTCATCCATACCGAGGCATATAGGATGGCCTCCACACAGTAAGAACCGATTCCTTTTCATTTAGATACGCTTCTGAATTGGACAGGAGTGTCCACATCGTTTGGATACTGAATTGGATAGGATTGTAAAAACCTTTTCCTATTCCCGACGGGGTTTGGATATCCAAAGAATTGCCAGTCTCATTGGATTGCTCGCCTGTGGTGGAGCTTGGAAGTCTTAATTGAAAAATCATCTGAATTTCGACTTTTTGACTTGTTTGGATAAGCTTCTGAATTGGACAGAAGCGTCTCATTGAATTGCTTGCCTGTCGCTGAAGATTTAATTGAAACACCTGTAAGTCATCACGCTGTTATCCAGTGCAGACCGCATCCATGGTGGGTACACTTATATATATTTCTTTGCCGTTGGAATTGGAAAAACTTGTGACCGAATTTAAATGAATGACTTTCAGTGCTGCAGCTTCCTAAATAAGGGCTACATGTTGTTCTGTTAATTGAAAGAAATTTAAAGGTAATTGTGCCGTTTTGTTGAGCACTTTGACTCGCTTAATGCACAAAGATGAGTGTAGAGGATAATAAAATGCCAGAGAAGGCAAAGACCGCTTCTGAGGCTACTGACGAAAATTATAATAAGATAAGCCTCGTCATTGATGATTCGGGGAAACGCACAATAAAATTAGCAGCTAAGCGATTTACAATGCTGTTATCTGCAAAAAATCCCAACTTATGCGAGCTAATAAAATTAAGCAAAGGATTAATGAGCTTCTTCCTGGGTCTGATGTGAAGGAATACTCCATATTCCACGTTGTGCAAAGAGTCTTTAGAAACTCAAACTACTTGCCTATGAAATGCCTATGATCCTGAACATGACAAGCAACAAAATTGGCTTTCACAGAATACAAAGGAAATTAATACATTTGAGAATGATGTGAAGAAAAAGTTGCCTGATGCTTCTGTGGACTATGAGAAACTTGATATGCTGTCGATAACAAATTCCGACATAAGGCCTGAAGATAGTATATCCAATGTTTCAATAAATGGGTCAAAACATAAAGGCCGCACTTTTAGAATCTGCAGCTGTTTTGAGAAAAATGCATGACCTTGACGCCAAGGAAGATGCCCTTCAAGTCGAAAGAGCTAGTTAAAAGGAGCTGAAAGGAACAGCTAGTGGTTGAGGCCAAGTTGGTTCCTGCTACAGCTAAATTGTCTATTTGAAAATGAAGGTGGTGAAGTTGTTGATGAGTATGAAGAGGATGACATGAAAGCCTATCTTCATGCTCATTTGGAATCACAAACATCACGTTATTTGAGCACAGCTCCAGTCTTGCAACTTCCTAAAATTGTCTCGGTCCAACGGACCATCATCTGCCATTGGCTGTACTAAAAGAAGGCTGCACATTCCAGAAGCCCAGTCTTCAGTAAGGTCTAGTAACCCATTGCCTTCAGTTTCATATGGCTCTGAAGTGCCGGGCAACGCCCTCAGACCCACCAATGCTGCACCAGCAGGACTTCAGCAGTCGATCTCACAAGGGAGGCGGCCTACCCACATGCACGAGTCTGAGGTGCAGGGAAACGTCCCAGCTTCCAGATTCGGAATCCCTACATCAGCAGGATTTCAGTCATCGACCTCCCAACTGAGTGAACCTGAACATGAGTAACAATGAAGCACCTAGAAATGGCCCTGGATCCAGATTCGGCATTCCCTACATCAGCAGGATTTTAGTCAGCGCCCTCCCAACTGAGTGAGCCTACATACAATGAGGAACAATGAAGCAACTGGAAATGGCCCTGGATATAGACTCACCAACGCTTCAACAGCAGGATTTCAGCCAGTCACCTCACAAGGGAGTACACGCATGCAATCACAGTCCCATCATTCCCCTCTTGACAATATTCAGCATTTTACTCTGCATGACCTTATGCAACAGCAAAACAATATCACTGCTCAGCTAGTTCAGAACCAGGCCTTACCATCTCTTCCTCCACCAGCTATCCCAGAGTTTGATGGTAATCCACTGAAATACGCTGCCCTTATTAGAGCCTTCGCGCAAGCTATTGAAAAGAAAACTACAGATAAACAAGAATGTCTTTATTACCTCGAGCAAGACACCTGAGGCAGCCAAGAGAACTGGTTCAGAGTTGCTATAACATGGCTCCTGGGCAGGGCTATGAGAGAGTAAAGAATCAATTGGAAGAACAATTGCTGGCCAACAATGAAGGCTGATGACACTGATGCTCTACATTCTTTCCATCTTTTTAAGGGACTGTTGCAATGTCATGGAAGATTTACAGCATATGGAGGACATGAATGTTCCATCCAATCTTAGATCGCCAGATAATGATGAAGTTGCAATATAAACTGAGGGAAAAATGGAGGTCTGCCACCAGACCCTTCCTCTAATCCAAAGAGCCGATTTACTCGAAGGGGCCAAGCTACTGTTAATGCCATCAATACTGCCTCCGGACCAACCACATCAGCAGCTCGGCACCAACAGCGCAGATGGACCGCTTCACAGAGCAACAACGAAGAGTCATGTGGTGCGTGTAAGAGCCAAAATTCTGTGGAGAAATGTTCACAGCTTGATGAGATGACACACAGGGAGAAATTGTATGCTCTGAAAGTAGGGGCCGGAAGTAGTAACTATATTCTCTCTATTGTGCCTGTACAGATGAGGGCTAAGTCATGGAGCACGATTGTGAACACCTATGCCTTTCTAGAGCCTGGGAGTTCCGCTTCTTTCTATACTCAACATCTCATGAGAAAACGGAATCTTTCAGGAGTCAAGACTCACATTTTTCTTTGTACTCTTTGCCATGATAGGTCTGTAGAAACATTCTTGCTTAGTGGTTTCGAGGTTTCTGGCTTGAACAAAGAAAACTTTCTGGACTTAGCTGAAGTCTATACTCAGAGGACCATGCCTGTGAGCAGAAATAACATTCTCACTCAACAGGACCTAGAGGGATGGAAATACCTCAAAGGCATTAAAGTTCCCAGTCTTGAGGCAGAGGTGGAGTTGCTGATAGGCATCAATACGTTGAAGCTCATTGAACCATGGGAAATAATAAATAGCCAAGGTGAAGAACCATATGCTGTCAGAACTCTGGGGTGGGTCGTGAATGGTCCACTGAGAGATGGTGAGCCGCGCAAAGGCAAGTTTTTCCGTCCTGCTGTCACTGCCAATAGGATCTCAGTGGCCAAGCTACAGGACTTATTGGTTGCCCAATACAATCAGGATTTCAATGACAAACTGGAGGAATGGCCTAAGACTATCATTGACCAACCTTTGATCCCTGTGGATAACCATGAGGTGAAGAAAGATCCGCTGGTGTTTTCGAAAACTCTTCAGATTTTAATAAGCTGAAAACATCTGTGGCATGGATGCTCAGACTCAGAGACGTGCTTCTAACCTTGTCCCAAAGGAGAAAGGCTCTTGAAGCCTCTGAAAGCATTTGCTATGACAATGTAGGCTGAGGAAATGACCGCCCTCATGCCGAGATGCAAATGGCAAAATAGGCGCTCCGTGAACAGTTACTGACACCAGCTGACCTTGAGAGGGCAGAAGGTGCCATCATCTGCTTTACCCAGCAAGAGAGGTTTCCTGATGAGTTTGCTGTTTTGAGAGATGGAGGATCTGTAAAGCAAAACAGCAACCTCTACTAGCTTGACCCAGTGTTGCAGGATTAATTGCTGCGGGTGGGAGGAAGGTTCACTAGGGCTGCCATGCCTGAAGTGGAAAAACATCCTACCATTCTTTCCAAAGAGAAAAGTGTTCAAATTCCTCTTGAAGCATATCCATCAACAGCTGGGTCACGCAGGTAAGGTAAAGGCTTTATTGGGTACATCGCGTCAAGATCCAGAGAGAGACCAGTAAAGGCTCTATTGGGGTCACCGCTACAAGAATTAGAGAGAGACCAGTAAAGGCTCTATTGGGGACATGGCGACAACACTTCAGAACCAGAGAGACCAGTAAAGGCTAAATTGGGGACACCGCAACAAGAACCAGAGAGAGACCAGTAAAGCCTCTATAATGGACACCATGACAACACTTCAGAGCCAGTCAAGAGCGGTCAGGGGACCTCAGTCAATATTATAGACAAAGAACAAAACAAATGCTGTTAAATAGAATCAGCAAAGTCCACAGCAGGAGCAGAAGAGGCTCAGTAGGGGTCAGGATAGAGTGAGGGCACGGGGTAATGGGTTTGCATTATCAATGAAAAAATCACTTTGACTACCCCGGTGGTACGCGGTGATATTAAGGCAGGAAGAAGCCCGAGTAAATCACAGAAAGGTCAAAAGATGTGTGAGGGAGCGACGTGTTCACCCCGAGTATTGGGAAACGGACACACTGTACTGGAGAGTATGGACAAAAACGAGGGGCAATTCCGTTTTTAAAAAAAAGAGTGTTTAATTATCTTCAAAAAATTCTAAACCTAAATTAACAAACATAAATCCAGGATTCCAAATATAAATGAATGCTTAACAAAAAAGAGCTTTTAGCAACTTAGCACAGCTTAGCATAAAATGACATTATTAATACTGGCCTCCCAACAAGTCAGCACCTACCCTCACTCACGACAACACAGAATGATGCCGCCTTCAAAACTGTCTTTAGGCAAACCTTCCCTTCTTCTGAAACAAGAGTGTTTAGGAAACGCCCCTCAGAAGTTCGTAGGCTATGACATAAAACCGGAAAAACAGATAGTTTGTGAGACTTTACTTCATATCATCAACAAGTATGAATGCCTGAAGGGACCTCTTTGCGCTTCTTTGCTGAATCAGATGGATCAGATGTGTACCAGAACTAATGAACATAATGCAAATGTTATAATGGGTGTTAAGTTCGCCTCTTTGTGCTTGCTGCAAGTTCACTTTAGTCTATCACTGAAATGGGCAGCCATTGTTATGACGTGATCTCCAAGGACTCGGGTTGCTTTACCACTAACATGGGGAACATTTCCTGGCTGCGGCGGAAGTAAAATTCCAACAATCTGTTCGCTGATTAGTGAGAATAGGTTTCACTTTCTTATAAGTTTGTATTGGATAATGGTGAAGAATTGGGTCTACTTTACCGCTGGTAGATCAGCAGGTCCTCGTCAGCAGGGAGCTCGTCAAGGTTTATCCCGTACGGCGCCCTCACAGGCAGCTGCTGCTGCTGGCACTCCTAGGGCACAGGTCAAAGGTCATCCTTTAGGCGGCTAAACATTAATACGGTCAAATGCGGATAGCTTTTACTGTAACACAAACTCTGCGGACAGGAAAAATGTCAAAACACCAAAAAAAAATATTTGACCCATTAAGACTTCCAATCATAACAAGTCATCTTAAAGAAACTAGAATTCACTTTAAGCTTAAGGGACTTGCAGTGTATTCATAACATTTCATTTCAGGTACAAGAACGGGTAAGGCATGTTTCTCCAGGATGCCTCCATATAGATTGAGGAGGACTTGGTGAGGGGACCTCTAGTCATCTATACTCTATATACTATATATTGCAACCCTGCGTTCACACCAAAAGATGCAAAAAGTTGCCGCGCAGCACGATCCCATTCAAAGTGAATGTAGAGACGCGTTGCTGCTTTGCTGCCGCAGCACTTGCTGCCGATTTTGCGGCGCGTCAAATGCTGCTCGAGTTGAAATATTTCAACTTTTCGGCAGCAAACGCGTGATGACAGCCAATCAGCAACACACACACGATTAAATTTGGGCGGGTGGCGGTTAAACCAATCAAAATCAAAATATTTATTCTTCTTTTTATTCTTATATATAACAGCGGTGAATTATATTTGATAATTCACTGTTGCTAAGCAGATCGCTGTCAAGGAATGTGGATCTTTTTTTTGTGGTAACTTGTCAACCCCAGCCCCTGGGGTTGACAAGTGAATACAGAAAGTTAAACTGCAAAAGGGATCCATCTGTTTAAGGCACTTGAGTGTTAATACAAAACCAATGAATCATTTTAAATAAAATGAGAAACTTGTCCATGTTGACTAAAGCCCCTAATCAACCCCTTGTCAACTTGCTAAGCAACGTCAACGTCTTTGGGAGCGGACTATTGATCAACGCTTCGGAGATGGCAGCGCAGGCAATAGGCTATCCTAGGACTTTAGCCGTGCAATATATTTGCTTCATTGGATCAGTGTCCTTTCAAGAACACGCAAGAGCTTTCTAGCCTCGCGTCAGCAGCGCCTTGCATCGCAGTATAAAAGCAACCGGCGGATGGCGGGCGGATGCAGCTTTTAAAATTGGTAAAAAAACGTTGCTGCGGATGGATGGCGGATGCATTTGCGTTTGAGGATGAAATAATAGCCCATCCGCGCATCTCTAGTGTGTGTGCGTGAGCGTGTGCGTGTCTCAGAGGCACGAGGCCAACCCATGGGTGTACCGTGACGGGACTCTCTAAATCGACGCCACTTCGACCTGGGCGGGACTTTACGTCCTACGTCACTCGCTATGGGTGTGCATGTGTGCGCGTAGACGTCACTCGCGATGGGTGTGCATGTGAGAATGGTTTTGGCTTTTAGTGTCTATGGGTTGGTAATAACGTTTCTGATGATTTTTCTGATGGAAAAGTGGTCTTTTATTTCCATAATCTTTGTTCAGTGAACACATAAACCCGTTTGTTAGTTAGCAGTTAAACAAAATGCGATCTCTTTGTTTACAGTTACCAACGACCAACTGATGATTGGGGGTTCGATTCCCTAGTGATGCAAGGTTTTTTTCTTTCATTTTGGACTGCACACACATCGCGAGTGACGGATACTCGCACAATGTACACACATCACTGTCTTTACAATTTCTAGGCAACCGAAGTTTAAAGATTGTCAAGTGGTTAACTCTTGAATCGCATGTACTAAGACCTGATGGGTTAGTGGTCAGAGAACAACTCATTAACGCCGGGATAAGGGGTTCGATTCCTTAATGAAGCTAGTTTTTTTCTTTCATATTGGACTGGATGTTTGTATGCCATTTTGCGTAACTTGTAGTTTATGATGAAGAAATGTTACTGGGGTTAAGGTTAGGGTAACGCTAAGGGTAAGACACAAAGTGTTTTTGCAACACAATGTTTCTTACAATAACAAAGTCCAAAGTTTTGATGACTCCAGTAGGAAACTTAAGATACCTAGAGAAATGCGTGAGTGCTCACAAAACATCAACAAGTCAGCAGTGTGGTACAGGGTGATCATTTCTTATATACAGTACAAAAGCTGAAACTATTAGCCAGCGGTGGGAAAGATGCAGACGCAGACGTGGGAAGCAATAAGACACACCAACACACAGTTGCCTGTTGCAAAATGGTTCAGAGTTTAATATAAATAGTTAGGGTTAGCTGGTATGGCGTTATCTGTTATGGCAATAGTCTAATGTTAGCTTAGTTCGTGTTGTTTCGTCATGTTAATCGCTAGTAATAGTAAGTCATTTGTAGAAATATAGCCTATCATCACAGACTGTAGGAATGTCACCCACCCTCCATCGCGTACGACACCGACGCTCGTAATCCTGTAGTGCAACGGAGTTCGTGCACAGATTCCTGAGACAAACGGCTACGCGCACACATGCACACCCATAGCGAGTGACGTAGGACGTAAAGTCCCTCCCAGGTCGAAGTGGCGTCGATTTAGAGAGTCCCGTAACGTGACAGCCTGAGCCGGAACCCCGGCCCTCAACCCTCATGAGCAGCCCCCGGCCGGGGGGGCGGAGAGAAACCCAACCCCCACCCTTAACGAAGTGATTTAAAGGAGCAAGGCTCGCACAGTGAGCGCGTTGTTCTCAGAGCGCCTTGTTCTCAGTGCATATATCGGAGATTTAAGACACGAAATGGGCAATATGAGGAAATGGATTTATATCCATAAGAAATCTGTAGTACTGTACATAGCAGCCTCTCCTTGCATCTCAGATATGTCATGGTAAAATTGTAATCACCACTAAATGCTGAAAATATAATCATGCCGCATAGGCTGCAATATGTGCAGATCAGCTGCCAGGGTCTTAACTGGCATTAGGCCCTGGCAGCATATCACACCCACCCTGATGCAGTTCCACTGGTTACCAGTCAAGTTCTGCATTCAATTCAAAATTCTACTCCTCACATACAAGTCCCTTTACACTCTGGCCCCCCGCTATCTCTCCGACCTCCTCCACCCCTACACCCCCCTGCGGTCCCTCAGGTCCTCTGACAAGGACCAGCTGGCAATTCCCCGCACGAGACTCAACACCTTTGGGGATAGGGCCTTTTGCGTGTCCGCCCCCACTCTGTGGAATCAGCTCCCCCCCCCCCAACATCCGCTGTGCCCCTTCCGTGGAGACTTTCAAAAAGCACACCTTTTCTCGGAGGCCTATGGCCTCTAACTCACGACCCCACCCATTTTGCACTCTCACTCACTTGCCTACACACACACCCTCACCTCCCACTCTTGTGAAACAACCTTGAGTATCCTGAAAGCCGCTATATAAAATCATTTTTGTTATTATGTGTTATTATTATATATATTTATAACAATAACGGTATTTATTATCGGCTTTAGGACTTTTTACATTAGCTTACATTATAAAATGTACAACAAATTTCTCTTATATAAATTAAGGGAATAAAAAGTCTTCTTATTGATCAGTTTTAGGTTTGCTTCATTGACACTTGGGGACTCACTTGGGCAAGTGATTCTACTTTAACAAATTTGATAAGTAAAAAAAATGTTTCTACGCTTTTCCTGTCCTTTATGAAGATCGATTTTCTACTCAAACAAAACGTTTGAATTGAACAGAAAGTTGAGAACCACATCAGGGTTTATAGCGACATGCTTTCCTGAAGCGACCCCTCACCCACTAACCCCCCGATACATCTCCCCCCTCACCCACTGAACCCCGATCCATCTCCCCCCTCACCCACTGAACCCCGATACATCTCCCCCCCACCCACTAAACTCGAAACATCTCCCCCCTCACCCACTGAACCCCAATACATCTCCCCCCACCCACTAAACTCGAAACATCTCCCCCCTCACCCACTAAACCCCCATACATCTCCCCCCTCACCCACTAAACCCCCATACATCTTCCCCCTCACCCACTAAACCCCGATACATCTCCCCATGCCTAGACACCCTGCCACTGGCCAGGAGGGAATGAGTCAAACATATCTGTTCTCATGGCAACATGGTGCCAACCTGGGTCAGTGGCGTGGGGGTAGGGTATATCATACTGCGACCCCCCCCCCCCCCCACACACACACACACACACACACACACCAGGGATGGCTAGCAATTTTCACTAAAACAGCAAGGGCTATAGATGTAGATGTTGTAGATGTAGAGGATTTAGAAGATGTAGCAGTGGATGGGCCGAGGGACAGACAAGCAGAAGGCTGCCGTGCAAAACCTATGGACGCTATTCACCATAAAACCTGTAGACTGAGCAGAGCTCCCGTATGTCGGAACTTGTCCGGTTTCCAGGCATTCTTTGAAACAGGAGCTTGTTTGCAAACCAAAGAACCTGAATTTATATAGTGAGCGGATCACTTTGAACGCATTGGGGCGTTCAGATAAAGCACCACTGATCCAAACTCTTCCTCAGCGGAGTCTTGCTATTGATTCTCTCAATAGTTTGGAGCCTTTACGACAAATAATACTATTACAACTACTCGATAAACTAAAACACTCAACATACACCGTGTTTTCTCATATCTTTCTCATATTTTGAAAAATGAATCCATGATAGACGCATTTAAAATAGCCGTTGCTAGAATGCATTTTATTTAAACCCTTCTTTTCTTACCAAGAAAGGAAGACAGGAACACAAGACAGGAACACTGATTGAGAGAGTTTATCTTCTTCTGATTGGGCGAAGATAATCAAAAGAAGATAAACTCTAGGCTAGACCTCCTCCTTCGGTGTGCCATGTCAGACTAAAGGTCAGGAGAGAACTTCAGGGGTCAAAGGCTGCTGTCCTGAAACCAGATTCTGCTCCAACGGAATGGAACCAGACCAACCCTTCATTGGTGTGACTATTTGGAGCGCGAGGGTGTGTGTCTCTACCTCGTGTGTCCGTGTGCTGTCCCCCGACTCGGTGAGCAGCTTGATGGGGGTGGAGCGCTGAGAGACGGAGCCGTCATCCTCGCGGTCTTCCTCCGAGTCGTCCTCCGACGTGCTGGAGATGGCCTCCTCGCTGGGGGGCGGGGGGGCACTGGCCGCCGTCTTCCTCTGCACCACCGCCTCCTCCTTGCTGCTCTTGTTCCTGGACGTGTGCGCACAAAGGTTCACCAACAGGCACACAAGGAGGTACACAAACATGCACACACAAACTCAAATCAATCCAACAGGACAACCAGAACATAAAGGTATTAAAGTACGGCGCAATCAACCCATATCCAAAGCGACTTGCAACCATTAATACACACATTCATACACCGACGGCGACAGCAGCCAGCTCATCAGGAGCAGTCAGGGTGAGGGACACCTTGACACTGGAGCCCGGGAACGAACTAGCAACCTTTCTCCGCTCATTCAACCCACTCTACCTCCTGAGCTACTGTCTCCCAGACCTGACCTTTCTACAAGTGAAGACATTCCGGAGAGGACATAGGGATTGTGGCGGCTCCTCAAGGGCCAGAGCAAAGTTTAATGAACATGGAAAGTGCATCGTACAGTGTACACAGGTCTACACAACGGAGAGCAGAGCGATGAAAGGACTGGGAAGGCTCAATTTTTGCTGACAGACTTTTCCAATAAAACACTGAAGCAAAGCCACAACATAACGGGAGCAGTGTCAACAGATGTTGACAATGAAACTATTATTGTGGGCGGTCTTTTATTATATACTGTGGCAGACGCCAGGGAGGGGTGGTGATTGAGGGGAGGTATGTGGCAGCATGCTGGCTCCACCCCCAAGCTTTACAGGGACTGCCTCCCTTAACGATGCAAGCCTGAGGTGCATTAGGCAGGAGTGCTTGGGGATAAAAGGGAGCATGCAACCACATGGAGGGAAGCCTACTACGGAGTGCCTCTGTGTGAGCCTCTGTGAACTGTGTGTGGCCAAAGAGTGCAGGAAACCTGAACATTGACAGATTATTTGTGTACCGACCGCTTTGCGTGAGAACCCTCCCGGTGACGACCCCTGGACTACGGACTGCGGACTCTGGATTACCCTTTTCCCCACCCTGGTGACAATTATTCGTCTATTTTGAATAAATCACCTTATTGAACTGCTCTGTGTTGTGTGTATCATTTGACTTGGTGGCGTGGAAACCCCACACCCACTGGCCCGCTACAATACTCATACTTCCCTTATGTTGCAGCTTTTGCATTTGTGCTGTGGCTTCTGAGGTCATGTTGCGGCCTTTGTTGTCTTGGTTTGACTTTTGCAGTTGTGTTGCAGCCTTTGCATTAGTGTTGTGACTTTTGCCGTTTTGTTGTGACTTTGTATTTTCTAATATTACACCTTAGAATTTCAAACAGACATTTTGGACAAGCAGTTGGTTGGATAAGTCTGGATTAACTTTGAGAACAATGCCTGAGCCTCATGACCCGCCTCCTACAAAAACGCCAGCCTCCAAAAAACTGTCAGCTGGATGTTATTAGAGCCACAAGTATGAAGGTATTATTGTAGCAAGTCTTTAGCATGCGTACACTAAAGTCACAAATGTGTAACAGTACATTTGAAGTAAATACAGAATAGGGGCTATGATTTCACAAGTCCTTTGTTACAGGTGCACAAATCCTATCCTTTGCATCACAACTTCTAAGGGTCATGCACTTGACACTTTTGCTACAATCATGCAGCACAGTTGGTGCAAAACACATTCGCACACCCGTGTTTCATTATCTGAGAACATGCACAAATTTTTTGCCTTCGTAAACCCAAATGTGAACCAATGCATCCGAAGTCCCCCCGGAAGGATTGCCACCTTGTTGTGGTCTGGGGGCTTGCGTGCCTCAATGACCCCAAGGGCTATACCAACAGGAGCTTAGGCTCCTGGTAGGGTCACCCAGGTCGATCAGGTCGAGGGATAGAGGTCTGACAAAGTGCAATCCACTGGTCCTCGAGGTTGGTGGTTGGGCACAGGGCCAACAACCCAGTCCCGTAGAAAAAGTATTGTTACGGAAACAGCAACAAAGGAAAAAAACACTACTGTGTACAATGGGTCTCCGGAGTTATCGAAAGATAATAGCATGAATGTCAGAAGTGAAAGCCGTAAGGAAGCTACTGACAAGAAGGTGGGTGCCCTCAACACAAAATGAAGACCAGGATTCGATTCTGGAATGTGCAAACCTTGTACCAAACAAGTAAACTCGCTCAAGTAACAGCAGAAATGAGAAATTACAACCTGCATATTCTCAGAATAAGTGAGAGTAGGTGGACAGGAACAGGCAGACACAAAACCAACACAGTACTCCGGAAGGGATGACAACCAACATCATGAAGGGGCAGACATCATCCTTAAAAAAGGAATGGAGAAATGTCTGATGGAATGGAAACCTGTAAACAGCAGACTCAAGAAAGTCAGATTGTGGAGGAAACACACAATCATCCAATGTTATGCACCAACAAATGACTGATGAAATAACTAAGGACATATTCTATGATCAGCTCCAAGCAGAATTAGAAGAAGCTCCACAACATGATATGAAGATAATAATGGGCGATTTAAATGCAAAAGAAGGCAGCAATAACAAAAACTATGAAAAAGGCCATGGGGAGGGAGGGCTGCGGCATCATGAATGAAAATGGAGAGAGGCTGTTAGAGTTATGTACCGCTTACAACCTTGTCATCGGAGGTACCCTATTCCCACATTGCAACATCCACAAACTCACCTGGTGTTCCCCCAATGGAAGAGACAGGAACCAGATAGACCGTCTAATGATCAACGGTACCTGGAGACGATTACTCTTGGACGTTAGAGTCAGGAGAGGAGCTGATGTCGGCAGCGACCATCAACTAGTCACACTAGTGCTTAAGTTAAAATTAAGGAGAGCTGGGAAGAAGATAACAGGACAGCAACATTTTGACGTGGAGAAATTACATGACCCCAAAGTGAAGGCCGCTTTCATACTACAGCTGACAAACAGATTCCAAGCTCTGGCAGACATGAGTGACAACACGCAAAAAGGTCCTGATGATGACAACATTTAATGGGAACAGATCAAAACCGCTTACTCCAATAGCAGTGAAGTCTGCCTGGGAATAAAGCAAAAGAAAAGAAAAGAGTGGATTACAGCAGACACCTGTAAAGTCTTAGCAGATAGAAGAGCCCTTAAAAATAAATTAATGGAAGCCAGGTCAGAAAGGATTAAAGATAAATACAAGCAACAATATAGGGAAACCGACAGATCAGTTAAGAGGATGGCAAGAGAAAACAAGAGAAATGATATAAACAGTTTTGCAGACCAGGTAGAAGAAGCAGCAAACAAGGGAGAGCAAGGTAAGGTAAGGTACAAAATCACCAGAATAGTCTGCGGTAGGTACCATAGAGCTATAGATACGCCGATCACTGACAAACAAGGGCGAACTCTTACATCAGAGGCAGAAGTAGAGGCAAGGTGGGCTGAACACTTCAGCAAGGTCCTAAACAGACCCCCACCAACAGCAGAAGCAGAGATACAGGAACCTGAGACTGTCCTTGATGTTAACACTACACCACCAGAAGAAAAAGTAATAGTTTCAGCCAAGCGAAAGAGAGGACGACCCAAAGAAACCTGGCGACGAACAGTGGAGAAAGAACTGAAATCCATGAAGTAGACCTGGAGTTCTATCCAAAAGCTCGCCCAAAACAGACAGGAGTGGAGATCCTTTGTTGCTACCCTACATACCAGTAGGCATAAGGGGCAGTAAGATAAGCATCGAGAGTCACAAATCGGTGAAATATTTCCTCACAAAAAAATTATATAGATCACTAAATTCATTGAGCATTTTAATGAGCGAGCACAAGTCCATCGATACAACTGCTAGAATCTGCTGCTACGAGTCTCAGCTGTTGTTTTTCTTGCAGATACACTTGCAACACGTCTATGTGGTACAAGTGTAGCAAAAGTGGGAGGGAAAAAAAAGCTTCCTGAACCAATTAAAGTTGCCGGCGGGGGACACCATTTTACAAACTACACTGGGACACATTCAAGCATACTACTCTTCCTTTCTGGAGCCTTGACAGAAGAGAAGAGGGTATCTTACATAATGTTAAATGAAAAATGAATTACGTAGTTTTTCTGGCATTCCTGTGGAGGTTGGGGGCATTGAGCCGGAGTGGGCGGTGTTCAAAGCCTCCATTGCTGAAGCTGCGGCGGCTAGCTGTGGCCTCAGGGTCTTAGGCTCCTCAAGGGGCGGTAACCCTCGGACACCGTGGTGGACACCGGTGGTCAGGGAAGCCGTCCGATTGAAGAAGGAGGCCTTCCGGGATATGATATCCTGGAGGACTCCTGACTCGGTTGCAGGGTACCGACAGGCCCGAAGGGCTGCAGCTGCTGCTGTGTCGGAGGCTAAGCAGCGGGTGTGGGAGAAGTTCGGAGAGGCCATGGAGAAGGACTTTCGGTCGGCACCAAAGTGTTTCTGGAAGACTATCCGGCACCTCAGGAGGGGGAAACGGGGAACCATCCAAGCTGTGTACAGTAAGGATGGGACTCTGTTGACCTCAACTGAGGAGGTCGTCGGACGTTGGAAGGAACACTTTGAGGAACTCCTGAATCCGAATAACACGCCCTCTATGTTGGAGGCAGAGCTCGAGGTTGATGGTGTTTCGTCGTCAATTTCCCAGGTGGAGGTCACTGAGGTAGTTAAACATCTCCGCAGTGGCAAAGCCCCAGGGATTGATGAGATCCAGCCAGAAATGCTAAAGGCTCTGGGTGTTGAGGGGCTGTCATGGTTGACACGCCTATTCAACATCGCGTGGGAGTCGGGTACAGTGCCAAAGGAGTGGCAAACCGGGGTGGTGGTTCCCCTGTTCAAAAAGGGGGACCAGAGAGTGTGTGCCAATTACCGGGGTATCACACTTCTCAGCCTCCCTGGTAAAGTCTACTCCAAGGTGCTGGAAAGGAGGGTTCGGCCGATCGTCGAACCTCAGATTGAAGAGGAACAATGCGGTTTTCGCCCCGGACGTGGAACTACGGACCAGCTCTTCACTCTCGCAAGGATCCTGGAGGGGGCCTGGGAGTATGCCCATCCGGTCTACATGTGTTTTGTGGATCTGGAGAAGGCGTATGACCGGGTCCCCCGGGAGAAACTGTGGGAGGTGCTGCGGGAGTATGGGGTAAGGGGGTCTATCCTCAGGGCCATCCAATCCCTGTACTTCCAAAGTGAGAGCTGTGTTCGTGTCCTCGGCAGCCAGTCAGTTTCGTTCTCAGTGGGGGCTGGTCTCCGCCAGGGCTGCACCTTGTCACCAATCCTGTTTGTGATATACATGGACAGGATATCGAGGCGTAGTCGTGGTGGGGAGGGGTTGCAGTTCGGTGGTCTGAGGATCTCGTCACTGCTTTTTGCAGATGATGTGGTCCTCATGGGATCATCGGCCTGTGACCTTCAGCACTCACTGGATCGGCTGGCGGCCGAGTGTGAAGCGGCTGGGATGAGGATCAGCACCGCTAAATCTGAGGCCATGACTCTTAGCAGGAAACCGATGGATTGCTTACTCCGGGTAGGAAATGAGTCCTTAGCCCAAGTGAAGGGGTTCAAGTACCTCGGGGTCTTGTTCGCGAGTGAGGGTACTATGGAGCGTGAGATTGGCCGGAGAATCGGAGCAGCGGGGGCGGTATTGCGTTCGCTTTACCGCACCGTTGTAACGAAAAGAGAGCTGAGCCGCAAGGCAAAGCTCTCGATCTACCGGTCGATCTTCGTTCCTATCCTCACCTATGGTCATGAGGGCTGGGTGATGACCGAAAGGACGAGATCGCGGGTACAAGCGGCCGAGATGAGTTTTCTCAGAAGGGTGGCTGGCGTCTCCCTTAGGGATAGGGTGAGAAGCTCAGCCATCCGTGAGGAACTCGGATTAGAGCCGCTGCTCCTTTACTTAGAAAGGAGTCAGCTGAGGTGGTTCGGGCATCTGGTAAGGATGCCCACTGGGCGCCTTCCTTGGGAGGTGTTTCAGGCACGTCCAGTGGGGAGGAGGCCTCGGGGAAGACCCAGGACTAGGTGGAGAGATTATATCTCAACACTGGCCTGGGAACGCCTCGGGATCCCCCCGTCAGAGTTGGTTAATGTGGCCCGGGAAAGGGAAGTCTGGGGCCCCCTGCTTGAGCTGCTCCCCCCGCGACCCGACCCCGGATAAGCGGACGAAAATGAGATGAGATGAGATAGTTAGTGCATGAACATGCCACAAGTGTCCTTCAATGCATTTTAATGGTCGCCATAATATATAATAATAAGTTCAGATATGTCTCGGATACTGCACTGGCTGTGTGAAGTTGCCCCCCCCCCCCCTCCCCCCATACCCCCCAAATTATAAAAGAATAGATATTTACGACTTCAATTTACTGTTACACATTTGTGACTTTAGTGTAAGCATACTTACTTATGCTACAATAATTTTGCTACAATAATAACTTCATACACCAGCTGGTACGAACCCCAGACAAAGACATCCCCATTTCCTTGCTCTTGCCAGGTTACCTTGATTAGGATTGAGCATGAATAGAAAACAAACAAAAATTATATTTTTGGTTTGACGTTAAATGTCCCAGGGTAATTCCCTGTATTCAATTATTTAGCATAGATGTGTGAAAGTACAATATTTTTTGTTCAGGTTCGTGAGAATCTGAGTGGGTCTTTATACAGATGTAAATAAGCAGGGTGGTCGTGCCCAGTGATGGTGATGATGCATGACAAGAGCTGGCAAGGTTTGTTGTTTTTCACATATCAGGGCACAGTGACACAAGAACATCGGGTGTCATTACACAATCCCCTCCTCCATTAAAAACAACAATAAAAAAAAAAAGAGACAGGCTGACACACACACACACACACCCCAGCACGGACTTCCCGGTCTCCTCAGGCTTGCGCACAGTGAATGGGCTGGGGTCCACTCCCACCGTCTTGGGCATGAACTCCCTGGAGGGAAAACACCAGGTTAGGTCATCACGTCTTCATCCCGTCGCCCGCTTCTACTTAGGCAGGGGTTAATCAACCCGAACTTCACCTGCTCCGCATCCCTACCCGTCAAATATGGTTTGCCAATAAAGGAGACAATAATCCTACTTATGATACAGTGAGCAACAATTAAAACGAGTTATGACTATAACGTTATTGTTGTTTTATCCACTTTACTTTACTTTTAGATCAGCTGAATACAAATAGTTTTCCACGGTGCTTTGCTTGTTGCGGATTCAGCACGGATACGAGGGCAAGAGGGCTACGGGAGAGGAAACGCTCCTAACATGGTGTCTCATTGAAATCGCCCAACAACAAATGGTGTAAAATTCAGAAAACAAAGAAAGGGAAGCATTGGGAACATCCATAGTCAAAGATATGCAGCTGATAGTTAGTTAGGCAATTCACTTACCATATGAAACATCACATAGAAAACTGACAAAGACTGAGTGAGGCTGCACACCTTTTTCACATTAAGCAATCAGTGTGCACAGGTTAAAACAGCCATCACCATCCACACTTACACCGGGATTCCACCGCACGCGTTACGGCTGCGTTACAGCAGCTGCACGGAACGGCTGCGACTCTGCCCTACTTGCATTTCCACCGGGCGCGATACGGCAGCGCAACGCTGCCTTGCGAGCCAGTAGTATTCAAGCGAGATCACGAGATCACGCGATAATCCTAAACCTAATGTACTCAACTTCCAGTCCCAAAACGACTGCAATTAAATGCCACGCTTTGTCCTTCCGGCCATTGCCCTTATAAAAAGGATGATTTGGTACATAAATGACTTCATGTTGCTGAACTTCGACAATGAGTCTCTCGTCGTCCATGTTGCCGATCCTCTGAGACCCTTTGATTGATTGACTGCTGACCTGGTGCCACCGGTCATGACGTAATAATGTTGATGTGAAGTGGTGATGGGCTACATGAGCTGCTGAGACGTTCCGCAGCCGCGCCCGGTGGAAACGGTCTCATTGATTAGAGTGGAACCTATCTGCTGCGGTGACCGCGCCCAAGACGTGCCGCAGCCGTAACGCTGCCGTAACGCTTCTGGTGGAATCAGGCCTTTAGGGAGATCTCCTGCGTGGCAACATGGATCATCAGGCCATGTATTATGGGGAAGAGGACCCAGTCCCTGTGTAAATATGAAGGACTTATTCTAAGGTGCGCAGTCGGTTCTACCCTCTGCATGTTGAAGGAGAGCCAGAGCCTGTGCCAGTGGTGTGTGAGGCATGTGTAGGAGTGTTAGTGTGGACACCTTGCGGAGTTGGTCATGGCGATGCAGAAGGTGTCGTCGAAGGACGTGAGCTCGTACGGCTTGAAGAACTCGGTGTAGATGTCGATGGCCTCGTCGTAGCGGTTTACACGCTTCACCTTCACCTTCCTCATGTTGTCCTTGCAAGCCACTACACACATTTTACATTTAGCGGATTTTGCTGAATCTTTTATCCAAAGCGACTAACAACCTGCGACTAATTACCAGCCAACCTGCACTACTCTCTCACACTCACACACACACACACACACACACACACGGAATAATAATATCATCATGGTCCCTCTCCATGGTCACGTGCTATAAAAGTATCTGCTGGTTACCTTCGTCGTAGGCCACAGGCAGGAAGGCCAACACTCCTTCAGACCACCAGTATGTGTAGCTTGAGACGGAGAGAACGAGAGAAAACAGGAATTTTACGCCTGGGGAGGAAAGCTTGAATCCCCTCAGCAGCTCAGAATGGTGAGGCCGGACTTAACCTTGTTATGAAAACAGCTGCGGAACGTCGGGATACATTGACTTTTACCAACTCAATACAACCCATTTGTGTGAATGGAAGTTGCCATGGCGATGGTCTCCTTTGGCTGATTTGAAGGACGAGCACAGAGAGCCTGATCTATGAAGTGAGCACAGCCATTCAGCAGTATAATACATTTTGTCTTACAAGAAGGTTGTCTCATATCTGGCTGTAGGTGAGTTTGGAAACTAGGATTCCTAGTGTTTAGAATTACGATTGCTTGTACTAACTTTCCATCTGTTACTGCTGTGTGATTTAGGCTTGTGCTGTTGTGAGCAGTTAAGAGGTCGTTGAGGCTAGTTTCTTTCACTTAAGGCGAGAACATGAGGCTTGATAGCTGGGCGGAGCTAAGTCAGCCTAGTACTTAGCAGAGTCAGGAAGCTGACTAAACTCAGTATAATACATTTTGTTTTACAAGAAAGTTTTCTCATATCTGGCGGTAGGTGAGTTTGGAAACTAAGATTCCAAGTGTTGAATTACGATTGCTTGTACTAACTTTAACCCTATTGCCGCTGTGTTAGTTTTGGCTGCCGTCGCTGTTTTTTAGTAATAGGTCGTTGAGACTAGTTTCAGTCACAAGGTGACAACAATAGGCTTGATTGGTGGGCGGAGCTACGGCTGCCTGAGCTACCTTGTGCATTTAAAGGCTAGCTATTATTAGCGTCAGGACCCTGCAAACGAAGACCCGGGAAACAAAGACTAAGGGAGTCTCTCTGTGGGAGTCCCTCGAGGAAGCCCGGGGAGGCCACCTGCCCAATTGCAGCTATGTGTCGTACCTCACTCATTGTCAGGATTTCCACCAATAGACGGCGTTACCATAGCTCCTCTGCTCGGCGCAGTAACCCGCCTAATCTGTGCCATCCACCTACCCTTGCTTACAGTGTTCTTGAGGTGATGGGAGGACTCTGGAACTGCCAATCGGCGGTGAAGAAGGCGGACTCGATTTCAGCCTACACGTCCCTCATGACCCTTCACTTCCTGGCCATGACAAGAGACTTGGATCACTCCAGAGAAGTCTGCTACCCTCTACACCGTCTACTCATTCTCGCACACCCCTAGACCATCTGGGCGAGGAGGAGTGACCAGACTCCTCATCTCGCCCATGTGGTCCTACCAGGTCTTGCCACTAGAACACTTGGCCAGATCTGCGTTTGAACTCCACGCTGTAACTGTCACCCTTCCTATCAAGCTCTCCATTGTGGTGATCTACCGTCCTCCAGGTCCCCTGCGTGACTTCTACGACGAAATGGATGCCCTCCTCAGCTGCTTTCCTGAGGATGGCACACCACTCGTTATCCTTGGCGACTTCAACATCCTGCCAGAGAAGTTACACTCACCTGAACTAACCAACTTTTTCGCCACCTTTGACTTAACACTATCCCCTTCTCCTCCCAAACACAGGGCCGGGAACCAACTTGACCTAATATTCACTAGGTCCTGCGGCACCTCTTCTCTCTTCGTTACCCCGCTCCCCGTATCTGACATCATTTCAAGGGGAGATTTTTCTCTCCCCTTGAAATCCTCTCCCCCCCTCCTCTCTAGTCTCCACATTGTCACCACCTGCCGTAACCTCAAATCCCTCTCTCCCTCTACTGTTCTGTCTTCACTACCTTCTATTGAACGCTTCTCTCAACTATCTACAGAGGAATCTTCAGACACTCTGCTATCCTCCCTCTCCTCCTCCTTGGATTCCCTCTGTCCCTTCCCCTCCAGACCAGCGCGATCCTCACCCCCCCCACCTTGGCTGTCCGAACCTCTGCGGACTTGTAGAACAAAGTTGCGGGCAGCTGAGAGGAAATGGGAGAGATCAGACTGTCCTAATGATCTACCTCACTATCTTTTCCTTCTTTCTGATTTCACCTCCACTGTGTCAACAACCAAATCTGCCTTCTACCGGACCAAAATCAACTCCTCCGCCTCAAATCCCAGGAAACTGTTTTCCCTGTTCTCGTCCCTCCTCAACCCCCCCTCACCCCCACCTCCTTCCTGCCTCACTGCTGATGACTTTGTTACCTACTTTACCCCTGCCTCCATCCTCCCATCCCCTCCTCTGTCTTTACCCAATTTATCCCTCTCACCTCTGACGAGGTCAACAGAATAATAACATCTAACCATGCCACCACCTGCCCCGTTGACACTATCCCGTCCTCTCTCCTCCAGGATGTCTCAAGCGACATCCTGCCATTTCTCACCTCACTTATCAACTCCTCCCTCACTTCAGGCATTGTTCCAGCGTCTTTCAAGACTGCCAGAATAAAGCCTCTCCACAAAAAAACAACTCTTAATACCATCGACATCCAGAACTACAGACCGGTATCTCTTCTTTCATTCCTCTCTAAAACACTGGAACGTGCCATTGCTAACCAACTGTCCTATCTCTCATCCAACAACCTGCTTGACCCTCACCAGTCAGGCTTCAAGAAGGCACACTCCACTGAGACGGCTCTCCTCGTGGTGACTGAGTCCGTCCGTGCTGCCAGAGCCTCGTCCCTTTCATCAGTTCTCATTCTCCTCGACCTGTATGCAGCATTTGACACGGTGAACCACCAGATCCTCCTTGCCACTCTTGCCGAACTTGGCATTGCTGAATCTGCTCTTTCCTGGTTCACATCCTACCTGATGAACCACACCTTTCAAGTAACATGGAATGGCTCCTTGTCCAAACCTTGCACGCTTGCAACTGGTGTCCCTCAAGGCTCTGTACTGGGGCCTCTTCTGTTCTCCCTCTATACCAGATCTCTGGGCTCTGTAATTACATCACACGGCTTTTCCTATCACTGCTATGCTGACAACACGCTATTTCTCTCTTTCCCCTCATCTGATAAAGCCCTGATTGCAACATGCATATCGGAATGTCTGGCAGACGTCAGCACCTGGACAACTGCCCATATCCTGAGCCTTAACCTCAACAAAACCGAGCTCCTCCTAATCCCAGGGAAAGATTGCCCACACATGGACTTACTGGTCACCGTTGAGAACATCACTGTATCTCCTTCTCCAACTGCCAGAAACCTCGGTGTGGCATTGGACAATCAGTTATGCTGCACCGCAAACATCACTGCGGTGGCCTGATCCTGCAGATTTGCAATTTACAACATCCGCAGAATCCGGCCCTTCTTCACAAGGGAAGTAGCTCAGCTTCTAGTCCAATCACTGGTCTTCTCCCGCCTCGACTACTGCAACTCACTCCTGGCTGGACTTCCTGCCTCTGCGATTAAACCTTTGCAGCGCATCCAGAATGCAGCAGCGCGCCTCGTGTTCAACCTACCAAAGTTCTCCCATGTGACCCCCCTCTTCCGGGACCTCCACTGGCTCCCTGTAGTAGCTCGCATCAAATTAAAGATGATGGTACTGGCATACAAGGCAGTCGATGGAAGTGCCCCTGCCTACCTCCAAGCATTGTTAAAGCCACTCACCCCAGCTCGATCCCCCCGCTCAACTACCTCAGCTGGACGTCTGGTGCTGCCATCGCTAAGAGCTAGCAAAGGTCGATCAGCAAAGTCACAACTTTTCTCGGTTTTGGGACCTCAGTGGTGGAACGAGCTCCCTGCCGATCTCAGGACCGCAGTCGCTCACCATCTTCCGAAAAAGACTCAAGACTCGCCTGTTCAGAGTCCACCTCGACTCTGCATAGCCACCCTCCCCCTTCTGGCCACCATTGTACATTGTATTGTATTGTATTGTATTATAGTACTTAACTGTGTAGCAACAGCAGTAGCTGCTATCATTGCTTTAACACGGGGAATTGGTTAGCCTAGCGATTCTTGTACTTGCACTTGGTTCGACAGCGATATATTGTTGCACTTCTTATGACAAATGTAATTATTGTAAGTCGCTTTGGATAAAAGCGTCTGCTAAATGCCCTAAAATTAAAAAGAAAAGGGAAGTTAATTAATGTGTAGCGCATGAATGGCTGAACCTTCCCCTTGTGCTATGGAGTCCAGATACACACATCTACTCCAAAAGGCCAGACTTGTATTACATTGATAGAAAATAAGTTGTGTACAAACTTGGCAATGTGTATGCATGCTCTGTGAGCCATGTGCCAGCTGACCTGCGTCTCTCCTGGGCCAGGGCCATGCTGCTCTTATGGTGCAGGTAGAAGTCTGTGGGCAGCTCCCACAGGTGGGGCCGCTGCTCAGAGGGCTGGTACACCTGGAGGAACAGGTTGATGGCGTCCTGCCGGTCTGCGTCTGGAGGAGAGACCCAGAGCCACCGACCAAGTGAGTTGGTTGAAGAAGAAAACGGTTTCGACAGCTCCGCCTAGCCGCTCGGGTTGAACAGCCAGGACCTGGGGACGTAGGAAGCCTCACTAACACTAACCTGATGCCATTGACACCCAGATGGTAAGATTCACAATACTGCAAATGCAAGGGCCTTCATCAGTGGGCCATAGACTAATCACAATTGGGTTACCATAGTCGCAAATAGTACAAATACTGATTAAACAAACATTTATTGACATGATTGACATGTCATCTTTGAGATTATAACTTTAAGAAGCAGGCAGGGCAGTGAAAAGAGATGCATCAATGGGTGAACAGTTATGTGTTGACTTGTTCTGTTCTTCCTGCCGGAGCCCTGTCTCTGACCCCCACTGTGAGTTGAACGGACCAAACAT
This sequence comes from Gadus morhua, assembly GCF_902167405.1. Taxonomy (NCBI): domain Eukaryota; kingdom Metazoa; phylum Chordata; class Actinopteri; order Gadiformes; family Gadidae; genus Gadus; species Gadus morhua. The sequence goes on from NC_044068.1 coordinate 20,049,802, forward strand.
CCGTGTTGATCCCCCCCACTACTATGAGAAGGTCATCTAACCACTCATGTGAATTCCCCTTCATCCTGTTCCCATCCCCCTTCCTCCTAGACCTCAGTCTCCTACCGTACTGGAGGAGTTGACTGGAGCATTGGGGGGAGGGTTACCCCCCCAATGCAAGTAGGCCAATAGGTATCAGGAAGTTGCATCTTTTTGTATGTGACCAGTAGGGCTGTAACGATACGCGTATCGAAACCAAAATCGCGACACTCAAAGCCACGGACCTGTCTCGCGGTGTGAGAAGGCAGAAGCGCGATACGCCCTTTCTAACTCTCCGGTCAAATTGTCCGATTGAAATTTGCTAATAATTTGTCTAAATAATAGTCTGCTGACAGCGCCCCTTCCTATCGATGCCGTAAGTATGCGACGAGATGCCCTCTCTGTGATGACAGTTCTCCGTGGCTACGGAGGATTGCATTTCTCCACAGCCGTCGAGGTCCTCATATGCGATATGAACGACATTTATCCAGAGTGGGCCAAGCGCGAAAAAAATTGCCTGAGTGATCCTGTCTCTATTGTTTTGTGTGATTTGACTGGCAGTTTGTCTGCTTATAGGTCGGGATAAAGTGGCCACCGATTATTGACAGGATGGGTACTTTATTCTACCGGACTCGTTCGCTTCCTCACAAGACACACGCGCTACCGCCCGCTCTCCTCGCTCGTCCACTCACTCGCTGACGTCACTCACACACGCATACGCACACTGCCATTCTCGCGCACACACATATGCTACTCGTAACACTATGCCTCGTTGTTGCGACGTTCATGTTAGACGTTCATGTTTTTCCCCATCTATTGAAAGTTAGGCTATTAAACATGTTGCATTCTATACGGCCTGATTATGTCATTATTTAAGCTACATAGCCTAATAAGAAGCGCTAATAAGGATATTTGACTAAACCAACCAAACAGTTGAGGGTTTTTGCCTACCAACAAAAAGCATCCTCCAACTGCAATCTTTGGTTATTTCTTTATTAATTTAGCTATACTTTAATAGTATAGCTAATAGTATAATAGAATTCTTTCTGTTCAAATCTGTTCAGTGTTCCAAATTATTTGTTATTAAATGTTACATTAAGTTAATTGGTATATAAGTGTTGTTTAAATAAAATGCTTTTTAAATTTAAAAAAATCGTGGGATGTATCGAACCGTGGGTCAAAAATCGTGATACAAACCGAATCGTGAGTTTGTGTATCGTTACAGCCCTAGTGACCAGGTAATGATGGGAAGGTATCTGACAGCATTGTCATGTGTTCAGTTGTGTGATGAAATAAGAACATAGTAAAGGGTAACAGAGAGATGGTAATAGGACGGTGAGACTGAATGAGAGAGCAACAGATAATAAGGGGAGATGACACACTATCATGGGACACATAATGGGAGAGTAGGGCTGAACGATATATCAAATTCAAACCAACATTGTGATGTAATAGAACGCGACTTGGAAAAAAGGCAATGGTTGCGCTAATATTTTTTTGGGATTTCTTCCTGCCTGGAGATCAGTAAGATTCATATTTATTTTTCTTTTACAATTCAATAGTTAAATAAAGTTATAATAACAATTCATGCACAAATTAATCTTAACACATAGACCTGGCCTAAAGTAAATAACAGATTATATGTCGACTGCTTCCAATGTTGTGTTGGTCATGCTATAGAATGATTTATTGCTTGTTTAATGAATAATAAAGACCGTAAGGAACTTTAAAAAGGAAAAACACAGTAAATTGTGACAGCAATGTTGGTAGAAATAATCGCAATTACATTATTTCCCAAAATCGTTCAGCCCTATGGGAGAGCAACAGATAATAATGGGACAGAGCCACACGGAGTAACAGAGTGTAACATAGAAGAGATTCCACCACGTAGCAGGATGGTAGGTTGGTTGTTGGGGTTTCCTGCAGGAGCCTGCCAATAAATGATTGAACATTGCAACTTGGCTCTATGATCTATTTAGGACCTGGAAACTGCACCCTGCTTCGAACCATCTCTATACTTCATAATTTGGCGAGCCAGCCAGGAGTTAAACAGGAGGACTACATTCAGAGCCAACTTATACATGTGATGAGCTAGCCAGGAGTTCAACAGGAGGACCACATCAAGAGCTGACTTCTATAGCACCTTGCTCACAGAGGCATCCAGGTGAGACTCAGACATTGGGGATCAGCGTCGGCCTGAGAGTTCCTCAGCATCCAAAAAGATGACAGGTAAGTTGGAAACAAGTGTGGTCAATAACCACCATTTGTTTAAGTATATACAGAAACACGGTTAAACTGTGAGACTCATGATGATGATTCATTGAGAAGATGTGAGGAGAACATGAGTCCTCCATTGCTAGATCAAGTAGGAATATTTAAGGATAATACCCTCTCTGGGCTTCTCAATTCTGACCACAACAATTTCAACACCCAGTATTTTCAAATTTACATTTACTGACTGCACTGACAAACCATCAACCTTCTACTCATCTTCCCACAGCTCTACCACTTCGCCACATGGACAAATCAATCCCCAAGAGCAATCAGACTAGATTTTGAGGAAGAGCTGTCTTCCATAAGTTGGTGAGCAAATGGTGCTCCCGTTTAGTATGGTCAAAAGGCCTTGGTAGGCTATGAAAACAGGTTTACCAGAAGTAAACATATCAAAATCCCTGTCCATGATACTAAAGTACACTGTGGCAAAATCCACCGTCAAAACAGGCTTTAGAGAAACGATGTGTGCATCCCTTTAAGGCCCAGCTAGCATCGGCCAGAGAGTTTACATATGCAAACTTCAAACAAGTCGAATCACTTTGGCTTTTTTAGAAAGACTTTCAATTAGGCATGCATATGGCATCTGCCCCTTTTAGCCATCTTAGACTGCCAAACATACATCATTGTGACAGATATAGCTGCTTAAAGGTAACAAATATGCATATATTCAACATAAAAATGTTATATCTCCGCAAACTTAGGCTCTCGTATAGTCCCACCTGGTACATGTGGGTCCACTTTGTTGCCTCAACAATCTGGGGATCAGAATCAGGGAATGTGCGGGCATTTGGTCAAGTTGTGGTCATTGGAATAATTCAAAATTATCTGACCACTCAGCACGAAAGCTGTTCATCATGACGAATGGTGCGTCTCCCCAAAGTTTCATGGATATTGCAATTCCTAGTGGAAATGGCAGCCTGTTGACATTTGTACATTCAAGTACTGAATATAGCGCCACCTATGTGAGTATCTGGACTATCTTTTGCATCCCTTACTCATTTTATGTTCTAGAAGCATGGTAATTTAGGAAATGTTTATCCATGTAGTTAAAAAACGATACAATACTAACGAATATGTAACCCAGGTTACTAGGCCTTATCAGAAGTCCAGTTTCAGTTAATTGATTAGATCAATAAATTAATAAGATAAATAAATAAATAAGTATTTATGATTGAAATCCTAAATATGTCAATAAATAGATTAAAAAGATTAATGTACACAAGGTTATTTATATGTTTAAAAATAATATTTTGGTTATTTCAAATGTGGCGAATGTGCCTTTCTTAAAGTGTACAAGATTCGGGTGACCTGAGGAGTTCACGTAAGGCAACGTAGCGTAGCCAATCAGACACAGTCAAGGATTTATGATTGAAATCCTAAATATGTCAATAAATAGATTAAAAAGATTAATGTACACAAGGTTATTTATATCTGTTTAAAAATAATATTTGGTTTATTTCAAATGTGGCGAATGTGCCTTTCTCAAAGTGTACAAGATTCGGGTGACATGAGGAGTTCACGTAAGACAACATAGCGTAGCCAATCAGACACCGTCAAGGTGTACCTGCCGTTTCTCTCTCTCTCTCTCTCTCTCTATGCCGGACCGTTGTCGAGGTGGCGGCATGCAAACTTTCTCTTGAAGGAAATTATTGTTTGCGTGAGAGAGCCAGATATATCCCAACATTTTGAATAATTATCGGCAGCGCAGAGAACGAAGTTTTTTTTGTTGTTGCTGTGGGTTGATTAGTGGACCGTGTTTGTGACGGAAACGAAGGAGAACGTGAGTTGGTTATTAACAACTATAGCACTAGCTCATGCCATTAGCCACTGTAATACTTCGTTGCATATTCGTTATACTTCGTTGCATATTACTGAACTCCCGTGTCCCTGTCTCTTCAAAAGCGGAACCTGGACTGATGAGAGCAGTGTATTCTGCCTTGTACGTGTGTGTGTATGAGTGTGTGTGTATATGTGATGTTTGAGCCTCTGGTGAGTAATCTTTATTGATGTTCGTCTGATGAACAGAGTTGAAGTGTGCATCTGTTAATGTTAATGTGGATTAACGGGGCATTAATTTCATGTATGTTTTAAAAATGTTTTACATTACGTTGTTTTAGTTAAAAGTAAAGGAGATGAACGGAAAGAAATGTTCAGCCATTTGTCTCATGTTAATGTTGAGAATGTGTTAAAAAGTAGTTAACATGATTATTAGAAAACTATGTATATGTATAAATATGTGTGTTAATATGCATTTATTTACATTTAGTATTAAACGCATATTGTACGGGATCCAGTAATATGCACTTTTTAATATGTTGTTGAAATTGGTTTTTACATCCTGACAGCAATAAATAACTTATGGGCAATGAAAAAGAAGCGAAAAAAAAACGAATTCTGTAGCTGCTATAAACCTGTTAAAATGCTTACCAATCGGAGACACTGTGCCCGGATCTAAAGAACCAATCACAAGCCTGCGCGTTCTCTCCCCTCTGTGTACGAGCCTGAGCCGGCCTGAGCGCGTTCACGGAGGGCAAAGAAAGCGTTGTTGTCATAGTAGTTCATGACAGTGGACTAGACCTAGTGAGCCTACGACGTTTACACAATGGATGAGAAACAACTGAAGTTACCACTGCCACCGTTACTTGCCCCGGTTCATCCTTTTAAAAAGGCAAGAAAAAGAAAGACAGAAACTGAAAAGGCAGCAACAAAAAAGAAGTTGGAGACTGCTCGAGGAAAAACGAGAATAAATATTGGATTAGCTTTTCAGCGATGGCGACAGCTGAGGGAGTTGAATGGCCTGAAAAGTGACGCAATGGTTGCCGTTGAAGTAAGCCGTAAGCAGCAGCAGCGCTCGTGCACGGCTCTGTGTCGAGGGGTGGGGGCAGGGAGTCCTGAAGGGTGGGGGAGGAGTTAAACGGAACTCCAAAGAGAAGCTAATTTCAAATCATGCTAGCTCTCTCACATCGTACAGTATAGCTTTAAATGTAGTATGTACTATGCTTACTTAAGTAGTAAGTATAGTTTATTTATATGAATGTTATAGTGACCCTTTTTCTGGCCTTTATAGGCCGGGTCTTTTTGCTTGTATGGATTCCTGGTGAGATCTGGATGAAGATTCTTCTCCCGCTGGGATTTCTCCCATCTCTGTAGAGGTAGTGGGGAGCTACCCAAACCAAGGACTGTTATTTTGTTACCAAGATTCTGATTTTCCCAGTGGCTGGATATATTGAGAAACTGGTTGATACCTCATGTTTTTTTAATTTATTATTATTTTATTTTACTTCTTTAAATCTACACAATATAGCTCTCAAAACGTACTTGTTGATTGTGTGCGTCCTTTACTCTGTCAATCAATTCATATTGCTAATACCCCTTTCTCCTATAGCGAACTAGACTTCTGATTTTCTGGCCCACGAGTTAATTAGTGCACTGATAATTACATCTGTATCTCCCAGTCTTCACCATCGACAGTTAGAGCTGATGCTGGTTACAAATAGGTCCCCAAATGAACACTTGATGGAAACAAAGGTGGTTTGATTACAAAACCCTGGTCATTTTGACACTAATCTTTTGGTTAATTTTAACCTTGCCATTACTTATGTCTACGACTTAACACACAAGAAAAGTTGTTACTGAGCTCTTCCTTATATCAGGGAAAGATTGCCCTCACATAGACTTACTGGTCTGCAAATCTTGGCATTCAGTCTGTGGTAACAAAGGAAGAATTTCATTGCACAACTGAGAACGTCTCATTCATGCATATGACAATAAACACTTTGAATTTAATTGAATTGGTCACTGTAGTGTTGAGGACACCTTGATGTGGTACTGGACAATGAGTTATGCTGCACCACAAACATCAGCTCGGTGGCCCGATCCTGCAGATTTACCCTCTACAACATCCGCAGGATCCGGCACTTCCCCCCGAGGGAAGCAGCTCCGCTCCTAGTCCAAGTGCTGGTCATCTCCCGCCTCGACCACTGCAACTCGCTCCTGGCTGGACTCCCTGCCTCTGTGTTCAAACCTTTGCAGCGCATCCAGAACGCTGCAGCGCGCCTTGTGTTCAACCTGCCTAAATTCTCCCATGTGACCCGCCTCTTCCGGGACCTCCACTGGCTCCCTGTAGTAGTAGCTTGCATCAGATTAAAGATGATGTTACTCGCATACAAGGCAGTCAATGGAACTGCCCCTGCCTACCTCCAAGCGTTGGTCAAATCACACACCCTAGCTCAATTACTTCAGCTCGACGTCTGGTGTCGCTAAGAGCAACTAAAAGTCAATCAAAGTCACAACTCTCTTCTTTTTTTTGGTACCGCAATGTTGAGCTCACTGCCGATGTCAGGACCGCAGAGTTGCTCAGCAACTTCCGCAAAATACTCAAGACTCACCTGTTCAGAGTTTACCTAGACTATGCATAGCCACCCCCTCCCACCCCTCCTACACAATTGTATGGTGTACGTCCTGGCACTTAATAATAGTTCTTAGTTGTGTAGCATCTTATCCTAGCTAAAAGCTATCTTTGTTGAATACAGGGAATGGGTTAACCTAGCAATTACTGGTGCTTGGCATTTGGTTCTATGAACATCATTACTGTACTGACAGAGATACGTACATTGTTTCTCATTCTTCTGACAAAGTCTCTTTGGATAAAAGCATCTGCTAAAGTCCCTAAAAATACAACTTTTGCAATCCTAAAAAGACGCATCACACGTTCCACATTTCAGCCGTTGACAGCACACTTGTTCCAACCACTGTTCACCTTATAGTCGGGATCAAAAAGCAACTATTATGACAGGCCATCAAAAATGCCCTCTGCAAATATAGTATTAAGAGAAATGAGGAATAGGTTTAAGGCTACTATTGTCCGTTATAGCTGTTCTCCTTAATTAGTCCAAACTATTCTGCGTAGTACTTTGTGCATGTGTACATGCCTTCACGTCTTTTCTAAAAAGGTATACAACGCATTTGCGTCTCTCAAATGATACGCACAACAAGAACTCGGATAGAATAAGCTCACAATGATTAAATAAGAAACTTCAGTGTTATACAGAAACAAACCAATACTAAAAACTTAATTTTGCTCCTTTATTGTATTTTTGTGTGTAGGTATATATATATATATTTTTTTTTTATTCTATAATAAAATAATATGTTACTTAAATTGCATACAATCGTGTTGTATGTTTCCGTTAGCTTTATTCATATTTGACAAAGTTTGGAAGTGGGTTAGACCAATATTCAGCTTTTAAATGAAAGCAAAACACAAGGGACTGGTCTGGGAGGACAGGTGCTATTCAGAGATGTGTTGCTCCCAATCGGTATCAGGAATGAAAGAGTTGGATAAGTGTAACTGTTTTGCAAGAGATTTGAGAATTTACTTGGACTTGTGAGCAAAGATAAATGTGCGATCCAAAGCTAATGCACCAGTGAACGGCCGGGCCCTCCAAGGCTGAACGGGCGCCGGGAAATAAGAATGCCTTCAGGGACCCCTGCTAATATCTCAACTCTGTGACAATGACCAAGAGAAGACTTGATGAAGCACAGCTGTCCATTTACATTTTTTCAAAGCGATGATTTAAAACCACCCTGTTCACGCATCAACAAGTCCATGCACACGAGGCGCGTTAGACGACTCCGATAGGACTCTTACAACGGAGTTAGGGTCAGGGAGATGATGATTTACAAGGTACACTAAAACCTATGTGTTAACTCCTGACACGTGCCTTGTTTCAACTCCTGTATAAAAAGCGGTATAGTCCTGTAGTGAAAAGCCAATGTGTACTTTATAATAGCTCTGCTTTTACAGTAGAGATGTAAAACAAAGATGTAGTAAAGACCCAGAGGCTGGCTGGTTGTCAAATGTTGTTTCGGTAACATGCTCATCAGATAGTCTGTGTGAGTATGTGTATGCGTATGTGTATGTGTTTGTGTTTGTGTAGCGATAACATGAAAGCTGTACTCCATACACAAGAGGAGACACTGTATTGACTTGTGATGATGAAATCTGGAGCTAACTCGTAGGAAGGAGAGGAGACTGATGGTACTACGGAGAAAGCTGGTGGGAGGTGGGGGACTGGCGGTGGGACTGCAGAGCGTATGGTTGGGTGGGAAGGGTACTTTGCCGCGCCCTGCGAGTACACCACGGGAGCAACAGTTGTGCCAACTGAGCTAAGCATGCGTGTTTGTGCCTGTGTGAGGGGGGGTCAATGAGCAGAGAATTTTTTTGCATGGCCCCCCACCGGCCCCAGTGTCTCCATAGTAACAGGTGACTAGCGGGTCAGGTGGGTCTCCTGGTTGGGGAGGGGCATGGAAGAGGAGAGGACATTTGGAAGCAAAGCATGGGTTCATGCTGGTTATTTTAGGATCCCACTTGAGGGTGTAATGAAAGGAAGCAGCTAAAACCATTGCAGGAGTTTGGTGTGTGCTATTAAGAGGCTGTGTCAGTCAGAGTTTGTTTGTGTGCAGAGGAGAGAAGGCTGTGTGCTACCTGAGAAGGCGTTGCTGTAGTAGCGGGACAGCGTCTGCATGATGTCCTTGGAGTGTTGGGTCCAGGGGGCGATTTTGCGGTAGGTCTTGACCCTGTGGACCAGTTGGGAGCCACCGTACTGCAAGGAGAGAGTGTCTCCGTGGTCCTCGTACAGCTCCTCAAACAACCTGGGACACACAGTGGAAAGTAAACCATCTGTCCTGAAACCCTTCGGGGCTCTCGGCGACCTCCATCTTCCAAATGCAATCCCAAGCTGGACCTGTATTTGAGCTTGGGTCTACTCATGGACTCCTTTGCGTTGGGTAGAATCAAGTGCATTCTCAAAAGGAACACGTTAGTTTTTTTGCTTCCATTGCTTTTTTCGTATCGGGCAACCCGGGTACACGGAAAATAGTGAAACATAACGGTCATGCAGATAATTGTTTGATTAAGTACAGTCAATTTCCTACATATTGTACCCTTAAATATAGATTATAATTGTTTACATTATTACAAAATAAAGCCCATGCCCAGATGCCCACTGTGGGGTCCTGGTAGAGTCTCGGTTTACCTGACGCAGTCCGTATCGAACTGAAGCTTGGGCTTGTCAATCATGCCGAGCGCGTACAGCTGATAGGCCAGAGCACACTTCCCCACCATGAACTGGGCCGTGTTGGTCCGGTCCAGACAGTCCACACAGTTGGTCCGCAGTACCCCAGTCTACAGCGAAAGCAGGAGCAACAACCAAAGGTTTGTCAAGCAGCTTAGCAAAATACCTATTGAGCTGAGAAATGTGAGGTTGATAAAAAGTGTCTGAAATGTCCAAGAGCTCTCATCCTCTGGAAGATATTATTGTACTGGCTCCGGTATTTTGTCGAAGTAATTTAAATGTCATGGCTTAGTTTAGGAACTGGTCGGTAAATAATAATGTTTGTGTTAAAAAACATTTACATTTGGTAACCGTTTTTTCGTTATAGATTTGTAAATTCATATTAGTCTTAAAAAGGCAAGACTAAGTACCATGTATATTTCCTTACATTATATTCCTTATATTTGAGCTTTAGATCAATTCGCCCACACCAGTATACGCAACATTGATGATGTGTGGGAGTGCCTAATGTAGTGCATCATGTTTTAGCTGCACAAAAGGGAGAGTTACTAAGGTCAGATACACAGCCTAGTCTCACAGATCAGATTTTAGAGTGTAAACTCTGACGGCAGACTAGCGCCGATCAGAGTGAAGGAGCTGTTTCACTTTATTTCACTTCATATGGAGGCGTTGGGCTCCACTCCATACCTGAAGACGTCCTGTGGGTGTGATGTGACCGCCAACGTCTCCCCACCTGTTACCACACACACAGACAGAGAGAACCCTGGTCATAATTCAATCATTCACCACATAAGCTGGACAGGTTTCCAAAAGAGTTGGTGAGGACGGTTAAGAAGAGTCTAAAGGTGCTCTCCACCAGTTCAACACAGTGGTGCTCCTAGTGGGGTACTGGGATAGAGCTTTGAAAGAATATTTAGCAACTTTAAAACAGGAGCCAATGATGACTTTGTTTCACTTCCCTATGTTGTCGGCTGGTGGAATAAAGTATGTGGATTATAAAGCCTGAGCTATACTTTATTTTTACACCAGCACGCAGACAAGCAGCTGTGCTTTAAACAGCCTTGTTGACAGACGTGCCTGTGTACTGTGATGGAAAATCTACATGTTGTTACGTTTTTTGTCTATCTATGAACTTAAGTTTTGTTACTATTTTATGTGATGCAGTGATGTTGATAGGTTTTCAATGTAGTGAGTCCCCGGGACCCACAGGTGGCGAGTTGGGTGGGTCCCTGAGAAATTCAATGGGTCCCGAGTCGACTCCCCAGTTTAAAAAATGTGTTTCTTTTTTATTATTATTCTAAATTAATAGTGTTAAACTCCTTGATGGTGGTATGATATGGTTAGAGCTGGAGTACTCAACCGTTCATGTTTAACACTAGAAACGCCGGGCCATTTTTACTTACTCCTAGCGCCGCAAGAGGGGTCAAATGACCCCTAAGTCATTTTAATGAGGCTGTGCATTTGCACATAATGATCACTAGGTGGCGCCAATGAGCTATTACCGCGCGAGCGCCACATTTGTGTGTGTGTGTGTGTGTGTGTGTGTGTGTGTGTGTGTGTGTCACAAGCCTAGTCCTCACGATTTTGTCATAAATGTACATATATTCAATCAGAAGGATTGCAAAAAAATCCTGTTTGATTTGCTCATTCGACACGAATGAGCACAGCATCGAGCAGTGGAAACGTGGGTTTATTTACTATGAAGTTCGTATTTTTAATTGTTGAAATGAAATCAGCGGTGACGAGCTAGTTGTTTTGGTAGCGGCTAAATTAGCATGTCGCGATACTTTGTACAGGGGATCACGTCTGCGCCAAGTAGATGCGCAGAGGGTTGAAACAGCGCTTGTCCGATCTGCTCACAAGAAGGTTTCTTTGGCCAGTTACTATGATTAAACACGAGTTGTTTAATGTTCACAATGTATCGTTTTTCATGGGGAAAATGAGATGCGTCCCCGGGACGCATGGATAGTGAGTTTAGTGCGTCCTTTCAGATTTTAATGCGTCAGGGACGCAGGACGCGTACCTAGCAACATCACTGTGATGCATATATTGCCTGCCTTCTACTCTCCTTGTGGGTCATTTAAAGTGTGAACCTTCGAGGGTCGTATGATGCATTTTATTGCCTGCCTGTTCCTATGTTTTTGTGTGTTGTAAATCATCTTCCATGCAATCCTTTGATGTATGGGCCTGTTCCTCGACCCCCTGGCTAGCGTCAACAAAGCCATAGGGTTACATGGCACGGCCGCCACCCCCTCCAATGGCATCAAGGGGAGCTTCAGTTGTAAAGATTACCATCTGGTAAACAAAGGCTTTTGGTTTATTGGGGGACACACCCCCTCCAGAACCCAACCCAAGTGAATAAGAACTCACGACTCGGAACAATCGGTGGACTTCTCCCGAGCGTACCTTTAGAGCATGTAGTAACACGCAACGAGAAGCTCCCATCTGAGGCCTCAGATTATTGTAATGTTTGCCTGTTTTATTGTTTGTTGATGCATGTTGTGATGTATCTTTGTTCGTACTTTTATTACAAATATATATGACCACCAATTGTCTACAGTATTGTGTGCTTTTTGCATCTAAGTACCTCATCTGTCTTAGACGCAAACTCTGATAGAGAAATTGCCACGACAGTACTCTGCATGTTGCTGGAGGATTCAGAGGGAAAACCACAGAACACTGACGTGAATAACTGGATTTGAACGATGTCAACAATAACCGGGCGACACTTGACAAGGTGACATCTCGTTCAGATCATTGTAGACACAGGGACAGCAGCGGCTTATTTCCCACGTTGTTGACACAGATTAAGTGCCAACTCAACATCCCCGACATACCCTTCACGGGCATAATGTATTCTGAGGACTCGTAGCTTTAGCTTGTGAGGAAGGGCCTCCCAAAGCTCCAACTAGAAGCAGGATGAGCCAGGCATGTGCATGCAAACTAACACCAATATAAATGTGCAAATAATCTGCCCCAAAGCATTGTGCAAAGAATCAGCATGAGAAAGATAGTGCCTATGGGTACCAACCCACACCCTGGGCAGTGAGGCACGATGAGAGAGACAGAGATGAAGAAAGAATAAGGGAGAATCTGATCATGTAAAGCTCTCTGGTAATAAATGGATACAGCTTTTCTTTTACTGTTTGCATTCCCTTGTTTTAATCACATTTATGTTAAAACAGTGATAGACATGTGTGTAATGGTCTGTATATAATCGGATCTGATTTATTCTCTTCAGAACGTCACAACAACAGGGAGAGAGAGGCGGGGCCATACCTCTCGTCGGGTCTCAGGGTGTGACAGTAGAAGTCAGAGCGGTTGATGTAGAATCCCGTTCTTTTGACCACGTTCTCTGCGATCATGCTGAGGCGGTCCAACACGTTGCAGAGTTTACTGCAAGGAGAGAAACAGAGGAGGCCACAGGGTGCCAGGGAAGAGAAAACTTGAGTTTAACTTCAATAATCGTCTTATTCTTTACCTTTAAATCATGATCATAACCCCCTCTGCAAATCTGTTACTGGAATTCATTATGTTATAATTAATGTGTATGGAAAACTGATCACGACTGAATCATTCACCAGCATCAGGGGAAAGCTGTCCAAATTAACTAGACATACAGCTACAGATTTTCCATCAATAAAGTGCAAGTGTGTACCTTGAAATAATTGTGTTCCATTATGTTGGCACAGTTATGCAGTGGTTGACATTTTCAAAATGGGGCCACCAACTGATGTGTGGGCTGCACAAGAGCAGCTGACCCTGTCTGGCTAGCATAATGGTGAGGAGAGCACAGCATAGAGCCTGGGGTGAGAGGGAACCAGCCGCAATGGGGACTCAGTAAAAGGCTGTCCACCCACTCAGCCAATCCCCAAGGAGACCAGAGCTCCAAAACAGTCACCCACACTTATCAGCACCATGACTCAACTGTTGCACAACATCCCAATTCTACCTGTGGTTCCATAATCCAGATTCATGTTAATAAGGAGCAGGGAGGCAGGATAAGCATCTTGTGGTCTACAGATAATCTGCAGACCTTCAATGCAGACAAACCCCTACTGCCTCATTAATGACATCAACGACAACAAAAGTTCATTTTGACCAAAAAGATTTCTGCTAAAGGGCTGAATAGTGTTCCTGGGGGCACCTGCATGTCCTTCCCTCTCTCTCCCATACCTTCCTGTTGATCTCACTCTATCATAAAGCATAAAAATGCCAAAACATTAAAAAAAAGGCTGCTCTGGGTGTACCTCTTGGTGTAGCGGGCCATGTCCCAGGCAATGTAGTCGATGCAGTGCTCGGGCGGTAGGAACTGGTTTAGGTTGATCACTGCCGGGTACAGCTCCTCACTCAGGATCTTCTCGTGTTTCCTCTTTTCGCGTTTCTTAAAAAACGTCATAAAAAACATCACAAAAGAGAGGGGAGACAGCGTTACCTCTTGTAATATGCCGGGCCACAGTTGTTTCATTTATACGCAAAGACGCTAGCTGGTACTTCCAGGGACGCATGCATCAGTGACACACATGTTTCCCATGCAATGTATCAGCTCCCAGGGGTTGAGGCAGGACTCCAACAGGAGACGGGATAGTGAGGGACGCCATGTGTTCATTCTGAGTACGAGACTGCCCAGTAGAAACATGGAGACAGGTGCACAACTCCCTCCGCTGTCCTCCACTCCAAGCCCCTTCAAGTCCACTTTAGCCTCCTCTTCAGTGAGGAGTGCAGGGAGAACTTGTACCAACCTCGATGGACATGCTGAATGGGTCAAACGCTCACTAACACCAAACACACAAACAGACACACACACACACACACACACCACAGAAGATGCCTACATGCATGTTCAACAACATTGAGCGGCGCTCCATTCACACTTGTCCACGATCTCTGTACCTGCCCTATTCCACAGCAAAGGATATGGTTTTAAATCACCAACAGTTTACGGGCATCTAACTAAGTCTGTCCTCGGACGCAGGACAGCAGCGTGTCTCCCTTGCAGCAGTGAGACACCCAACTGCACCATCTGTTCAGTAGATAGTCTGTTGCCAGTAAACACGTTTAAAAACACAGCTCAGCGGCCCTCATCAGTCAGCAGAATGTGAGCTGTGTTTGTTTGGTGTGGTCACATTTGATTCGGAGGACTCTCCACAGCGTGGACTGTAATACTGACCAAAGCCAAAGGCTTGCTTTGTGATTTCTTCAATGCATTATGAGTGCCTTAAGTATCACTATTTGAGATAGAAAAAAAAAAGAATGGTTTCAATTTATGGTTGATGGTTATAAAGGGATGACAAATCATTTTTTGTTACTACCAATTACCTTTACTGACCTGTCTTGATAGCACTTGTTTTCATTTTAATGTCAAGTCCCACTTATTACTTTCAATTTGTCATCCCCTTTTTATAGTGGTACCAGGAATTGCTCTACAAAGAGTATCAAATAAACAAATGAATCAGTGGCTCTGAGGTTTGACTTTATTAAATCTACCAAAATAATATTAAGATATATTAGAAATTTCACTGTACCTCCAATTGTACTACAATGCGTATGCTCGCTAGCGAGCTCCATGTTATTACAAATTACTAAAGCAATCTCACTCAGCTTTATTTCCCTGACCTTCTTAAAAAAGACAACCAATCATCATCAATAAAAAGATTAATCTCCTTCCTCAAACTGAGACTGGGGTTCTTCTTCATAATGATACTTCCTGAAAACGGGGGATGCAACCAAACTTGTTAGGGTGCCATCCAATGAAAGTTTGTAAAAAAGTGTCCTGCCTCAAGTCCTGCCGGGACATCGACTACACCTCCTCCGGGACTGAGGACTTTCAATTACGGTGGAACACTCTCTGTGTGTGTGTGTGTGTGTGTGTGTGTGTGTGTGTGTGTGTGTGTGTGTGTGTGTGTGTGTGTGTGTGTGTGTGTGTGTGTGTGTGTGTGTGTGTGTGTGTGTGTGTGTGTGTGTGTGTGTGTGTGTTACCTTGACCAGGTTGAGGATGATGATGGGTGATCCAAAGCGCTGCAGCATCTGGTCAAAGTGGAGAGCGGCGACGTAGGCGTACGGGTCTGCCTGATCCACTGGGAAAAGGGTTAATGGACTGCATTTATACAGCGCTTTTCTAAATGATATCACACACACACACACACACACACACACACACACACACACACACACACACACACACACACACACACACACACACACACACACACACACACACACACACACACACACACACACACACACACACTTATTACTTAGTGTGTGTTATTTATGTCCGGTTAGTTCAGTCGGTAGAGCATGAGAGTCTTAGGCCGAATCTCATTCCTTTGCTACATAGAAAATCTCAACCCTAGCCCTCGCTGTTGCGCGTTCACGCGCAGTGGAGTCATGTCCCAATACTGTTTAAATGTAGCTTAAGGGGTAAGGGGGAGGGCTAACATCCCCTCAAAATTGAGATTTTCGATGGGCACCCTCAAAGCGCTTCAGTTCTGACTTGCTCCCACAATACCTTGCGAGAAAACGGAAAATCCAGAAATATCCTAGACAAGATGGAGGGCGAAAAGATGCGACAGGATTGGAAAACACAAATGTAAGTGTTTTCTCTGTAATTAACTATTCATTATTTTATTGATTATACTCTGCAACCCGGCCCCGGTCTTCGAAGCCCGGCCGTGGACTCTCGGAAGATCGCGAAAGTCCGATCACGGGCTCTGCAGCCCGGCCGTCGGACTTTCGCAGGCCTCCCGACCCCGGTTCTCGGCCGGGCTGCAGCCCGTGATCGTGCTCTGCAGCCCGGCCGAGAACCGGGGTCGGGCGGCCCACTCTGCAGCCCGGCCGTCGGACTTTCGCGGGCCGCCCAACCCCGGTTCTCGGCCGGGCTGCAGAGCACGATCACGGGCTGCAGCCCGGCCGAGAACCGGGGTCGGGCGGCCTGCGAAAGTCCGACGGCCGGGCTGCAAGACCGGGCTGGATATCATGTCGTATGATATCCAGATCTTCCATGTTCTAGGGAATCCAGGTTAAAAATAAGCCTTATACTAATATATTATATTATATTAGTAACATTCTATAAGTAATATTATATATACTAATATATTGTATTATATTAGTAATATTACATGGTTAATCAATGTAATTTTTGGCAGTAATATATTGTGTACATAGCTATTATATATTGTACGTAACATATGGCCATATCACCCAGTTCTGGCATATAATTCCTAATTCCTACTTATTCGTTTTCTTTCAGGACATCGTTGAGTCCACTGCCACCAGCCCCCCCACCTCTCCCTCATGCTCCTCCACCCCAGGCACCTCTTCCACCACCCCAGACACCTCTTCCACCACCCCAGACACCCCTTCCAAGAGGAGAGTGCCAGGGAGCAGGCGAGGCATGAGGAGAGCGAGGCAAAGTTGGCGGAATGGTGGAGAAGATTTGATTCTCCACCATTCTCTCAAAAGCTGAGAGAGAGTGTGTGTGTGTGTGTGTGTGTATTTTTAGGTGTGCGTGTGTGTGTATTTTTAGATGCTTGTGTGTGTATTTTTAGATGTAATAATAATAATAATACATTTAATTTAGAGGCGCCTTTCAAGACACCCAAGGTCACCTTACAGAGCATATAGTCATCATTCAAAACTATGCAAAACAGACTAGGAATAGAAGAAAAACAGAGGTTAAACATGAAGAGTAATAATAATTAATAACACTCAAAGACGCCTACAGTGAAGGGGGGACCTCACTAACCACCACCAATATGTAGCACCCACTTGGGTGATGCACGGCAGCCAATCGGTGCCAGAACGCTCACTACACACCAGCTTGAGGTGGAGAGTTAGGGATGAGGTGGAGAGTGAGGGAAAAGAACATTTAAACACTATCGACCATATGTAAGAGTGAGGGAAAAGAACATTCAAACACTATCGACCATATGTAAACACTATCCATCACATTTAAACAATATCGACCACATGTAAACACTATCGCCCACATTTAAACACTGTGGACCACATGTAAACCCTATCGACCACATTTAAACACTGTGTTGTGATGTGTTGTGATGTGTTGTGATGTGTTTCTTATTTAAATAAAGTGTTTCTTCAAAAGTGTTCTTGTTCATAACCGATTATTATCTAAGGGTGCACTCACACTAGGCCAAAATATAAATACCATTTCAGGTTAAACATCTTTACAATGGGTCTTGCTCGTTGCCCGAGACAATGGCAGCCAGTCTGTCTCTTGTAACATTACCAGGGGTCTGGTTATCTGCTAGGGGGCACGGGGAGGCCATGATGACGTCACAGGGTAGGGTTGTCCCATTTGGTAGGGTCGGTTAGGGGTAGCAATGAGGGGTAGCAATGAGCATGAGCAATGAGGGTTAGGGTTGAGATGTAGGGTTGAGACAGTGAGCAAAGAAACGGGATTGGGACGTAATCTGAGGGTCGTGAATTCGAGCCCAACATTGGACTTTCAAGGCTTTAGACATCAGCGCAAATAGTCTGTCAAGATGAGTGCAACCATACTTATATACATAGTCTGTGTCAAAGGAAAGCTGAAATCTTAAGGGGTTGATGGGATTAATGCATATTGATAATTTTTTTGGATTGAAAAATGGCAGGGCCTAGTAGCTGAACATGCCCGGTTACATACGGCTGGTCTCACAGATCAGCTCATATCCCTACTCCTGCAGGTCATACGGCTGGTCTCACAGATCAGCTCATATCCCTGCCCCTGTCTGACATACAGTCTCACAGATCAGCTCATATCCCTGCTCCTGTTTGACATGCGGCCTCACAGATCAGGGAAGCTCATATCCCGAAACACGGGGGCGTTTTGGCATTCTTTCCGCATCATTTAGTTTACTTTAGACCAATCTGTAGGCCCATATTTTCCTTGAATGGAATAACCAGATTATTGGTCTCGGATAATGTCCTCGTAATCAAACAGGAAGCCGTGCGAGTGGCTTCATGTGGCGGCTTGCAGCCAACTTGACTTTGAAAAGAGCAAATAGTTGCCATGATCACATTTCATATATTCATGGGGGCTTTAATTTTGCCCAGACAAAAATACCTAGATCTCAAAAAGTCTGCATATTTATTGAGTGTTTTCAAAGCCACTGTTGGATTGTCTGCCAGCTGGAGTTTGCTTTGGGCTGAGAGTTCTGGGAAGGAGGTGGGCGTGTTATCATCAGGGTTACCACCCATGCAAACTCGTGTATGAAAATTACAATGAAAAACAAATTATATAATGAACATGAAACAGAAGACTGTGTGATATGCAATTTCAAATGGAATTATAGCATCCAAACTTGTGCCCTTCAAAGTGTCTGTAGTCAAAGTAAAGACAAAACCCGTTCAACGTAGAGAATATATTTTTAGTAAGGGATTGTGCATCACATACAGTCCAACTAGTCGTTACATGTTCCATAAAATATTCCATAAAATCTGCAGTTTCAGGCTAGAATAGTAATTTACCACATTAACAATGTCTAGACTGTATTTCTGATTAATTTAATGTTATCTTCATTGAAATAAACAGTAACCTCAAACTTTTACACGGTAGTGTAGGTAAAATACTTCGGAGTCCTGGCTTCAACTTTATTCATCTTGACCTCAAAAGGCTGTGGTAAATATGAAAGGATAAGGTGCGGCAAGCTCCTCCCCTCTCTACTGCCTGGATAATCTGGCCTGAATACACAACGGCTTCATCCTCATAATAACAACAGGTGTGCGTATTTTAATGTTTAGTAATAAATAGTGCGAGCTGCCTGCAGCAATCGACCTCACAGGTCAATCCCCTTTCATGAGGGGATGGGGCGTCTAAAGACCACTGGCTGACCAAGAAACGCATCTCGACCGAGCCAAGCACTTACAAACGTGTCAATGAATTTGTTAATATTATGTCTATGTGTATTTGCAAGCTCATTAGGCTAGTTAACATGCATCATAGATAGTATCCTATTGCAACTCGATAACCAGAATTGGTTTATGGAAAATGGGCTGTTGACAAGCCATGGACATCAACTTCAATAGCTGCATCTTTGTTTTGTTAAACACAGGGTATCAGACGAGCTGCCCCCTCAAAGAGATGAGCTTATGTTCATGCATTATCAATAATTTCCATCACAGTGTTGAATGCCTATTCACATGAGTGAGAGGTATGGTAGTTGTTTATATCGATTTATATAACTTAAGAGCAGGCGCGTCGTTAGCAATTGAAAACATCCGGGGCTTTAGCCCGGGGGGGAGCACCGTCCTGACTCCTGCGTGCTACGGTATCTTAATTAATTAATTAAGGGCGCCCCCAACACATAGGTCGCCTATGCCGATCGCCAGCAGCAAAAATGAGACATTAGAATAGCCTATATAGCCTGCATGCACCTACCCGATGTCAAGAAGCCATCGCTGCTCCGACGGACCTTTCTCCCCCAGCCAGGCAACGGCAAGTAAGTAGTAGTATGCTTTTATGTTTCATTTTTAAAGGTCCCATGACTTGCTATTTTATGTATTCTTTAATATAGGCATTAGTGGGCAACTAAGGCCCCGTCCACACAAAGCCGATTTCATGGCGAAACCGCAAAGGTCTTGTACGGTTCGGCCTTCCGTCCACACGAAGCCGGCGAATCCGCTGACCGAAACCGACCGACGCCTGAAACCGTAAACCATGACGTCATCGCCCCACCCCTCGACCCTCTAGCCAATGACTGTTAAGCCCGCGGAGTCTCACCCTTTATGCGCATGCTCGCCTCTTCTTATTATTTATTTTCCTTCTGGATTGCTGTAGCAGAAGCAGCGCCCCTTATGGGCCTGGAATGTGTACTACAGCGTTTCTACAGATCTACCCGGTTTCGCTTGACTCCGTCTTTACGGAGATACTCCGAAACCGGATAGATCGAAACCGTAACTGTTTTGGCTTCGTGTGGACGGGGCCTAACACAGTATTCAAAGACGTTCCCGAAATTCAGCCGTGGTGCAGAGTTACAGCCACTCCGAGCCAGTCGCACATTGAGCTTCCCCCAAATGCGCTGTTTTGGTGTCTGTAGCTATAATGCAAATGTGGAGGAGTGAGGCGGGTCAAGGAGGAGGATGGGGGTGTGGCCCTGAGCAGCTTGCAGCCACGGTACCATGCGCTCTGTTTACAGTGGATGTATTGCAATGGCGAGGCGCACACAGCCTTTAGCCGTGTTCTGTAAATATTCTAGAACACACGGAGTCCTGGAGCTCTATACCTAAATATTATCATATAGCCTACATAGATATCTATATCATATAATATATATCATCACGGCCAAAGGCTGTGTGAGCCGATATTATGAATCTCAAACGACCGCGTTGGGTTCTCAGACGTTCCTGGTTATTCCACGTCCACATCAATGTGAAGTAGACTGAACCGCGACAAGGAGGAGAAAGGGATTGTTGCCGGGCAGCGCTTAGGCACCTCCGCCTCCGGCGAAGGTCCCTCAGCGGGGCTCAAGCGGGAGACATTCGCCGCCAACAATCCCTTTCTCCTCCATGTCGTGGTTCATGTTCTTGAGGGAGTCAAAGCCAAAGTTCCTTCCCCCCAATTCATTCTCAACCTTGGCTGAGATAACCCCCACTATGAGTCTTGTTGTAGAAATACCAGAGACGAGAGTCCGACGTGTTATGCGCCATAACACCAAAAGCAGAACAGTTATCCAAATAACAAGGAAGTGTACAACACTTGCGATACAGTCCTGGAGCTCTATATCTAAATAATATCATATAATACATAGATATCTATATCATATAATACATATTATCACGGCCAAAAGCTGTGTGCGCCTCCAGACGATATTATGAATCACAAACGACTTTGTCGGGTTCTGCGACGTCTCTGGTTCTTCCACTTTCTGCCTGCTGCCGGCTGCCCGCTGCCGGGCGATGGTGCCTCGCGGCAACCGGCGGCATGTCGCAGTTCATGTACTTCAGCGAGTCAAAGCCAAAGTTCCTTTCCCCCAATTCCTTCTCAACCATGGCTCAGATAACCCCCACTGTCTCGTTGTGGAAATACAAGAGACGTCAAAGAACCGACAAGAAACACTTGCATTACAGTGTGTGTATTCACACTCACACACACACGTGGCGCTCGCACGGTCGTGTCTCATTGGCGGGCCAACGTCTCTGGGCGGGCCAGGTAGAGTAAGAGGAGGAGCTTAGATGCTTTATGACGACATAAATAAAGACATTCCAAATCAGCGCGCTTGAGCCTCCGTTTTTTCAAAGGCGAGCAGAACAGCTAGTGCTCGTTTTACACCAAACATAAGTTTTAGCCACTGGGGGACCATAGGCAGGCTAGGGGAACTCATATTTATGTTAGAAAACCTCACAAAGTGAGATTTTCATGTCATGGGACCTTTAAGTTATACTTGTTGTCAGTGTAGGTTTAATGTTACAGATAAAAACATGCTTTATATTTAGTCAGCATTTCAGTGCTGACTAAATGCGATCTCTTTAAGATCGCATGAGATGATATGTACTATCGCGCGACCTGTAACCAGGAAGTAAACACTCGCTTGCATGAGATGATATGTGCTATTGCGCGACCAGTAACCAGGGAGTAAACACTCGCTTGCATGAAATTATATGCTTGCCTGGTAAAAAAAAACGAATCAGAGGGAAACAAAAGAAAGACCTACACACATTCTAAAAACCTCCCACAAATCTTAATTTCTCAATATTTCCATCAGGATCTCCTTTGCTCTGTGATTCTAAGGAAGATCGAAATGATTGAAATGTTAAGTTAAGTGTTGAGTGATTGAAATGTTAGGATTTGTGGGAGCTTTAAGAATGTGTGCAGGTCTTTCTTTTTCTTCTTTCTGATTCTTAAAACTCTGCCTCTTGATCTCAAGCAGGCGTGTGTTGAATGATACAATGAATGTGATTGTGAATGTTACAATACGTTGTGATGCTTTAGATCACTGAAGCTTAATTTAAATAATGAAAAAATAATCTTCCCAGCCTGTTTCTGTTACTTGCTTATGCTGAATGCAAGTTGTGTAAGAAGCTTATCTCCATATAAATCTGAGCTGTACATGAATCTGTTAATGAAGTCTCATTTCGACTCCTTCCTCCACTTCACTATTCATGTTCTGATGCTTGCAGTTAACTACAGCCGCCCTTCCTGGGTAACGCCGCCACCAATCCCTGGGCCTGGATTCACAAAAGTGTTCTTAAGATAAAACTTAAGAAGATTCTTAAGAAAAAATATAAGAAGTTCCTAAGAATCTTCTTAAACGCTATTCACCATTTCTTTCTTAAGAATTGTCGATTGTCTTACAAACTTCTTAGTTTTCTCACTTAGGATGTTCTTAGATTTTTATCTTAAGAACGCTCGCAAGGTTTTTGAACCAACAGTTGACCGACAGTTGAGAGAAATTGATTTGTGAAAAATGGAGGACATCGCCTGTAAACGAAGCTTTAACTTCTCCAAACAGGAGTTGGAGGTGATGGTCGATGAGATCATCATCCGAAAAAGATTATTGTTTGGCAAGCTAGACAGTATGATAACGTCGGAAAACAAAAAGAGGGCGTGGGCCAAAGTTGCCCAGACTGTATCTGCAGTGGCGGATACAGTCATTAAATTTAATGCCCGTTCCTGAATTCATAAGAACAAAGGAGTCGTGGATGCTACCCGGCCACTTCGCAACAAGGTCTGTCACTCGGAGCGTTGCATCACATATGACCTGTGGGTTAATCGAGTGGACATTTTTCCTGTTCACGAAGGCCTCCTCCTCATCATTTGGTGCCTATGGAATTAAAATGTATGGAATAATTCATACTTAAGGTAACGCTTCAAGCACCACGTGAAATGTTTTTTGATTCAAGCTGATACGTTCATAAACAGCATAAACAGATTTGCAAAAAAATTCAAATAAATAACATTATCTTACTTTGATTGCAATATGTGTCCCATCAACTGCCCCCAGCACATTTGGAAATCCGGCTATTTCAAAAAATTGCTGTTTGGTTCGAATGCATTCTGCGTCTGTTGCTGGAAACTTGATGAACTGCCGTGCTCTTCTACAGAGTGCATTTGTAACATCTCTGACCACTCGGCTAACGGATGATTGGCTCACACCCAGGGTGCCCCCCACCACCATTTGAAAAGACCCAGAGGCAAAAAATCTCAGGGCAGCCATAATTTGCGTTACAACTGGAAGGGGTGACGATCGCCTTGTTTTCCTTTTCAGGTCATTTGATAGCATATCTGCTAAATAAATAATTGCAGGCCTAGGGAGCCTATATTGTCTAATCAACATGTGATCAGGGAGTATAAGCGGATCCATTCTGTCTCTCAATGGCCTTGGTGGATTTTCCTCCCTAACTGCCACCCAAAGAACTTCCATCTAAAAAAAAAAGAGTAATATGATTTCAGTGACTTGGCCTACTGAAATGATCTAATAATCTAAATAAATACAACTGCCTTCTTGATATACTTAAGAGAAAATTTAAGTATAATCAAACATCCTTGATAACTATTACTTCTCAACACTGTCTGGTAGGGCTGTAACGATACACAAATTCACGATTCGGTTTGTATCACGATTTTTGACCCACGGTTCGATACATCCCACGATTCTTTTAAATTTAAAAAGCATTTTATTTAAACAACACTTAAATACCAATTATCTTAATGTAACATTTGGAACACTGAACAGATTTGAACCGAAAGAATACTATTAAAGTATAGCTAAATTAATAAAGAAATAACCAAAGATTGCAGTTGGAGGATGCTTTTTGCTGGTAGGCATAATAGGGCCCCTTTAACTGTTTGGTTGGTTTATTCAAATATCCTTATTAGCGCTTCTTATTAGGCTATGTAGCTTAAATAATGACATAACCAGGCCGTATAGAATGCAACATGTTTAATAGCCTAACTTTCAATAGATGAGGAAAAACATGAACGTCGCAATAACGAGGCATAGTGTTACGAGTAGCATATGTGTGTGCGCGAGAATGGCAGTGTGCGTGTGTGAGTGACGTCAGCGAGTGAGTGGACGAGCGAGGAGAGCGAGCGGTAGCGCGTGTGTCTAGTGAAGAAGCGAACGAGTCCGGTAGAATAAAGTACCCATCAATAATCGGTGGCCGCTTCATTCCGACCTATAAGCAGACAAACTGCCAGTCAAATCACACAAAACAATAGCGACAGGATCACAGACATTTCGCGCTTGGCCCACTCTGGATAAATGTCGTTCATATCGCATATGAGGACTTCAACGGCTGTGGAGAAATGCAATCCTCCGTAGCCACGGAGAGCTGTGATCACAGAGAGGGCATCTCGTCACATATTTACGGCATCAATAGGAGGGGGCGCTGTCAGCAGACTAATATTTAGACAGATTATTAGCAAATTTCTATCGGACAATTTGACCGAAGAGTTAGAAAGGGCATATCGCGCTTCTGCCTTCTCACACCGCGAGACAGGTTCGTGGCTTTGAGTATCGCGATTTTCGGTTTGATACGCGTATCGTTACAGCCCTACTGTCTGGTATTATCAATAGTAAATGACAGTTTAGGCCCATTTCATTTAATATTATATTATATAATATATATATAATAGTATGACAAGCTTAAATTCACAACATTGTTTAACATTCAGGGCCCTATCTTGCATCCGGCGCAAGTGACTTAGTCACTGGCGCATGTGTCGTTGCTAGTTTACAACTGGCACAGAGCGTTCTTTTCCCACCACCGCCACTCGCCGGTAAATTAGGGATTGATCATGCGCCCCAAGGGGCGGTTCGGCGGAAGGAGGATGCGTGTTCTGGTGCAAACGGTATTTTGCCGTTTCTGAATACCATTGCGCTACTGACCAGGAAATACCTGGTTTAAAGTCAGTGGCGCGTTGTTCAGATGCTATTTTAAGGGCGCATGCATACATGCGCATGCGATGCATACGGATTGCTTGTGCACCTCGCGCATACACTTTGTTTCTCCCATCTACCTAGCCGCACATTCTTGGTAAATTATTTGGTAAAGAACAGCTGATGCAGCGGTAGTAAGTTGTACTTTTAAATCAATGCATCTGCAAACACCGTACAGCAAACACATATTTTCTTGACAGAGACATCGTGTAGGCCTACATGCCCATAACTTTTAGGATTGATGAGTATTTGATCGTGAAAAACATTGTTTTACCGCGAGTGAGTGTTAAAAAGAATGAATGAATGCGGGCGCGCGTGTGTGCTCTGTTTAAACACACGCAAACTAAACACGTAACGCATAATACAATCAATGGCAATTTCTATTACCGCGGGGACACATGCATATTAGGATAGCATACAATACTGATAAGAAACAATGTTTATAATGTATTGCATATATCATTAAATAGAACCACAGTTGCCGCATATCATATGTTATATCATACACGTTTTCTTTGCCGAAATTTATTTGAGGACTCAGTATTACTGAAGTTGTGGAAGAAAACCCCTTATTCCATGTGTGAATTAGGCCATATTATTTGGCAATAAACTGAGACATTTGCAGTTTGAAATTCATGTGCATCTGTCTCATCGGAGACTGCAGACGCGCTGTCAAAATATCAACTCGTCCGATTCAAATGCGCTCATGGCTCTTAAAGGGGATGGGAGCTGGCACTCTCATTGGTTTGTTGGACGTTACGCCCAAACAACACCTACGGATAACTAGGCTGCTTCAGACCAACCCTTTTGACACTTGCGCCGCAACGCAAGTGTCATTTATCCGCCTGTAAAATAGCGATAGCGCCGTAGAACCGCCCACAAAGCTACTTGCGCTTTGCGCTTCCCACTTACGTTTCAGACCGTTAAAATAGGGCCCATAGTCTTGGGTTAAGCAATATATTAATGAATTCACATAAATGTCATATAGATATGTTTAAAGAAAGACTTACCTTTTAACTGCAGCTGGTTTAAGACTGGTGAAGGGTTATCTTAAAGTTGTGAAGAAATTTGAGAAGAAATTCAAGAACTTTGTCTTCAAGAATCTCATTTGTTCTTAAATACTTTCTTAGGAAAATACTTAGGAACTTAGGAAAAAACTTAAGAAGAAAGTTGAGAAAAAAGTTAAGAAGAAACCAAGAAATTCTTCAAGAATATCAAATCTTCTTAAATGTTGTCTTAAGAACATAGTTAAGAAAAAAGTGCTACTTAAGAACTTTTTTCTTCTTAAGAATGCTTTGTGAATCCGGCCCCTGGTCATCCATTGAAGCCATCTCTCTCACTTTGCACAGTCACACTGTTGCCGCTTCATTCTCATTGTCTCATAATCTCATTATTAAGGCTGCTGTGGATGCTTTAAAAAATAAACATTTTTCTCTTAGGTAAAATCAAACCAGTGGGATGTTAGATTGAAAACCTCCAAAGCAATGTATTAAAAATTGAAAGAACAGTCCTATGCGTAGTTTCTTTTTTGGGGATTTTCAAAATGAGGTACCAAGCTAGAATGGATTGTCAACCCACTGTTTCTCAACCCTCTCCGATTATTACTATGAGCAGTAGTATTGCATGCATACAGTTCTCACATCAGCGCCACAGTTAGCCTATAGAGGCTGCAACCATTTGCTTCTCAAAAGATTGTCGTGTTTTAGAATGAATGACCACTAGAGAGACAAGACAGGCGCCGCTACTATGCTAGCTACTAGGTAGTAACACCAGACCAGCATTAATCAATCAAAATAAGCTATCGACTGGCTGCTTTTCACAAACCTGAGCTGATCGAAGTGTTCTCATCAGGGGTTGCGGGAGATGATGCCACACTCTCCACCGCTTGTTCTTGCTCTGCCCTGTTCTTCCCAAAGAATTTTCTTATATCCATCTCTTATCAACGATATTTTATAACTGTACTTGACCTGTGAAGACCTCTGAGAAGTGGCGGGCGCGAGGGTGTTGCCATAGAAACACCAGAATTTGTTTAGCGACACCAAGTTGGCTAGATTTATATATTATGTATTTATATATATTTTTTTATTTATAAGAATGAAAGAAATTGTGTAATGAAAGAATAAAACAATGATTGATGCATTTTTGTTTGAATAACATCTTGCTCCCACGACCAGTGCAAGCGCCGGCATTGCAAGGGGAAGGGATATTACGTAAATTCGCAGGAGGCGGGATAAGTGCGGCCGCTGTCACTCAGGTTTGTTTTGGTTTGACGCAGACAGCACGGAGGCAGAACAGACCGCAGAACTCAACGCGATCGTCTTCAATGTTGCTGCAACGATGCAGCATTCATTCAGAAGAGCAGCCAGTACTTACATGTATGAAAGCAGCTATTATTATTATTTATTTTTTATATATATATATATATAAATATATATATACACACACACACGTTTTTATACTGCAGAGATCCGGGGCTGATCCCGAAAGATCTGGGGCTAAAGCCCCGAATGCCCAGGTCTAACGACGCGCCTGCTAAAGAGTAATGAACCCACTGTGTTCGGGGTAAATGATATGTATATACTTCCGTGGGCATACACAACATCAGTCTGGTTGAAGACGATATAACTCCCTACCTAGGGGAGATAACATGTTCAGGGGGGGTGGATATAGATTTGCATGCGAACGTGTGTAGCCATCCATGTGAACACCTCTGCATGTTTAATTGTATGTTTTATTGTATAATAATGCTAGTTAGATAAGAATTAGAGATTGTTATTACCAGTAATAGGAACAGGGTAAAGTTAATTAGGGATGTAAATATAGTTTATCTGTGCACGTGTCAGATGTATAACTGTCATTTATTTATCAAGTAGAATACTTATTCATTCTGCCTGTGTTTCCAGAACCACTCGTTCCATCAGGTCATAACTCCACCCTTGGTTGTAATAAAGCTCAGCATCCTGATTCAGTTCTCACCGGACATCCTCCAACAGACAGCCTATCCATTACACCCTAGATCAGCTTTTACAAAGTGAGTGACATGCGTGGCTTGGGAACTGGACTCACATCGTATGGGGGGCTTGGGCATCATGGTGGAGATGTCCTGGGACCAGTAGAGGGGCACGGAGCCTCGCACCTGGACGTAGGAGGAGTAGCTTCCCGCTGTGAAGGACATGACGGAGGCGTCGTGGATTATCTGCTCCGTCTCGACCTCGTTGGCCACGTCGCCCTGGGTGCAGATGTGAGAAAACAAGCAAATCAACAAGCCTTAACGTAAAGGGCGTGGGCAACCCTTTAGAGTGCTTTTGTTATTCTAGTGAACAATAGGAGGAGAAAAAATTAATCTGCTCCAATTACATGATTAGCGAGGGCTAATTACAAGCTAACTATCAAGGAGTCTGACATCCATGTTTTTCCTAGAACCACAATACACACACATCTACTGTACAACGGCAGGTCAGGTTCTCACACACACACACACACACACACACACACACACACACACACACACACACACACACACACACACACACACACACACACACACACACACACACACACACACACACACACACACACACACACACACACGTTGTCTTGGAAAGCCTTTTACCTCACAGTTGGCACCTCTTTTGAGGAAGCGAGTGCCAGCAAACCTGCTGGAGCGCCTGGCGATGAGGGTGACGTGGACGGGCCGGCCGTAGATGACCAGCTCTGCATTGCCGGGGTTAGGGAGCATGACTTAAACCATCAACCACCAGAGAGGAGCAAAGCACTCCCCAAGTCCCTGTCCCAAAGAAGACCCATCCCACGCACCACAATGACTACAGTAGCGCTCACTTCACATATAATGAAGACATTTGAGAGACTTGTCCTCTCCTCCCTCTGCACTAGTGTATCTACTCAAATGGACCCTTTACAGTTTGCATATCAGCCTAACA
Source organism: Gadus morhua (assembly GCF_902167405.1). NCBI lineage: Eukaryota > Metazoa > Chordata > Actinopteri > Gadiformes > Gadidae > Gadus > Gadus morhua. The sequence goes on from NC_044068.1 coordinate 20,078,995, forward strand.
TCAGTGTCGATGATGCCCTCATTTACATGCTGCAGAGGGCATACACACATCTGGACACCCCTGATGCATCTGTAAGGATAACATTCTTTGACTTCTCATCTGCCTTTAATACCATCCAGCCACGTCTGCTAGGGGAGAAGATGGAGATGATGAAGGTGGATCCATTACTGGTACTGTGGTGTTTGGACTACCTTTATCCCAGACCTCAGTATGTGCGCCTACAGAACAATATTTCATGCACCATCCTCAGCAGCACAGGGGCTCCACAAGGAACTGTGCTGGCTCCATTCCTGTTCACCATTCCTGTACACAGCGGATTACAAACACAACACTAACAGCTGCTTCTTGCAAAAATATTCAGGCGACACAGCTGTTGTTGGCCTCATTAAAGGGGGAAATGAGGAGGAGAACAGAGACACCATAGACAACTTTGTGGAGTGGAGTACACACAAAAATCTCCATCTCAACACCACGAAGACAAAGGAGATAGTTGTGGATTACAGGAGGGGGAGGAAGAGGACTCAACCAACACCAATCAGCATCGAGGGCACTGTGGGGGAGATGGTCACCAACCACAGGTACCTTGGTGTGCAGCTCGACAGTGAGCTGGACTGGAAAAGTCATATGGAAGCGGTGTACAAGAAGGGACAAAGTCGACACTTTCTTGAGGAGACTAAGGTCATTTAACATCTGCCAACCCCTACTGTGGCCAGTGCTCTGTTTTTCGCTGTGGCATGTTGGGGAGAAGGCGCCTGCACAGCAGACAAAAACGGACTGGACAAGCTGATCAGGAAGGCCAGATCATTGGTCGGGGCTGAGCAGCTAAAGGTCCAGCAGGTGGCAGAGGCCAGAATCCTCAACAAACTGGCCTCAATAATGTCTAACCCCACTCACCCACTCCACGCCCTGAAGGTGATCAAGAACAGCACCTTCAGTCGGAGACTAATTGCACCAATGTGCAAAACGGAGCGGTACAGGAAGTCCTGTGTACCAGCTGTCATACGGTTTTATAATGCACAAAAATAACTGCACTTTGTAGTATTTATTATTGTATTTATTGTTTAAGTATTTAAGTATTTTAGCTATATGAGGGAATGTGTGTGATTGTTATGTCTGTCCAAACGCTGTTGTGACACTGTTATTTCCTGTAAAGGATTATTAAAGGATCTATCTATCTATCTATCTATCTATCTAATCGATTAGTATCATAATGCTGATGATGGTGTGCACTGGACACTTGAAATCAGTTTCTTCTGGCTGATTTCATTGGCCTCTTTCTCCTCCACTTTCCTTTTGTGCAGTGAGCGAGGGCACCAGTTCTCCCTGGGAAGGTGCGCCAGTACATTTTCCAAGAAATGACTCAATTTATGTTGCAGACAACAGAGACATTGATTATGATGTAAGCATTACAAATTAGTCTTCAACCACAAAACTAGGCCATGATGGAAGGGAAGCGGCACAGCAAATTGAGCCCAACACTGGATCACAGAGCTAGCAGACGGCAACATTATCTTCCACTTGAAATATGACTTGAATGTGTTGTTTTTTTTCTCCTTTTCTGAAGGGAATGTGAAGCTTTACGTCTCAAGATGGAAAGCGTCATAATATGGGTTCAGGACTGTGCTGTAGAATAATAAATAAGCCTGTTGATTATGTTCTGCCCATGCACCAGAAAGTAATGAATCAATGCTACAGAGTCATTGGAAAAATAAGAAAAAGCAATGCATTATGTAAGAAGAAAACCCACATGCACTCACCTTGTGCTACCAGTCCAACCTTCTAAACGACTATTCACTTACCAGATTGGAGGCATCATTCCTGGCCCCTGTTTAGTCAGCAGACCACCATTTTTTAATTGCCATTTTGTATGTTTTATTTTATTTCTATCTCATAGTTGGTTCTGCACAAGTTCTGGCAAAGATATGTCCAAAAACTTACCTAAAAATTGGATTATACATTTGATGCACTCAACAATTAAAAGCTAACAATTAAATAATTAAGAAACACAGTTCACTTAAATGTAACAAAATAAATATTTGGCCTGTTAAGCCCTTTGAGACTGTAATGGTGATTAAGGGCTATACAAGTAAAATTGAATTATTGTAAATATTGAACTAATGTAGAATATGAATCAAATATTGTTTTATCTCCATATTTAATGTCCATAGCATTACAAACCCAATGCACTATTGTTGAATACACCAAACACACGACCAGAGAAAGCAGCAGCGCGCTTTGAAGAAGGATACTGGATTGGCCGCAGAAGCCGTGGATGATGTACATCAGCCAATCGTGATGCACGATGTCCTTGACCCGCTCCAGGAGCTTCCCGTTCCAGACATACTTAAGGTAGGGTTCACTCTTCAGCCCGTTCACCACTGGACACAGCACAGAACCATGGTCACAAACACATTTTCCCCGGTTGGGTCAAACTATGAAAAGGCCAGCTTGGTCGGGGAACATGTGCCAACACTGAACACAGCTAGAGACAATGGGGAAATGGTCAACATTTCAGGAAACTTCTTGAGAGCAAGTATTTCATTGAACTGTGTCCTCCTCATAATCATGGGAAGACACAGATAACGATTGACCAACATGATTCTTAATGGGGGCACACTTAATGGGGGCACACTTCGAGGGCAGTAAAAACCAAGGAGGGTCCATAGTGGAGAGGTGTGGATTGGCCACGGCTAAAGTCTGCCAGGACAGAATGGCATGGATTGGCATGGTCTCAGTTACAGACAAAAACATTAAATTGTCTACTTAATCACTACAAATGATTCATTTAACGGGGGGATGGAAAGTGACCTTGCATGGGAAGTCCCTCGTCCTCGAAGATGTCGAAGCTGTCCTGGCGGCTCTGTGAGGAGTGCTCCTCGTCGACCGAGGGCTCCACCGTGGAACTCAGCTCCCAGGGCCTCAGCAGCATGGTCAGGTTGTACTGCAGCGAGTGGCTCAGGTCGTAGCTATAGCTGGAGGACAGCAAAATACACCAACAATAATAAATCATGTAGAAATATGGTAATATACATATTTGAGCTTTTTAAACCATCAACTTATATTCTATATTTAGCCAAAAAACAATGTTGAAAATGTTTATGTTTTGCCATGCAAACAAGCAGTACCAGTGGGTAGTAACGACATTGCTAAGTTGGACAAACTTATACTATGTAATATCATGAATGAATTGAGGCAAAATGTATCGAATTGGCCTGCAAAACATAAATCTTAATATGGCCGATCAAATGAAAATGAACATTTGGCTAAACTGTAGAAACAGATGAGCGAGTCCTTCATGGAGAACAGGGGCAGTGTGTGGTTGAGTGCTGTCAGAGAGGAGTTACATAGTGATCCCTTTGGAGTTTCTGACAATGTTTTATACAGCTTTAATTGGATTTCCTTTTTTATTGATCGCCCTGCCATGTTGGCCAGGCACATCTGACAGATTTTCTTTTATATCTACATGCAGAAGAAACATCCTCTTCCTCGGATTACAATTATACTGATGGGGGCAATTAAGCAAGTGACCGGCAATAAATCTCTTCATGAGATCCTGTACAAATCCCGCTCCCAAATCCATTCATTGCTCTGGTTCACAAGCTAGAACATACTGATCTGAGCAGCAAACGTTGATGCATTATAATGGAACCCCATGTATCATAATTGGGACCCATGTAATATAATGGAGACCCATGTACCATAATGGGGACCCATGTAATATACCATGCATTATAATGGGGACCCATGCATTATAATGGACCAATGTATTATAACTGACCCATGTATAATGGACCCATTTATTACCATGGACCCATACATTATAATGGACCATGTATTATAAAGGACCATGTATAATAATGGACCATGTATAATAATGGGGGACTCTGAACCCATCTTACCTGAAGTAGAAGTTGCTGGACAGGTCAACATTCTGAAAGATCCTCACATACCTAGGATGAGCACAGAGCATATGGAAACAAACAAATCATAGGATAAAGAAGTAAGGAAAGAAAAATAATAATAATTAAAAGAAAGAATTAACAGAAAAAGAGAAAAATAATTAAAGAAAGAATAATAAAGAATTACAGAGAGAAAGGCAAGCAAAGAAGACCAGTGGGTTTCAGTGGGAGTACACCAAGTGGCCTCGTCGGGTGTGCCCCTGAGTCATTAAGTAGTGCAGTACCTGGCCTCATCGGGGTGTGTGACCCTGACAGAGTCAATTGGGATGTAGATCATGCTGGTGTCTTCTACTTTGTAAATGGAGTGACCGCCAATGTCGGCCATCTTTCTGCGCTTGGTGATCAACACAATGTAGTAGCCCTCCAGGAAACGCACAAACCCTGACGGGAACACACAAAAACCGTCATTCAACTGTGATCAGCAGTTATTTAATCAGGGTGAGTCCCTTGCATAGATACACCTTGTAGGCATGTCGCTTTCAATGTATTCCTACTCACTATTAATATGTTTAACACAATGGCCTCAAACATAGTTTTAACCAGACGAAAACAAGGCCTGCATTATATTAGTCACCCTTGATTTGGCTAGTGGAAAGTCATAGGCCTGGTATTAACACAGTACTAATTGCAAGACATATTACAATTACATAATAATAAAATATAACCGCAAGCGGCGATTAATTAAAAGTCAAGAACAAACTAATGGAAGATGTAAAAATATAACATATAATTGTTATATTTAAGGAAAGATGTTCCACTTAAAAAAATGAACTGCAGCCTCATTCACATGGTCAAAATGTCTATTGTTAAGCACACAACATCCAGAAAACTCAAAGCACACATTTCTCAAGTGAATTAAGGGCTTTCTTCAAAGGATATACCTGAAAAATCTTTTAAATTCTGGGGAAATTAAACACTTGTAGTCAAGAACACTAACGGAAAAAATATAAATATGACAGAGTTCATTATGAAAGAAAAATGGTTAATAAAGAAGTTCCCCCTGCCATACTGTGTTTTGGCAGTCCGATTCTTGGAAACTAATGAGCCGAAATGTTGATTACCTGAGGAATTTCAGGTGCTGTTCAATGTTGTGTTTTCTTAAATGAGTGGCAATGACAGAATGTCATGTTCAGCTTGTTCATAATGCTCTAATCAGGATTCAAACTCTCAACCTAAGGATCACCAGTACAGGGCATTATCCCGTTGAGCCTCTGACATTCCTGAACTGCATGAAGCCTCATTCACACGGTGAAACTGTCGATTGATATCACACAACCTCAAGAAAACTCCAAGCACACATTTCCCAAGAGAATTAAGGGTTTTCTTAAAAGAGTACAGATTTGATAAATTTGCACTGTTAATGGTATCCACCTAATGATAGTGGGAAAAGTAAACATTTTTAGAGCAGAAGACCAGGGTGAAAAAGATGCATCTGATTTTAGAGATTAATATGATGAAAGAATTTTGAGTCCAGGTCAATCTAGTAAGGATAAATAAGGCTAGTTCATAATCTTTTTGAACTAGCCTTGAACTAGGGGGGGGCATTGGTATCCAGCTATGAAGATAGGTAAATCAAGGAAGATCAGCACACAATTATAGTAGGATTCACATTAGCCTATCCCCCTTTTCTCCTCTAAACACCCAGAATTCAACTACTTGTGAAACTCGATAACAAGGAGATATCCAAGTCATCAATTGAAGTATAAGAAAGTGGTTCAAAAAGTAAGGAATGTAATAGATATGACATAATTCTACCATTTTACATTTAATTGATTATGTCAAATCAGACTCTGGTTATGTTACTGTGACCAATACACATATTCCTCAGCTTGATTATTGAATCCAACACAAAAATGAACCCCTCAATGATTTGGCCCTTGAATACAGCCCAACGCTTCCTTTCACATTTTGGCAAATGTCATTCTAACATCAATTCAAGCCATTGAGTTCAAAGGCTACATGCAGCTATTGGCCATCTTAAATTTGCAAAGACTATCCACTTTGTTTATTCATTGATAAAAACAGGTCACAACTATAAAAAGGTAAATTCCTTTTCAAATTTAGTTTAACTTGGTAAACATTCACAAAACATCTTAATCAACAATAACAAAATCACATCAGTTGTTCCAATTCTGGTTTTAAATTCAGGTTTTCTATTGGATTATATTTGTATTAATTTCACCAACGTTTTTTCTTGCTAAAATCCCTTTTAAACATTGTTAGACATATCATACCTCAATCCTTCATTTCCTATACACATGAATACCTGACTGCATAATTTTCCATAGTTGGATATTGGCCATCTTACCCACAATGCCGTAGGCAGAGACCGCCCGGGACAGCCCAGAGGATCCCTTTTGCCCAATCTTAGTCCGGTTTCCCAGATCCAAGCGTCCAAGCAGTTCCCTGACCTCCTGCTGGCTGTACACATGCTGTAACCAAAGAGAGAACATTGGATCATGATCGATTAGTAGGAGCTCAAAAAGAATACACATTTATTATTCAACACTGTAATAGATGATGATGTTTTGAATCCTAGTTATAGGGGTGGACAACAGGACTTTTACAATTAAAACCACGAGGTCTGTATCCACTACACACCTACCAAATATCTGTGTCAAAGGTCAAAAAGGTATATTACGTGTCAGAACTTTAAAGAACCCATGCCATTAAAATCACATTTTTCCTATTGTTTGTTAAATAACATAGGTCTGAATAAGTTTGTGAGCTGTGGTAAGTTTGAAATCTATGCAGTTTGTCTGCTGAATGCAATAGGCAATGAAAGGAAAAAGGCAGAAGAAATGAGCCGATCTGGATAAGGTGACACTGTGACGTAGCGTTGTCAAATTATTATTCATGGCCCTGCCCACTTGGTTGGTTCGTAACCACCCACAAGAATTCTGAAGGAGTCGTGATTGAGCTAGTGCTAAATGCTAATACGTGTACGGTAGTTGCTTAGTTCGTAGTAACAGGCTAGTTACAGAATTTTGAATGCAATGGCAGAACGACGGCGAACTACATGACATGCTGCCTGCCGCAGGTTGCCGCGAGGCACCACCGCCGCGAAGCACCACCGCCCGGCAGCGGGCAGCCGGGCGGTGGTGCCTCGCGCCGGCAGCGGGCAGCAGGCAGCGCAGGGTTCTGTCTACTACAGATTGATGTGGAAGTGGAAGAACCAGAGAAGTCGGAGAACCCGACGAAGTCATTTGTGATTCATTATATCGTCTGGACGTGCACACAGCTTTTGGCTGTGATAATATGTATTATTTGATATAGATATCTATGTATTATATGATATTATTTAGATATAGAGCTCCAGGACTGTAACGCAGGTGTTGTACACTTCCTTGTTATTTGGATAACCGTTCTGCTGTTGGTGTGATGGCGCATAACACGTCGGACTCTCATCTATGGTATTTCTACAACTAGACCCGTAGTGGGGGTTATCTCAGCCATGGTTGAGAATGAATTGGGGGAAAGGAACTTTGGCTTTGACTCCCTGAAGTCATGAACCACGACATGGAGGAGAAAGGGATTGTTGACCGCGGTCGTCTCCCGCCGGAGCCTCGCTGCCGATGGACCACCGCCTCGGCTTCAGGATGCGGTGATTAGCGCTGACCGCTGCCGAGGCGGTGATTAGCGCTGACCGCTGCCGAGGCGGCGGGAAGCAGGGCTCAAGCGGGATACATTCGCGGCCAACAATCCCTTTCTTCTCCATGTCGTGGTTCATGTAGCCTACTTCAGGGAGTCAAAGCCAAAGTTCCTTTCCCCCAATTCATTCTCAACCATGGCTGAGATAACCCCCACTACGAGTCTCGTTGTAGAAATACCAGAGACGAGAGTCCTACGTGTTATGCGCCATCACACCAACAACAGCAGAACGGTTATCCAAATAACAAGGACGTGTACAACACTTGCATTACAGTCCTGGAGCTCTGCTCTATATCTAAATAATATCATATAATACATAGATATCTATATCAAATAATACATATTATCACGGCCAAAAGCTGTGTGCGCGTCCAGACGATATAATGAATCATAAAGGACTTCGTCGGGTTCTCCGACGTCTCTGGTTCTTCCACTTCCACATCAATCTGAAGTAGACGCGGTCGTTTGAGATTCATAATAACCTATCGTCTGGAGGCTCACACAGCTTTTGGCCGTGATAATATATATTATATATTATATGATATAGATATCTATGTATAATATGGGTTTCTAAGAGCCATTGCGATACATCCACCGTAAACAGAGCGCATGGTACTGTCAGTGGCTACAAGCTGCTCAGGGCCACACCCCCACCCCCCTCCTTGACCTGCCTTGACACGCCCACCGTATACAGAGCGCATGGTAGTGGCTACAAGCTGCTCAGGGCCACACCCCCACCCCCCTCCTTGACCTGCCTTGACACGCCCACCGAAACAGCGCGTTTGGGGGAAGCTCAATGTGCGACTGTTTCGGAGTGACTGTAACTCTGCACCACGGCTGAATTTCGGGGACGTCTTTGAATACTGTGTTTGTGGCCCACTAATACCTATATTAAAGCATCATAAAATAGAGTGGCATGGGATCTTTAAGGGATCGGTCTGAGAATTTCATTCCGCCCCCTCCCAGCTGGACTATATCAACTGGTAGGCTTATCCATCAAATACCTGGTAGGACACTGATGGAAAATCCATATGTTGTTTAGTTTTAATAAGTTAAGATTTGTTTTCTCTTTTTTCCAGCCCATCTGTTGACTGGTGTTAGCTTGTGGCCCTTTGTTAACCTGTTCCCTTGGCTGAACCGGTCCCCAGGACTCCTTATCTATACCAGAAAGAATCCTGCATGCCAACATTTCCCCCCCCATGTGATGTATGGACAAGTACATTTCAGGGAGGGGGTGAAACCGTTAAAAGGCTTTGTTTAACTGTATTGTGGGCTCACTCTGCTAGAGGGGATACTGATGTATGCGTGCATTAAAATAAGTAAATGTTCTACAACTATTGTGTGATATTTTGGATCTTGAAGTCTTATCTGTCAGACGCATTATCTCATAAATTGTCACGACAACACTACCACTTGTGATTTCACCATGCCAAAAAGGCATGGCAGATTTTGTAATGGCCTGTACTTCCTTGGAAAGTCCTAAAAAACAATCCATCATGATAAGAAATTGTGCTAGTGATTTTGAATAAATGTAAGTCGTAAAGTGCAGCATTTCTACTTGCTCTAAAATAATCCAGTAATCCATGCTGAACGATCATCCATAGTATCACATCGTATAACTGATATTCTGCAGATAGAAAAGGCTGGACAGATCCTACCTCTCTCTTTGTATACAATAAATTCACTAAACACTCCCTAAACCCCTCCCACTCGGCCAAAACCCTTCCAACTCACCAAAAACCCCTCCCACCCACCAAGAAAACCCTCCCACTCACCAAAAAAACCCTCCCACTCACAACCCCTCCCACTCAAAAATAACCCCTCCCACTCCTACCAACGGACCAGCCAAGGTACACTAGCTCTGAAAAGTCCCCGCCTACTAATTGGTAGGGGCAGACTCGTACACATTTCAATTTTAAGTATATTTTCAAACAAACTTTCCAAAGATCCCAGTTGGGGCGTGTCAGCTAGTGTTGAGTCGTTCGCGAACTGATCAGTTTGATCTTTTATGGCTGGCGGGTAGTCTGAACCAGCCAAATCTTTTATGGCTGGTCAGACTACACGATTTCAGCCCGATTTTGCCCCGATTCGTTCTTCGCAGACAAATTTGAGAGTCGTGCACGATTTTTAAAGGTTGGCAACGAGACGAGGTCTTGTAATGTGACATGCTTGCGATCTGCGATGTTTTCGTCTGTGACGTTCTTAAACCCCACGACAAAAAGTTTGGCATATCAGAATTTTTTGGGGAAATCGCATGGCATATCCATTGTTGACATTAGGGAACCCCGACCCCCAGTTGCGTGAAGGAACCCCAGGAACAGCTGGAGCTCACGCGCAGTGTTAACCAACTGACTTCACTGCACTACGCTGAGTACACAGTAACTACTACAAAAATGATTACGATCAATTGCAAGAAGAAGAATGCTAAAAAAGAAAACGAGAGAAAATGGAACAACATAATGGAGACAACTTCGGTTGAAATGTGGCAGCAACGTCCCTGTATTTTCAACGTGTCCACAAAGGAGTTCCACGATAGGGTGAAGGGATACAGCCTGGCGAAAAATAGCCGACGCCCTTAGATGCCCTACCCGGTAAGTTTGGAGGCAACAGCTGTTGACGTGCCAATAGCTATCAAAACCTATCATAAACTTCAAACTGCCAGCATAATGCCTTGTGCTAGGTACTCTGGATCCATTGTTGACACTCTGTCGCTAGGCTACGTTGTTGATGCGGGTACTTTGTATCGCGCAATGCAACTACTGTGAGGAGTTGCTGCATTGAGCAGATATAACAACTACTGTGTGGAGTCGGCTTTACTCTCCACTTCAATTAAACAAGTGTTACTCCAGCATGAGTTCAAAACGTAACTGCCGTAAACCGGAACTGTCGTAAACCGGAACTGTTATCCCAAAACCCTTTTCCTTAAAAGGTACAGTCCCTTGGTGAATGTCTTATCATTATAGTTGTGGGTCACCACACAGGCCCCCCCAGAATTCACCCAAACTAACAGGTCCAGACCGAACAGGTAACCTACAGAGAACATCGGACACCCACAAGTATTAAACAGAACATACTAGCACAAAACAGTCCCTAGAAAAATCAACGTCTAGGGGGGCGGACCAGGCGGCCAGAATGGCTGCGCTTAACAGGAGAAGGGCAAAAGGCAGGAGCAGGTGTCGAGGCTGCCGCAGGGGCAGGTGTCGAGGCTGCCGCAGGCGGGCACCCCCGCCGCGAGGGGTGAGCCAGCTGGAGCGGTTCGCCAATATCCACATGAGCAGGCTTGTGCCGATCTATAGCCTACCGCTCAGGCCTGCCCCCAATATCCCCAACAAAGTTCTTAGGCCCACCCTCCAAGACGTGGAAGGGCCCATCGTAGGGGGGCCGCAGCGGGATACGGTGGCCATCGTGGCGGATGAAAACGTACTTGGCTGACGGTAAATCCCTGGGAATGTAGGACCGGGGGAGGCCATGGTGAGATGTCGGAATGGGAACGAAAGCGTCCGCAATGTCCCGGGACGCAGCCCGATGGGAGGCAACCGACCACGGGGCCGTGGCGTCCGGAAGAAACTCCCAAGGGAGGCGCAGGGGCTGGCCGTACACCAGCTCTGCCGACGAGGCCTGAAGATCGTCCTTGGGGGCGGAGCGAAGGCCCAGCATAACCCCTGGGAGGCGGTCAGCCCAGTCGCGTAAGGCTGGCCCTGAGCGGGGCCTTCATGTCCCGATGAAACCGCTCGCAAAGCCCGTTGCTCTGTGGGTTAGAGGCTGTGGTACAGTGGACCTTCACCCCCAGGACCCCGGCGACCGCAGTCCAGCTCCGACGTTGAACTGCGGCCCCCTGCTGTAGTGGAGGACAGGGGAACCACTTCTGGCCAACTGGTGGTCCTGTCCACCATGGTGAGGAGGTAGGTGTAACCACGGGAGGGTGAAAGCGGGCCCACCAGGTCCACATTCACATGGTCGAAACGCCTCTCCGGCACTTTGAAGAGTGCCAAGGGGGCTTTGGTATGACGAGTCAACTTTGCACGCTGGCATGCCACACAGACAGCGGCCCAGGCACTGACGTCCTTCCGCAGGCCAGGCCAGACGAACTTGACCCCCACCAGCTTGGCAGAGGCCTTCAACCCCGGGAGGGAAAGGCCGTGGATCGGCCTTACGCCTCCAGCCAGCAGGCACCATGGGGCGCGGTTGGCCAGTGGAGACGTCGCAGAGGAGCGTAGTGTTGGCCGTGCCAAATACCACATCCTCCATGAGGAGCGCTGTGGGGGCCGTCCTGTAGGCCTGTACCTCAGAGTCCGTAGCCTGATCCCCAGCCATAGCTGCGTAATCGAGGCCCAAGTGGACGGAACCAATAACCACCCGAGAGAGGCAGTCGGCTACAAAATTGTCTTTGCCGGCCACATGCTGAATGTCAGTGTTGTACTCAGAGATGGCGGAGAGCTGACGCTGCTGTCGACCAGACCATGGCTCCGAAGACTTGGCCATGGCGAACGTCAGCGGCTTGTGGTCAACAAAAGCCATGAACCGACGGCCCTACAACAGGAAACGGAAATGACGGGTGGCGAGGAAAAGATCCAGGAGCTCCCTGTCGAAGGCGCTGTATTTCCGCTCGTTGTCACGGAGCTTCCTGCTGAAAAAGGCCAACGGCTGCCAGGCTCCGCCCACCCGCTGCTCACACACAGCCCCCACGGCGTAATCAGAGGCATCCGTAGTAAGAGCGACAGGGGCGGTCGGAGACGGGTGCCCCAGCAGAGCAGCCTTGGCCAACGCGGTTTTGGCAGAATCGAAGGCAGCCGTCATCTCTGTGGACCAATCCAACACGTCTGCCGGCCTCCTGCCCCGCAAGGCGTTGTACAAGGGTCGCATGAGCTGAGTCGCATGGGGGAGGAAACGGTTGTTCACCGTTTCCTCCCCATACTGGTTCTTCTCTCTCGTTCGTTCTCAGACTCGACCCACTAATCGCTGACTTGCTGACAGTTCGTTCACTCACTGTGTGAGTGGTGAAGAGGGACCAACTGAGAGACGTCTCGACTCACGAGAGCCAGCCAATCGTATGCTGTTCTAGGACTGAGTCTAGGACGCTTAGTGAGCGAGTGTATGATAATATGATTAGATATCATTGAAATGGTAAATGCAAATATTTGAATGCCTCGTCAAACTGTCTCATTCTTTCATGGTTCGTTCTGCCGCATGCGACCCGTACACACATTCCAGGGCTTGTATCCTTTCGATAATATGCCCTCTCTTAGGTCCTGATATATAGTGGAATTGCGTTGTTGTTTTCCATCTAAAATAGCTAATGTTTTTTCTTCGATGAGAGCAAGGAAAGGTTTTACCTTTTCATCGGTCCACAAGTAGGCTATATATTATTCACATTGGCCATCTGTTGCATGGACGAATTTAAAGGATACATTGTACATATTTATAATTCGAAATTCGTCCCAGCCTTTATAACACAGATATTCTAGGGTCTATAGCATATAACCTTGTTGTCTCATTACATATCTTTTTTTTTTTTACAGTTCATTCTTCAGAACCTACCAGCTCTCGTTGTGAAGACTAGTCACCACAAAATTATTTTCAAAGGGAATCGTGACGGTCTATACTTTCAACATACAGTGTACATATTTGTAATTTTAATTCATACCAGCCTTTATACCACAAATACTATAGGGTCTATAACCGCGTTTTCTGATTACAGTTTAATGCATTTTTCACAATTTACCAGCACTAGTTTTGAAGGCAGTGTTAATTTTGGCAGCTATTTTAGATTTAGTCTTGGGCTGCACAGGGTTGGGTAGGGTCTGTTTATGAGAGCTTAAATCATCCGGGACCCCCACCATCATTGCTAAATCAAGTATTTTATCTTGCTGATATGTTAAACATCCAATAATCAACTACACTCCCCATCCCGCTGCGTTTAGTTAAAGTTGTATTGTTGACGTTTGAGAATAAGAACGAGGAAGGAGCGTTCATTCCATGATTCGATTCACCGCTACCGGAAACCCGACTGAACGAACGAACGAACGATTCGCGAACGACTCATCTTGGCGAACTGACCGACGCGAACTGAATCATGGAAACAAATCAATAAATCCACCACTAGTCTCAGCGCCCGGTACCTTGTCGTCGATGATGACCAGATCCTTTGGTTCGGTGCGGTCGATCTTCAGCACGCGATGTTTGGTTTGAGCCTGATTACTTCCCACTATGAAATACCGCTGAAAACATAGAAAATGGTCATCAAATTATAACAATAGTTCTAATAAAAATGGAGCTCAAAAAGGTTTTCAACAATCCTGGACAACGAAGACATCATGTAACGATAATGTCCGTCATTAAGCTCAGTTGGGGTCCGGGCCCCTAACCTGGGGCCAGAGATATCAACACATATCCAATTATCCACATGTCATTTGAACGTCAACATTATATGTATATGAATATGAATCAATAAATATAGCTATTCTTAAACATTAGAATAGTTGTTTGTCTTCCTAGTTGTTTTTTTGATGATTGTCAATAAGCAATTTCCCTCTTTTTTTTTTTCAAAGCCAAATATTATCTTATTAAAATCAATCATGAAAGTACATCTAGAAGGGGGGGGGGGTGCAGTACTTTAAAGCATAGCTAAACTGAATTGAAACTTAAATGTGCCCTCTGCTCACACGAGTGTAAGCACATGACCAGGGTTGTGTTAGTTATTGCCATCATGCATATTATGGGATTAAACCCAATGTTAAAGAATATCAGGATCCCAAAGAACCAGATAATGTCATTGTGCTGCCACCTGCTGATATAATCCATACCTACCTGCACTTATTTCAAAAAAAGTATAACGATGGAATATCATAGAAAAGAGAAAATCGGTCTAATTGTTTCATTGTTCATTCAATGATACAACACATTCAGTTGCTTTGCTGTAGTTTCATTATCATCAGACTGTAAAACTCACGGCTCTTGTCTCGTACACCACCAGGCTCTGAACCCCACTGATGAGGGCCGACGACTGAGGCATGTTGACTCTTTTAGAGAACTAGGGAAATCAATCAAATGGTTCTGAGTCAGTAAGAGCAAGGCGTGTTTACTCTGCAAAGACTGGTGTGCAGATAATTAGCACTATAAGTTATCTATACAAATGTACACATGCCTTTCCTCTGAAACAAAGTACAACGTTGAACTTCACGATGTTATAATGGGTAATAGTTTGGCTGGCAAGTCAGCAGCATGATCAACGTTCCTAGCTGAAGAGACGCCTGTGTTGCGTTGTTTGTGTCAGGTGACTTCCTCCTTATCTTATGACGCTGCTAACAGCAGCAGCGTTGCCAGATTGGGCCAGATTGGGCAGGAAATCTGGCAACACTGACGGGCAGCCGCGCAGTCCAAACATCCCGAGTGGATAAAAGCGAAATCATACGCTTTTGTATTAGCACAAAAACGTAAGCGTTGCATTTACATTTTGAATGTTTTTATTGTACCCAAAATAGTTTTCCAAATTTTTTTAATTTGATGTTGTTATTATTTTGTACAATTTCGTTCCAAAAGGGTAAATGCAAATTCCTGCTACATATTCTGGTTACTATGGTTACCGTATGCATTGCGTCGGCAACAGGTTCACACTGTACCGTTAAATGGTCCCCGAGTATTTCTTAACTTAACTACGATAAATAACGGTGAGTAGTTGTATAAAGACACAAAGCTATTGATATGTTCACACATTATTCATAATTATAGAAACAATTACTTTAATGACCACTCTTCTCCGTGTCTAATTTAAATGCAGTATCTTTCTTAAGCCGGCTGATATGGACCGACTGGTGGACAATTTATGTGAAGATGAAGCTGAGACAGAGTTACTCCTGGCTAAACCCACTTGCTTTATTATTGTTGGAAAGCCGGTAATCACACACACGCACAGACGCGTGCACGCACATACGCGCGCGCGCGCACACACACACGAACACACACACACACACACACACACACACACACACACACACACACACACACAAACAAACTCTCTTTATTTTATTCTCGGCATTTTGCTACTCTTTGACAATAATTGTATACTTCGTTGATACAGAGTACTGTAGAAAGCTATAACTTTTTGTTTTGTATCAGGGGGTAGGTAAATCCAGCCTGGCCAAAAGGTTATCTGAGTCGTGGAAGTGTATCTGGATTGATGGCAAGTATTTTGTATATGTTTGCACATAAAAAAGAACAAAATTGTACGAATTTCTTTAACATTCTGTTTTGTTACAGATACAGAATTGATTTACAAACAATTGAAACGTCAAACAAAAGTGGGTGTGGAGGTAAACATCCTTCTCCCTCTGCTATTGAGCCTTTTAATGTTACTACCCTGCTAATTTGTTGTTTCCATGGTCGGCCCGAATCCAGCTCATGCAGATCTTAGGTGAAGGACGATGTATTCCTGAAGCTCTGGTGCGCCAGCTCATTATAGAAAGGCTCCAGTCACCAGATGTCCAACATTATGGTACCTCCACGGAAGCATATCCAAATAAACAATAGTAGGCCTACAACAGTAAAAATGTGATAGTGCTGTTTAAATACCCTTGCATTGCCTTGCCTTGATAATGAATGGTTTATCATTTGATGGTGTAGGGTATGTATTGAGCTGCCTTCCCACCATGTCAGAGGAGTGTCTGAAGATACACGACCAGATAGAGCTGATCAGACACCTCAAGCTCAAACCGGACGTCATCATCAACATAAAGGTCTCCCTCTCCTACCCATTTTAGTTGGTCACAGTGTACTTGTACCCACTTCATGTTAGACTTGGCAATTACAACCTACAGATGGTATAAACAAATATATTACCTGATGTTACAGAGCCCCAGGGTCTGTGTCAGCCTAACTGACTCAATTATACATTCAAGATCTACATAGACAAGACACACACACTTTCCTTATATTCATGTATGGTAAATATTTCATCAATCAATTAAATTGAGAAATAAATTCAATGAGAAAATTGAATTTATTCAATTTGGAAGATGAGAAATTCATTTATTTCCTAGTTTTAGGAATTAATTTCCAAAGCAAGCTTAATTTTACTTTCATAATTCATACAATGCAATTTAGTTGCAAAGCTTGACGTTCCTGCAAGTTGAATGTTCCCACGTTGGTACTGCTGATGCATTGACTGTCTGTACTTAGTGTCCAGACGAGGACTTGATCAAGAGGCTGTCTGGTGTGAGGCAGCACCCAGCAACCGGCCAGATGTATCCCAGACCAGAACATTCAAACAAAGAGCCAGAGAGCAGAGCGCAGAGTTTGCTTGAGGAAGGGGAAGAGGGTGAAGAAGAGCAGGTCTGAATCATGAGAGAAACCCTTTAAAACAAAGACTGGTAACTTATACATGTTAAAAAGAATTGAGTCAACACATTATCTATCTATATTGTGTGAGAGCAGAAGGAGAAGGAGCTTCAGAAGGATGATGTCGACCAGATGGTGCGGATACAAGACAACTTTGCAGAACAATGTTCTCTAAGGATCAAATTGTACAAAGACACCATTCTGAAACCCCTGGAGGTAAGTCTTGTGTTATGGCTTGAAAACGTTGATACGTTTTTTTATTCAGTATTGGTAAACATCTTTACTGGTGATCTCTTAGGACTACATGGCGGACCACAATCCTCTCTACCTTTTTGAACTGGATGGAAACAACAGACACGATGAGCTTTACATGGCAAGGCCCTTTTCGCAATCAGGCTATTCAAATAATTTTGTTTAAATCATTATACACACTGTTCTTCTTGCATCAATGCCATTTTGTGGATGGCTTTGTGTCTCCAGTCTGTTATGTCTCGTCTGGAAGCGTTGGCATTGAAACGCGCTTCAGTACCCGTCCTATTGAGTCAATCCGACGAGCTTCTTCCTACTGAAATGGTAAGCTCTTGCATTCGAGAATACTCTGTTAACCGATGCCGTGGGTCTATGAAGAAGTGTAATTTGGAGTTTACTTGTTTTAACTTGGTAACTTGGTCAGAGAACTTGATACACAGACAAATGTGATGGATTGTCATTTAAATGAAAGATTATCAGCTGGAGACTTCTCTAACTCCTGTGTACCCTAATGTCAAACGGCTTTCACACTTGCTTTTCTGTTGGATTTCAAGTAAAACAGCTCAACAAGCAAATAATGCAATCAAGGATTCTCTCCTGACTCCATACGATGTACGCTGAAGTATGTGCTCTTAAAAGGACACTTTACAGGAGGACCTGCACAGAGTCATGTCCTCCTCTGATAACGTGGCTCCTGGTTTCCGGTGGAGGAGGAGTCGCTGGGGCCGGACCTGTCCTGTAGCTCTACAAGAGGGCAGCATCATTCAGGGCACGTCTAAGTTCTGTGTGGGGTGAGTGTGGGGCCGAACCAAAACTCAAAAAAACAATGAAAAGACATTCACCTGATTACGTCCCACATGCATCCGCTTAATAGATTCCAGGCCAAGGCTTACTTCCTGTCATCCAAGGAGGCCTACCAGAAGTTTCTAGAGAGCCCTCAACGGTACCTGCGTCCTCCGATGCCCTCCCCACCCTGTAAGGTGTCCGTGGTGGGGCCTCCGCTGTCGGGGAAGAGCACTCTGTGTGGCCTTTTGGCCCGGCACTATGGAGCCACAGTGGTGGACGTTGAGGCACTAATGCTCCTGGCCGCACTGGAGCAGGACAAAACCACAGAGGACGCCATCCATACAGGTGTGGAGGAAATAGAGATGGAAATGGATCAAGATGACCAACAGGATGAGGGTAAGCTATAATAAACTGTTGTTAGCCTTTATTCCACTTGAAACTTGTTTGAATCTATCTTTAATCCAATAATATTCCTCCTCCATCCTCCTAATATTATGTCCAGCACTTTCAGCGGGTTTTCCTGTCTGCTTTAATTTAAGGATATCTTCTGGCATCTTATCTGAGCTATCTTTTCTGACCTCGTAATGCCTGTCATCTGCTTTTTACAGTGAAAGATGATCACCCAGTGGTTAAGGAGTTTGTGTTAACTGAACCATCCTTTAGCGAACCGTCCACAGACCAACCAATGGGCTCAGATTCTCCTCCTCCAACATTGATTTATGAAATGTTGGAGAAGCGCATTAAAGAGGTACGGTTCCCATTTGGTAGCTGCAGGTGCCCATTACATTAAGAAAACTCACATTGGTAGCTGGAGGTGCCTTGATCATTAATATCAATCGGGATCTTAATCAACTTAAACACAAGTCTTTAAAGATCCCTTTTTTACCTGCGGGTGTGATGTTGATAAGCCATTACAAGCTGTTTCACAGTCTACCTTTTAGTGACAGTACACATGAGTTTGTCCAACAAGATGGGCAAAGGGTAGATCAAGCTACCAGCCTACTGATAGGACTGAACCAACTGGTATGCTGGACTGTCCATCATATATTTGGGCTGATAGACCAGCATACCAGTTGCTCCTTCTTTTGATGTCACTTGAGTAGTTTGTCAAATGGCTTGCAATGTTTAGATTGTTAGTGCTTTGCACAAAGCACTTGGTTCTATGAGCATCCTTACTGTACTGACAGCCCTATATTGTTTCACCTTCTTCTGACAAATGTAAGTAATTCGCATTGGATAAAAGTGTCTGCTAAATTCCCTCAATGTAAATGCAATGGCTGAACAACATCCCACATTGTGGTAAAATTAGGCACCTCTAAGCTCCGTGAAGCTCTTGCTCAAGTTGTTGTCGTATTGCAGATTGAAGAGGCAGATGTAGACGCAACAATAAAGGCTGGCTGGGTCTTGGACAACTTTCCTAATAACTTCTCCCAGCTCGCCAGCCTACAGAAGGCCCATGCTGGGGTGTTGCCAGACTTATTCGTTTGCCTCATAGACGCCACTGACAGAGGTAGGAGAGAAACTCAAGACTCAAATCAAACACACAAACATGCATGCACTCTGGGCAGGGTTAGGGACACACACCATCACTTGGTCCCTTGCTCTGCTTCTAGGGAGCACTCTGTTGAAGAGGATGTATGAGATGGACCGGGGGTCGGTGGACAAAGCCCTGAGGAGGAGGCTGGAGGAGGAACGGTAAAACTTGCTGTCAGATCCTATTACAGCGGGGTTATTGAAACAGTTTCATTAGGTGCCATCCTTCTGACTCTAAAACTCAAAGGGAGCCAGGGCAGGAGGCTGAAGTGGGGGATGAATTGCAGCCTCAATTGAAGACCGTAGAGGAAGAAGCTGATGGTGAATTCTCTTATTTTTTATCTATACATCATTTATCTGTTTTTTGTCTGAGCCAATCCCCCCCTTCTTCATCTGACTGACAAGTCATTTATAAATGTAAAGACTGAACAACATGAGACCCAGTTGCCTGTTTTACATCCAACCTTCCCCTGTAAATAAACTAATACAATATATATATATACTTTCTCTCAGCAGTTTTCCCCAGGTTTACCTGTTCACCTGTCCCCTATTAAAGACATGATCCTCCAGCTTGACTCCCTTGTTCTCCTGTCCCCTACTAAAGATATGGTCCTCCACCTTGCTCCCTTGTTCACCTCTCCATCCTTAAAGATATGGTCCCCCCTGAGCAGTGGGGGATGGGCTACCCAGACGTTCCAGAGATGGATGGCCATAGACTGCGGATCAAGGAGTTTTTGGGGGAGTGGGACAGCATGGCGCCCGCTATAACCAGCAGCTTGGTCTTGCTGGACATCAGCAGTAAGAGCCCCGGGGACCTCCTGAATGAGGTGGTCCACCAGATGGAGAGTAAGTGTTGATAGTGTGTCTGTGTCTTTGTCTGTCTGTCTGGGCGTGCTGTGTGTCAGAGTTTGACACAGTATCCTTGTTTAAATCCATCGCAAATAGAAAACTAAAATGATAAAGATGTATTATTCATCTCTTTAATATTAGCAACGGTGTACCGTCCCCTTTGGTGGAACCAGGGGAAAAAGTAAGGACCAAACACAACAACCAAATAAAATTAATGGAGTCAAGGTAAAGGTGGCAAAAGTAAAGGGATTTAGTTTCACAATTTAAGACAAAAGTATAACAGCCTTCAAAACAAACCTGTGGGGGAAGAAGGGACCAAACGGTATTTGCCAAACAAATTAAACGTGATGAAAGTACAACAAAACTAGGTCTTACTATTCACTAACTGCAACCAAAACCAAACAACAAAAGGCCTCAAAAACCAATCCAAAAAAGAGAGATTTACAAAAAATGTAAGGGTGGCAACAACCAACTGACCTAGTGTGTTAAACAAAGAAGTACCCTACTTGAATGCATGTGTAGGGTACCCAACTTACCTAGACACCTACTTCCCACCACATACCTTTTACAAGTTGAACTAAGGCTCAAACAAAACACAACGGAAGGGCTGCGACAGCAACCATTATGCAAGCGGAGATCAGAGAGAGAGCCTGAGAGAGCCTTCGACAGGTGTCTTCCATGTATGGATGAGCCTCTATTCTGATTGGCCACAACAGTGGTTGAGGGAAAACCACTGCAGCTCCTGTTGAGAAAAAGAAGGGGGACTGGAAAATAGACAGGAGGAGAAAAACAGGCACAAGTTTTAGGAAATAGTTGACAGAAAAAGTCTAAATGATATCATATATATATTATATTATATTTTTTAACATTATAAAATACAACACAAAACAAGAGAGCTAATGGTCACATGATAGATTTGATGGTAGCCGTGATTTTAGTTGTAATTTAAAACTGGTAAAATGGACTTTGGACTTTGTGTGATATGTGCTCTGTGTTCAGTGTTAACAGCATTAAAAGTTTTGGAAATAAAAAAAACAACTTGGGACAATCTACAATAAAAGTTGGACATTTTCTATTTAAATATCCCATGGTATGTATACATTGTAGCTATGGTTATGAAACACCCTCCTCAGAGCCGTTCCAGTACGTTGGGTGGGAGGTGACAGAGGTGGACCTCCAGGAAGAGGAGGACGACTCTCAGGCACTGGAGGAGGTTATGAAAGAAGAGGAAGAGGAGGAGGACCCAGCAACAAGAGAGAGCCAGGTCATACACTTACAAGAAGAAATATTAAGATGCAGTTAATAAAAAATATCCCTGATAACATATATTAAGGATATTCGGGGGGCAAGGCAGAACGTCCAGAACAATAGTAGAAATTAAAAAAAGAACACATTTTTAACTGAATTCAGTACAAACAAAAGGAAGGAGTTAGTCCGCTTGCTGCGCCCTGGTTCTGCTTGCGATACTGGTGTGCAACCTCTCTCCTCTGTGGCTGATGAGAGACTAATGTTTATGTTGGGGGAAGGTTAAGGAGGTAATGCAGGTAAGCCTGCAGCAGCTGTTCATAGTAAAAGGAATCATTGAATGAACTCACCCAGCCTCTGTCGGTGTCCTCAGTTTTAGAAGTCTCTCCCCAGACACTGTGGAGGGCTTTTAACCCTAACCCTGGTCCATCCACAATGAAAAAAGGAAACAGACATTATTGACTTGAATACATATAAGTGACTATGACCTTTGATCCTTCATTCCCCCTTTGTGATCCCCTCACCACTTCAGGACGATACAGCATCCAAGAGATTGTTTGGGGACACCCTTCATTTCTGCCCCGTGGCTCTGAAAGACCGCCACGTCCTGGTACCCGGGATGGACGACATTGCTGCTAAGTACCGCGAGAAGATCTACACCTTCTCTAGCATCAAGGCCCGGGACCGCTTTCTCCTCCAGCCCAAGGAGTTTTTGGCAAAGACTGGGCCTCTGAAGGTACTGTAACATGTCAGGGAAAGAAAGAAAGAAAGAAAGAAAGAAAGAAAGAAAGAAAGAAAGAAAGAAAGAAAGAAAGAAAGAAAGAAAGAAAATAAGAAAAGATAGAAGGAGAGAAAGAAAGAATGAACGAAAGAATGGAAATTAAGAAACAAAGAAAGGAAAGACCCAGACAAAGGGGCCTAACTCTTGTTCTTGGTTTCCCCTCAGCCCCCTGCACTGAGGATCCTGATGCTCGGTGCCCGGGGGTCGGGGAAAACCTTCCACGGCAGCTGGCTGGCCCGTCAGCTAGGCGTCTTCCACATCCAGTTCAGAGAGCGCCTTCAGGAGCTGATTCTCGCCAAGACCCAGAGCCGGGTGGTCCGTGCCGACGAGGCCGAGCGCCCTGAGAAGGAGGACCTGACGGAAGAGTCCGGAGGAACAGAGGCGCCGCACGAGGAGGAGCCTGAGGTCAGCCTTCACAGATCATGGAGTACTGTATAGTGCAGAACTACTCCTCCTTTAGGTGTCCTGTGGAGGTCTCCCTATGGCTGTCCAGTCACTGCAGTGGTTGTGAATGTGCTCCAACAGGAACAGGTGACGCTGAGCGAGGACGAGGCGGCCATCAAAGCTTACCTCTCGGATGGGGACCCACTGCCTTCAGAGATACTGGACACCTTGCTGGCCCAGTACTGGGAGCAAGAGCCCTACAGGTAATGTCCCCTCCTCAACCCCCCCCCCCCTCCTCTCTTGGACTCCTCATTCTCATCACCATATGTGTTTCACCATTTTACTTTAAGTCATACTGATGATGTTATGTTTATATGATTTACACAGAACTCTGTGATGTGTTTCCTGTTACCCTCTCAGGTCCACAGGCTTCATCCTGGAGGGCTTCCCCCAGAGCCCGGAGGAGGTGACCTACATGGTGGAGCAGCAGCTCTTCCCTGACCTGGCGTTGGTCATGGCGGCCGACCTCAGTCACGTGGTGAAGCATCTGCTGCCACCTCGTCTCAAGGCCTGGAGGGAGCGGCGCGAGCGGCGCAGAACCCAGCTGCAGCTCGCAAGGGACCTGAAGCATAAGCTTCAGGTGAGCCAGTGGGAGTTCAGTGTGTACCTGGGGAGGGTGGGATGTTCATTGAATGAGGAGTGAAGGACATATTTCTGTGGCCATGTCCACACTAATGCGGATGCATTTGAAAATGCACATAGTTGATGGTCCATCCACACTGAAACTGTTTTGATCCACCAACAACTGACGTTTTCAAAGACATTTGACAACGTTCGACTTTCCTAAGTGGATCCATTTGGTCACCTGTGTGTCTCCTAGTGTAGGCAGGGAATTAATGCTTATGTAAATGGAGCGTTATAAGAAAACACTGTTGTATGGATGTGAGGTAATCCAGACTTGTGTTCTGGGTGTGCACATCAGAGACGAACCGGAAAGGGGAAAAAGGCTTTTTGTACGGACATACACAGTTTGACTGTGTGGATTAATGGTGCTTTTTGAAAATGCTGCGATAAGGAGCTCATACATAACAGCAGCATTCTTAGATCTAGCTGGAGTAGCGTGGATATAGCATCTGTCTCTGCTACAGGAGGAGGCCATCATCAAGAGAAGAGCTGAACTACTCGAGAAGATAGCCTTGGAGCTGGCGAGAGGACAATCAGTGAGCATAAAACGCACCCAACCATGCACACACAAACACACACACACACACACACACACACACATATAAAACATGTGCACGCACACACAGACACAGAAACACACACAGAAACACAAACACACACCACTGACAAAAACGCATGCAGGAACGCACGCACATACACTCACACACACATATAAAACATTTGCACGCACACACACACACACACACAAGCGCAAACACAGAAACACACACACAATCACACATACACAAAAACACTATAAAATTAAATACAGCACAACCAACATCTAAACAGACCAATCCATTTCCACCACCTTCTAACCCTCATGACCTTCACTCAGCAGAAAAGAGGCAGTGATGAGGAGGAGGATGACGATGAAGACGAAAAGTCTGGTGACAACGTAGAGGAGGAAATGGAGGCCATACTGCGTGATGAGTTCCCTCCAGAGGAGGACGAGGACGATGACAGTGGGGGTGAAGAGAGCGAGGAGGCGGCCGCTGAGAGGCTGGAAATGAAGATAGGACTGTGCTTAGACATGGACGACAACGGCCTCTCCGTCGTAACGGTACAGACCTCATAAACATCCGTTTATGTCATCTTTAAAGAGAAAATAGAGAAAATAATACCGACTTGTTTCTGCTGTCAGTAAATGGTTTATGATGATTTCCTGTATAGTGAAAGATCGATTCTTAATGGAATTGTGACTTCTGATTTTGATTCCTAATGGAAATGTGTTCACTGCACATCAGTGTTGTTTGAAAGTAATCAAAGCAGTGCTTCCAAATGACTAAGAAACACCAAAGAGCTCTAAATGTTTTTCAAATGTCCTACTAGGAAATCCTGGTTGAACAAAGCATCCCCAACGTGTCTGTGAAAGTAGCCCGGACATTGCAGAGTGTTCGCTCCCAGATGCTCCAGGTGATCCAGCCCCTGCTGGCTAACAGGGAGTCCCTCTTCCAGAGATGCCAGCCCCTCAGCTACAGCCTGGCCCGCAAGCTGCTGCGAGCCTCCTACAAGTCCCACAGTGCCTACCGCTGCTGGGACCCTGTCAAGGTGCGTCCAACACTGCCTGATTCATTCAGGCATCAGCAGACATTTGACCTGATATGTAAAGTATACAAAGACACCAAAAATGTACTATAAGATACACTTACAAGCGCAGTAGCCGACAGAATTCTCTTTTACAATCTTCTTGACGTTCATGACTACTGGAGCCTTGTGTTGTGAGATACAGGCAAAGTTGTTTCCTTTATAGTTTTGTAAGAGTTATTTCTTTACCAACAGACATATAACTTGTAGGAGCACTTTGTGAAGTCAAAAGAATCACTCAATACAATAACAATCCAATACAAAAATATATGTACATTATTACTATAAGCTCTCTCTGTTTGTGTCTGTCTGTCTCTCTGTCTATCTTTATCCCTCTCTCTCTCTCTCTCTCTCTCTCTCTCTCTCTCTCTCTCTCTCTCTCTCTCTCTCTCTCTCTCTCTCTCTCTCTCTCTCCCTCCAGTATGTAGAAGGAGACCTGATCCAGCCAGTCCACACCCCATACGCGCTGCTCTTCCACCACTACATATATTTATTTGCCTCCAAGGCGACCCGCAACTCCTTCATGCTCAACCCCATCAAGTTCCTTAGGCAGAACAAGCCCAACCCCTCAATACCCATTAGAGTGGCTGTGATCGGTCCACCCAAATCTGGGAAAACCACAGGTTAGAGTCAAGTGTGTCAGAAGCCAACGGGCAATTTAGCCCTTCTTTTTTCCGTTCTTTCTTTCTCTTGCCTTCTTTCTTTATTCTTATACCAACACCGTACTTTCTCTCTTCCTGTCAGTGAGCCAGATGTTTGTCAAGGAGCACGGCCTTGCACGGATCTCCATCGGCGGGGTCATGCGCATGGTGCTGAGTGCTCAGGGCCACACGGAGCTGGCTGCACAGATGAAAAGGCACATCTCCTCGGGCCTCACGGTGCCAGACGAACTGGCTGTCCAGTGCCTGGAGGTGGCGCTGATGAGCCAGGTGTGCAGCACACGAGGGTGAGATGTAGGAGATGCAGGGAGCGGGGTTGTTGAGATATGTTGGCTTTAAGTCTGCCATAACATTACAAAGTAATTCTTCAAAAAAAATGGAATTCTTGAATTTGAAAGAAATGGAAAAACAACAATGTTACTGTGTGTGTGTGTGTGTGTGTGTGTGTGTGTGTGTGTGTGTGTGTGTGTGTGTGTGTGTGTGTGTGTGTGTGTGTGTGTGTGTGTGTGGTCACTAATATGGGTAACATGGGTCAAAAAATAAGAAAAGCTAAGCTGTGTTTCTTACCTTGCCAGCTACATCCTGGATGGCTTCCCTGTGACCCTGAGGCAGGCAGAGCTGATGGAGGCTCGCAGCATCATCCCCATGGCGGTACTGGAGCTGGCGCTGGACACTGCAGAGGTGCTCAAGAGGGGCCTGCTGGACAAGAGCCAACCCAACAAGTATAGCGCGAACCTCAACAACAGCATCAGCCACCACAGCCACGCATCTGAAGTCTTGAGCTGCTAATAACATTTTGTCATGGATGTTACTGGAACAGGATGTACAGAGGAGGATTTCTGAGCTGCTCTGGCAACCTGACTCTCCCTCTAACCCTGCATCCTAGGCCTCACCCGATGCCCGACAGCTCTGAGATCCTCCACATCCGGAACGCTCACTACAAGCAGGAGGCAGTGGCAGTGAGGCGTCACTTCCAGCAACAGTACGGGAACTGGACCCTGCTGCAGGGATCCAGGAGCACATGGTGGCTCTGGACCCAGGCTCTGGAGGAGATCCGCCTGGGCATGAATCACATCCACAGCTACTTGGACAGGAGCAGTAAAGGTAAGACTGGAGCGATAATCTATCTATACTAGGGATGTGCACGGGTACACGTGTAACCGATTAGTAAATCATAACCGTTACTGGAAAAATAAGTAAACGATAACCAAAAAAAAAAAAAAAACACAGCGCCATTGTTTCATTCGGAATCGCGACAGGAAATGTACATATTTATAATTAGAAATTCGTCCCAGCCTTAATACCACAGATACTCTAGGGTCTATAGCATATAACCACGTTTTCTGAATACAGTTTAATGTAACAGTAAGCTGACAACATCCTAATTAACACCGCAACTGCAAGTTAACCACACGGAGATAACCATGGCAACCGGTCAAACAAATTTTCTTTTTGCGATCATTCTGCTCGCGCATCCGCCGTGTTGATAAACAAATAATCCCCCTTTTGCGCGACTGCGGTCCACTTTAAAAAATAAAATAAAAATGATTAATTAATTAAAAAACGGTTAACCGTGTACACGAAAAGAAGGGGGTGTGTAACCGTTTAATTTTTTTTTTTTGTTAACCGTTCACACCCCTAATCTATACTTCTGTTCTGTCTTATCCTTTTGTATTGCTCTTAACCTGATGTATCATGTAGGGCAGGCAGCCTGCATCAACAGACTATGTATCACCCCCAAGGAGCTCCAGTCTCGTCTGGGGGAGTTTGGTCTGTATTGCCCGGTCTGTCTTGCCCTGTTCTGCCACTTGGTGGACACTTCAGGCAATACTTTGCTGGCATTGGCAGCTGAATACAGGGCACACTTCTACAAGATGTGTTGCGCTGATCACCTAGAGGTACATATCGCAATTCATTCAGTTGATTATGGCAATATTGCAAAAATGCAAAATGCCCAACTCTTGCTTGCTATTTAGCAGCATGTTATTTCCCATTCAAAAGTTCCACCATTGAATAACCCTGATGTGATTGATCCCTGGTGGCTGTAGAGGTTTCTGACCACTCCAGGTGCGTTTGTTACCCCTGGGTGTCCACACCCCCTTCCACCCCCCCACCTACTGCCCCAGGCGCTGACAGAGAGTCAGGTGAAGGACAGGTTCCCCCTCCAGCTGATGATGAGGGGCTACTGTCCAGTCACTTATCTGGATGGGAAGCAAAGGTAAGACCCCCGGTAGAACACAGCCGTGTATGTCTAAAAGGGGTCAACAGGTTTCACAAAAATGATATTGTGAGGTAGAATTCTTATTCAATCCGTTGATCCTTACCTTAGGTACGAGGCTCTGATCCGAGGAAATATGGCATTTGCTGTGGAATATCGGGAACGTATCTACATTTTTGAGACAAAGCAAAAGCAGGAGATGTTTTTACGGTAGGCCTATTCATCGTTGTAATGTTGTAATGTAACTGTTTTAATTAAATGGTTTTGAAGGTGAACGATCACCATACATTTATCTGTTATGGATTAAGGCTGCCTGAAACCTATTGGGACCAGAAGCTTCCCCAAAGGGTGCCTCCTATCTGTGAGCCTTTCAGACTCACCTCACTGCCAATGTTGGGTTACTTGGAACAGGTAAGAACCAAACTCAAACACTCATGAACAGCGGTTTTCAATGCGTTGGACGCAGTCGCGGACCAAGTCAGTCATAGGATGGCCACAATAATCAAAGATAGATATGAAGGTCTGTTTCATTGTATCACACTCACATTTCACTCATGGCTTTTTGTTGTCAGTAACAACATTTTCTAAAACATGCTACAAATCACTGCTTTCATTATGCTCCAACTTTATCTATATTCAACATTCAACATTCGACATTCAAAATATTGATGTTACCATACCTTGAGTGGCAGGCAGGTCAGAAAAGGTTTGCTAGAACAGATTGCGGATGCCTATTGGGTGTAAATGTTGAAAAATGGTGGTTAATAAAATGTCCAGCTGATATGGGCTTTGACTCAAGTCTGCTCTTCTTCTCCTTGGTCAGGGGGTGGCTGAAGCCATCATCAAGGCCATGACAGCTGTTGGGTGTCTCAAACCAAAGTATCCCTTCCTGAGTTTGAAAACCTCCGCCCTCCTCTACATCCCCTTCTACTTGAAAGGTAAACAAGTCCACTGAAAAAATGAGCCCTGATCAGGCATCAAGTAATCAAGTATAAATAAATAAAAATAAATCATAATGATAATAATAAATAATAACTTCTTCCCGCAGCCTTTAACCCCCGTAGTTCAGTCTACGTCCGCCAGAAGTACCGGAAGAAACTGGCTTCGTTTGAGGAGAGCTGTGAGCTCATCCCCTACCTGGACTCCATCATGGGGAAGACATGCAGACCTCCCAGTACAAAACCTGTTGACTTTGAGTTTAAACTGCACAGGTTCCTGGCCTTAAAAGACCACCCAGGCACTGCTAGTTTGGTGTAGCATGTATGAGTATGTATGAGTCAGTATTGAGGGGTGTTAAGGATGATATCAATTGGATTGTGTGAAGTTTCTATATATTTCCTGGATTCATTTATGGTTTTGTGCCTGATAAAATAAGGCACATTAGGTACAATTATTGCCATTCATTATTCAAAATCATTCAATTTAATAATTGTATTTTTTTTCTCACCAGACTCTCAACCAAAAATGTATGCATATTCATATGTATTTGCTCTCTATTGATATTTGTATTCCTTTAGTATGGTTTTAATTACTTTGGCCTAGGCCTACTGGGTGTCTGAGTTACTTGGCTATGAATACAATGCTATTGGTGTATGGAAGTGACTCATAAAATACCTTATTTCATCTTTTTCTTTTGTTACAAACATAGTTTCATAACATACAGAAGGAGTGGCACTATAACTAAAGCACGTTCAAAAAAACATACGTGGAAAATACTTTCTTGCAAACACAAAGTCGCACAATGGTCATCCCTATTAAGATACAGGTAAATGAACAATGGCATAACCATTATGAAGGTATCATAGACTATAGTATTGCTGAACAGAGATACTATAGTCTATGACTATAGTATCTCTGTTCAGAAGTCTCGCCCCAAACTTTTACGACATGGAGAAACGCCCAACGGTAAAAAAAAAGAGGAATTTTTCCGAGACCGAAATGGAGACACTCGTGTCACTAGTTGATTCAAACCGTCAGATTTTGCTGGTAGCCTAAAATCTGGCATGAAAGGCAAGCAAAGAAACGCTATATGGAAGCAAATCAGTGTTGTAGTCAATAGTGTGTCCAATGTTCATCTGGCTTTTGAAGAGGTTTGAATAATGCCGTGTTCTTTTTGGAAAAAGTCTGCTGAGTCAGGATCGCTTTAGCTCACTTTATTTGGTAAAGTTTTGGACTAGTCTCTATGAAGCAAAAGGAGGGGAATTGTATGAGCACGCGTGGAGATAGACTTAGTAGGGCATCTGGAGGATGCGTTACCTGGAGCGTTCTAGGCTCGCCCCCTGGGCAATGTGTTGTGACTTATCTACTGGGCAGGCGTGGACAATTAATGCCAAATAAGCAGGTCAAT
Organism: Gadus morhua; assembly: GCF_902167405.1. Taxonomy (NCBI): domain Eukaryota; kingdom Metazoa; phylum Chordata; class Actinopteri; order Gadiformes; family Gadidae; genus Gadus; species Gadus morhua. The sequence continues at coordinate 20,109,299 of NC_044068.1, forward strand.
CTTGTAGCATTTGGCGGATCTATGGTCACACCAATTGGCACAGTGACATTACCATGCAGGACAGCCTACATATGAAGCTAGTCGCCTTCAGCAGGGAGGTGTTCAACCTGGACTGTGTTAAGGATCACACCCTGTCGCAGAAAATGTTTCAAGCATATGCAGACCTATTCAAAGATGAGGTCGGTGACTTACCTGTAACATACTCGATGAAGGTAGTTCCAGGGATAACATCGGTTGTCAGCCCTCCACGTCGTATCCCAGCTGCAATGCAAAGAAAAGTGGAACAAGAGCTCCAAAGAATGCAAACCCTGGGAGTAATTGAACCTGTGGATGAGCCCACGGAATGGGTTCCAAATTTAGTGGCCACACACAAGAAAGAGACGGGTGACGTGCACATCTGCATAGACCCCAGAAACCTAAACAAGGCCCTCATGCGCCCTCCCCATCCCATGTGCACGGTGGAGGAAGTTGCCGCACAGATGTCAGGTGCCGCTATCTTCTCCGTCCTTGATGCTAAAAGCTCCTTCTGGCAAGTCAGACTGGATGATGCCTCATCCCTCCACACGACATTCACAACTCCTTATGGACGATTCAAATTCTTAAAGATGCCGTTCGGAATTTGCACAGCCTCACAAGTGTTTCAAAGAGCCATGGAACAAATCTTTGCAGGATATCCATGTGCTATAATCATGGACAGGCTCAAGACCTGGATCAGCAGCCCACCTGTACTCAGGGCCGGATTAACACTTTCTGAGGCCCGGGGCTAATTACCCGGGTGAGGCCCTTCATATCATGATGTTCTGACGCATGACCTCACACAAACCCACTGACACATCAGCGTACACAGTAGGCCTACCAATCTATGACAGACTATTTAAAGTGAACTGGTAATATGATTTCAATTCAATTAAATTAATTTCAATTCAAGGGTAGCTTTATTATAATTGCAGTAGTGTTGACAAAGCTGACAGAATGAGGATGGGGAAACAAAATGCATCTGAATTGGCCTACTTGAAAATGTAGGAAAAAAGAAAGTATGAAATTGGTGATTTGGTGACTTTGGCAAATCATTACAGAAAAAATAATAGGCCCTACAATGCATTTGCTATCAAGTACAGCAAGTTAGGCCCAGACAAAATAAATGAACTGTTTTTTGAAAGTTACTTAATTTATAGAAATGCATCCTGTTTTTGTAAACTCATCAAAAACTATAAAACAATGTAGGGCCTATTGTAGGCTATTAAACAAAGGTCAATGAAGGCCCCGGCTATGGCTCAAACGGTTTGGGCATTGAATGGTTAATTTACTCCGGGAGTAACGCCCTGGTACATGTCCGGTTACGCACAACAAACCCCAAGCAAGAAGACAGGCAGGAATGTACGATGCAACATATTTGGGGTGAACTGTTTGAAATGTGCACACAAACAAGCTAAAACTATTTTACACATTAATGGGGCTGGGTCATATAGAGGAGGCCGCCGCGGCAAACATGACTCACCAAGGGACTTCAGAAGGCCCGTCTTCTGCTCTTCTTTCGTGCGAAATCATTAATGAGCTCCTCAAAGTCCATTTGGGCCAGCATGTCGTGCTCAATTGACATTAAAGTCAGATTGTTAAGTTTCTCCTCCAACATTGTCGTTCTCAGCCTGTTCTTGATAATTCCAAGTTTGGAAAATGACCTCTCCCCGCTGGCATTGCTGACAGGCAATGTAAGGTAGATCCGCAGTGCTATGTCGACATTTGGAAAAACTTGTTGTAGATTCCTTTCTCGAATGAATGACAGTAGGTTCATCGGCTGCCTGTTTACAGTGGAGACTTTTGCGAAATGTGTTCAGTTGCGTTAGAAATCCGAAGTAGGTGGATGTTTCTTTGTACACTGCGTGTCTCTGTTGTAATGCACTGATCAGTTTGTCTATGATGACAAAGAATGTCTCCCGAAAGCGATTTTCTCCCGCATTGGACACAAGGGTTGGTTCGTCTGTGTCATCGGCCGGGGTGGTGCGCTTCACCTGTCGAGTCACAGTGTACTGCTGTGACAGTGATAGCGATTTGGCCTTGGATTCCAAGTGTTTGTACTGGGAGCGTAAATTGGACACAAAGTCTATGAGTGACTGGAGCAATTCCACAGCAGTAACTAGGTTCAACTCCACCGTCTGCAGGGCCCTGCTTGTGGTGTCAAATCTTTGCAGCACGGTATCCCATATGATGGCGAGGAACGCTGTCTCGAATCTATTCAATTTTTTTGCTCGAGACTTCGCCTCATCTCGTGCGGCTGATTTCTGATGGTCGTCTTCTGCTATCTCGTTTAAAGTGTCGTGGATATTTTTGAAATTTAAACGGAGAGCTTTTGTAGCCTGGGCGTGTGCTGCCCATCGCGTCAATGAAAGTCCCTTGACCATCTCCATGCGCTTGTTCTCGTTAGACTCCAGTCCATCTATTAATATTTTCCAGCGGCTAGGCGAAGCTGAGAAAAAAGTGAAGATGGATTGAACTAGCCTAAAAAAAGAGCTGGCGTCACGGCAACAATCCACACTACAGACCCCAACAAGGTTCAGGGAGTTGGCCGCGCATGGAATCCAATCAGCAAGTGGGTTTATTTCCTGAATTCGGGCACGCAATCCCTTGTATGCACCTGCCATGTTAGACGCGTTGTCATAGCACTGTCCCCTGCAATTTTTAATGTCTATGTGCATGTCCTGCAGCACACCTGTGACTGAGTCAAAAAGGGACTCGCCTGTATTGCTAAAAATGGGCAGAAATTTCAAAAATCTCTCAAAGATCTTGCCCTCCTGAGACACATAACGCTCCACAAATCTTAGTTGGTCAGTGTGACTCAAATCCGGTGTAGAATCCACAATAAGTGAAAAATACTTTGCGTTTTGAAGCTGCATTATTATCTCTGATTGTACTCGCTGGCCCATGAGTGCAATAAACTCAGTGCATACAGTCGATGACAAATATGAGGGTGTCCCCCGCCCCTTGTTTCCAAAACGTTTTAAGTGTTCATCCAAAAAAGGGTCAAACTTGGCCAGCAACTCTAAGATGCCCAAATAATTGCCGTTGTGCACTGAGCCCAGTGTTTCATTTTCTCCCCTGAAAGCGAGCCCACGCTCTGACAGAAATTTTATCACGGCCACAACTCTCCTCAATACCTCCTTCCAGTAATTCGCCTCATCTTTCAGTTGATCCTGCAGGCCCGCGTCGATCCCACGCACCTGGGTGCGCGCAAGCCAAGTAAGCACAGCCTTTCTGTGGGGCTGACCCGCTTCGTGCATCTCGACTCGGTCAACTGAGTGTTTCCAATCAGAGAATCCGTGCGTGAAAGCGGACGAATCGTTACTGAATAGTTTGCAAAAAAAACAAAACAAATTTCCAGTAGATGGGGAGTAAGACAACCCTTCTCTTGCCACCTTCTCTCCATTTCTGAGCGAGCGAAAGAACAATGTTTTGCTCAGACATCGCTTCTGATTTTTATAGCTCCTTTCAGAAGCCGAAAAATCGACATCTTTATGTTGACATTGTGTGGGTGCTTCAATTCCCTTTCCGACCCAATAGCTTCGCGTCTCCTCATTAACTTCTCCCCAGCAGGCAATGTCTGTTGATATATCTGTTTTCGCCCCAGCCTCAGAATCAACAGGCTCATCTGCTACATTACCCACTGCTTCTTCTCCATCACTTGTTTCCTCAGAGATTGTAGCACTATTGCTAGCAGACTGGCTAGTTGGGCTGGTTAGTTGGCTAGCGGTGGTTGGCTGCTCTCCGTCACTGACAGTTGTATCTTTGTTGGTGGTAGCTGCTACAGCGGTCTGATTACTCCTCCACATGTTGGTTAATTTGGGTGTTTTCTGTAATAATTCTTTCGCTCTTTCCTTTTTTATTTCATCTAATTTTCGTTTTTTTGCTCCGCTCTCGTGTTTCCTTTGGCCCGGCATTTTCGCTCGTTTTTTTTTTTTTTTTTTAAAGGATTTTTGTCATTTGACCTTCAGCGACCGGAGGCCCCCCTAGCGGCGAGGCCTGGGGCTACAGCCCGGTCAGCCCATTCGTTAGACACGGCCCTGCCTGTACTCCATTACTATGATGTGAGGCAACCGGTGACACTCACCTGCGATGCATTACAATATGGTTTAGGGACCGTTTGACTCCAAGAGGAGAATCCCGTGGCATACGCGTCTCGCACACTGACCCAGACGGAGACGAGATGCGCCAATCGAAAAATAACTTCTGGCAGTGGTCTTCGCCTGCTACAAGTTCTATGACCACATCTACGGCAAGCCGGATGTGATTGAGACTGACCACCAGCCCTTGGTCACCCCCCAATCCCGCATGAAAACCAGCCGCGTAGTTATGAGGGAGGCCGTCCTCACACCGATCTTCCTCGTCGTCATCGTCCTCAATGTCCTCCGGTTCATCCAAAGCTACCCCAGCCTTAGCTGCAATTGTGTGCAACATAGCTGTCACACATATCACAGCGCATGACTTGGCCGGCGAAAACTGGAACCCTCCGCTGGACTTGTGAAGGCATCTAAAGCGCAACTTCCACCTCCCGATCGTGCGCTCAGGATTAGGACTGATATATATGTCGGCCTAGGCTTAATCAATTGTGTTTTAATATCTTTAGCATTCATATTATTGCAATCTATTCTTTTCGTAGGCTACTCTGCGGTTGGCCTTGATGGGGAGATATTTTAACCCTTTTTAACCCCATTTTCCTCCGACATTCCTGCGTCTCCCCCTGCGTCATAGCCCGTTTCAGCACCATGTCAGTGGACAGGTACAATCCTACTATCGTCGTAAGTGCAGCGAATGCGCGTTCACGTTAAGAGGAGTTTCGGGAAACGCTCAAAAGAAATTATCGATGGTTCGAAAAATCCATCGTTCGAACCATCTTACGAGCGAAGATCCATCGATATCGGGAAACGGGGCCCAGACACGAGTAAACGTTGGGCAAGCTTTTCAGGAATAGCGTGAATTGAAAGAAAAAGAAGACTGCAAATCAGACGCCGACTTGGCCGTGTTGCTTTTATAATTGAAAGTACCCTTGGGTGAACTTTGTCTTCGTGGTATTCTTGATGTTGATAGTCTCTGTACAAATGTGTTTTCTCGACCGTTTTGTTGTGTGCCCTGTATGTTTCTAGCTTGCTTGGTTGTGTTACGTATTTTAAGAATCTAAGCCACCCACACATAGACCCAATGATGCAGGACCAAACATATAAGCTGCGTTACTCTCACATAGCCACAAGGGGAGCATGATGTTATTGAAGGCTGCTCCCTCTTCACCTTTAATTAAGTGAAGAAGCCGAAGCCATAACGTCACCCCGGCCACGCCCACTAGGCAACGCCCACTTCATAGGCCACACCCACTTGACGTCCTGTACGGAGGACGTCGAGTGAACAGCCCAGAGTTCAATAGGTAGACGGCGCAGCAAGCCACCCGGGCCTTAGCCCGGGGGGCTTGAAGTAGATCACGGTATTTTCCTCTCACTCGCGTTAGAAACAATTCCCTCCGTATAGCTTCAGTTACCATACCGAAACATGCCGACGACTTTATAATAAATGAAGTGAGTTAAAGCAACCCGGGATTGGACAACTTTCTTCGAGAATATGCAACAATTTGGTGACCCTGACGTTTGGAAGAAAGTCCCGAAAATCCCGGGGGGCGCGACGCTAAAACAACTTCAACAGGCCACACACGTCTGAGGTAAGTATAAATCATTGTTTTAAAGATTAAATCTGAAATAGGATTGGTTATAAGAACACTCAGGTGTAAGCTTGTTTTAGCCACCGTCCGATTGTGCTGCTGCAGAGGCCTAGCATAACAACACGTGTAGATCAACGGTTGCAAGGAACTGTGAAGACCCCCCCCCCCCATCCCCCCATCCCTTTGTTTACCTGGGCGCTCCTGGCTGTTTGATAAGGCAATGGTAGCCTGCACAAAGGGACCCCCGGTGTGTTATGTCTGTCTGTCTCTGTCTCTGTGTCTGTCTGTACCACGTGGGAGACGTAGTACCTGTGTTTTTTTGATTTATATGATGAATGTCTCGAAGTTAAGCCGAGATAAGGTAATCATAAGGTAATTGATGAATGTCTCGAAGTTAGGCCGAGACCATCTAAGGTAAATAGTGAAAGCGCCGAAGTTAAGCCGGGCCACTATAAGGTTTATTTATTACCGGCCACAAACTTCCAAACTCTTTACGGTGGGGTGAGGAAAGGTCAGGTTTTTAACGTTAATCTAGCTTAGTTGCATATTAAAACGGAGGCTTGGCCAAGGAGTTCAAATTGGATTGATTCCTCCCGGTTCATTTCAAATCTAATGTGCAATTTTGATTAGTATACAACGCAGCCGTAGAGTGTAACCACGGGGTGTTAAAGAGACAGCGCGTCTTCGTGACGTGGGTTTCCTTTGTCCAGACGTCCGCCATCTTGGGTCTTGCAGAGACCAAGAGCAGCGGGGAGCCCCCCCCCCCCCCTCTCTCTCCCTCCTCTTCCCCCCCCACCCTCTCCCTCTCTCCTTCCCCCCTCTCTCTCTCTTCTCCCCCCCCCCCCCCCTCTCTCCCCTCCACCCCCCCCCCCCCCCCCCCCTTCCCTCTAGAAGATCCTATCGTGAAACCCCCCCACTCCCTTTGTCCCAGTCTTCACAGGTCCAGTAGTCAGACCCCCCATCCCCCTGTCCACAGGTCCAGTCGTCGGATCCCCCCCTCCCCACCCTTTGTCCCTGCAAACATTCTCTTCCCCTACCCTTCCTTATTCATATGGCTTAAAGAAGATCGGGAACGGTGGGACGGGGGCTTCGATTTAACTAACAATAGAGAGGCCTCCCACCCTCACACCTAGCCATGTGTTGGAACCAGGATGTAAATTTAGCCTTTGCAACCTGTGTTTGTGTGCATTGATCTTAATATTCTCTCTCTCTCTCTTCAGGAAATAGCAGTATATGCAGTAACGAATGCCTAACACTCAGACATTATGTTTTTCAAGGTTGCTGGGCCCTTCTGTCTGTTTTCATGCGTTTTGTGTATCAAAACAGGAGTGCAATAGACACGGATTTTGTCATGCACAATGATATTAGAGAACCAGGATGGTTCAAATAGACACAGGGTTCAACTGCTAAAATAATATGTTTAATTAATAAATGATGCACATTGTTTTAACCGGTGCACAAGGCGGGAGTTAGCTCAACTGCTGTAGTTCAATTACAATAACATTTGTTTCAACCGATAACTTCTGAATTTTTCTTTTAGGTTCAGTTTTTGTTTTGTTTATAGAATATCACCATATATTTAATACCAAGATGTGCATAATTGTTGTAAGTTTGGATGACTCTTTATTCTACCTAGTTTAGACGGTTTTGATTGACCTAGCTCAAGATTCACCAGGTGTCAGACGTAGGATTGTGACACTTCCTGGGAGCCCCCGAGCCACACGTCGACTGCACCAGGTGTCAAGACGTAGGATTGTTGCACTCCGAGCCTCCGAGCCACGCGTTAATCGACTAATCGTTCCTGCAGAGTTCTGAGGTGGTAACGGTGGAGCTCAATGGGAGGCTCCGGGAGAGTACAATCGCGGGCTCACACGGGGAGTGGTGGCGGTGGGGCTCATGGGGAGGCCCCGGGAGAGTTGTCATTCGCGGGCTCACACGGGGAGAAATCGGGTGGGTCAGTAAGTCAGAAGGTTGAATTAATGTATCGATTTGATGTTGACCAACAAAAAACTAGATAATTATAATAATAAATACTGTTCATGTAATGGTATAGTTAGGTCTGGGACCTGCGTAGCTAAAAAAACTGTTTTGGAAATAGTAATGAACGTGTCCGGGACATGTGTAGCTATAAAATAAGTAAAGATAAAACTGAGTTTTACTTTACTTCACTTTACTAAGACATATTCACGTTTGATGTGGTATGCAGAAAGTGGCGCAATAGGATATTGTGCAGAGAATAAGGCGTATTCACGTTTGATGTGGTATGCGATGTACATAGGAGTGAATCAAAGTGTGGACAACATCAAATGCGAGCAATAGGTAGAATAAATGAAGATTAGGTCATCCAATATGCATAGTTAGTGTAGGACAATCGGGTAGTATGATGAAGGTAACTGTTATTATGAAATACGGTTAACACAGAAGTGATATTGAACATGCAAATTTTAACATTGTTAATTCCCTTTTACATCTTTTTGGTTATAGCAACTTGGTTGAACTACGGTGTTGTTATCTTTGGTTGTCATTCAATGCACATGGCTGAAGCAATGCGCAAGGAGGGATGTAGTGTGAAATTAAACCAAAGTAGATACTGTAAAACAATTAAAATTAGAATTCATGGAAATATGTTTTTGAACAACTAACTGCTGTACATGAGTTTGTATTTCTGCAATAGAAGCAAAAAGTTCCAGAACCAGATGCAGACACACCCGGAGCCTACAAACTACCACCGCCGAGCAAGGACTAACAGTCACATGAGGAGATCAAATAACAGCAGGATTTGAATCGCACCGGATGGGTTGGTGGCCAGGGCACTGGTATGATTACAATCCCTCAGGTTAGAATTGGCAGAGAACTCCGGCATTAATGACCCTTTCACAGGATGGATGGAGAATATGTCTGGGAGGTGGAAAGGCAGAATCCAGTAAGTGCCCGTCGCGGGAATAAATGCAGAGACCGTGTTAATTGTCACCGGCTGCCGTTGTATTCCCTGCGCACGAGGGCTACTGCATCTGCTGATCACCACAGCAGTGGGCGCTACAGAAGTGCCAAGTGCCATTCAGGCTTACATTACCTGAGGGGCCCGACCCTATCCAGCTGCAATATGTAGAATAGTCAACACCTATACTATTCTAGTAGAATCGACTGTATTTAAGATAATCAATATCCCGGATTTACTTGAATAACACATTTTAAAACAACCATACCAGACTATGTTTATTATTTGGTAGTATTGCTTGGTTGCGAGTGCAACCCGTTATTTCTGAATCGCTGCATTGATAATGGTACTGTTGATCTTTGAGACGGTTGTTTACAGGCCACCTGTTGCTGACACGACGACGACGGAGAACCTGTTTGGAGGCTCCCATGATGTAGGAGTAACCTCTCTGAGTTGAGCCCTTGACAAGGAGGGACGAGTCTTGGGTTCATGAACTACAGGCCCGACGGCGACAGAATCCATGCCCAAACCACCCACATGTAACAGCGAACCAATGCACGAAGATCACCTGAACCACCCGAATCCATGCTAGGCTATCAATAATCTTGAATTTTTTAAAATTGTATTATGACTACCAATTTTTACTTTACTTTTGTACATGATGAAAATTGTATGACCTTGTAGCACATGACCAAAAAGTATTAGCTCAGGATTTCTATGGATAGTTTTGTTTGTGTGCTGTTTGGCCATGTGATTGTATGTTAAGAAGATTTGTGTTCATTGTTGTATTGTTAAATAATGACCTGTATTTCCAATAAGACCCACAACGTGAATGCCGTCTCAGTATTATGGGGACGCGTAGTGGTTTTTCCCCTCTCTTCAAGAGGTCTTTCCGCGACGGTTGATGGTGTTGATGATTGATCCTACTTTGACTATGTTTTCGGTGTGGTAAATGGTGTTTATGATTTAAAATATTATTGTATGGTCATCTAAGATGACCAAGGAGGGACTGTTACGTATTTTAAGAATCTAAGCCACCCACACATAGACCCAATGATGCAGGACCAAACATATAAGCTGCGTTACTCTCACATAGCCACAAGGGGAGCATGATGTTATTGAAGGCTGCTCCCTCTTCACCTTTAATTAAGTGAAGAAGCCGAAGCCATAACGTCACCCCGGCCACGCCCACTAGGCAACGCCCACTTCATAGGCCACACCCACTTGACGTCCTGTACGGAGGACGTCGAGTGAACAGCCCAGAGTTCAATAGGTAGACGGCGCAGCAAGCCACCCGGGCCTTAGCCCGGGGGGCTTGAAGTAGATCACGGTATTTTCCTCTCACTCGCGTTAGAAACAATTCCCTCCGTATAGCTTCAGTTACCATACCGAAACATGCCGACGACTTTATAATAAATGAAGTGAGTTAAAGCAACCCGGGATTGGACAACTTTCTTCGAGAATATGCAACAGTTGCAACCATATAAACACCTTTGTTTCCATGGGTGTTTTGCTGTTCGTCTGTCTCGTCCCCCAGATACAGACTGAATCCCCGAATCCAGGTTCTTGTTTATTTAGATTATTATGTTGGCCAACACTCTTACACTGATTGTTCTGGGCCCCGTTTCCCGAAAGCATCTTTAGCCTAAGTGGAGCACAGAGTGGGTCGTACGAGCATACGTACAGTTTTCGCACCGTTTCCCGAAAGCATCTTTGGTAACGAACGTCTTGAAAACGCTCACGAGTCACGAGTAGCTAACGAGTGCTCCAGGGTACTCGTAGGACGCTAAGAGCCTCGTTAGCCTACCATAGCCTCAGTGGCGTAACCAGCGGACATTCCTAGTATTGGATGCGTTTTATTATAACACATTGGTAATGGTGTATCACGTGCGTCTGAGCCTAATGTGGGCCATTATGTTCTTAGTTTAAGAGAGACAGTCCAGGAAATGTTTGAGCAGGCAGGGCACTTAAAATGTGTGAGAGAAAGTGGGGGGGATTTGTGCAGACTGACACAGGCTACTCATAAAACGTAGCATAAAATAATGTAAAACAAATAAAAAATAAAACAATTATAAAAATAAAAATATTAATTATAATAATATTAAAAAAAATGCAAAGGAGCAGGCAAAAGGCTGGGATATGGTGGGGATTGGTCACGTTGACGGGAATGTTTAGTGACATGTGCGAGGGTGGAGGGGGTTAAAGAAAAGTCTCAATCACTCTTCGACGTGCATGAAAACCAGCCGCGTAGTTATGAGGGAGGCCGTCCTCACACCGATCTTCCTCGTCGTCATCGTCCTCAATGTCCTCCGGTTCAACCAAATCTACCCCAGCCTTAGCTGCAATTTTGTGCAACATAGCTGTCACACATATCACAGCGCATGACTTGGCCGGCGAAAACTGGAGCCCTCCGCTGGACTTGTGAAGGCATCTAAAGCGCAACTTCCACCTCCCGATCGTGCGCTCAGGATTAGGACTGATATAAATGTCGGCCTAGGCTTAATCAATTGTGTTTTAATATCTTTAGCATTCATATTATTGCAATCTATTATTTTCGTAGGCTACTCTGCGGTTGGCCTTGATGGGGAGATATTTTAACCCTTTTTAACCCCATTTTCCTCCGACATTCCTGCGTCTCCCCCTGCGTCATAGCCCGTTTCAGCACCATGTCAGTGGACAGGTACAATCCTACTATCGTCGTAATTGCAGCGAATGCGCGTTCACGTTAAGAGGAGTTTCGGGAAACGCTCCAAAGAAATTATCGATGGTTCGAAAGATCCATCTTTCGAACCATCTTACGAGCGAAGATCCATCGATATCGGGAAACGGGGCCCTGTTCAACCTAAGATACCTAAGAAGAAACAATTATAATCTAGGATATAAATTCTCCCCGTCAACTATAAAAAATTATGGATTTATGTTTATTGCAATACAAATACACAATTTTAAAAATGTATAACCTTGCCTACACTTTTTGAACATCTACTTCGGACATGGCTCCACGCATTCGCCGGCTTCTTTGAAAACAAATGCACGTGACATGGCTCGCGTAGAATGCATGGGGAAGGGTCGTCAACGAGTTGTTACGACAGTGTTGTAAAATATCTACTACGAAGCTGTAAGGTGCGCTGTGTAGAGAAATGTGCGTGCCAAAACCAAGAAAACAGCGAAGACATGCCCGAAGTTGCATAGTGGGCCTCTCATTGTTGACCGACGACGGAACAGTGTGGAAAAGAGGCAGGAACATCACACACATAACAGAGAAAATCCAGGAGGCATTAAATAAAATAATGGAATGGGGAAGCATGTGGGGATTTAAAATTTCAACAGAAAAAACTAAATATGTTGTATTTGGCCATAGGAAAACTGAGTGTCAAGGTTTGCAAATGTATGGGCAAGCAGTAGAGTGGGTAACATAGTTTAAATCATTAGGAGTAGTGTGTGATGAAAGACTGACTTATAAAAAGCAGGTAGACAGTATTGTGAGCAAGTGTGGAAAAGTTATAAATGTCATGCGGTCCCTATCAGGAAGTTTGTGGGGTGCTGGCCAGGATACACAGATGATGATTTACAGGGCAATGGTCAGATCGAGGATAGATTATGGGTATTTGTGTTACGGGACGGCAGCAAAAACAATTCTCAAGAGATTAGATGTAGTGCAGGCAAAGGCACTGAGAGTCGTCTGTGGGGCCTTCCATTCCACCCCAATTGCAGCCTTACTTGTGGAAATGGGGGAGACCCCATTGGGAATCAGAAGGTCTAAGCTGGCAATGCAGTATATCTGTAAATTAAAGTCAATGAGGAAATGGGAAGGATGGAGTTAGGGGAGGAGGGGGTGGCCCCTGTAGTGCACTGGCCAACTATACCACCATGGATTCTACCAGTGCCAGAGATAGATATAAGTGTGTTAGCTCATGAGAGAACTGCAACATTTGGGGGCATTGTAAAGGAAAGGCTAAATAACAAATGGGGACAGTTGCCCTACAAAGGCAAAGTGCAGTAACTACGTATTTTGTCAAAATTGAGTTCAGAATGAAAATGGGTTTTATAACACCTTCTTTGTCTTGAGACAAAAAATCTTGGTCCAACTGTGTCCCGTTTCAGAGATATCCCTAAGTCAAATTTGCAGTAACTACAAAATCCAACCTAATACCAAGGCTAAACGCAGTAAGTGAAGTTACTGCGTTCTGCCTTTGTTCACCCGGCTTTGACACAGTAGATACTGCGGTCTGCCTTAGTAGCCCCATCCGAATCTACTGAGAAACTCATGGTGGAACTTGCTTTGAAACGCAAGGATCCAGACAATGGTAAGGACGATGGAAAAATATCAACAACTGACCTAAATCTATTAAGCCATTTTAGCCAACCTGCTCCCTTGAAGCCTGTAGCATCTTTCCACTCTGGAACCGCTGTCATAGTCCAATTACGATCACGTCGCTTTTTTTTTTCTTGTCTTCATTTCTGAAACTATTTTCGTTTCGGGGCAGCTAATCCAACTGATGTGAAGTTAACAAAATCAGCCTACTCATTTAGTTAGTCGACTCCATTTAAGTCACTGTTACTTTAGCATTCTAGAGTTAGCTGATCTCCTGAGGAGAGCCGTGCAGCGCCTGCAGCCGCAAATACGATATTGAATGAAAATGAAATGTCCATTTAGATTGGTTGTTTACTTCTCATTCCACACGCTACATCACATGGTTTAGGTAAAGTATCGCATTGTCTAAAGGATAGCCAATGAAGTTCAAGCAGAAACTCCAAAGGTTGCAAAACCACCATCGAGATCAGTTGACGTCTTCAGTTCATTTCTTCTATTGTATAAAATGGCAGTCACTCATTTTGACGTTAGATGTAGTTTGGGATATAATTGGCAAGTAATTATTTATTATATATACCTTATCTGTAGTTCTTATGGTTATTATATTTCAAACTAATGTAACTGAGTGACCTCTATGAATTGTTGATAGTCTTTTGCCACTTCTTGCCAAAACAGTAATATCCAATCTTGTATAATACTTACTTTAATACACACATGTATGCATCCAAGAGTTCCAGTGAATCACTTATCTAAGCTTCCCACTGGCTGCCACCATGCAGTAGCCCCCCCCCCCCCTCCCCCTTCATTTTCTAATTAAAATGAAAATCCACAAACCAAAATACTATTGATTGTGTGTAAAATGTTAAGGATATTTGGGAAGATAATGGCAATGTTGATGACAAAAAAATGCAATTGAAGGGTTTGATTTCAAAACGCTATCTATATTTATAGTGTGCATCGCCAGTGATATCAACAAAATAGTATTTTTGTTGTTTTGTTAAAGTTAAGATACATCACAGAACACTATCCCAACTGCAGGTTCACTGATATAACCTAAAACCTTTTTATATAAAAAAATGATTCATGAAAATTCATTAAAATTGTGGATATAGCGTGTTGGAACCAAACTCTTCAATTGTTTTAGGGCTGCGATGTGACACGGATATAAGGACAAAATAGATTGTTGAAGGTTACAAGCAATTTCAATACTCTCAAAAACCTTCATAAACGAAGCACAAGCCAATTAAATTAAATAAAAAGGCATAGGTAATGCAAAAAAGTTACTTTCAGAACACATTTAAATTGTAGATACTGCACTTTGCCTTTGTAATAGTACTCTAGTTGTTCGAGGTAATACAAAGGCAGAGTGCAGTATCTACAATTTTGAGGTCAAAGGTCATATCGTTGGTCTTTTCTTTTTCTATACAATTTTCCTTCCTATAAAGGTATTGATTGAAAGTATCACCACTATTGTACCTGCAACAGGTTTGGCCGGCCAGTATGAAAACTTTGAAGGCATTTTTCTCAGTTTCAATGTTGACGTAGTTACTGCACTTTGCCTTTGTAGGGCACAGGCAAAAAAAAGTATACTTTAACATACTAAATTTAAGCACACTTAGTGTACTTCATAAGCACAAAATTATTGTGCTCAAAGTGTGTTATTTTCGAGTACTAAAAACGTACTTAGTATACTAATGATATATCATTATTGCTACTTAAGATATACTAAAATACATCTTAGTGTACTTGACTGTACTATTTTGAGACACCATTAAGATTAACTTAAATATACTTAAGTACACTTTTCTCTACTAATACTGTACTTATTTATGATGTTCTTTAGTTCGATTTAAAGTATACTTAAATCCACTTTTAAGATTACTATTAATACATTTAGAATATACTGGAAGTATATTTCTAATTTAATCATAATGTATTGCCATTGCATTATAAATATATTTACAAAAAACAAATAAAAATTAAAAAGTTGTACTAAAGCATACTATAGTTCATCTTAATGTTGTCTCAAAATAGTACAGATAAGTACACTAAGTTGTACTTTAGTATGTCTAAAGTAGCACTCATGATATATCATTAGTATACTAAAGTATATTGTTGGCACATTTAAAGTACACTTCAACAGTACACAGAAAGTATATTTTTTCTATAATTAATTTGAATTTCAAATTACTTTTAAGTAAACATAAAAAATATTTAGAACATACTTGAGGTAGAAAAAAAGTTTATTTTTAACATGCACGGCATGACAGGGAAAATGTGCATAATAAAGTACATTTAAATACATCTTTAACAACATCTTAAACAACATTTTCAAACAGTTTCTCTTCATCGTAACATTTTTATTCAAATTTGGATCATCTGACCCCCTTTGACAACCTTTAAGTGTACTGAAGTACACTAGTGAAAAGTATGATTTCTAGCATTTGAAACACACTTGCAGTACAATAGCATTATATTACCAGTGTTTGAAATATACTTAAAAAGGCATTATGGTTAAATTGATAGTAGTATATAAGTCTATTTTGAACACACTATTATCATACCTCTGTCATATTTCAAATTAAATTCAAATACACTTTCTGACTATATTTAGTACTTTTTAAGTGTGCCATTATGTTAATACAAGTATTTAATATTGATTTATAGTACATTTGTATCACAATTTAAGCATCAAAGGCATGTACTTAAAGTATAGTTATTATACTATAATGTAAAGTGGAAGCGTATATTAAGGGTATTTTAAGTACAATACTGTCATACTGCTAAGTACTTTATAAATACTACAGAAATATACTTACAATACATCACTATTATACTACACATGCACTTCTTTCTGGTACCATTTTAGTACACTCCATGGGTGCTATTTTGTTCCATGACGAAATACACTTAAATTGTACAAACCATAACTTTAATTGAAATATTAATACAAACATACATTCAACAACACCTAAGAACGCTCCGTGCCCACTACCTCCGTTCGTTGCGTGATCCCCATTGACTTTAATAGGGACGGACGCGCAATGCATTGTGGATCCGTCCGTTCCGTTGGAGCCTTCGGCGCCGTCAGAAAGTTGAAATATGTTCAACTTTTTCAGCAGCGACGGATATCCAATCAGATCGCGTATGCAAATTTAAGCACTGTGACGCGACTCGGGCTCTGACGATACTGGAAAGCAGGAAAGCGGGTCATCTTGCATCGAAACAAGCAGGAAGTAGCGGGAAGAACCCGGCGAAGCGATTTGATTGGCTGACGGATGCCTCTGCAAAGACTACTCCCCCATCAGTCAGCCACGCCTTCCCACGTCCGTTGACTGAAGGAGGTAGTGGGCACGAGGCGTTACGCCTCGTGCCCACTTAAATTTGCATACGCGATCTGATTCGATGACGGATCCGTCGCTGCTGAAAAAGTTGAACATATTTCAACTTTCTGACGGCGCCGAAGGCTCCAACGGAACGGACGGATCCACAATGCATTGCGCGTCCGTCCCCATTAAAGTCACGCCCCGTGCCCACTACATGCGTCCGTAGACTGATGTGGGAAGGCGTGGCTGACTGATGGGGGAGTAGTCTTTGCAGATGCATCCGTCAGCCAATCAAATCGCTTCGCCGGGTTCTTCCCGCTACTTCCTGCTTGTTGCGATGCAAGATGACCCGCTTTCCATGCAGTATCGTCAGAGGCCAAGTCTCGTCACAGTGCTTAAATTTGCATACGCGATTGTAACGTCCCCCGCTGGGGGAAGGGGTGGCAACATAAAACCAGATGTCTTTGGTTAACTGGAAGTTGTTTATTTGTGTATTTAGCCCAGAGCATGGGATAAGTTCCCGTGTAGCAATTAACAAGAACCTCGATCAACCAACAAATAACCATTCGAAGACCCAATATGGCAAGCTTCATATCCAAGGCCAGCTGCCGTGGATGTTGAGCTCGCCCTGCTTTATCCTCCCGGATCCTCGGCCCTCCGATGCAGCAGCCAATCACGTCCGGGGACAGGCACATCAAAATTAACATAATGGTCAACAAATCACACGCGGGGAAAAACACATGATCATTAGCATGAGCATCGACAAACTGAGGATTTTACCCATGAGGGCGGGGTGTCAATCAGCAACCGTACAGCGATCTGATTGGATGACGGATCCGTCTCTGCCAAAAAGTTGAACATTTTTCAACTTTCTGACGGAGCCGAAGGCTCCAACGGAACGGACGGATCCACAATGCATTGCGCGTCCGTCCCCATTAAAGTCAATGGGGATCACGCAACGGACGCATGTAGTGGGCACGGGGCGTCACGCCCCGTGCCCACTACCTCCTTCAGTCAACGGAGGTGGGAAGGCGTTGCTGACTGATGGGGGAGTAGTCTTTGCAGAGGCGTCCGTCAGCCAATCAAATCGCTTCGCAGGGTTCTTCCCGCTACTTCCTGCTTGTTGCGATGCAAGGTGACCCGCTTTCCCGCTTTCCAGTATCGTCAGAGCCCGAGTCGCGTCACAATGCTTAAATTTGCAGACGCGATCTGATTGGATGACGGTTCTGTCGCTGCTGAAAAAGTTGAACATTTTTCAACTTAGACGGATCCACAATGCATTGCGCGTCCGTCCCCATTAAAGTCAATGGGGATCACGCAACGGACGGAGGTAGTGGGCACGGGGCGTCAATGGGGATCACGCAACGGACGGAGGTAGTGGGCACGGGGCTTGACTCGAGCGACGCGCTTCCTTTCTTAGTCTACAAAGCATACGTGAACGTCGCGGGCAATGCATGACATGCAATACACCACTCACGCCATGGGTGGCAGCAGAGTCACCGGTCTTTTCGCGGGTGACATTCCAGGTGACATTCCGATCAAAGTGGCTACGGAAGAAGAGTGATGAAGCACAGAGATAGGCGGTCGTATGTGCGCGGCGCGCCCTTTAAATACCACACGAGATCAGGATGGGGAATTTGTTTCTCTGGTGCTTCCAATGCGAAGCCTGGACGAGGAGAGGCATTTCCAGTATTTTCGGATGTCGGCGCCAAAGTTTAATGATCTCCTTACGCGAGTCATCCGATATCTTCCCGACTCTCACCAAAACCGGCCCTTGTCAGGGAGCAGCTGACAGATTATTTTTTGTCAGATGCTGGCGTGTTTCCCCACCAGTACAATGTGCTACGATTGGGTATGCGCACTGGCCAATAAATGCATATACATTGGTCACTTGGAAGCCTGACTTTTGATTCATTAGTTATCACATTACACAAGTTAACTCATTTGGTTTACGTCAAACTCATTCATTCATATCCATATAAAATGTTTATACAACGAGCTACGGCCTTGACAGATAGGCTAAATGAATTATTTAAGTGTAGGCCTATAGCCAAAGCTATAGCGCATAATGTCCACAGAAATGATATGGTAGGAAACATTATTAATGAAAAGGGGTTTATTTATCAAACACAGAAAATAGTCCCACCAAACACGCACACATTTTTCATTCACCACACACTCACGCTTTCAAATTTCATTCACTCAAAGAGGCTACTGAACTTATGTTTCACACAGAACATGAACACTTATGTTTCACATAGAACGTGAACACAAAACATTACGTAATTAATTCAAATAGGCAACACTAAAACAAATAAGGCCAGTAATAGAACAAATATCGGGTGACAAGAAGATCATTAAAATGGCTCACAATCCCGCATCAGCTGTTTGATGTTGCGCATCAAAATAGCACTTTGCCCCTAGGGTTCGCATAAATTGGCACAGATAATAGTAAAAGTGACGTCAAGTCATTCTTATCACGTTCCCGCATCCTCTCATATGTTCTTCTGTAAATATAACCTATAGTGGGGATAATGTACAATATTTGCAGTATCGCCCCCACCGACAACGCATGGTATTGCATGGATCGGCGCGTCGCGTATCAAAAATTTGGAGGACGCGTCTTGCTACGCTTCGGCGCAGGCGGCTGCATGCATTGCGTGTTGCCAAGCAATTTACCGCCAGAACAGTAGGTGGAGTAATATGTGGAGTAAAGTTTTTCGTTGAAGACGACCTCGAGAATGACGTCTTTGTCTGTGGGAGTCGTTGGTTTGTTTATGTGCCAGATCGTGTTCTCCCCATACACAGTGAATGATGGCAACAGACAAAGGAACAGGGGTGATGAAGTTGTTGATCATTGGGGTTGTATAAATGTGCATATCTCTCTACATTTTAAAACGACATAATGTGTTGGCAGCAAAGTCAACTTCACTTCACGTTAATGCTTTTGTATATGAGCCTGCCGGGTCGTCCTTGCCTTCTGGCTTTTAAAAATGGCGGTATGAAAACAGGAAATGTGATACTCCAGACAGGATGTAGTAACCAGACCAGCAGACCAATCACAGCCTTGCACGTCTATGGCCTTGCAGGCTGCGCGGCTCGCGTAAAAGCTTACGTAAAAAATGACGCAAGTCTAGAAAAATCGCCCGACGCACGCAAGACGTGAGAAGTCGCGCAAGGGGTGCGCAAGGGCCTCTTGCGCTTGCGCCTACGCTTACGTAACTCAGCATAAATCGGCCCCCCTAACCGTCCGCGCCTAGTGTATTTGAGTAAACCACCAATTGGCGACCTAAATACTACATTCTCATTGGACGTCGATTTGCAGCCGCACACTGATTGGATGGCCGTTATAAACTTGCTATTTTCAAATTGTGGTTAGCCTTGGATTTTCTTTAAAGGTTGGGTACGCGATTTGCGAAACGCCAGCAGATTTTGAAAATACACAACTCAAATGGTCCTACCCCCTCTCCTTCAACGCTGACTCTGACTCCACCCATTCCGAGTACCTGGACGCGCAATCATGCACGAGCGCGAACAGAGATGCGCGAGAGCGAGCCAGGCTAGCGTAGGTTTTCGTTTAACAACATGGCACTACATTCAGCTGTAAATTGCACCCAGTACCGCGGGTAGTAGGGGTGCTGGGGGTGCTGCAACACCCCCTGTCCGAGGCCCTGTCTTATCACAGAAAACGATCATTTCTAAAAACTCCGGCCAAAGTGGAGATTTCTGAAAACGCCGGTTATGTGTTGTCGTGTCAACGGGGAGAAACGGGATTTTAGGTTCTGAAGCGTCACATTATGCACCAGGAAATGCTTAACGTCATGTGAGCGCCCGCTGTACCGTATTGGTCCGAATATAAACACAAACCCGATTGTAAGACGACCTATGTTTGGAAAAAAGATTTGAAGACCAGATCTTGTTTTTATGAATAAATAAATTGTATTCATTGAAATAATATACGAAAATAAAAAGGCATAGAATAAAACACTGCATTGCCACTAAACAGTAGTGAAAATAGGCCGTACTGATGTGTACACCAAAGACTATTCCTGACACTCCTCTGCCCCGCTGTGTTCGCTCTGGCTGTGGTCGCTCCGAACTGTTTCGGCCCGTGGCAAAGCGAGTCATCCTCGCTGCTGTCCAAGGCATTTTGAGACGCAGCATTTATTTAATGCTCATATTACCTAGTGCTGAAAAAGGGTTATATGAAAAAGTGTGAGGGTAGCGGTGGTGCGCTAAACTTGTTCTGTGAGCAGCTGGATGTGAACCATGGTGTGAAGGAAGTGAACACAACGATCGATTTTCAACTGTGCGCGCACGCACTGGTGTAATTGAGCTGCGCTGCTATCTTTTTTATCAATGTAACGAGTTGCGAGTCTAGTGCAGGCTGAGTTTTTTTTTTCCAGCACCCCCTGCTGAGAATACGTTCTCGCGGCTATGGTTGCACCAGATGTTATAAACATTAAACGGTCACATAAATCATTACTATTTTTAGAAAATGTATGTTTGTTTCATATAATTGTATTGGAAGTCCTGGTTTTCAATAGGGTTGCTGCGGTGTGGACATTTTCACAACAAGTAATACACTCGTCTCAACACCGGTATTACCGAGTATAAACGGTATAAACTTTGAAACTAGGTCAACCGCCACACAAGCATCGGTTTTTAGACCCTTCTCGTCCTTCAGTGGCCACCAACGTTCGAAAGCAGCGCCTAGGATTATTCTTGATTTCAGTTTTTCTCTTTCAGCGTTTTTATTATCAATTACTCTCTGAAAAAGAGTTTTCCTTCTCTTTGCTGGTGGTGGTGGTGGTGGTGGGGATGGTGGCGTCTTGTCTGCCATGGAAATTGTCTTCTACTGCTAGGTCCAAATGTGGATTAACTAGTTCCAGTAGCTACCACAGGATAACAACAAACAGGAGCTTGCTCTGGGTCACGAGCTCTGGGTCACGAGTACTGCACGAAGGGGTCGCGCGCGGGGCGCGGGGGAGGGGGAGTGCAGTACGACCGTTGATTGACGTACTTACTGTCCAATGCAACGAGGTGGCAATCCAAATGATTGGCTGGAGTTTTTCGAGCCCTGCCCGTTCCAAAGATGATTGACTTGTTTAATTTTCATGTCAGTACTTCTAACTCAGTGGCTGTAAGCGGGTTATGATAAGGATTTCAAGTAATTTTGCAAAAATGGCAATTTAGTATACTTTTTCTAAGTACACTGAAATACAGCTTAAAATTAACTTGCATTAAAGTGAACTGTAAGGAAGTATACTTAAATACACTTCTAATGAAGTGAAATTAAATTACACTTTAAAAAAGCATTTTAATAGTGTATTACAAAGGACTTGAAACAAAGTGTACTTTTCAGAGGTACACTAAAATACCACTTTAAGTATTTGAAACTTAGTATACTTTTGCTAAGTATACTGAAATACAGCTTAAAATTACCTTAAATTAAAGTGAATTTTACGGAAGTATACTTCAATACACTTCTAATGAAGTGAAATTAAATGACACTTTAAAAAAGTATTTTAATAGTGAATTCCAAAATACTTGAAAATGAGTGTACTTTTCAGAAGTACACTTAGGTACAAATTACAATACACTTACAATAAAGTACACTTTTTCTAAGTACACTAAATTACCACTATAAGTATTTGCAATTTAGTATACTTTTTCTAAGTACACTTAGATACAATTTAAATAAACTTAAAATAAAGTATACTTTTTAAAAGTACAAAGCAATACCACTTTAAGTATTGCAGAATTAGTATACTTATTTTTAAGTACGTTAAAGTTGAATTTAATGACATCTATTGCGAAGTACACTTTTTAAAAGTATATGTTAAGTATACTTTAAATTAAGCACAAAAAGTAAAAGTATACTTATACTAACTTTTGTATAATTGAATTATACTTGTAATATACTAAAGTATACTACTTTTTCACCTGGGCATACAAATATACACTGATGGGGCTCAAGACCCAAGGACTGGGAAGTCTGGGTTTGGAGCTGCTTGCTGCGTGGAGGAGATCAGGCCAGGGCCAGTTGTGATATGCTCTGACTCTGCTTCAGTGCTGATGACATTGAGGGAGGCTTGGAGCCAGGTCGGACCTCATGGTGGAGCTTCTTACCCTGATGTACAGGATTGAGCAGGCGGGAGAGTCAGTGGGGTTCATGTGGGTCCCAGCTCATGTGGGGATAGATGGGAATGAGCTAGCTGATGGGGCATCTAAAAGGGCTTTACGAAGGGAAGATGTGGATGTAAAAGTGAGGCTGGGGTTATCTGAGTGTAGGTCAATCATCAAAAAGAACATCATGGCTGTCTGGCAGGAGGAGTTGGATAAGGAAAAGAAGGGGAGGCAAACAGCTTGCAGAATAGAGTCACAAAGAGCCAGTGTTTTTTGGGAAAGGAAAGGAGGCATACAGTCATGATGACTAGACTGAGGCTGGGGCATTGCGGACTCGCATAGGACTTACAACAACTTGGGAAACATGAAAATGGACTATGTGGAGTGTGTAAAAAACAGAAAACAGTAAAACATATCCTGATAGAATGTACTGGACTCACTCGACAGAGGGAACATCTGTATGCAGCAGTGGAAAGCCTGGGCACAACACCGGTTACACTAAAGAGCCTTCCAAATCCCATAGAGAATCAGCCTGGGACTATAAAAAATGTCCTGGATTTCATAACGGCCACTGGATTATTCCTACGGAAATAGGATGGACTGATTGCGTTTGAAATATATATATATATATATATATATATATATATATATATATATATATATATATATATATGTAGCAGGTTAATGAGCGCGGGGAGACTAGTTTCCTTCGTCCCTTGGTTGGGAACTCGTTTATTTTGTAAAGCAAACATAAGCCATGCTCCAAACTAAATCATAACACTCGATCCATGCACTTCCTGGTTCCGTTGATGTTGAGCACAGTCTCTGGATCTCTCTCACAGGTAACACCTCTCACAGGTAACACCTCTCACAGGTAACACCTCTCCCCTACTGCAACACAAAGCAGGCACATAAATACACATTCCCTGATTGGACCTGATCGCGGGCACCTGCTCGCAACCAGGTCCAACCCCCCCAGCCGATCCGGTGTGTTCCCAACCGTCCCCTACCTCTCCCTGCAGGCCAGACGTCGCACGTCCACCCCCACAATATACTGTATATAGCCCTACCAGTGTGGTGTCGTATATATATATATATATATATATATATATATATATATATATATATACAAATATATATATACACATATATACAGGTGCTGGTCATATTATTAGAATATCATGAAAAAGTTGATTTATTTCATTAATTCCATTCAGAAAGTCAAACCTGTAGAATGTATACATTCATTCCAAACAGACTGATACATTATAAGTGTTTTTTGCCAAAAAGAAGATGATTATAGCTGACAACCAATGAAAACCCTAAATTCAACATCTCAGAAAATTAGAATATGGTGAAAAGGTCAGATATTGAAGACACCTGGTGCCACACTCTAATTAGCTAACTAACTCAAAACACCTGGAAAAGCCTTTAAATGGTCTCTCATTTTGATTCTGTATGACACACAATCATGGGGAAGACTGCTGACTTGACAACTGTCCAAAAGATGACCATTGATACTTTAAAGAAGGAGGGCAAGACACAAAAGGTCATTGCCAAAGAGGTTGGATGTTCCCAGAGCTCTGTGTCCAAGCACATTAATAGAGAGGCGAAGGGAAGAAAAAGATGTGGTAGAAAAGAGTGTACAAGCAAGAGGGATAAACGCGCCCTGGAGAGGATTGTCAAACAAAACCGATTCAAAAATGTGGGGGAGATCCACAAAGAGTGGACTGTAGCTGGAGTCAGTGCTTCAAGAAGCACCACACACCGACGTATGCAAGATATGGGCTTCAGCTGTCGCATTCCTCGTGTAAAGCCACTCTTGAATAAGAGACAACGTCAAAAGCGTCTCGCCTGGGCTCAAGACAAAAAGGACTGGACTGCTGCTGAGTGGTCCAAAGTTATGTTTTCAGATGAAAGTAAATTTTGTATCTCCTTTGGAAATCAAGGTCCCAGAGTCTGGAGGAAGACAGGAGAGGCACAGAATCCACGTTGCCTGAAGTCCAGTGTAAAATTTCCACAGTCAGTAATGGTCTGGGGTGCCATGTCATCTGCTGCTGTTGGTCCACTGTGTTTCCTGAGGTCCAGGGTCAATGCAGCAGTCTACCAGGAAGTTTTAGAACACTTTATGCTGCCTGCCACGGACCAACTTTATGGAGGTGACGATTTCATTTTCCAACATGACTTGGCACCTGCACACAGTGCCAAATCTACCAGTACCTGGTTTAAGGACCATGGTATCCCTCTTCTTGATTGGCCTGCAAACTCACCTGACCTTAACCCCATAGAAAACCTATGGGGTATTGTGAAGCGGAAGATGCGAGATGCCAGACCCAACAATGCTGAAGAGCTGAAGGCCACTATTAAAGCAACCTGGGCTCTCATAACACCTGAGGAGTGCAACAGACTGGTCGACTCCATGCCACGCCGTATTGCTGCAGCAATTCAGGCAAAAGGAGCTGCAACTAAGTATTGATTGCCATACATGCTGAAACTTTCCATGTTCATACTTTTCAGTTGGCCCACATTTCTAAAAAATCATTTTTTGTACTAGTCGTAACTAATATTCTAATTTTCTGAGATACTGAATTTGGGATTTTCAGTAATTGTCAGTACTAATCATCCAAATTAAAAGAAATAAACATTTCAAATATATCACTCTGTGTGTAATGAATTGATATAATATGTAAGTTTCACGTTCTGAATATAATTACTGAAATAAATCAACTTTTTCATGATATTCTAATAATTTGACCAGCACCTGTATATATATATATATATATATATACACATATATATATACACATATATATATATATATACACATATATATACACATATACACATATATATACACATATATATATATATATATATATATATATACACATAAATATATATATATATATATACACATATATATATACACATATATATACACATATATATACACATATATATATATATATATATATATATATATATATATATATATATATATATATATATATATATATATATATACATACATATATATATATATAAATACATACATACAACCTCCATTCAGGCAGGAGGTTGCGGTCACTAAAGACTCAAAAACTAGACATTCGCACAGATTCTTCCCCACAGCCATCCGACTCCTAAATCAATGCACCAAGTAGCCTACCCCTGACTGCAGCCCGCAGACGGAGCCCACATGGAGGGGGCGGGCACTCAGTCCACATGGAGGGGGCTGGCACTCCGCCCACATGGAGGGGGCGGGCACTCAGTCCACATGGAGGGGGCGGGCACTCAGTCCACATCGGGCCTATCTAACAACTTCCTGGTTCGGCGTTCGATTTTGCCTTCACCGGGTAAAGTGACTTCCGGTCGCGTAGTCCATGATATTTGACAATGGCGCAGTCAAAAAACAAAAGCTTCTGTTGTGTACCTCTATGCGCCAATTCAAAACAAAAACAACCGTATTTACATTTCCACGACTTCCCAAATAATACCAAATACAGCAGTACCGATCAGACGGAATGAAGGAGTTAATGTCGTAATTCAGAAGGGGAGTACACTGGTCTGTAGTCGGCATTTCTCAGCGGCTGATTATGACGACGGGAGTGCTACGCTGAATACTGGAGCTGTTCCTAGTCGTTTTGCCTGGAACAGCTACACCACAGCCCCGAAAAAAACACCCGTGTATAAACGGGTGTCAGCTCTAAAAGCTGAAGAAGAGGACAAAACACAAACGGACCGGAGAGGTACCGGGGAACATGACTACGCGACACGCCCCCCTGCCGGTAAGTAGATGTGTGCTAACTAGCTGTTATGTCTGTTATTTGTGTTCAACACTTGTTGGGCTATTGTATAATTTTGCCAAACATGGCATGGTTAACGTTAAAACATTCAATCAACATCAGACGTACTGTTAAACTGGGGTTGCATATTAATTCAGATTCAGCTTTATTGGCCAGGTTTGCGAACAAACGAGGAATTTGACTTTGGTTTTTACTCTATGTACAACACTCAACCTATAGTTAATACATAAAAAAGAAAAACATAAAACAGTACAAATAAATTTAATAATAATAAATATAAATAAACTGTTAAGTATACAGAATAACAATACAATAAAAAGAAAGGGTGAATACGAATGAATGGTAATGAAGACTGATTTGTCTTCTTTTTTTGTAGGTGCACTGGATCATGCCCTGGAGTATATTGCTGAGCTGGAGGCAAGGCTGCAAGAAATGTCCATGGGGCCACAAACTGTCCTCAACAGATTATGTGTGTCTGATCAGACACACATGAAATATTACACTCGGTTTCCATCTCAAGAAGTGTTTCAAGTGTTTTGCCCCTCAACACAATATATTCTTTATTGGAGCAAAGCACAGAGGATTGGACAAGAGGCGATTCCAACACCAAGCCCTTCAAGGAAGATTCCAGTCATTGATGAGTTTTTCATCTACTGTTGTAGAGTAGCAACTGGCCTTAAAGAACAGGTCATTGCTGACATCTTCCAGGTCAGCACAGCTGAGATGGTACCAACTCCAAGCTGGATATTCCCTCTAGGATGTGGGACATCAAAGGGCGAAACGTCAAATAAAAATGTGACTGTTTTTTTTTATATTGTAGTGATAACAGATGTATTCTAATATGCATCTTTTCATAATGAGCAAGTTTAACAGAGTGCAAATTGCAAAACAAATGTCTTACCAGCATACGCTCAGTGAGTGTGGACTTGACTCCAGTCTTCCCCACCGACTTGGGTTTCTTCACCACCAGGTCACTCACAGCCTCTGGATGGATTCCCTGAGGCGAAAAACAAAAATGTAGTCATACAGGAAATGCTCATATGCTCTAGACAAATACTGAAGTGTATGATTTGAACAGAGGACACAACAGCACACGTGTGTTCGAGGTCGATGCCACATCTGTGGTTGACTGGTACAGGCCATGGAAGGTGGAACCACATCAAGGCCCAGCTGCACATAATGCGCTGTCTGGAACAGCAGAGCGGTTATATGGCTACAGAAGCCTTTGCCCGCAGCACAGCTACAGCTGTGTTCTGAGAGACCCTGTTGTCCAACAGCCTCCAGGGTGATCCGTGAACACCATAAGAATTGAGTTACTGAACTTAGTAGGTAGGACCTTGATATAAGGCCATTGGAAACTGGCAAGGAGCCTGCAACCGCAGAAAAGCCATGTACAGTTCCGTGCAAAACTCTTGGGCCACCATTACATCTGATGTTTGTCCTTTTAATGCACTCAACAAATTTCTTTATTTACGGCTTGTGCCTTAATGAAGAGGAAGAAAAATAAATAGGTCTGTACAGCCACAACATTGCAGCAAGCTAGGTGGGCCAAGTCTTAAGCACGCTACTGTTTGTAAGAAAGAACAATGAAAATGATCTCAACTTCAGAAGAAGAGGAAAACTGCAACTACAGTTGTTAGTCCAGACAGACTATCAAAACTAACAGACTTAGGCCAACGGGCCCTAACTCAGCAGAAACCTGTAGTACTATGTGGGGCTCCTCATTCCTCCTCATCGAGCGGTTGCATCTACCTCTCAGTACCACCTTTCCATCAACTATATTTGACACTTAGCATATACATAATGTTAATATGTCGCTGATCGGAAGAAAACTGGTCAGCAAATAACTAGCTGAACCTATCCATGGCTAAACTAATGCTAAAATGCTAACGCTACACACGGAGACTTCATAGCCACCAGGGCTAATTATATTCATAATATTAGTCTACACGTAACAAATATGATCATTTTACACACATTTCACACACAGACAATATTTCTGACGATTTATATGGATCGTATATGGTTTGCTTGTCATCACAAAACATGAATGAGCAAGGCGGCCATTGAGACGACGCTGAAGTTGGCATCCGATTCGCAGCATCCGATTCGGCTTGAAAACCACTTAGAATCTTCAAATCGGTCCTGATTGAAAACCAATACACCTAGACTCTTCAAATCTGGACTACATTATCACAGTGAGGCTATACATTATGTAAAACATAGTTTCAGATTTGTGAAACCTTTACCCTATTTGTGAAAATGCAATACAGGCTTATTTGAATGTTTTTTAGGGGTCCAGACCGCATTGCATTTTCACAAATAGGTTAAAGGTTTCACAAATCTGAAACTATGTTTTACATAATGTATAGCCTCACTGTGATAATTGAGTCCAGATTTGAAGAGTCTAGGTGTAGTGGTTTTTAATCAGGATCAGTTCTAATGCGGTCTGGACCCCTAAAAAGCATTAAAATGTGCCTTTATTGCATTTTCACAAATAGGGTAAAGGTTTCACAAATCTGAAACTATGTTTTACATAATGTATAGCCTCACTGTGATAATTTAGTCTAGATTTGAAGAGTCTAGGTGTAGTGGTTTTCAATCAGGACCCGTTCTAATGCAGTCTGGACCCCTAAAAAGCATTAAAATTAGCCTGTATTGCATTTTCACAAATAGAAAAAAGGTTTCACAAATCTATAACTATGTTTATTATAATGTATAGCCTCACTGTGATAATTTAGTCCAGATTTGAAGAGTCTAGGTGTAGTGGTTTTCAATCAGGACCGATTTAAAGTGGACCAGCTGCTGAATCGGATGCTGCGAATCGGATGCCAACTTCAGCGTCGTGCCATTGAGTAGCCTACTGACAACAACAAAACACCTTAAGACAACTTACCTTGATAATTGCGTACAAACTCCTCCACAAAAAACTTGTACCCCATTGTCAGGCTGGGCTGTGGTGTTGCTGAGTGTGTCTCCACAATCTTCTGCACATCTTCGAATCGCAATTTGGGAAAACCCACCAGGGAAGTAGCGAAGAAACGATCCATTTTTGCATTGACGGCAATACAAAATTGACTACGCCGGAAGAATGTTTACCCGGTGTGACGTCATTTCCGATTTTTGTGAGATAGGCCCAGCAGATTTCCGCTGCTCTTGTTAATGCAAGAGTAAACGGTAATACTATGTTAAGCTAGCGGGAGCCCATGCTG
This sequence comes from Gadus morhua, assembly GCF_902167405.1. Classification (NCBI taxonomy): domain Eukaryota; kingdom Metazoa; phylum Chordata; class Actinopteri; order Gadiformes; family Gadidae; genus Gadus; species Gadus morhua. The sequence continues at coordinate 20,138,723 of NC_044068.1, forward strand.
TTAATTAAATTATACAAACAGATGGTACGGGAGTATTGTGACTGGGTATCTTTCTTGCTGCGTACCATGGAACTATTATAAAGTTAAGCATAGCCTAAACGACTTGCAAATACATTTTCTCTTGGTTATTTTTTTTTCGCTTAGCTGTTCCTCTCATGGACCTATTTAGGTTCCACTTAAGAGTTCACGTTACAACCGTTCGCCGTTGCTCCATGTTTAAATCACAGTGCCTTGTTCGTGACCAGTCTCAAATTCACTATCTGAAATAGTGCCCCCTAGTGATCTTTTTTTTTTTTTACTCAGTATTAATAGGCCTACTATTGCTGTTTTCGCTTGAATTTTTGTATTTCTCTACTGATTGCTTCGACAATGCAACATTCAAAGTTACTAACAGCGACTTCACACAGAAGCTCTGGCTTAGGGCCCCCCACCGCCCTTGGGCTCCTGGGCATGTGCCCGGTGTGCCCTTGCGGTAATCCACCCTTGCCTGTAAACAATGCAACGTGTGCGAACTCCTGTACCCGTCTGTCTGTGAGAGTTACAGGCCCAGTAAGAGCCAAAATAAGATTTGGGGAACTATGAAGACTGGGACCCAAAGGTATGACCTTAACAGATGTAATGTGAGGAATAACGAAGTGACCACATCTAAGGGCAAAAAATTTACCTCAATAGACATAATGAAAAGCTACATGTGTGAAGCACATTAAGTTACACCAATCACAGGAGCACTAACAACAGTCTTTTTATTCAACAAAACAATTAAAAAATAACAACTACAAAAAATAGATTGTAAACTATTAACATAAAAGATAAATCAATAAAGAGTAGAACAAACAAAGTCTCAACGGGGGGGGGGGGGGGGGTGGGGGGGGGGGGGAACACACTGACGCCTTCCTCAGTGAGGTGGACGCCACTCTCGCTTCACGCTCTGTCGCCCGACATCGCCGTCACCGCCGCCATAGCTGCCAAGCGCCGCCATTATGCTGCATCATCAGACTACATTGGAGTCGTGTGGCGCAGGCGTCACGGGGAGGGGGAGAGGTGTTTGACTCAAAAGAGGCAAACACCTTCAGCTTTCTCCTGTCCATCACCTCCACACAGAACAGTTCATAGTCAGTATGTAATCTGAATGAGAATTGGAATGGTTTCCACGTTTCTTCCTCATCCCGCCGTCATGGGATTTGCGCTGTGTTGATGCTGCCATCTGCTCCCAACCTTCCATCCCAATGACCTCTGGGAGAGAAACGCTGTCCTTGAAAGACTGTAACTGGCACCATGCTGCTGCCTGAATTGTGTCCTTCAGGACAACATCATCTTCCTTGAAGAAGAAAGAACAATTATTTGTGTCTGTACTTGACACCCTACTCTCCCAAAACCACAAAATGGTATGCAAACAAAGGCTACTACTACTGATGAGTTTTCAGTGATAAAAAACACTATTCAACTAGTCATCAGACTATTTCATCTGGCTATACATACAACCTCCAGCATTACACACATACCAGGTTCCCAGGTTACAGTTCCTGGTCTTCAGTTTTGTCTGGAAATAAAACAGATTGTTGTCTGTAATGTTGAGTAGGCTAATACAATGGAATAATAAAAGTAGGCCCTAGTAGTGCAATAGATCAGCCATGGAGTAGGCTATAACTTGTATATTGATGGTGTCTCTAAAAGTCAAAGAAAACCAGTATAAACATAAAAGCAGTTTTCTACAAAAAAACATTGCAGCGTTTCGGTTTCCTATTTTTCGGCTGCTTTGTATAAGATGGCTTGTGCATATACACAATGTAATTAGAACAAAAAATTATATTGATATTCGATTTCTGTGGACTCTTATGAACATTTCAAGACCCAACATGAAGTATCAACTCATTGCTAAGGATATCCACAACGACGATAAAGTAAGAATGCACCAAGGGTGGGGGAGGGTGGGGGGGGCTATTTTGACCTAAGACACTAGGATATATTTGATCTATATTCATTAAACATATTTATTCCACCGAATGGTTGACATTGGTTGACATTCCTGAGATTCTAAGCTTTCAGACGGTGTATGACATGACTATATCACTCAACCCTATGATGCTGAAAATTGACCTAGCATGTTGGGGGGAACATGCTAGGTGTAACTACAACTTTCTCGCCGGCGGGATTTGACGCTTAAGTAGTTAACAAGGCATAATACACAATTGCATGAATATTACTAAATATACTGACCAGTCTCCCCACTCAGTGATCTAATGGTCTGTTGTACCCAATCACGTGAGCTCTCTGCACTTTGGCACTCTATATTTATTATATTATTTATTTACTCACTCATTTTGCACTATTTATGTTGGTTTTGCACTGTCTTGTCCTGTCCTCTTGTAAACTCCACTGTACCAAAACAAATTCCAAACATGTTTACATGTCATGGCAAATAAAGTCTTCTGAGTATGTTTTGTCCTGTGGGTGACAGCAATGTGCCGCAAGGGCATACAGGCTGCCGGAAAATAAAAGAGAAGAAGAAGAAGCACATAAAAAGCAGGCACATAAATACACATTCCGTGGTGTACTTTTATTCAGTCCGTGTTTTGAAAGTGGAGGCTGACTCAGGTGAGGTAGGCACTCCGGTGGCATGTTATAGGCCCCAAGAACATCTTTACTGGTACCAAATGTACCTATGCTACGAACTGTTGTCAGGTCTCGCTGTATTACATTGCGCGCGAATTCGTTGTTGCGATGGTGTCATGTCTACCGTCAGTTCGGTTTTGTGTGTGTGCAAATTGTGCCATGGATAAAACGGTGGACTTCCAAAGGAGCATTAAACGGTCAAACTGAATTGGGGACATTCGTTTTGATTCAGAAAGTAGGTTTACTTGTATTCGAACACGTTGATAACTTATTGGTTCTACATTGCGATAGTCTTAAGTCGTACAGTCCATGACAGTTACATTCTACAATATTAGGAAACGATGGCTTATTTTACTACTCTTTTGTCCAATTTGTTGTATTTTGAAACGACCAGGGGTCGTTAAAAGACGTTTCTAATTAAAGATAATTTACTTCCTTGTTTCTGGCAACAGTTGCACGTTAGGATGGCTCACAAGAGAGCTCCGTCGGAAGGAGAACCCCCTCATAAACGAGTCAGTCGTCAGCAGGAAGACGCAGAGCAAGAGAACAATGTCAGACCGAACTATCATCACTCTCAACAGGTACACTCAATGCCACAGAAGTCATGTTTTATTTAGTTCGTGTTTATGGAGTCCCTTTTTTATTAGGGGTCCAAGCCAACAGGTTGGATCCCTATTGTTTTTGTAGTGTTTGTTATTATTCCCCCGTAGAAGTGGGACCACAGCCCAAACCGTAAATGGTGCACACACACCAATTGCATGACTAGATCCAGGTACGTGAGATGACGGCAGACGACCAAATCCAGACATGCCGGCCACTAGGTGGCGCTATACCAAGGAAAACGCGTTTGGGGCTATAACTCCCACACCGAACCTCCCACATTCAAAACCTTATACACACAGATTCACTGGAGTCTGCTGCATCTTTTGGCATAGGCCACGCCCATTTGCGTCGATAATTTTTTTTCGCAAAATCGCGAAAACCGCTAAACTGTTTTTTCACTACTCCTCCCACATTTCTTGACCAATCAACACCAAACTTTGCACACGACATCTTCAGACGCACACGCAAAGAATGCATGGAACACTTTTTTGATCCGACCCTCGACGACGAAACGGTAGCGTTTTGAATATTGGTTTATTAGCTAAATTAGACGTGGAATATCAAAAATCCAAAGAAATCCAAAATTAGACATCGGATCGAGTCCAAATTTTACACACATGTTGGTGCTAACCTTAATGTCGTTCGATAAAAAATTCGGAAAATTTCGCCATTAGGGGGCGCAATAAACGAGGAAATTGTATATCTTCTGCGAGATTTCGCCGCGAAAACGCTACACTGACTTCTCGCTACTCCTACCACAGTCAAATCCTTTGTATCCACAGGTTCAGGGTAGCGTTTTGAACACATGCTTTGCGTTGTGCCGGCGAAACGCACATTTCTTGTCGCGTTGTGCCGGCGAAATGCACACTTCTTGGACCCCTGCATAACTGCTTGCAGTTCTAGTTTTATATGTAGCCCTTGGCCTTTACTCCTATAATCCAAATAGGTTCTTCTATCAATCTTAACGAGACTCGTTTTGATTTCCTATATTTGGTAACCATATAACAAGAGCATCCTTAATAAATATTAAACATACACAATATCAACACTGAATTAGTAAGCAGGCAACAAATAGGTAAGTAGTTGAACGTTTACTTATTTTAGAACAAAATATAAATGCATGTGCATGTCACAGATACCATATCACAATAAACCATATCACAATACAGGCTATAAGTAAGAATAAGGCTTCAATTTACCTTGACTTGTACTTTGCGCAGACTGAACCTGCAGAATTGGAATGGGGGCTGTTGTCAGTCTCCTTGCTTCCACTTGGACTGCCAAGCTCTCATCTGGCGAGAGCATCTTTAGGGTCTTAAAACGTGGGGAGAGGAAAGCGGCAATTTTATGGATAGGGGAGAAGATCATCTTCTCGCTCAAGAGCTCTCCGGCACGTCTGCGGATGTGTTGCAGAGAATTCTGCAACACAAGAATTCGCCAACTGCATTGAGGACCTCCACCTGTATGCCGTCGAAGCGGTGTTCTTGACCCTTTTCTTCGAGCAGTCGTCGAATCTCACTGTGTTGCCTCGCGATTGAGTTCATCATCTCTGCCTTACTATTCCACCTTGTTTCACTCTCCTGAACCGCAGCATGCGGAAGGCAATTGTACTGCCAGACTTTTTAAGGTAAGCAACCAGATGCTTGCACTGAATAATCTGGTCAGTCACTTCGGCCATACAATCTGTTGCGTCCCTTTCTTCGAATGTGTGCTTTAGAACAGCGTTGAGTACGTGCGCTGCCTAGGGTATCCAATTACAATTCTTGAGTGCGGCCTTAATGTTGCAGGGCCCTGGTCACTTACAAAGACAACCTTTGACATGTTGTCATGGGAAACGCCAACTTCAAGAAGTTCTTTAGTAATCTGTTCTTGTATGTTGGGGGCCGTTTTTCTGAGGTGGAAATCACTCGACTGAAATTTTTCCAATCTTCAGTAACAAAGTGACATGTTAGTACTGTGTACGATCTCGTATGAAAGCTGTCAGTCCACATCAGGGTTGTAACGATACAGAAACAGATTGCAGTTGGAGGATGCCTTTTGCTGGTAGGCAAAAACCCTCAGCTGTTTGGCTGGTTTAGTCAAATATCCTTATTAGCGCTTATTAGTCTATGTAGCTTAAATAATGACATAATCAGGCCGTATAGAATGCAATATGTTTAATAGCCTAACTTTCAATAGATGGGGGGAAAACATGAACGTCTAACATGAACGTCGCAATAACAAAGCATAGTGTTACGAGTAGCATATGTGTGTGCGCGAGATTGGCAGTGTGCGTATGCGTGTGTGAGTGACGTCAGCGAGCGAGTGCACGAGCGAGGAGAGCGAGCGGTAGCGCGTGTGTCTAGTGAAGAAGCGAACGAGTCCGGTAGAATAAAGTACCCATCCTGTCAATAATCGGTGGCCGCTTCATTCCGACCTATAAGCAGACAGACTGCCAGTCAAATCACACAAAACAATAGACAGGATCACAGAGGCAATTTTTTTCGCGCTTGGCCCACTCAGGATAAATGTCGTTCATATCGCATATGAGGACTTCGACGGCTGTGGAGAAATGCAATCCTCCGTAGCCACGGAGAGCTGTCATCACAGAGGGCATCTCGTCGCATAGGAGGGGACGCTGTCAGCAGACTATTATTTAGACAATTATTAGCAAATTTCAATTGGACAATTTGACCGGAGAGTTGGAAAGGGCATATCGCGCTTTTGCCTTCTCACACCGCGAGACAGGTTTGTGGCTTTGAGTGTCGCGATTTCGGTTTCGATACGCGTATCGTTACAGCCCTATTCCACATGTCTGTTGTGATGCCTATTCCATTTTTCATGGCCTTTTTAATCAGCTCGATTAGGCTCTCCTTTTCTTTCCTGGCCCGCTTTTTGGCCCCGTCGCCAAAGGGGAGGACAGAGTCTACGTCCACTGATCCTAACTGTGCACCGACATTTTATGCCCTTGTGCCACACGAGTAAATCCCTTTCCAGAGACGACATCAAACGGACGTAGGTCCGAGCAGCAGAATGCTACAAAGTCATCCACAAGTTTAGATTTGCTGTGAGGGGAAACTTGTTTTTCATGAATGCAGGCATTAAGGGTTGTTCTGAATGAGCTTGTCTGGAGGAAGGCTTGTTAGGCTGTGGAGCCGACCCACGGCATGAATGCCGAAGTAGGTTCGATGTACCTGTTTTATGCCCGTCGTATTTGTACAGCATCTCACACTCAAAGCAGACAACGTAGTCTGTAACGGTGTCATCGGACAAGACAAAACTTCCAAATTTTTCACAAACCTTGCTTTTTTGGCCTACCTTCGTCTAGGGCTGGCCCGAATTATTCGAATACTCGTTCGGAAAATTAGTATTCGAAGCTTAAATCAGTATTCGGGGCTTCGTTTTTTTTTTTTTTTTTTCACGTAGCCTACGTGACGTTACCAGAGCGAGGGAGGCAAACTATAAGCGTCAGCGACACCAAGCAGAGAAGCGAGAGAGGTGGAGGAAGAATGGATATCTTGTTTCCCTTTACTTTATAACACAACATTAGCGGGATCTCTGGAGGAAAAGTAATACTTAAAACCTTAGCTTAGTTGTTTGTTTATGGTCGCTGTACAGCGCCGCGCCAATCAACTGTGACTGGCTTGCTGCAGAGCGTCTTGGGAATACCCGGTCAATATAATGAGTATATAGGGATTATTAATGGTGTTTTTGATGGTGTTTTTTTCTGGAACGAGTATTCGAATATTCGCTCGGAAAAACCAACGAGTATTCGAAAAATGGCATTCGGGCCAACCCTAATGGTAATTAAACATTAAAACACCTGTGGCTTATAGTCCAGTGCGGCTTGTATATGTACACATCATTCAATTTAGCTGCTTCGGCTTATACTCCGGTGCGCCTTATAGTGCGGAAAATACGGTAATTTTTCCTTTATTTTTTTTATTATGACAGAAAAAATTAAATAAAAACTCGTAATCGGTGTCGTACACCACCCGCACAAGTGGAAAAGTGGAAAATTTCCCAGCTTTCTTTGCGAAATTTCACGAGGCACTCCCCTTTTTGGTCAAATCCACTAGGGAGTCTGAGAGTCAACCGAGTTCAGCGAAGAAAACCATACAACTCTTCAAATGATGATGGCTTTGCACGTAATTAGATGTATTTTCTTTGTATTTGTGCAACGTCGTTCTTTTTGATTTTATTTTAAAATTGGTGACCGCAATGCGGTCACCAATTTCTGCATTGCACGGCCTTGCTGTGCGAGCAATACGTTGTAAAGTTTTGTGGTTTTTTCGAACTGGTTTGCTAAAGAGGCTAATATAGCTAAAAACCACAATGACTAGCTAATGACCGACTCATCGTGTAGCAATGGCCACAAAGACAAAAGGGATCGCTATAAGTGCTACTAGGGCTGGGTATCACTAGGTACCCCACGATACGATACTATCACGATATTTTACCCACGATAACGATAATATCACGATACAGCGATTCTGCGATTATCGATATATTGCAAGAAATTTCACCCACGATACATCACGATAGCTGTGTCACTGAAGAAATTCAGAATTTATTACAAAAACATTTTATGCAAAGTAACAGAAAATTAGAAAACAAAATAAATGCAGAAAATATTTCATTGCTTAGTTTCATTCGCTCTGTTTACAGTGGATGTATCGCAATGGCGAGGCGCACACAGCCTTTAGCCGTGTTCTGTAAATATTCTAGAACACACGGGAGTCCTGGAGCTCTATATCAAAATATTATCATATAGCCTACATAGATATCTATATCATATAATATATATTATAACCGCCAAAAGATGTGTGAGCCGATATTATGAATCTCAAACGACCGCGTTGGGTTCTCCGACGTTCCCGGTTCTTCAACGTCCTCATCAATGTGAAGTAGACTGAACCGCGACAAGGAGGAGAAAGGGATTGTTCCCGGGCAGTGCTTAGGCACCTCCGCCTCCGGCGGTGGTCCCTCAGCGGGTCTCAAGCTGAAGACATTCGCCGCCAACAATCCCTTTCTCCTCCATGTCGTGGTTCATGTTCTTGAGGGAGTCAAAGCCAAAGTTCCTTCCCCCCAATTCATTCTCAACCTTGGCTGAGATTACCCCCAATACGAGTCTCGTTGTAGAAATACCTGAGACGAGAGTCCGACAGAACGGTTATCGAAATAACAACAAGGAAGTGTACAACACTTGCGATACAGTCCTGGAGCTCTATATCTAAATATCATATAATACATAGAAATCTATATCATTTAATACATATTATCACGGCCAAAAGCGGTGTGCGCCTCCAGACGATATAATGAATCACAAACTACTTTGTCGGGTTCTGCGACGTCTCTGGTTCTTCCACTTTCACATCAACCTGAAGTCGACTGAACCGCGCGCTGCCTGCTGCCGGCTGCCTGCTGCCGGGCGATGGTGCCTCGCGGCAACCGGCGGCATGACGCAGTTCATGTACTTCAGCCAGTCAAAGCCAAAGTTCCTTTCTCCCAATTCCTTCCCAACCATGGCTGAGATAACATAACCCCCACAACAGTCTCGTTGTGGAAATACAAGACACGTCAAAGAACCGACAAGAAACACTTGCGTTACAGTGTGTGTATTCACACAAACACACACACATGTGGCGCTCGCATGGTCGAGTCTCATTGGCGGGCCAACGTCTCTGGGCGGGCCAGGCAGAGTAAGGGGAGGAGCTGAGATTCCTGATGACGTCAAGAATACAGACATTCCAAATCAGCGCACTTGAGCCTCCGTTTTTTTCGAAGGCGAGCAGAACAGCTAGTGCTCGTTTTACACCAAACACAAGTTTTAGCAATTGGGGGACCATAGGCAGGCTAGGGGAACTCATATTTATGTTAGAAAACCTCATAAAGTGAGATTTTCATGTCATGGGACCTTTTAAATATCGATATTTGGCGTCAGCACATCGATAACGTCCCGCAAGACGAAATATCGCGATATGTCGCAGTATCGATATTTTGGCACACCCCTAAGTGCTACAAGCCAGGAAATTATGTCACGAGCAACTCGTGCGGTTGGTGTACGATGCATCTCGAGCACACCATTAACTCATTACCCCCTAACTTCCTGGGAAAAATGAGAAACCTGTAGGGTAGGATAGGATATTTCAATATCAATCTCGTTTACCACTATGTGCTACTTTGACAAGCAGCTCATGCCAGCTATCGAGCCAATTCTGTATTTCACCACGTTTAGTTCACACTTGGGCTGGTCATTATTATTTATTTGTTTCCGTTCCAGAAAACAAAGCCATCTGCGATTTAGTTTTTTCAATGCATAAAAAAAAAGTCTTAAATGGTTAAATTCTTATTTCATTGTTCAGCTGCGGCATGAAATAGTTTCTCTTGCTCACCAACACATTGACAACAGACCTGTCTCTGTGAAGAGCCCCTCCTTTCTGTGCACGGGAGGAAGGATTGTTGGCTTTTCCACAAGGAGAAGGCATTAATTGAATCATTTTATCAGTTAATATCTGTTTAAAGGGCTCAAGACCATTTATTATGTCGATGTAGGATAATTTTGTGGGATTATCAGAGCTTGCAAAAACAAAACAAAAATTATATAAAAGGGTTCTCCCCAACAATGCAATAATGTAAAGTGGATGCACACAGGACGAGCCGGAGCCACGGGAGCGTGTGACTTGTTCTGACTAAGACTTGTTCTGTGTCTAATATGGTGGTGTAATGACGTTATTTGAGTGCTCTCATTGGAACCAGAATCCATAATAATGTTCCAGATAAGACGCGTATCTATAAAGGTGATTTGTACACTGTTCAAGTTTCAATGAAATTGCACTGTTGCACTAATGCTGATCGAGATTAGAGCATACAAACAAAACACACTAGTCTGGATGACGAATCACCCCTTTAAGAACAAATCTCTTAACCTAATTACCGGCCAAAACTTTTTTTGATAAAAGTGCAAAAGAAAAAGACCAATCAAAACATTTTACAAATTATTTCTAGTGAGTTCATCCTTTCAAATAATTTTGCACTCATGAATGCTACGTGACCAAACGCCATGATGACTGTGGCAGAATGGGGTGAGAGCAAATTGTTAGGGGCCACCAAATAAAAAAGATGGTAATAGAACGTCTTGGTCGTGATCCTTTGTTTCATTTGCGATCATCTGTATCTGTCCTGTAAGACATTTTAAAGGTAAATGTGCTTTCTGTGCTCAACTCCAGAGCACGGCTGAGGAGGGAGAAGCAGGCATCGTGGAGAGCATCACCCTCAAGAACTTCATGTGTCACACTCTCTTGGGCCCATTCACCTTCGGCTCCAATGTCAACTTTGTCGTTGGCAACAATGGAAGTGAGTGCAACCACTGTTTACAATATGTGTATGACTCGTAGCGAAGGATTTACGTTATCTTCAACTAAACGGATGTGTTCTTGTGCGTCAGGTGGGAAGAGTGCTGTCCTCACGGCGTTGATCGTAGCCCTTGGCGGGACTGCCCAGGCCACCAACAGAGGCGCTTCTCTCAAGGGTTTTGTTAAGGAAGGAGAGAGGTAAAGAAAGTGCCGCAGCTCTCCAAATAATGGGAATCTTGGGATTTTTTTTCATTGCCAATTCCCCACTTTGATGCCTCGGGAAAGATGCTTTAATGTAAACTCCTCAATGAAACGTAAAAATAGCGTAACCTAGGCTAATCCAAACCTTTTTCTGTCTCGCATGACAAACGCTGTTCAATGATGACAATGTCTCCACATAATATAAGATAAGATATACCTTATTTGTCTCGAGAAATGTTGTTGTTCCAAAAAATAAGGACAACTGATTTTTTCTTTTCGTATAGGTTTTAGTATTTGAAAATAAATAAATAAATTGAGAACCATTAAAAAATCAGGGCTTTGCTGAACAGTCGGAAGAAAATGGGGCAAATGATCCTGTAGTGTGTACCCAGCTTAATGTTCATTGTTCTCCCAGTTCTGCCGAGGTGTCGGTCACTCTGCGGAACACAGGCCGAGACGCCTACAAGCTGGAGGATTACGGGCAAGCCGTCATCATAGACCTGAAACTCACACGAGATGGAATGAGGACCTTCAAACTGAAGAGCAAATCGGGTAACGACTCAACTATAAAAAATATAGGCTTAGAGATGTATGTTTATATTTGCCATACACATCTGTATAAAGCATGCACTACAATTTCCACAGCTAATACCAGATTCTGATCATCACTGTTTTAGTGTAGTAATACTAAGAAGTCAAAACCAATCAGTGTGTGTAACTTCCTGATCGTGGCAGTTTTGCACCAAAATATTTAATATTTTAAATTCTCCCCTCATATAGGCCAAATAGTGTCGACCAAAAAAGAAGACCTCATGTCAATTCTGGACAATTTTAATATTCAGGTACAATACTGTTTTCATACTTTTTATCTCAAGGCACGTTAATTTCTGAATCCAGATTGACTCGTTTGTTTTTGGCAATTGATTTTTTAGGTCAATAACCCTGTGTCCATCCTCACTCAAGAGATGAGCAAACACTTCCTACACTCTAAAAGCGAGGGGGACAAGTACAAGGTAGAGTGACATATTTCATATAAATTAGGTCACGCATATCATTGCTCGGCGTTGACCATGTAAGTGTTTCAGACTTAATATTTTTATTACGAATATAGGATTTAATTGCTTGTACAATTTTCCTTTTCCACCATTTCAGTTTTTCATGAAGGCAACTCAGCTGGAGCAGATGAAATTAGACTTTATATCCATTAAAACAGCCAAGCAGTATACTGAGGAAAAAGTGTCGCAGAATGGGGAGGTGAGCACCTAACCATTTAATCAGAACAAACAACCGGATCCATTTCTTCATGGCCGCGTAGGAGGTACCTTTGTCCCGTTGGACTCTGTGTAACCCATGAAGCCAGGACGGCCAGTCCAGGCACATCCACCCGGTGCTCAGTTGTGTATAACTGCATTACAGTGTCTGCGGGATCTGAAGAAGACATACCTGGAGAAGGAGGACAACTACAAGAGCTTGTCTTCGCTGGACGACATGCAGGCCAAGCTTGAGGAGCTGCAGAAGCAGATGGCCTGGTGCCTGGTAAGACCACCCTGTCTCCTCTCTGGTCCCATGTGATGCTCTGTCATCCTGCTGGTCAGTAGATGGATACCTTGCAGTAGAAAGAGGGCCACTAGCGTGTGTAAAGTGCAGGTGCTGTTGTGTGGCAGGTGGCTGAGATGGAGGCAGAGCTGCTGCCCGTGCGGCAGAAGCTGAAGTCAGACCAGCTCTCCACACAGAAATTCGATGACAAAGTTGAAGAATGGAAGGTTCGACAATAGCTCTCATGGCACTATTCAATAAATAAAAGCTATTTATTTATTAACCCTATTGCCTTTGAATATCTCGTACTGTTTCTGCTGGGAAGATTCTGCCATGTTTAGCCCGACGTGTGTGTGTGTGTGTGTGTGTGTGTGTGTGTGTGTGTGTGTGTGTGTGTGTGTGTGTGTGTGTGTGTGTGTGTGTGTGTGTGTGTGTGTGTGTGTGTGTGTGTGTGTGTGTGTGTGTGTGTGTGTGCGCGCGCGCGCACAGAACAAGGTCACTGAGGGGGAGCGGAAATACAAGCAGATTCACGACCAGCTGAACGGCCTAACAGAGCGCGTCCAGGAGCTGCAGCCCCAGTCCACTCAGCTGAAGGCGGTGGCCCAGAGACAGGACAGCCTGCTCAAGGCTGGAGAGGTCAGTACTGAACCACACCTGCTAAGGCTGGGCTCACCAAACTGGGATCCGTGTTTTTCTGACTTAGTCAGACTTTTCCAAATTTGTGACGCATGTTTATCTGTCAAACACAGTAGCATCCAGCTGCAGATTATGGGCTGATTATGGTCCCACGTTCATGCAACACAAGGCGGTTACGGACCCCTTTACGTCCTTGCGGACCCTCCTTACATCCACCACAAGGGCCTGATGTCCGCCTCCCAAAGATTGTAACCTTCCGTCGAGGCGACGCAGCAGCAAGGGCTATGATTGGTCTGATTACTAAAACCCAACGCAGAACCATAAGAGGTTCAGGACTGCGTTGAAGCGTCTATGTGGTCATTGTGTTGCGTGAACGTGGAACCAGGAATCAGCCATCAACAGTTTAGCCGCCCGAGTTTTCAACGTGTGTGTGTGTGTATGTGTGTGTGTGTGTGTGTGTAAGGTGACCTTTCATCTATGCAAGAAAAGCTTGAAGATCCTGGAGTCGGACAGGGGCCAGCTGTGCTCACGGATCAAGGAGCTCAAGCTCAGGTAGGTTTTCTTTTCCCGATGTTGCGTGAAACTCAAACGTTTTTTTTGGCAGTTCCTCATCGGTGAAATTCATAACCCCTGATGTCTTTGTGGTTTGGTTCAGCATCAGTCAGGCCACCGGAGCAGAGAGCCAGCTGAAGGACCGACGCATGCAGGAGCTGCAGGCGGAGCTGCAGGATCTCAGCCATCAGGACTCCACCCTGGGCCAGCAGATCGAACAGTACCAGCAGGCCACCCACCGGGCCAAGGAGGAGCTCGGAAAGCTCAGGTAGCCCACCAGACGCTCAGCAGTTCATGGGTGTTGTTATTGAAGATAGTGGTTACCCTTTCTAGCTGTCTGAATTGTGATCTTCATTTTGACACAGTTTTAGTCTGATGCCATTTCAATACAATAAAGGTATATATCAACTGGGGGTTTGAAGGAGATACACGGCAGTGAATCAGGAAGAGGAATCATTGATGCTCCAAGCTAATGTTTTTTTCTCTGCATCTAAAGGAACGAGCAGAGCGGCCTCCAGAAGTCCATCGACGCCAACAGCAGGAACCTGCTGACGCTGAAAGCCAGCAGCTCCAACCGGCTGAGGCGCTTTGGCGAGCACATGCCCGGGCTGCTCAAAGCCATCCAGGATGCCCACCGGGCCGGCCAGCTAAAAGAGAGGCCCCGGGGCCCCCTGGGTAAGAGGTTCATATTGACTGGGGGAGTGTGTTCATCATGTGTTGTTAGTTTGGCCCCAGATGTCCCCCGTTACCTTTGTAAAGGATCACTCGCTCAGTGGCCGTCTCGCATGCAGCTTCACTTTGAAACCTTCAAGCATGAAGGTGGTTATTGGACGATGCAGTGGCGGTTTCTGTAATTGGCCCTTTTTGGACTTGGTAATGATGTCTCAATGAAGTCTCTGCACTGCCAAAAAGGACCTCATACAAACTAGCACGTCAAACGTGTGTGTGTGTGTGTGTGTGTGTGTGTGTGTGTGTGTGTGTGTGTGTGTGTGTGTGTCAATGTTTATTGTTCAGTTAATATCGGGGTTATTCTGTACTGTACGCTTTGTTTTAACTGCCAAATGCTAACCTTGCATTCTCCAACATGGATGATAGTTTTGCTATCACCCTTCAGTCACCAACCACCTCCACTGTGTCGAGCGAGCACCCCAGGACGGAGCTGGCTCTCTTAATGAGTTTGTTCAGTCTCTTCCTGTCAGCAGCAGTGATGCTGCTGTTCCAGCACACCACACCAAAAAAGATGGCTGACGCCACCACAGAGTCATAAAAGGTCCTGAGTTTCTTCAGCAGAAAGAGTCTGCTCTGTCCCTTTTTTTGCAGCGGGCGTTGATCATCTCGCTACAGTCCATTTTATTGTTACTGTATAGGCCCTGTATGAGTCCACAGACTCAATGTCGAACCCCTGGATGTTCCCCGGTGTGGGTGGGGGATGTTTACGCCTGCGGAAAGTCCACCACCAGCTCCTTAGTTTTCCCTGCGTTGATCTGGTGGTGGTTCCATTGGTACCAGTCCACAAATTCCCGGTTTAATCCCCTGTACTCAGTGTCGTCCACGTCCCTGATAAGACCGACGACTGCAGAGTTGTCAGAGAATTTCTGGAGCAGTGTGAGAAGTTTTATGTGAAGTCTGCAGTGTAGAGGTTGAAAAGGATTGTCTTGTGGCTCTGTATGCAGGATACTGCATTAGCCTGAAGGACCCCCAGATGGCCCTGGCGGTGGAGGTCTGCCTGAAGGGTCAGCTGCAGGCCTTCGCCTGCGACAACCACAAGGACGAGAACGTGCTGCAGGGCTTGATGGCTCGGGTCTTCCCCTCCGGCCAGCGGCCCGGCATCATCACCAGCCGTTTCCTGGATCGTGTCCATGACACCAGCAGGAGGTGAGAGCTTGTTGAAGGGCAGCAGTAGCTCAGGAGGTTGAGTGGGTTGGGCACCTCGAGTGTCGAGGTGCCCCTGAGCAAGACGCCTCACCCTAATTGCTCCTGACGAGATGTCTGACGCCCTGCGTGGTTGACTTCGCCGTCGGTGTTTGAATGTGTGAATGAATAAGTCGCTTTGGATAAAAGCAAAATCCCCTAAGTGTAAATGTCATGGACGTGACATTTGATGTCACTATAGAGCCCACTTTGATGATGAGGAGCTGTGCAGACATTGGAAATGCTGCGGCTATGGTTACCTGCTCTATTGTAGGCGCTTTGTGGCTTGGCTGGCATCATTTCTTGCTGATCAACACGCCGGCCATTCCACTGCATGACTCGTTTGAAGGTGCTGGAATAATTCAGTGTTTCCCATACATAGACCAATGTGTCACGCAGTGCCACAGAATCAACACCGAGCGCCACAAATTGATTCAGCTTTTTTTTTTCTTTTAAGCGATTTTTGAAATATAAATATCGTTCCGTTCATTCATCTCCGCATAGCACTCTTTCTCCCTGTCATTCTCGTTCACAAATGCACACCGAGACAAGCGCACATACATACCAATGGTTCGCGGGTACATTACCACTTATTGGATAAACCTGCGTATCATGCACGCACTGACAGCGGATTCGCTCGCCGCCTTCAAAGGCAAACCCGAAGCAGCGCGTAAGGGATAATGTATAGAACGCCGGTCATTATCGGGAAATTAAGCCCCGAGAGGGCGAACAGGACGTGTCTTGCTTCGCCCTGAAGGGGCTTATTTTCGACAATGACCGGCAATGTCCTATATCCTATATCCTATATGTCCTATATGTGTGGGATTGGAGGAGTTGGTAAGAGAACAGGTAGGGACAGTAGACACTAGGGAGAATACTCAGTGTCCATTGTAGCTTCTGATTCTTGATGGCGTTGTATAGGGCCTGGAGAAGAAAAAAAAACCCTGCTGTTAGACACGATACTTAAACATCGCAGCCAGCACACCTTCAACAGGGAGTTCCCAGTTTGCACATTCAGATAGAACCAATATGGCTGCTCGGGGAAAAAGCGCCATTGTGCCACCCAAGTGCCATTGTGGCACAAATGCCTCTTTGCTGGGGTTATGCCATTCTCCATCCGTGCTTTAAAATGTACCTTGGAATGCATATTGGCCTTATTACACAGCTTAGTTGAATACTCGATTTCGATTGGTCAATTATTTCTGTTAAGCAGTCATTTGCAATGAAGAAAAGACGTTATGGATGCTTTGTCTGTCTGGGTGTATTTTGCAATAATGACCGGCGCGCTGTTCCTTATCCCTTACTTATCAAAGAGGTGTAATAGAAGGGGAATGGTAGCAAAAGCAGGTGCTGCTCATTTAGTTAATGATGGGTCTGTAGGCATGCTCATGGGAATATATATACAGATGCTGCCGTGACTGCTTCGAGTGCTTCGGTTGCTGCGATTATGTCATATTATTTCGCCATATTGGAGAGGCGAGGACTGGCCTGTAAACAACAACCTAGCAATCCGGAAGGCCAATGCAGGGTCTATGTATACATATGAAATGTGGTTGATAGGGTTTACATGTTTAAATGTGGTCGATAGTGTATAAATATGGTCGCTAGTGTTTACTTGTGGTCGATAGTGTTTAAATGTGGTCGATAGTGTTTAAATGTGGTCGATAGGGTTTACATGGTTAAATGTGGTCGATAGTGTTTAATTGTGGTCGATAGGGTTTAAATGTGGTCAATAGGGTTTACATGTTTAAATGTGGTCGATAGTGTTTATATATGGTCGATAGGGTTTACATGTGGTCGATAGGGTTTACATGTGGTCCATAGTGTTTAAATGTGGTCCATAGTGTTTAAATGTGGGCGATAGAGTTTAAATGTGGGCGATAGGGTTTACGTGTGGTCCATAGTGTTTAAATATGGTCGATAGTGTTTACATGTGGTCGATATTGTTTAAATGTGATCGATAGTGTTTAAATATGGTCGATAGTGTTTAAATGTTCTTTTCCCTCACTCTCCACCTCATCCCTAACTCTCCACCTCAAGCTGGTGTGTAGTGAGCGTTCTGGCACCGATTGGCTGCCGTGCATCACCCAAGTGGGTGCTACATATTGGTGGTGGTTAGTGAGGTCCCCCCTTCACTTTAGGCGTCTTTGAGTGTTATTAATTATTATTATTCTTCATGTTTAACCTCTGTTTTCCTTTTATTCCTAGTCTGTTTTACATATTTTTGAATGATGACTATATGCTCTGTAAGGTGACCTTGGGTGTCTTGAAAGGCGCCTCTAAATTAAATGTAGTATTATTATTATTATTATTATTATATCATCCCGCTTATTACACGGCTGCTTGCCAAAATGAAAAGATAACTTCACATGCTGTGTCTTTTTACAATTTATTTGTTACCAGCATTCGTAGTGTTGATCAGCAGAGAAATGGTCCTCCATAGACGTTGACGTCGCTTAGCAACCGAAGACGCTGGGGTTAAAAAGTTACCGGTACTTGCGCAGTGATACTTAAGACGTCATTAGAGGCAAAAAATCCTTTTGTTTTCCTTGACGGCGGGCAATTATACTCATGGTTATACTTGGCAACGGTGAATTATCAAATATAATTCACCGCCGGAAGTTGTGAAGGGCCCATGCAAGTGAACGGAGCGTTCCATGGCATTTAGGACACCTGTGTAATTGCGTTTAATGTTAAATGCGGTTATAGTTTATATATATATATGACGGTGTTAGACCCCCAGGCCGTTCTGCCGGCAATTTTAATTCGCTCTGCAGCAAAGGCTGGAGATCGGGAGGTCCCCCCCGCCACACATTGCTACCTGGTCCGTGGGAAACACTGTAAGTTGTGTTCCCCATAAACTTGTTAATATATATTCGTCAACAAAGTAATCTATGACATTTTAACACTGCAACAGAAATAAGACCTTCATTTTGTGAAAACAGGAGAAAAAATGTCGCCAGTAGCGATGGGGATCGTTAATATTTATTGATA
Source organism: Gadus morhua (assembly GCF_902167405.1). NCBI lineage: Eukaryota > Metazoa > Chordata > Actinopteri > Gadiformes > Gadidae > Gadus > Gadus morhua. Next base: position 20,157,103 of record NC_044068.1, read on the forward strand.
CCGACACCATTTTCGATACTCCAACGATCCGAGTCTTTATCGATACCACTATTGATACTTTTCTATTATTTGGTGGAAATACTACACATTTTATTGATGAGGAAAATATTTAGGAAATAAATAATTGTGTTTTAAATGAAATATGTAGTTCTTAATAAATATTGGATTCAGTAGTTTCAATTATATATTCTAAAATGATTAGCGCGCTATACAACTGTATTAGTAATACAGAAACATGAGTAATACACAGTGGTGGGCCAGCAGGGCCTTCTCTGCTGGCCCCTGGTCAAAATCTAAATAATAGATATTCTTTTTTTCAAAATAACATTTATTTGTGTCTGAACGCATCTTAATTCCACATTTTTTGTAATGGTTGGAAACGCGAATACATTGCTGGAATTTGGGCAGTAGGCTTAATGGTAATGTTGAGTGTGGATGCCGTTTAATAAGCATATTAAATAAATCTGTTCACTGCTACCCCTGTGGGCATAAATTCTGGCTGGAATAGCCGTTGTAAAATACAGGTCCTTCTCAAAAAATTAGCATATTGTGATAAAGTTCATTATTTTCTGTAATGTACTGATAAACATTAGACTTTCATCTATTTTAGATTCATTACACACAACTGAAGTAGTTCAAGCCCTTAATTGTTTTAATATTGATGATTTTGGCAAAAAAGTCAAGAAAAACCAAAAATCCCTATCTAAAAAAATTGGCATATTTCATCCGACCAATAAAAGAAAAGTGTTTTTAATACAAAAAAAGTCAACCTTCAAATAATTACGTTCAGTTATGCACTCAATACTTGGTCGGGAATCCTTTTGCAGAAATGACTGCTTCAATGCGGCGTGGCATGGAGGCAATCAGCCTGTGGCACTGCTGAGGTCTTATGGAGGCCCAGGATGCTTCGATAGCGGCCTTAAGCTAGACCGCAAGACCCCTGAGTGTTGGGTCTTGCGTCTCTCAACTTTCTCTTCACAATATCCCACAGGTTCTCTATGGGGTTTAGGTCAGGAGAGTTGGCAGGCCAACAGTAATACCATGGTCAGTAAACCATTTACCAGTGGTTTTGGCACTGTGAGCAGGTGCCAGGTCGTGCTGAAAAATGAAATCTTCATCTCCATAAAGCTTTTCAGCAGATGGAAGCATGAAGTGCTCCAAAATCTCCTGGTAGCTAGCTGCATTGACCCTGCCCTTGATAAAACACAGTGGACCAACACCAGCAGCTGACATGGCACCCCAGACCATCACTGACTGTGGGTACTTGACACTGGACTTCAGGCATTTTGGCCTTTCCTTCTCCCCAGTCTTCCTCCAGACTCTGGCACCTTGATTTCCGAATGACATGCAAAATTTGCTTCATCCGAAAAAAGTACGTTGGACCACTGAGCAACAGTCCAGTGCTGCTTCTCTGTAGCCCAGGTCAGGCGCTTCTGCCGCTGTTTCTGGTTCAAAAGTAGCTTGACCTGGGGAATGCGGCACCTGTAGCCCATTTCCTGCACACGCCTCTGCACGGTGGCTCTGGATGTTTCTACTCGAGACTCAGTCCGCTGCTTCCGCAGGTCCCCCAAGGTCTGGAATCGGCCCTTCTCCACAATCTTCCTCAGGGTCCGGTCACCTCTTCTCGTCGTGCAGCGTTTTCTGCCACACTTTTTCCTTCCCACAGACTTCCCACTGAGGTGCCTTGATACGGCACTCTGGGAACAGCCTATTCGTTCAGAAATTTCTTTCTGTGTCTTACCCTCTTGCTTGAGGGTGTCAATGATGGCCTTCTGGACAGCAGTCAGGTCGGCAATCTTACCCATGATTGCGGTTTTGAGTAATGAACCAGGCTGGGAGTTTTTAAAAGCCTCAGGAATCTTTTGCAGGTGTTTAGTGTTAATTCGTTGATTCAGATGATTAGGTTAATAGCTCGTTTAGAGAACCTTTTCATGATATGCTAATTTTTTGAGATAGGAATTTTGGGTTTTCATGAGCTGTATGCCAAAATCATCAGTATTAAAACAATAAAAGACCTGAAATATTTCAGTTGGTGTGCAATGAATCTAAAATATAAAGTTTAATTTTTATCATTACATTATTGAAAAGAATGAACTTTATCACAATATGCTAATTTTTGGAGAAGGACCTGTATGTGGCATAGAGGCCCATTTGTATGTTTCATTTTTGTTAATAAACTGGCGTTGCACTTGTAATATTGTTGCTATAGGCTATTTTATTGAATCCGTTGAAGTTGCGAAAGCATCCGGTGAAAATAACAATAACTGAACACTTGTTCACAGTTATTGTGCCATAAGGAAAGATCTGTGTGCCATAAGGAAAGATCTGATGGTGATGCTGCCTTACTCTAGCTCTGCGGTAATGCAAAATGGTGTGCGTGTGCGCTGTTGTTGTTGCTGAATCATCAACTGTCTTGTTGTGGATGTTATGCAGCAGGGGTTAAAATGAACTTTTTTTCACCACCGTCCCAGAAACCTCGCACTGCTTGCCGCTCGAGCAGCGCGAGACTGCCTTCGCCCTGAAGGGGCTTATCTTCGATCGAGACCGGCGATGTTCTCTACATATCCCGCTTATTACACGGCTACTTGCCAAAACGAAACAATAACTTCACATTGTGTGTCTTTTTACAATTTATTTGATACCACCTGCATTCGTAGTGTTGATCAGCAGAGAAATAGTCCGCCAAAGACGTTGACGTTGCTTAGCAACCGAAGACGCTGGGGTTGAAAAGATACCGGTACTTGCGTGAAACCAAAGACTTCATTAGAGGCGAAAAATCTGTTGTTTTCCTTGACAGCGGTCAATTATACTCATGATTATACTTAGTAACGGTGAATTATCAAATATTATTCACCGCCGTAAGTTGTGAAGGTCCTATGCAAGTGAACGGAGCGTTCCATGGCATTGAGAAGACCCATGTAATAATTGCGATTAATGTGAAATGCTATATATATATATATATATATATATATATATATGAAATTTAGATAAATGACGGTGTTAGACCCCCAGGCCGTTCTGCCGGCGATTTAAATTCGCTCTGCAGTATAGGCTGGAGATCGGGAAGTCTCCCGGTGGGCCGGCCCACTTTTTTTTTTGACTCCGTGCGCAGCCCCGCCTTCTCCATTGAACCAAGAAAGCCTGTCGAACGGGGGATTTTACCCCCGCTGTCTCACTGAACAACACAAACACGAGCGCGCCAGCCAATTGAACGAAGGCCTTTCCATTAAATAGCCTATCTTTCCACCGATCGCGAACATCGCAGAAAGTGTTAAACTCTGAAAAATGAAGTCAGTGCCCGCAAAATTCTCTTCGTCCCGAGGTTAGTCTGGCTGAACGGAAGTGGACAGCGTCTATTGCCTAGCGGCTGGTTTGGCCGCGACTCCTCCCCTTCCGGTTGCTGGCGTTACCGTATTGTGCTCCCCCTCAAAACTCGGAAACTATGCAGTATGCAGTAAGGCGAGTCGAGAGGACCTTGACGGCGCTGTAAAGTTGGCATGTTTGGCTCTTTCCGTGGAAAATTGTAAAGAACTGCAAAATATTTGCTTACAGCATTTGCTGAGGAAGAAGGATGTTCTAGCCTGTTTTCCCCAGGCTATGGCAGGGGTAATGTTCAATCCGACCTCGGAGACTTGTAAACACAGTATTGTGTTGGTAGTTTGCCCATTGGTCGCAATTATGGAAGATCAGGTGTGAACCCTGCAGTCCAAGGGTATAGCTGCTGCTGTGTGTGGTAAAGATCCAGAAACTGACGAGAAAATAGCCGCCGGCCACTACTCAATCGTGTATGGATCAGCTGAAACACTCTTTGGAGATGACAAATGGAGAGCCATTTTACAGAAGGACGTTTTCCGAGAGCGATTGGTGGGGATTGCCGTGGACGAAGTGCACATCACCATCCACTGGTAAAATCAAATAATGATTAAACATATTGTAATGACCTCGCCGGTGACATAATGATGTCGAGTCATTAGTAGTTGAAGGTAGTTTTAATGAACCAAAAACCAGGTCACTGAAACCCGTAACATCGTAACCAACGGCAGAAAACCGACCCTCCTGTTCTTCCAAGGCCCTCCCCCAGCTGACCTAATGATTCGCCCCCACACTGATTGACAAGAAGAACATTACAATACATGCACATAGAACAACTGGCATAACGGACAACGAAATATAATGCAACACATAACACACAAACTATTTACTGTCCCAGGGTCGCTACAATATCCATTTAAGTTAACGGATTCATATTCGATGTTTTGGCTACTAGAATTGACGTGTGGGTTTTCAAAAGAAGAGGAACAAACACAGCTGATCAATGATTAAACAAAACGATAGTTATGTTATTATAACTTTAGTTCTATGATTGTAGGCGTAGCCGTCTAGGCTTCGCCTTATGGGCTTGTCCCGTGCGCGCGCTGAAAATTCAAACTATGCACCTATCAGCGTGGGCACCGCCCACATTTCCCACGGTATCGTGTCTATATAACGCAGTGTATACCGTCGCTCATCCTCCACGCTTTTCTTTCAGCATTTGGAGGGTACAGCAGGTGGGAAACTAGACGGCTACGCCTACAATCATAAAACTAGAGTTATAATAACATAACTATCGTTCTATTTCATGTAGGCTACGCCGTCTAGGCTTCGCCGTATGGGCTAAGGTGAAGCTGCGTGCGGAGCCCGATCAATGTACTCCTGCTGGACCCCAGTCAAAACGACCTAAGTCACCAGAGCACATTAAGACTCAAAAAGCCAAGGAAGTGTAAAACACAACAGCTTGATAAAAAACTAATTCCTCCTAGATCAAGCAAGGCAATGATCAAGGGAGAAAAAAGTGAGTCTGTAAAGACTCCGGCTCTAATCCGTGCTTCATGGAACCCATGAAAAGGAAAAGAAAAACCAGAGCAACACGGTTTCCATTAGGTCCGCTACCACCGGGGGCGGAGCTACGGAATCCGGCTCTCCAATAATGAGACTCTCTCGGCCGTTTCTTATTTGAAGAAAACGGCGGGAGTGCCACACTGGTAAACAAAACCACCAGACAATTGGCGAGCCAATAGAAAACCCCCTAGCCTGTTTTTCATTTGAAAAAAGGTGGAAGAGTAAGACTGGTAATCAAGTCCAACTCGCCAGCCGGCGAGAGGAAATCCAACCACGCCGCTTTAAAGAACATGTCTATATTTTTAAGCCGTAAAAGGGGTCCCGGACTCCAGCACAGAGTTGCCGAGTGAGCCCCTGGACATGTCTAACATGTAAAAACGGACAAAGGGGCCGGGGGAAGACCATGACGCAGCCGCGCAGATGTCTTCCACCGAAACACCCTTGAGTAGAGCCGTTGAAGCGGCCACGCTCCGTGTGGAGTGAGCTTTAACGCCCAACGGTGGCGCCAAGCCCTGCCGAGAGTAGGCTAAGCAAACACCCTCACATACCCAGCGAGAAAACCGCTGCTTAGAGAGAGCGCGGCCCCTGCTAGCGTCGCTATAACACACAAACAACTGTTGTGTGGAGCAGAACGCGGCCGAGCGATTTACGTACATAGCCAACGCCCGAACCGGGCACAGGAGATGCAACTCCGCCTCCGCCTCACTAGAATGAGGCGGGGGGTGAAAAATTCTTAAGCACAATATCCCTCGACCGAAAATAACTATTAATGTTCTTCGGGAGGAACGCAGGATTAGGTCTGAGCAACGCGAAGGAGCTGTCCTCGTTTAGCAACAAGCAGCTCGGGCTGACAGACAGCGCAGTTAACTCACCGGCCCGCTTGGCAGAAACCAAGGCCAACAAGAGCGCCGTCTTAAATGACAGGGCATCCAAAGGGGCCTGAGAAAGAGGCTCGAAAGGATCCCTGGACAATCCGCGCAACACGGTGGGGAGATCCCAGCGTGGTGTAAGCACGCGTGAAACAGGCCTAACCCGTCTAGCCCCACGCAAGAATCTCTTGACCAGTGGATGGCTGAAGATCGGTCCACCATCACAGCCTGCATGGCCAGCCGAAACGGCTGCCGCATAGACCTTGATAGTGGAGAAGGCCAAACCTTTTTCCAATAAGTTTTGCAGAAACGAAAGCACGCTTCCCACCTCGCATTGAGATGGGACAGCGTGGTTAATCTCACACCAATTAGAGAAGGCGCACCACTTCGCCGCATAGAGGGAAGAAGTAGAAGGCGCACGAGCACTCTGGATAGTGTTGATAACCGTCTCAGGCAAACCTTTGCCCTGCAGGATCAACCTCTCAGGAGCCAAACCAACTGCCGTCCCGAGACATCGGGCGGTGGTGCACCGTCCCGTGGGCCTGTGAAAGCGCATCCGGCCTGAACGGTACTGGCCAAGAGCGCCGACTGCGAGAGCGCGGGCAGCTCTGGAAACCACAGAGCTGAACGGTTCTCCGGGGCCACTAATATCAGGGACAGTCTCTCCTGTCTGACCCGTTCCAGAAGAGGAAGGATCAGCTGGAGCGGGGGAAACGCATACAAGAGAGCCCGCGGCCAAGGTGTGTGAGCCAACGCATCTACCCCCAACGGGGGAAGATCCCGAGGGCTGAGGGAGAACCACCACCTGCAGTGTGTGTCCTCCCTGGACGCGAAGAGGTCCACCTGCGCTGTCCCGAACCTCTGCCAGATCAGTCTGACAATGTCGGGATGTAACCGCCACTCGTCTCGGCGGGGACCGCCTCGAGACATGAGGTCCACCCCAAAGTTCTGGGCGCCCGAGATATGCAGGGCTCTCAGACTGAGGAGATACTGATGAGCCCAAAGCCAGAGCTCAACCGCCTTTCGGTGGAGAGCAGGGGAGCGCACTCCCCCCTGTCTGTTGATGTACGCCGCCGCCGACACGCTGTCTGTCCTGATCAGAACGTGGCGGCCGCGCACCTGGTGAAAGAAATGCAACAGCACTTGCCTCACAGCGTCGAGCTCCAACACATTTATGTGTGCTGTAGGGGGCATGCGCCACTCGTCTCCGACCGAGTGAGAGAGGCACGTTCCTCCCCAACCCGTCAACGAGGCGTCCGTGAAGACCACTACGTAGGACGCCACCCTGCCCAGGGGAACACCCCTGAGAAGGGCGGAGGGTCCTTTCCAATATTCCAGGTCTGGCGACACTGAACGGGGAACGAGGAGCACCCTGAGCTTGTGTCGCCTGGGGTCCAACCGTTGGCGAGCAAACCACCGCTGGAGTCTGCGCATAAAAAGCAGACCCAGGGGGACCACGGGGTGGGCAGATGCCATCAGCCCTAACAGGCGCATGGTGGACAGTGCGGTCACGTTTCTCCGAACGTGAAAATGGGAGAGCGCCGACAGGATGGCGTCTCGCCGAGGAGGCGAAAGCATCGCAGTCATGGTGGCTGAGTCTAGGCAAAGCCCCAAGTAGACTGTCTGCCGGCTGGGGAGCGGTGAGCTCTTCTCCCAGTTGATGGCAAAACCCAGGAAGGAGAGATGGTTTATCACCAACATGGTGTCCCTTCTCGCGGTCTCTTCTGAGTTGCTCAGAATAAGCAGGTCGTCTAGGTAGAAGAGAATCCTCTTTCCCTGACGCCTGAGCGGTTCCAACGTCTCCACACACTTCGAGAAGGTGCGCGGAGCCAGGGAATAGCCGAACGGCAGACACTGGTACTCGTACGCCATCCCCATAAAGGCAAAGCGGAGAAACTTCCTGTGCGCCTGCCGAACAGGGACGTGGAAGAAAGCATCCTTGAGGTCCAGGGATGTGAACCAATCGCCCTCTCTCACACACCGGAACAACGCTCCGACAGTGAGCATTCTGAACTTCCTCGTGGCAACGAATCTGTTGAACACGCGAAGATCCAGAATAGGTCTCTTTTCCCCTGACTTCTTGGAAACCAGGAAGTAGCGGGAATAAAACCCTAGGTGAGACTCGTAGGGGGGAACGACAGTGATGGCCCCCTTTACCAAGAGACGTGCCACCTCTGCTGCTAGAGCCGTGCTCGCAGCCGGGTCCCGTAGCGTGGTCTCCACCAACCCCATAAAGGGTGGGGGACGACGCTTGAACTGTATGGGATGGCCCCATCTCAACGTGGTGTCCAACCATGATGGCAGAACGCACCGCTCTTGCCAACACGCATAGCGGTCGGAGAGAGGGCGAGCCGACAGCTGAGGAAGACTGTCCAGGAATAACCCGTATTCCTCTGCCCCTACCGCCTCCACACTGCGTGTGAACCAAGGGGGGCTTCCCATGAAAGGGAGGAGGCTCAGCGAGCGTAGGAGATGTAACAGAACTAAAAACAACGAGCTGTCTAGACGTCGCGCTCGTGCCAGCTGAACAGGGAGCGAGCCGTCCGGCCGCAGCACGCGTGCGCTGTCCGCAGGCTGTAGCCACAGCGTGCGGACCAGTCTCCTCACCTATGATGTGGGGAACCAGGAGACCGGTACAAGCGGCCGTATCCACGGGCTCGTGCAACGAGTCTCTGATCCGTCCACGAGGCTCCAAGGGACGCCGCTTCTTAGAAGCAGGTGAACCAGAGGCCATGTGAACATGCCCTCCGACCGCCACCCTACAGCCACCGGGCTGAGGGGGGGGGAAAGAGGCAACATGGAGGAGCGCACCACAAGCGTAGGACGCAGGTGGCCTGAGGAATATCGCTCTTTAGGTACCATGTACTGCCGTTCGGCCGAACGGTCTTTACTTTTTTCTTTAATAGGGAAAGAAAAAGTAGGAGCAAGCGTCCGGAACTTCCCGGTCCGTGGCGCTGCTGCTCTCCCCGTGCGCGGCGGCTGCGGCTGCACCGGGGCTGGAGTCGGAGCTAGACCCCGCTTCCTCCCAGTCTGCTGGCGGGAGGAGCCCGTGAGAATCGCCCCGAACCGGGAACGATTCTTACGGACTGACTGCTGGTGCGCGAGCACCTCGGAGAACCTGGGACCAAATAGGCCATCCGGCGCTAGTGGACCCTGGACGAGGCTGGCCCGCTCTCGTTCCGGCACCGCAGTGTGGGAGAGCCATATGACCCTTTGAATCATGGTAGCCCACGCCATATGCCGGCCGGCCGAAACGGCTATCGGCTGGCATAGCTGGAGGATGGCGCTGGAAAAGCGGGAAACCGCCAGCCATCTCGCGGCTTCCTCCGGGCCGTAGGCCTCCCTGTCAGCCGACAAGGAGACCATGGCCGAGGAGAGCAGGGCGATGTTGTTGACCGCCGCCGCGGATTGAGAGGCACAAACGAACACCCTGTCCGTTAGGCCGACAATCTGCTTCTGGAGGCGGTCGGGGGGCAGCGGCTTTTCGTTAGGGAGCCATCCGGCGCCCGGAGAGAGAAGCGCTGCCAGGGGAGGCTCCACAGTATCGCCCCACCCCTCCACGTTGGTGAAATCCGTGTAGGATCTTACCGGAGCCTTCAGGGTCGAAGGGTCCTCACCTGCAGCAATAAACAAGTGCTGCAAAGGCGGGAACAAGGGGCACTGGGTAACCCGCCGGGAAAAAGATGGGGTGCGAAAGCACTCGCCCTGCATATCGTCAGATACGGGGGCAAGAGGCGGGGCCGGCATGGGAATCCCTTTGATGGCCGCCGCCTCACCCATGATCTCCCGAAAGAGATCGGTCATCCGGCGCGGACCCTCGTGTTGTATGACGGTGGCGGTTGTAACCCGAGAGCGGGAAAAACCGGACGCCGAGTCGCCGAAGACGTCGTCCAGGGAGGCGTCGATGATGCCATCGTCGACGTCAGGTCCGAACAGGTCGATGGCGTCAGCCAGTTCCACCGCAGGGGAAAAGAAGAGATGCCTGGAGAGGATCCCCTCTTCAGGCAGCTCCCGGCAGGCGACACAGGAGACGGGGGCCGCCATAGCAGCCGCGGCGTGGTCGGCGCCAAGGCACCGAAAGCACGCCAAGTGCCCGTCACCCGGTGCCAGGGAGGCGGGACAGGAGGCGCATAGGGGTCCTGAAAAGGACCTAGCTCCAGGAGCGCTCTCAGGTGGCCCTGAAAAGGGCCGTTTGTCCGCGGCCTCGCCCGAGCCGCTGCCACCGGCTTGGGAGATCCGTGTTGAAGTTCTCATCTTCTTAATAGTATTTCTCAATTTCTCGCTGATAAGCACAAGTGCTGAAAGAAAAGGGAGGATGAGCGACGGTATACACCGCGTTCAGTGTTGGGCGTAACGCGTTACAAAAGTAACGCTTTACCGTAATATATTACATTTAGGCAGTAACGGAGCAATATAAAGCGTTACTAACTATATTTCGGTAATATTATTACAGTTACTGAGTCCGGTAACGCGTTACAATCATGGACATAATAAAGGATGGACCACGGACTGGAAAGTGTCCGCCCATTCATTCATATACAAACTGCTCAGTGGCGCAGGGTAACATCATGGGTAACATACAGGAGCGATTTGCTTCCGCGCTATGGGGCCAAGACACGTGGCCTTGTCCGTGACATACCGGATGCAGAAATATAGAACGCATGCGTGCCCATCCTCCCAGTCCGGTCCAACAACAATATAAAATGATACCGTAATGCACCTGTTCTTTGTCTTTGGATCTTTTGAATAAATGGATCAATACATGATGAATCACAATGATCGCAAGCAGAGGACCGTGCGAGTTATTGAGCAGCAGATGAACCAGTCCAAAAATCGGACACGTTAACGGAGCACTGAACTAGGCCCTCTCAGATGCCATTTGTTTCACTACGACTCCTTTCAGCTGCACACCCCTCTTCCCCAGCGAGATAACGGCTAATAAAACGCTTGAGGTGGCGTTTTGAGGACATGGCATTTAACGTAATTATGAGCCTTTGATTGATATCCAGACATTTTTTGCGGAGACACATTCCTGTTCCCCACTTGTATTGGAGTGAACGTAGATATCTACTTCTGGGTCCCATGATTTGAGGGACCCGTCCACAGCCCGCTTAAACAGCTGCAATACCAGGCTTGGCCGCTGAGCACTGGTGGATTGCGGAAGTATGCAGTGTTCATGGGGGCTTGGTTACAATCCGAGCCACACAAACTCCAGCCCTTGTTTGGCTGTATATTTTGTCTATTAAGACTTTGTTGTTTGGTCCTAACCAAAACATTAATAGGCTCTAAGCATAAGTTCCTTGTAAAGTCTCTGTGGGACTGAAATGTTGAATGTGTTTCATTATTTATGCTGTTCTCAAGCTCTTTTTTATTACTGCTATTTAAGCGCAGGATATATGCTCAGGTTCTAAAATACTTACAAAACATGCCCTGTCTGGTGGCTGTTAGACGTCATTCTAGAAGTGCACTTTTATTTTATTATTGAAATAGTATAAACTATTAACATGTTTGATTTCATGGAAATGCAACTTTTTGTTAAATGTTTGTGTGGCTGCACTTTGTAACTCAGGAGCTAATAAATGAGGCATAGAAAAATAGTTTGTGTCTTGTCGTGTAAAGGTTTTGGTTGTTTAATTATTCTATATCATAACATTATTGTAATTCAGCTATTCATGGTACACTACATGCAGATGCAATATAGACCTCATTAGACTTTAATGTTTGCCCCCCCATCCGCCTTGTCCTGAATGTTTGTTTTGGTGAAAGTAATAAGTAACTTATTACTTATTACTCTACACAGAAGGTAATATTGTAAAGAAACGTATTACTTTCAAATGCAAGTAACTAGTAATATGAAATATATTACATTTTGGAAGTAACTTGCCCAACACTGACCGCGTTATATAGACACGATACCGTGGGAAATGTGGGCGGTGCCCACGCTGATAGGTGCATAGTTTGAATTTTCAGCGCGCACGGGACAAGCCCATAAGGTGAAGCCTAGATGGCGTAGCCTACATGAAATAGAACAATGTTATGATTTCACGCTGTCTTGTATGTTTTTTACTTAAAGGGGAGAAAGACAGGGGAATGAGGCTCCCTTCAGAGAGTGGTGCGGGAAAGTTGGAGAACTAAGGTCTCTTCTACCCACTTCAGTTCCACTCCTGGCAATGACTGCCACAGCCTCCAAAGCAATGAGACAGAAGTTGAGGAACAATCTTGGTATGCAACAATGTATAGAGCTTGTTAAAAGCCCAAGCCGTGACAACATCCGGCTTGCAACCAAAAAGGTCTCCTCAGATCCAGCTATCACCTTTGCATGGCTTTGTGGGGAGCTGGAAAGTAAAGGCCCAAGGACAGAAAAGGTGGTATTATACTGTAAGAGTATAGCAGAGTGCTCAATGCTTTACTCTGATGTTTTCAAACTTACATTGGGCAAGCGTGAATATTACCCAGTAGGTGCCAAAGATGTGTCTGCAAATAGACTGGTCGATATGTATCATTCTGCAACACCAGAGGATGTCAAACTACATATTATGAACTCGCTCAAAGACCCAATGTCACTTCTCAGAGTTGTAATCGCCACTTCAGCACTTGGAATGGGTGTTGATTTCAAGGCTGTCAACAATGTAGTTCACAATGGGCCCCCAAGAAACATTGAGGCCTACATGCAAGCCTTTGGAAGAGCAGGGCGAGATGGTTCTCAGGCACCTTCAATTATTTTAAACCACGGCAGACAACTACGATGCCTATCCGATGAAATGCTCATGTATGTATCGGAGGCAAAACAGTGTATGAGAGTTAAACTTCTGCAGCTGTTCGATGGTGAGAATACAAAGCCTCTTGCACTCAAACATGCATGTTGTAGCTTTTGTGCATTATCTTGTGATTGTCAAGACACCTGTGATGTACATGCAAGTCCACTGGAGAAACATGCAGGGGAAGGTTTGGTCCATAAAGATAGTACTGTCACAGATGAACAGAGAACCATTCTTCGTGAACGCTTACTGAGTATAACACATGACATGACACATCAAGGAGTTTGTGGGACACTCTCAGTTTATTCCACACAACAAACAGAAAAGAACACAGGAGAAATTGTTATCAAGGAAGTGATTGATTCAAGTGGTAGACTTTTCACATTGGTTGACATTTTTTGCAATGTACAAGTTTTTAAGGTTGATGAGGCCCAGGCAATACTGAACATAGTGTCAGAGGTTTTTTGTGATATAGAGGAATGCTATGAGGATGAAGAAAGCATAAATGTCGAAGATGAATTTGGAAACATGACATTGTTTTAATAAGGCTTGTCAATGCTATGTAGTGGATGAAAACTACAGACAACAGCCTACAGTAAAGAAGATATGTAAGATAAGATATAGCATATATATACAATACATATACAAATTTAAAATAAAATTATAGTACAAAACTATTTGAATAAGATAAAATAAAGATAAGATAAAACAAACGTACTATATACATGTAACTGTCCGTTTGTAGGTGACCTGTGTGTTAAGTAAATAAATAAATAAGTATGATGAAATATGAGGTATAATATAAATATATATAAATATAGTATAAATATAAATGTGCAGGGTCCCTGAAGTAATCGAAAGATTAATTAAATAAATAACAAATAACAAGGTTAACAATAGGTGCAGTCCTTAGGTGTGGGGTTTAGACCTTAATCAGGTCGGGAAAAATGAGCTTTTGGTGACAGGGTGCACAAAGCTTTTAAGATGTGTTTTATGTGTACTGTTTAATTTGTCTCATTAAAAGCAGCCATTTACCTGTTTCAAATGTAATTTCTTTTTGTGCTCATTTATCCATTGCAGCACCCCAGCAACGTTAAGCTGTTGCAACGGATTGGGGGTGGTATTTTTGAATGTGGTGTATGTTCTTCCTGGTGTAAATCTGAACACTTGTTGTTTTGAAGAACTGCCACCATTTCCGAGATGTCAGCCTCTTTGTTCGGTTCTGCATGCAGTCCTGACTCTGGCTTGATTTCACAGTCCTGATCAAAGTTGGTCATCAACTCTGTTAGCTCACCAATGGTCCGACTTATTTCTTTGGCTATGTTGAACTGCATATTTGCCCCTTGTTTGGCCATCAGATCTTTTGTGAGCCGCACAAAATGTTCACAGTTCAGATCTAAGGCAATGTTGTTACCAGCCCCACCACAAACATTTATGGTCCTGTTCCATGTGAGCCGATGTGCTACACTTGGACTCAGAAGGGCATGGACGTCGAGCTGCAGTTTGAGTGCCTCTAGGCTGTATTTGTTCCTACCTGCTTGTTTGAAGTGTAGCATTTTGTATTTCCAGAGGCGGACAGTCCTTTGTCCGTCACCTTCTTTAATGGAGTCCAGTTACCCTTCTCCAAGTCAGACTGGAAGGTTGCAGGTGGAGGGTGAGTCTTCGGTGTGTCTTTTGTATTCTCCATTGAAAAGTAGTGCATAGCAGCAGCTATGATGGAAGCATTGGTCACATCTCTGATGAATGTGTTGCTTGCTCTGTACTTATCCCCTAGAGCAGTTGCTGAAACATCTCTTCTGTTAATAATGTTCCGTAGTTGGTGCAGTGTACCCATGTCTGCATTAGATGTGGTCTTATAATATTCTTTGAGAATAAGATCTGTGAAATTCATACTGCAATGAAAATCTGCGATCGCAGTGACAATGCCGTTTAGTCTACCGTGTAGTGTGTTTGCATTCGCCACTGATCGGAGGGCAGCATCAGCCTTTTGTTCAGTTAGCTGATCTCCAGTAATGATGATTTTTACAGCTGGTTTCATAACATTTCCATTGACATCAGTAGGTACGTAAGGGACATATCTGTCATGTATGTAACCAAGGACTTTTATCATATCTGCTATGTTTTTTTTCATCCGCATCAAAGAGTCCAAGGGGTGTTAGATCTGTTTTTTTGGTCATTTCAGACGAGAATGCATGTGGTATGTGCCACTGAAGGAGGTCTCTGAATGGGCTGAGGCATTGAAGGTGGGATACCAACACTCTTCCTATCAGTTCAGCAAATTCTTTCCTGAGATGCTCTTTGTCATTCTGATTGGGTAGTATGTCTGTTAGTGGGACTTCTAGCACAGACCTTCTGTTTTCTTGTGGCAGATGAGTTGCACTGACTCTCTCCTCATTACCAACCATTATCATCCAATGGTACATTTTTTTTTGGTTGATCATTGTTATTGTATGAGGGGTCACACTGCGATCCAAGTTATCAATTGTAATCTGGAGTGGAAATTGAATCGAATTGATCTGTAAACAAAGAACAAAATTTGACACTTATCTGAATTTACAGAAGAGTTGATGGGATGTGACAGTAAAAAAAACTACTACAAATTTTGACAAAAAATAAAAAGGTTTGACATGCACACTCAACACTCACAGACTTTACCAACCTGATTTGTAACATGAGGATGCACGGCGGTCTGAGGTAGATCTTTTCCACTGAGCAGAAGAGGTGTGGAGGTACCTGCTGCATTATTTTCCTCACTGGGCTGGCACAACAAAGAAACAGAGTGAACCGTATGTAAATATCAAAATCCACTCTGTATAAGCATAGCAGGATGAATCGGCTACTTTAGAGCCATCACGTCACTCTTTTATGTGATCTATTTATAGATTTTTAGCTATTTGTAGTTTTGTGTGAATACCTCTTCTTCTTCCTCTGAACACAACAGCTCGCATGGTGTCTTGACATCAGATTCTATCCAAATGGATGGATCATGCTCTGGAGGTGTCATGCTGCTTTCAGTGTTGCCTGGCATTCATCCGAGTTCTCCATCTGCTCCTCCAGAGGCAGGGCTTGATGATGTATACTGTTTGCATACATCATCTTTCCATTTGAGGAACTTGCTGTCCCATGCTTGTGCAATTTCTTTCAGCTTTGCAAGAGCCCTTCCATCAGATATACAGATACCCAATCGATTTAACCGTTGAAAACAACGTCTTTTGGCCCCTCCACGACACATAACCAGAGCATTCCGATACATATGTGCCGTCATTGACTGGCAGCGTGCTTGTAGGAGCATCGACCCAGCCATTGGTAATTTTAATTTATTTGTCTTGCTGTGAGACAGAGGCCGTGTTCCTGAATCAGTGACCTCCGTGGAGACTGAACTTGCAGACTCTAAAAACTTAAGAAAGGTTGGTGCGTTCCTCCTCCACTCTTCAACAACATCATCCATCATTTTAAAGTCCTTTAGATCGTTGCTATTCTGAAAAGGGCCGCCCTATTCTTTCGGAGAACTGACTTGAATTTCAGGCTTGTTAGCTTCTTGCACTCCTTTTTCACAACATTAAGCACTTCTCGCACCACTGCATCAGACATGCCCGGGACAGACATAAAGGCATGTGGAAGTCTGTTGAGACGTCCTTGAACAATATGTTCCAGAACAAGCTCCAAGGATCCTTTACAATCCGACTTCTCCTGCTGTGTGCCGTTGTTATGATGACCTTTTAAAAACAAAGGAATACATGTGTCAATGAGTGGTCTTAACAACTGTAACCACCTTCTATATCATTTCATAATAATTTTCTTTATGATTCCTTAATTACTGAGCATTACATATTTAAATGTGATGTTCAGTTTAACGAAGTGTTTCTGGGATGCGTTTCACAACAAACCTTTGCTATTTTAGGCACTCTTTTGCTTCCAGTAGTTGATGCACCATGACCAACTACAGGATGTAGTTGTGGCTGAAGTGGTGGCAGTGGCATCTGAGGTGGAGGTGGCAGTGGCACCTGAGGTGGAGTTGCATTCTCCACTGATCGGAGGGCAGCATCAGCATTTTGTTTAGTTAGCTGATCTCCAGTAATGATTATTTTTACAGCTGGTTTCATAACATTTCCATTGACATCAGTAGGTACGTAAGGGACATATCTGTCATGTATGTGACACACACATTTTATTCACTGCCACTGCCACATCTGGTGGCAGTGGCAGTGTTTGAAGCTGTGGCTGAGGCCTATCCTCCAGACTAGAGACAGCAGCCTAAAATGGAGAAGAACAACATGTAACTGTAACATGTTTTAACTAAGCCTTGCTTCCAATACCACATTTCCTATTTCCATGACATTTGATATCAAGATTATCTGGTCGAAATTTAAGAGTAAATTTACCACTAGCTTATTTCTCTACAAGATTTATGTGTACATATGTTGTGAAATGCTAACCTGAACTGAGTGTGCAGACCAAACCACTGGCACCACAGTTTCAACTTTCCTTCTCTCTGCTCCTTCAGTAGCTGGCTGAGTTACATGTTGGGACTGGGGGAAAAAGAGAACTTCATTATAGGCATAATTATGTTGGTGACAGTTATTATCTGTATTTGTTTAACTTATTATAAAAGAGGATGAATGAAATCAAAGTGTAAAAATTTAGGGGGTGATGCTGTTATGGAAATGAAAAAGCAAAGATGGTAAGTGACAAAATACTGAAGGACATAGAAGCATAACATATAGAAACTTTATTAATGATAAGATAGTCAAGTTACCTAGTTACGGCTTTAATTAAGGACTAATTACATGATTTAGTGAAAGGCAAGAGGTGAGATGTATTAACACAAAAAAAACGCTACAAAGTTGTTAAATTTGAACACATAAGGGGAAAATAGTCTAAGGCAAGTGAAAAAATATGTATGCCACGAAGAAGCTTGAGATGGGGTTAGTACATGGTGATTTTGATTAAGTAGTATGTGTTTTTTAAAAGGTATGATACAAAAAAGTTGAGATTCTCCCTTATAGTTCCAAAAGGCACGCCATTTGAGGTGAGGTACGTCAGGACGAGGAATACCCCAAACATTGAGGTTTGTAGGACTTGGGGAGAAAATAAAAATGATTGTTTATTTATTTATGACAAATAAATAAAAACTGATTTGAAGCTATAAGCTAAACCTTATTATAAAAACATAATAGTATTTGGACTCATATCTACGTGTACATGCAGGTTAAATAGAGTAACATTAACACATCTCTGGACAGTATAAAATTGTTTTCCAAAGAGACACATGAATGGCAGTTGGTGGTAAATGGCTATAGGCCTACAGACAAGTTGTCGAAATTGTTTGTGGAACTAGACATCCAATCTTGTTTAATTTAAATGTAATGTAATTACTGAGTATCTCATTTCATTACAATGGCAGGACCACAACAAAGGCTAGTTTGACATTACCTTGGAAAAGCCCAGACTCCGTCTGGCAGGATTCTCCCCGGGGACGATGCGTTTGTTGTCACGACCATCGCGGGTTGGTGTGGATTTGGCGCATCGTTTCACTCTGACAGCGGCATGAGCGGTTGACATGGATTTAACCAATGAACCGATCCGTTCCACTTCACAATAGCTCCTACGGTATTTCTTTAGTAGTGTTCTACAAGAACCACATATAAATGTTAAAACGTTGGTCGTTTTTATAGGTCCCGTGAGCTCCTCAAGGGCCAAAGTGTATGGTGGCTTGAAATCATCGTGACAAAGAATCAAATGAACGACGTTTGTTCTTTTTATCTATAAAATTATCTCCACATAGGCGACATACAATAGTTTTTTGTGGTGTTTGGGATTGAGCCATTTCTGACAGCCTCTGAACGTCAAGAAGTTCCGTCAAAATAATTTCCCCCCGGCACTATTTTGCATGGACACCGCTGCTGCTTCCCGGGCTTAGCCCCGCCCTAGACGATTGTGATTGGTTTAAAGAAATAAAAACAGGCCCGCCCAGTTTCCCAACGGATAGACGGCTCGAGGTAGCGTGGCTCCAGACCATTCTACTTGCTGTAGTTTGGTCTGGCTTTGCGAGACTATCCCGAGGTCGACCCAAGAGAGAATAAAAATCCTCCCGATGACAATTAATTACGTCCCCGGGACGACGGGACGTCGTTAATTTTAATCCCTGTTATGCAGTAGGGTTGCCGCGGTGTGGACATTTTCACACCGTGTAATACGCTCGTGTCAACACCGGTATTACCGGTATAAACGGTATTAACTTTGAAACTAGGTCAACTGCCATCTTCTCCGTCAACTCTCCTCTCACACTCGGTGACAGCGGCTGGCAGCGCGCCAATTCTCGGCGTCTTATAACGTTTTATATATCATAATATCAAGGCCAAAAGCTCTGCGCGCCTCCGGATGGCCGTAGCGCGGGGAGCTCACGTAGGGATTGGGCTTCGCGGGGTTTGTTTACCGGCGTTCCTATGGTTACCGGTCTTGTAAGGATGCGCGCCAATTCTCGGCGCGCCAATTCTCCCGCACAGAGTAGAACTGTGACCTATTCTACACACATTAATTTTCTTAATTATAATTATATTATTAATTTTTACTGAATTTGTTTTTTATTACTGAAAGAAAAAAAAGAAAAAACTCGGTGTTGGCCTCAACACCAGTAACACCGGTAATACAGTATACCGCGGCAACCCTATTATTCAATAGCGCATATTGTGGCTGTGTTGGCTGTATCGGCAACTAATGTGAAATTTGTGTGCATGTCTGAGTGTTTGGGTGTTGGCCGTTGGTGGAGTTCGTTACTGAAGGCCCTGACTTAAACCCCACGGTACGCTACTGGTAATACACTATTAATCATGTTTCTCATAAAAAAATTGATTTCCTGTTTTTTTGTTGCATTTTAGTGCACTATGATAACCTAATAGTCGTTTTACTGAGCCAACCTGAATGCATCATCACGCGAGTGAATGCTGACGATTAACAACACGATTATTTTTTACTGACGGGACTAGAGACTAGAGATAGACCGATATGTTTTTTTCAGGGCCGATACCGATACCGATTATTAGTAGTCAAGGGGGCCGATAACCGATATTTGGAGCCGATATTAATTTACAGAAAAAGGGAAAATATTGGCGTCAAAATTTTGAATAATACAAACTCCAACACTTAACTTCATTTAAATGCTTTTAACCACCTAATCGCCAAAACGTGCCGGCGGGCAAGTTTTAGTTACACCACCCCTTCCCCCCAACATGCTGGATCAATTTTCGGCATCATTCAGTGGAGTGATATATTCATGTCATACACCGTTTGATCAGTATACAGTGATGTTGATAGGTTTTCAATGTAGTGAGTCCCCGGGACCCACAGGTGGCGAGTTGGGTGGGTCCCTGAGAAATTCAATGGGTCCCGAGTCGACTCCCCAGTTTAAAAAATGTGTTTCTTTTTTATTATTATTCTATTTCTTAAATTAAATTAATAGTGTTAAACTCCTTGATCGTGGTATGATATGGTTAGAGCTGGAGAACTCAACCGTTCATGTTTAACACTAGAAACGCCGGGCCATTTTTACTTACTCCTAGCGCCGCAAGAGGGGTGAAATGACCCCCAAGTCATTTTAATAAGAGGCTGTGCATTTGCACATAATGATCACTAGGTGGCGCCAATGAGCTATTACCGCGCGAGCGCCACATTTGTGTGTGTGTGTGTGTGTGTGTGTGTCACAAGCCTAGTCCTCACGATTTTGTCATAAATGTACATATATTCAATCAGAAGGAAACGTGGGTTTATTTACTATGAAGTTCGTATTTTTAATTGTTGAAATGAAATCAGCGGTGACGAGCTAGTTGTTTTGGTAGCGGCTAAATTAGCATGTCGCGATACTTTGTACAGGGGATCACGTCTGCGCCAAGTAGATGCGCAGAGGGTTGAAACAGCGCTTGTCCGATCTGCTCACAAGAAGGTTTCTTTGGCCAGTTACTGTGATTAAACACGAGTTGTTTAATGTTCACAATGTATCGTTTTTCATGGGGAAAATGAGATGCGTCCCCGGGACGCATGGATAGTGAGTTTAGTGCGTCCTTTCAGATTTTAATGCGTCAGGGACGCAGGACGCGTACCTAGCAACATCACTGAGTATATGCCAATGTTGTTATCAATAAAAAAACATTTGCACAAGGCAAGCCGATGCACTTCTCCATGTTGATGAGAACATTAAAATGAGAAAAATTAATGGGGCAAAGAAATCAAGGGATATTTAGCATAGAAAAAAAAAAAGCGATTACTCGCGATTAATCGTGAGTTAACTATGACATTAATTGTGATTAAATATTTTAATCGCTTGACAGCACTAATATTTACTATTTCAGTTTTGGTGTCTATACCATTGCAGTTTTCACTTTTTAAGTAAAAATAATAGCCAAAACACTTTGTTTGAGCTTTTTTTTGTCCGTCGTGGCTCTGCGTGTAACCAGAGCGTGTAACCAATCAGATGGTGCTGTGGATTGGACAATGCTGGAGACAGCGTAGTGACGGCAGACAGAGAGGCGCGGCTGCATCAGAGCCAAAATAACCCCGTTTTAAATTGATCTCTTATCGGCCGTCTGATGAAAAATAGCCGAATATCGGCGCCGATAATTGGTCGATCCCTACTAGAGACAAAGTCAGTGTGCAATTACCGCTAGTACTTTGAGTGGATGATGAAGACGGCCGGTCTGTGGTGCGGCAGGATGAGGAGGCGACAGTCAAAGGTACAGCATTTGACCTTTATTTGATGCAAAATGCTAATGTGCTTGGCCATTGAGGTTGTGTTCCCCCATTTACAAGAAAGGATTTTCGCCCCGCTCAGCGATCCTCGTGAGCAAAGTTAACTGCCAGACTTGGACACGCTGCAGTGATTGGATTAATTTATTTGAATGCTGTGAAGCGACTCAAGGGACACAACATTACGTTGGACCTACGGGCCCAAAAAAAAAAGAGGGACGGGACGCGATAGTGGAATCGATAAGCCCAAACGTTAATGATTTTCGGGTTTTTGTAAAAAGTGGAGTGGGTCCTTGATAGAACCGGTTTCGGTCCCCATCCCTAGTCATCAGGGCCCGGATTCACAAAAGTGTTCTTAAGATAAAACTTAAGATTCTTAAGAAAAAATATAAGAAGTTCCTAAGAATCTTCTTAAACGCTATTCAGTAATGTATGTCTCACTTGAATGCCGGTATTACATGGGGCGGGGACGGGGCCATCTCCCCCTGGTTCATGGTTGTCTGGAACATCCAGAAGAGGCAGCCGGTACATCATGCAGATGTTGTGCAGGATGAAGGCACAGGTGATGATTTTACACCCCTTTTCAGGGGTGTATTGGAGCACTCCACCAGAGCAGTCAATGCATCGAAATCTGGATTTGACAACCCCAATGTACCTCTCCACAACACTTCTTGTTTTGTGTTGTGCACGGCTGTAGCGCTGTTCAGGCTCGGTTGCTGATTGGAGGATTGGAGTCATCAGCCATGGTCATAGAGCGTAGCCACTATCACCTTTTATTGGTTAGGAAAGTAGTTAGGTCAATTATTGAAGTATTATACAGTGAATGATTTTGTGTAGTCTAAATTAAAATTCATCACTAGTTACTCACCTAACAACCATCCATCTGGCATTTCTCCTTCATTAAATTTATGCCTGTTCCCGAATTCATCAATATGAAGGAGTCGTGGGTACTACCTGGCCACCTTGGCCACAAGGTCAGTAACCATTAGTGTTGCATCACAGATCACCTGAGTGTTAATGGAGTGGAAGTTCTTTCTATTGACAAAGCCATCCTCCCTCATCACTTGGTGCCTATGAAATGAATATAAGTTAGTTAGCACATTAATCCCACGTAACACACACACACATATATATATTCAAGTCAATATTTTTCTAAACAACATATAACAAAGCATAATGGATCCAAAATAACAAGAATAGGATATTTGTACATTATCATACTTTGATTGCAATATGTGTCGCGTCAACTGCTCCCAATACGTTTGGAAACCATGCTATTTCAAAAAATTGCTGTTTGGTTCGAATGCATTCTGCGTCTGTTGCTGGAAACTTGATGAACTGCCGTGCTCTTCTACAGAGTGCATTTGTAACATCTCTGACCACTCGACTAACGGATGATTGGCTCCACACCCAGGTGCCCCCCACCACCATTTGAAAAGACCCAGAGGCAAAAAATCTCAGGGCAGCCATCATTTGGGTTACAACTGGAAGGGGTGACGATCGCCTTGTTTACCTTTTAAGGTCATTTGATAGCATCTCTGCTAAATAAATAATTGCAGGCCTAGGGAGCCTATATTGTCGAATCAACATGTGATCAGGGAGTATAAGCGGATCCATTCTGTCTCTAAATGGCCTTGGTGGATTTTCCTCCCTAACTGCCACCCAAAGAACTTCCATCTAAAATAAAAGAGGAATATGTTTTCAGTGACTTGGCCTACTAAAATGATCTAATAATCTAAATAAATACAACTGCCTCCTTGATATACTTAAGAGAAAATTGAAGTATAATCAAACGTCCTTGATAACTATTACTTAACACTGTCTGGTTTTATCAATAGTAACTGACAGAGTTTGGGCCCATTTCATTCAATATTGTCAAAATAGGCTTTTTTGATATAATAAAACTAGTATGACAAGCTTAAATTCACAACATTGTTCAACATATAGTCTTGGGTTAAGCAATATATTAATGAATTCATATAAATGTCATAGATATGTTTAAAGAAAGACTTACCTTTTCACTGCAGCTGGATTAAGACTGGTGAAGTGTTATCTTAAAGTTGTGAAGAAATTTGAGAAGAAATTCAAGAACTATGTCTTCAAGAATCTCATTTGTTCTTAAATACTTTCTTAGGAAAAAACGTAGGAACTTAGGAAAAAAGTTAAGAAAGTTGAGAAAAATTAAGAAAAAAAGAAGAAAATTATTCAAGAATATCAAATCTTCTTAAATTTTGTCTTAAGAACATAGCTAAGAAAAAAAGTGCTACTTAAGAACTTTATTCTTCCTAAGAATGCTTTGTGAATCCGGCCCCAGAGGTCCACATATTGGCACATCATACATAGTGTGGCATTACTGTGGGTGTCAGAGAAGCATAACCCTCTCTCGGGAGCTGCCTTCAGCTGTCTTCATCGTCACAAAAATACCTTTACATTACAAACAGAGCGGCTCCCCCCCCACCCCCCCCCCCATACAGTATTTTTTAAACAGTGTTGGATGCCAGCTGAAACGGCGGGTTTGCGTGCTCGCCACGGCAAGACAACTCTGCAGAGTCTCATGCTTTTATCAATGCCGTTTTTTCGGTCCTGAAATTTCACACAGAGTGGGAAAGTAGTCAAATAAATCGCCTGCCCTAATTTTATATAGGTAGATATTGGTTTGGGTATCGTTTGGGTTTTATCCGATACCGGTGCCTACTCTGTACTTTTCAAACGGTTCCGGTGCTAAAACGGTTCTCAAACTGGTACTTAAAAAAACAGAACGGCACACACTTGCATACATGCACGACTTATTATGAGCATCTCATTAAAGCCCATGGTGCAGGTTAACCGGAAGTTTCGATTAATGGATACATAAAGTACTCAAAATATATATAGAATTCATCAAATGTCTCCAAAATGGTGTTAAAGTCCAGTTTTTGTTGTTTTTTGTAGTAACGGGTGTTTTCTAACGTCGTTCGGTGGTGACGTCACGGTAGGGAGTCGTGGTGGAAGGTAGCCTCAGCCTAGTACTAGAACTATGGCGTCTAACTGGGATGAGGAAGAGGTGGCAAGAACCACAAATTACATTTATGATGGCCCACAGCCGTATAATTTCGAGCCTGTTAGACATGAGGGGGCGAATGAGGAATTGCCGAGGATTGATGGCCGTCAAAGCCAATTAAATTCATGGTCAGAGGAGAATGGGTGGAGAGTTGGTGAGGTGTCCTGGTGAGTTGCTATCATTTAGCAATGCAGCAACGAGCGCTTGAGCTAGCCCCCCCCCCAGATAAACCCTACGATTAGTTATCCCACGTTTTGATGGTTGCCTAATAGCTCCAGTAACTACCGATACATATTTTGCCTAGTCTTTATTTCTAAGCTTTTACCTACTCCTCCGGTGAAAGTGTTGTTGCAAACGTACCCGGTAGCCGCCGGTCACGTAGGCTGGTCATGAATTCAGCGTGATTATTTTCAATTCTACTCCTCGTGATTGATTGTCATTGACACCGTCAGGGTACCGCTTACCGAGAGAGGGAGAGTAGTAAGCATGTCTGTGTCGCTGTGTTTGGCAGGTGTTTGTGTGGGCGGTGCCGTCCCATGGAATCTGTGGTGGAGAGCTTGTGCTGTAGGGAAGTGAGTGCGTTTTGGTCGCTGGTCGAGAAGCTCAGCCCAAGACCAGCAGATGTGACATGCCTCACTCAGCATCCAGGATTTGATGCATGCTGCCTGAATCCGTTTGTGCTGAAGATAGCGTACACACATTTCAAGCAGGATCATGGTCCCCTTCAAGCCAGCACGCACGAGTATGTTAATTGTTTGTTTACTTTAGCATTCTTTTTATATAGTCCTATGAACCAACTTAAACAGTAATAGGCGACTAGAGATATGTTGCATAGACAATAAACATGCATGAACATTTTTTTTTTTCCAACCTAATTCCCCAGGCAATACCGGTACACTGCATACAGGCAGGCTATACGCTGGGCTTATGGAGTTCTTGGCCTGCATATAAGGAAGCCGCTACCCTCCTGTCTGGTTTCAGCCATCAGGCAACAATTTCAGAGTGGTGACCAGACCTATCATGGCTTTCAATGGCCTCGTTTGGATGAAGAATAAAAACCATATTGGCACGTACAACATGAATACAATTATTTTTCAGTTCAAGAATTAACTCATGCTTGTTGTGTTGTGATCGCTCAACCGCCCTTAAAATGTTATAAAATACACAGAACATGTGAATTCATATAAAAGCAGTTTATTAGGTCATCCCAAGTAATGGGGATCGATTACTGAAAAAAGGGACAGGTTGAAAGGCCTGATAAAGTAAACACATCTCGGTAACCCTTCCTTTTACAGTCCGCTAATTACTAGGTATTTACCCGGTACATACATGGTAAATTATAGTGTATTACTGGGTAATTACCACTGATAATAAGAAGGTAAATACAGAGGTAGTTACCCGGTAAATACATGGTAAATCATAGTGTATTACTGGGTAATTACCACTGGTAATAAGAAGGTAAATACAGAGGAATTATCCGGTAAATTATAGTGTATTACTGTGTAATTACCACTGGTAATAAGAGGGTAAATACAGAGGAATTACAGCTGATGTACCAAGTAAAACCTTCACTATTACCCATCAACTCAACTAAGTAGCGTGTAGTTGTAACTGTTTTAGGTTGGTAATAACTTCCGATATTGTGTAACTTCCTAGGAAAATTAGGCAAACCAATTCTTAGAAACACCCATTATCCAAGGTTTATGTTGGTAACAGCCCAAATTTAATGATGTACTATCTAGAAATTAGCATAGTACTTTAAAATAAAATACTTTTTCTTGGTTATTATTCATAGCTACACCCATTTAAGGAAAGGGTTTATTCGATTTACCACACTATGGAATTACTTACCTGGTAACAACCTCTGCAGGAATCTGTTTTCCTCTAGTGTCATGGTACATCTTCTTAAATACTGGGTACGAAGCCGTTTGTTTCCATGGTATTACCAGGTTCTTACCATATATTCATAATAGATACATTCCATTATCCATGCAGTCACACACAAACTTGTACCATGTACGTTCTGCGACGTTACCAAGTAAAACACGACAATTTACCCAGTAATTAAGCTGAAACTGTACTGTAAAAGGAAGCCTTGTTTGTTTCCATGGTAGTTACCAGGTTTCTTACCATATAATTTGTAATACATTATTCCCTTTTCCATGCAATCAACACAAACTTGTACCATGTACGTTCTGCGACATTACCAAGTAAAACACGACAATTTACCCAGTAATTAAGCTGAAACTGTACTGTAAAAGAAAGCCTCGTTTGTTTCCATGGTATTACCAGGTTCTTACCATATAATTTGTAATACATTATTCCCTTTTCCATGCAGTCAACACAAACTTGTACCATGTACTTCTGCGACGTTACCAAGTAAAAACACGACAATTTACCCAGTAATTAAGCTGAAACTGTACTGTAAAAGGAAGCCTTGTTTGTTTCCATGGTATTACCATGTTCTTACCATATAATTTGTAATACATTATTCCCTTTTCCATCTAGTCAACACAAACTTGTACCATGTACGTTCTGCGACGTTACCAAGTAAAACACGACAATTTACCCAGTAATTAAGCTGAAACTGTACTGTAAAAGGAAGCCTTGTTTGTTTCCATGGTATTACCAGGTTCTTACCATATAATTTGTAATATATTATTCCCTTTTCCATGCAGTCAACACAAATTTGTACCATGTACGTTCTGCGACGTTACCAAGTAAAACACGACAATTTACCCAGTAATTAAGCTGAAACTGTACTGTAAAAGGAAGCCTTGTTTGTTTCCATGGTATTACCAGGCTCTTACCATACAAGTTGTAACTGGTTATTCCCTTCTCCATGCAATCAACACAAACCATATATGTTCTGCAACATCGTTCACCAGTAGTTAAGCACTTTAATTGTTGTTATAAAACCCCAATCCACTGTTGATGAAAGGCATATTAAAATTAAACAAAATCAAAGGCTTATCTTTCAAACAATGCATATCTCACAAACAAGCACTGAACACTGAAGAAATCAGACAAAAAAAAAAGCCGTCTGCATCAACTCAATTTAAATGTTACTGATGGTGTTTTCATAAAACACATGACATGTTATGGCAAGTGACCACAAGGAAGACTGCTTCAACCTCTACAATTTGAATAAGTGGTGAATGCCATGCAGCAATCTGCCTATGGAGCATCTTGGTGGTAATTCGCAAACCAATGAGTCCACTCGATGAATGAGAGATGACTCTTTAGTGTCTTCTCTGTGAGGTAATCCCTGGCAGTCTCCACATCTGGGATTTGAAGGCTGACCAAGACCTGACCAGTACCTCCAAATCTCCCTTCCATACTGTAATAAAGAATCAGAAGACAAGAAAATAAACATTAGGACTGTCAATTAATGAACATTTCTAGAACATGTAGAACTCAAAGATTATTTGTTTATCAGTTAAGAAAGGATGCTGGTCCTCTGGCCATTGTGTTTGGTCATATTGAAAAGAGAAAAGGCATAGCCATAAATACAGTTAAGAGGACGGGAGGGGACAGGCTGTTAGCTCCGGTTAGCCATTTAGCATCCGAGCTAGCGGAGCTTCTGTCATTCAAATAACTCGGACATGTTTGTTTAAAAACTATAACATCGAATTTATTAAAATATCCGGATTTAATCGGGCTCTCTCCCATAAGTACAGTTAATAGGACGGGAAGAGACAGGCTCCTGTTAGCCCCGGTTAGCGCGATGCTAAAGAGCAGCTCTACAGGATCATGCCACCTCAACAGGTGCAAGTTAGCCTCCGGTTTGATATTCGGTTTACCACCCAATCGGATTCATCAAACATAAGTGCAATACATTACGGGGCTTAGTATGTTGAGGACGGTTTAGGACACCGTATCGCGAAAAAATCACTACACATGTTGGCCGCCATCAATGTCTGTGCAACAACGTCATTTACGTTCTGGCTGCTACCTGTTTTAGGGACCGTCAACAAATTACACTCACCGATAGGTGGCAGAGACGTTACCATGGAATTGTTTCAGGAAATTAATCACACAAATATATTGCAATATAGTTAATCATAATGCAGTTAATAGTTTAATATTCGAAAAAAAATCGACTAAACTATATTTGAAATTATTAATTGCATTCCGTTTAACAATAATGCAATATATTAGCAAAGTTACCTGCAGTAAGTAGCAGACCACCATTGGCAACTACTACTACAATCAGGTGACAAAATGTATTTTTTAGTGATTTTTATATTATTTTATATGATTTATTTCCAGAAACAATTCCATGGTAACGTCTCTGCCACCAGTCGGTATGTGTAACTTGTTGACGTTCCCTAAAACAGGTAGCAGCCAGAACGTAAATGACGTTGTTGCACAGACATCGATGGCGACAACATGTGTTTGTGATTTTCGCGATGCACCGTCCTCAAAATACTAAGCCCGTAATGTATTGCACTTATGTTGATGAATCCGATTGGGTGGTAAACCGAATATCTGGCGAATATCAAACCGGAGGCTAACTTGCACCTGTTGAGGTGGCATGCTCCGGTAGAGCCTGCTCTTAGCATCGCGCTAAACCGGGGCTAACAAGTCTCTTCCCGTCCTATTAACTGTACTTATGGAGAGAGCCCGATTAAATCCGGATATTTTGATAAATTTGGTGTTATAGGTTTTAAACAACATGTCCCGAGTTATTTGAATGACAGAAGCTCCGCTAGCTCGATGCTAAAGTGCTAACCGGAGCTAACAGCCTGTCCCCTCCCGTCCTATTAACTGTATTCATGGCTATGCTTTTTCTCTTTTCAATATGACCAAACACAATGGCCAGAGGACCAGCATCCTTTTTTAACTAATAAACAAAATAATCTTTGAGTTCTACATGTTCTAGAAATGTTCATTAATTGACAGTCCTAATGTTTATTTTCTTGTCTTCTGATTCTTTATTGCAGTATGGAAGGGGAGATTTGGAGGTACCTGGTCAGGTCTTGGTCAGCCTTCAAATCCAGATGTGGAGACCTGCAGGGATACCTCACAGAGAAGACACTAAAGAGTCATCTCTCATTCATCGAGTGGACTCATTGGTTTGCGAATTACCACAAAGATGCTCCCATAGGCAGATTGCTGCATGGCATGCACCGCTTATTCAAATTGAAGAGGTTGAAGCAGTCTTCCTTGTGGTCACTTGCCATAACAATGTCATGTGTTTTATGAAAACACCATCAGTAACATTTAAAGGCCCACTATGCAACTTCGGAATATCTTCGATGTTTTCTTGGTTTGGCACGCACATTACTCTACACAGCGCCCCCCTACAGCTTCGTAGTAGATATTTCACAACACTGTCCGTAACAACTCGTTGACGTCCCTTCCCCATGCACTTCTCTACGCGAGCCATGTGCATTTGTTTTCAAAGAAGCCGGCGAATGCGTGGAGCCATGTCCGAAGTAGATGTTCATAAAGTGTAGGCAAGGTTATACATTTTTAAAAGGGTGTATTTGCATTGCAATAAACATAAATCCATCCTTTTTTATAGTTCACCGGGAGAATTTATACCCTAGTTATAATTGTTTTATCTTAGGTTGAACAGAACAATCAGTGTAAGAGGTTTGGCCAACATAATAATCGAAATAAACAAGAACCTGGATTCGGGGATTCAGTCTGTATCTGGGGGACAGACGAACAGCAAAACACCCATGGAAACAAAGGTGTTTATATGGCTGCAAGCAAGCTAGAAACATACAGGGCTCACAACAAAACGGTCGAGAAAACAATTTTTGCAGGGCTCACAGCTAAATGGTTGAGGAAACACATTTGTACAGAGACTATCAGAATCAAGAATACCACGAAGACAAAGTTCACCCGAAGGGTACTTTCAATTTCAAAAGCAACACGGCCGAGTCGGCGTCTGATTTGCAGTCTTCTTTTTCTTTCAGTTCAACGCTATTCCTGAAAAGCTTGCCCAACGTTTACTCGTGTCTGGCCTCTCTGTCGGTCAGTCTCCCTTTTCTCTTCTTCTATTCCTCCGACATTGGGTTTCTCTGTCTCTTTTTAGTCGGCTGATCAATATGAATATAACAATCCCTTAGTTACTTGTGTTTATATCGAGCCGGTTCCGTGTTTGGGGGTCCTGTGCCGTAAAGCAATTCGTTACTGTAGTGACCCTTGCACAGAAGCATACGGCCCGACATCTTTCTTTATTCTGGGTGGAAATAGTAACATAGTTACGCCATTAAATGCGTTATATGGAAACATTTTTAGCGAGAAATGTGCATTTTACTTTCATAATGTTCGCGTCGGTGAATGTGAAGGATGTTCGGTTTGATAGTTAAGACGAAGAGGTGAACGCTCCGTTCACTTGCATGGACAGAGTCTCTGGTTGCTAAGCAACCTCAACGTCTTGGCGGACTATTTCTCTCCTGATCACACTAACGAATGCTGAAAAACACCCAGACACACCATGTGAAGTTATTTAACCCGATTATCGTTATTTATGAGTCCTTAGCCCAAGTGAAGGAGTTCAAGTACCTCGGGGTCCTGTTCGAGAGTGAGGGTACTATGGAGCGTGAGATTGGCCGGAGATCGAGCAGCGGGGGCGGTATTGGCGTTCGCTTTACCGCACCGTTGTTACGAAAAGAGAGCTGAGCCGCAAAGGGCAAAGCTCTCGATCTACCGGTCGATCTTCGTTCCTATCCTCACCTATGGTCATGAGGGTTGGGTGATGACCGAAAGGACGAGATCGCGGGTAAAAGGCGGCCGAGATGTTTTCTCAGAAGGGTGGCCTGGCGTCGCGGGATAGGGTGAGAAGCTCAGTCATCCGTGAGGAACTCGGATTAGAGCCGCTGCTTCCTTTACTTAGAAAGGAGTTCAGCTGAGGTGGTTCGGGCATCTGGCAAGGATGCCCACTGGGCGCCTCCCTTTGGAGGTGTTTCAGGCACGTCCATTGGGGAGGAGACCTCGGGGAAGACCCAGGACTAGGTGGAGAGATTAGTATCTCAACTCTGGCCTGGGGAACGCCCCGGGATCCCCCCGTCAGAGCTGGTCAATGTGGCCCGGGAAAGGGAAGTCTGGAGCCCCCTGCTTGAGCTGCTCCCCCCGCGACCCGACCCCGGATAAACGGATGACGATGAGATGAGATGAGATCCGTTATTTATATCCGAGATTATTTAATCTAACCCGATCTAAACTCTATCATGCACCCAACACGGCGGCGTTTGGGTTTCCTACCTCGTACTCTAGCGCAGCCCAGGCGCGTTGAACCATTTTTGTGACACACAATGATCAAGCGTCAGGTTAGGCGCGTTACTCGCGTTATCCAACGCGAGTCACGCGGTTGGTGTGGCCCGTACCATTAGTCGATTGATCATGATGAATGCAACAATTGCCTCGCAACCTGGCTGTTTATATCTAGCCGGTGCCATGTTTGGGTGTGTGTCTGTGCCGTAAAGCACTTTCGAAACTACAATCTGACTACATTTTCGAGGATACTTCCGCTGCGTCACATCCGGATTGTGTCGGTCCGAACAGATCAAGTTGCATATTGCGTTTTTTCACTGGAGAGGCGACATGGGTAAATGACACACCCCACCGATCGACCCAGAAATGGATGCAGAACCATCAGCATAACTCTCAACCTGCATACTTAATGTAATTTTGGCTAAAAAAAGTTGCATAGTGGGCCTTTAAATTGAGTTAATGTGGACGGCTCTTTCTTTTGTCCGATTTCTTCAGTGTTCAGTGCCTGTTTGTGAGATATGCATTGTTTGAAAGATAAGCCTTTGATTTTGTTTAATTTTAATATGCCTTTCATGAACAGTGGTTTGGGGTTTTATTACAACAATTAAAGTGCTTAACTACTGGTGAACGATGTTGCAGAACATATATGGTTTGTGTTGATTTCATGGAAAAGGGAATAACCAGTTACAACTTATATGGTAAGAGCCTGGTAATACCATGGAAACAAACTAGGCTTCCTTTTACAGTACAGTTTCAGCTTACTTACTGGGTAAATTGTCGTGTTTTACTTGGTAACGTCGCAGAACGTACATGGTACAAGTCTGTTGACTGCATGTAAAAGGGAATAATGTATTACAAATTATATGGTAAGAACCTGGTAATACCAAGGAAATAAACGAGGCTTCCTTTTACAGTACAGTTTCAGCTTAATTACTGGGTAAATTGTCGTGTTTTACTTGGTAACGTCGCAGAACGTACATGGTACAAGTTTGTGTTGACTGCATAGAAAAGGGAATAATGTATTACAAATTATATGGTAAGAACCTGGTAATACCATGGAAACAAACGAGGCTTCCTTTTACAGTACAGTTTCAGCTTAATTACTGGGTAAATTGACGTGTTTTACTTGGTAACGTCGCAGAACGTACATGGTACAAGTTTGTGTTGACTGCATGGAAAAGGGAATAATGTGTTACACATTATATGGTAAGAACCTGGTAATACCATGGAAACAAACGAGGCTTCCTTTTACAGTACAGTTTCAGCTTAATTACTGGGTAAATTGTCGTGTTTTACTTGGTAACGTCGCAGAACGTACATGGTAAAAGTTTGTGTTGACTAGATGGAAAAGGGAATAATGTATTACAAATTATATGGTAAGAACATGGTAATACCATGGAAACAAACGAGGCTTCCTTTTACAGTACAGTTTCAGCTTAATTACTGGGTAAATTGTCGTGTTTTACTTGGTAACGTCGCAGAACGTACATGGTAAAAGTTTGTGTTGACTAGATGGAAAAGGGAATAATGTATTACAAATTATATGGTAAGAACATGGTAATACCATGGAAACAAACGAGGCTTCCTTTTACAGTACAGTTTCAGCTTAATTACTGGGTAAATTGTCGTGTTTTACTTGGTAACGTCGCAGAACGTACATGGTACAAGTTTGTGTTGACTGCATGGATAATGGAATGTATCTGTTATAAATTATATGGTAAGAACCTGGTAATACCATGGAAACAAACGGCTTCGTACCCAGTATTTAAGAAGATGTACCATGACACTAGAGGAAAACAGATTCCTGCAGAGGTTGTTACCAGGTAAGTAATTCCATAGTGGTAAATCGAATAAACCCTTTCTAGATGGGTGTAGCTTTGAATAATAACTAAGAAAAAGTATTTTATTGTAAAGTACTATGCTAATTTCTAGATTGTACATCATTAAATTTGGGCTGTTGCCATCATAAACCTTGGATAATAGGTGTTTCTAAGAATTGGTTGCCTAATTTCGTAGGAAGTACACAATATCGGAGTTATTACCAACCTAAAACAGTTACAACTACACGCTACTTAGTTGAGTCGATGGGTAATAGTGAAGGTTTTACTTGGTACATCAGCTGTAATTCCTCTGTATTTACCCTCTTATTACCAGTGGTAATTACACAGTAATACACTATAATTTACCGGATAATTCCTCTGTATTTACCTTCTTATTACCAGTGGTAATTACCCAGTAATACACTATGATTTACCATGTATTTACCGGGTAACTACCTCTGTATTTACCTTCTTATTACCAGTGGTAATTACCCAGTAATACACTATAATTTACCATGTATGTACCGGGTAAATACCTAGTAATTAGGGGACTGTAAAAGGAAGGGTTACCCAAATCTCAAGAAAAAAAGGGTTAGGCACAAAGAAACCAACATAAAATAATCTTGCAATAGTTCTGGTCTTACCTGAGGGTCAGCACTCACACAGCAACATTCTCTCACTCACTCACGGACACATACATGCAATGATATCACATAGAGCAGACGCATAGTGATCCAAGAGAAAAGCGCACACAGAGGTCCCTTTCGGATTCTTACATTTTTTTATGAAATATGGGGCAAATGGAGCTGTAAAGGAATGATTTGTGCACACAACTAAGTAAAAAACCCAAGCAATAAAAACAAAAACATGCGACATGCAGTGAGGCGGTAACCATGGTGATGCTGATAAGGAATGAATGGGTTACAGCCATAAAATAAACCAAGAGATAATGTTAGTCGACAGAGATGTTAGGGTCAGCGCAAGGGGTTAAAATGTAAAGTTATAATAAACTTCCTGGAACAATCAAAAAACCCAAGCAATAAACGGCACACAAAGAGAAAACAAAACATGCGGCATACAGAAAACCACCACCAAATAAAAATAACATACTTACTATATACATATATACATACTCGCAACTAAATGATTGGACCTGTCTGGGAAAAAAAAAATTCTAATTCAATTTTTGTAGCGTGACTGCTGGGCTAGATAGAGGCTGACGGCCTCCTCCTTGGGAATTTGTTGGAAGGGATACGGGGGCGGGTGCACAGGCTGACAAATTGGCGCTAACCTCTTGAAGAGCCTTGTGAATCTATGTAGCTCTCCCCGAAGGGCCTCGATTAATGACGTTGCATAACCTGCAGACATAATGATAAAATACTGTATAAAGATCGATGTCACAGAATGTCTTGTGCGCAAATGTCAAAATATGATAGAACTGCATGACACTGCCTACCGTAGAGGCCTTCGCTTTGATGGGAACAACTACCCAGGCACCTTTTCTGAAACGTGGATATCGCACGCTATACCTCTCCAAACCATCGCTTCTTCGTGCGGTCTCTCTGTTCGCATTACAGTTATAATGCAGCGCCGCTAAGAGAAGCCTACAGAATAACACATTTGAGAACACTTTCGAAACCTGGTGTATGTATGATAAAATAACGGCATTGTTATTCCATTGGACAGCACTGACCTGCTATACATGCCATGGGTATGAAAACCCAGTGTGCTTGGGCGCGAAGTGCAGGATCAGGGAGTGGAAGGCTTCAAGGGAGTAAGTCTGGTGCTGCGGGACAGCTGTCGAACATCCTTCAGTAAGGATGTCCTTGTGATGATACCCTCCAGTTTTACTGCTGCCATTGAGCCTGCAAGAGGCCAAGATAGGTAGGCACACACACAGCAGACATACAAATAGACTGATTTTTTTCTCCAGTGGAAACACACATGAAATTGTCCTGCATATGAATTATAGCAAACATATTTTAAGTAAACAGAATGTTATGAGATCCCCAGAGTATGAAATAATGATTTAAATGGAAACCCTGTAGAGCATGCATAATGACACATACTGTGTACTGTACCTGGTTCCAGCCACTCTTTATCTCGTTGATCCCCTCCAGAGGGGCATGAGTGCAACTGGAGAAGGCAGGGGTGTCATGGTCGTGGATGTCCTGAATGTGATTCACCAAGCTTCTCCATTTGGCCTCCATCACAGCTGGATTGCCATCAGGGGTTGAGGCTGCAGTCCAGTACAGGTGGTTCACTATGGCTGGCCTCCACAACTGTAGTTGTTCACACTGTCTGTCTTTTGAGGCTGTATCCAAGGCCTTCCCCAGACCTGGTTTAGAACAAATGTTATTAATCGAAATGCAATAACAAAAACTGCTTAAATGTTCCAACAATGGATACATACTTTTCCCAATGTGCCAGGCATCAAAATAATCCTGTGTCCCTTCAGGGCACAGCTCTTCTCTCACCCATTTGGCAACCTAAGGAGTAAAGAGCGAACTTTTGTGGATGCTTGTACTGTCTGGCCCTCAGTGCATCAGCAAAGCACAAACGTCCAGCCTCAGTGAAATTCATAAATCTACATTCTTTTTTTTTTGTAAATACCTGGCGATGTCTGTCTGTGATGAGGGTTGACAAATGCAGGTCGTGCCGCCTCAGCAAGCCGGTGTGAGATAGAGGGGCTCAAGCCCCTCTATCTCACACCAAGAGCTGTTGGGGACCTCTGAGCTCTGCAACATAATATAAGTGTAAGTGTAGAATGGTGGTGGAGGTGAAGGTGGTGTGATGCATAATAAAGCCCTATGCATGGTTGTACACGTGGGAAAAGTGCTATATTAAGATGCAGTCCATTTAACAAATTGCAGAGAGTTCATTTCTTTCTGTCTAACATCAGGCTTACCTGAAAAAGCTGAACATCAACCACCTTGTTTACTCTGTCCTCTATCAACGTGTAGGAGCCGTACTTTGCACAGTGCCCTGGAGAATCTGACCTGGGGATAATTAGAAATTAAAATTATGTTTCAAGTTTTAAATAACCAGTGTCTGTAAAGACAATCCACCATGACATCTGCAAATGTAAACTAAAGCCGCCCTACATGATAACAAATAAAAATAAAAATGTGTACGAGTTCTCGCACAAACAAAGTGTGGAGAACAGTATTAGGATACAAAATGAACAATGACATGAGATTATTAAAGTTCATACCCCTTAGTGGCAGCTAGCATAGAATCAACAAATTCTGCTTTACCTGCAGTCACCAGCAACTACTAGGCCTCCATCCATTGCCTTGAGGTCACTAAAATTCTTGGCCTGCTCGTTCTGCCAGGCCTGAATGATGACGGGGATTGTGTAACGGCGCTGATGGCGAAAGAAAGTGCTTGCGCTGATGCACTGAAGGCCAAACAGGGTCATCATCAGTAATGTCTGGGTGGCCAAACATCCAGAGAAATGGATGGCCCCGCTTAAAAGGAGGTTACAGGTTGGCATATTCCTGTTTAGGATCGCTGGTTTTGCCAGAAAACGCTGGTTGCACAGACCTAGATATTTAGAAAAAAAAAAACATGACCAGTAGTGTATAACACTCAAATATGATGGCATCATAAACCCACAGACTAAAGCAAGCCTGGTACATACATTGTAAATTAACTGAAAAGACAAATTTGAAAAAGAAGCCACGTCAGCACCAACCAAGCTAGCCATTATAAATCCACAAGATATTAGACTGTTTATAGCAACTAATGTGGATTGGAGGATGCACTGATCACTTGCAATGAGCAATGTGGGCAGACAGTCAGGGCTATTCGATTTTAATAAGATATTCAGATTTTCTAATCAGATATGGCCTGCAGTGTAAACAAAACCCTACCTGCTCTATTTTAACAAATGTTCCTTCCTGCTGCACGATTCTACTATCCGACTTCTCACAACAGGCCGGACAGATGGCAAAACAGGGCCATGAGCTTCCTCTTGGCAAACAATGAATTTGTCAATGCCACTACAACAAAAAAAAAGAGGGGGGGGGGGGGGGGGGGGGGGGGGGTGTCAGTCAAACTACTTCAAAGTTGGGTCTATGTTGGCTTTAAAATTATCTCACTTTTGGTGGGGGTCACAAGTTTGAGATGGCTCCTAACACAACACCTCCTCATCCTCCTCAGACATCTGGTCTCCTGGTACCCATGATGCATCACTGATGACAGAGAGATCATCTTCTCCATCCGTTGGGTCAGGACTAGTGAGGGGGGTGAAAGTTTGTGTCCCCATGCTGACCATCTTGGGCTTCAGGTTCACTTGCACAGCTGTGGCAGTCAATAAACATACCCAAACATATGACAATCATGGCAAATCTAAGCGGTTATGTTTTGATCTAGGTTATGTCTTAATTTTAGCAATGTGTTTGGAAATGTCCTGCATGCATATCATTTGGCAACGTATGTTTTAGACAGCATATATCAACCACTAAAAAAAAATAACAAGATTTACCGTGAGACCTTCCAAGGGGCTTCAAATACACTGTGTCCCAGTGTCACAAGTGGAGTAGGGCAAGGGGTCCTCTACCGTAGCAGCATTGACACTGTCCGTGGTCTCACACGGTGAGGCATCTGTCAACATCTTGCGTAAATAAATTAGCGTCAGCGACACGGTCACGTCTAAATGCATATGAAAGAGGACCGTAATAGTCACTTTCCATTAGGAAAAGGGCAATTAAATCCATCAACTAAATCAAACACAAACACACTGTTGTGAAAGCCGCTTGATGAGCGCCAGTGATCCAAACACTAGCCATGGCGCTTTCTAGTTAGATATGACAAGCTTTTGGACATTTACTTTTTTAATTTTGTTTTGGTTCATATTCATGAATCACGAAATGTTCTTTTCTAATGTCAGACTGATCATGAGTCATGACTGTAGTGGAGGCGGTGTCAAAGGGAATATGGTATGTAGTATACACAGGACTAGCTAACGCACAGCTTGTAAACATTAGCATGAGGCTTACCATAGCCAGCTCTCGCTTGCGGCTGGCGGCACTGATCTTGGTGCCTCTCGGTCTCGGTGCAGGGCAGTCAGAGAGATGCGTGTGCACAGAAGGCACGGTGTTCGGAATAAGCTGTGCCAGCCTCTTTAACCCGAGAGATACCATACTGACATCCCCTTGGTCGTAATCCTCCGCCGTGAAATGAGCGCTGCAGACCTTGGAGTTCTTTGTGACCGAGGGAATAGAAAAATCTGCCCGTCTAACGCGGACAAACTGTACCCACTGTCTGAGGGTTGCCTTGTCCTTCGGAAGGCATGGACCCTGTGTCCTGTTTTGCTGGAGTTATTACACCCAGCACAAACACAGTTGTACACCATTCTAAAGCTACACCTACCTACCTAACTCGCTATGCTATCTGTCTGTCTGTCTCCCTATCTCTCGGTCTATATCTATATCGGCCTATATATCTATCTATGCTGTCTATCTCTATCTATATGTCTATCTATATATGTATCTATGAGTTTATCTCTTACTTATCTATCTCTTATCTCTCTCGTACTCTCAATGGGTCTCGAAGGTCTACGTCTGTCGTCTCCCTACCGTGACGTCATGCAACGCCTTCCGGGAGAAATGAGAAGCTATTGCAAACCACTCCAATATGACCCACTTTTTCGTATTAAATTCCGTTTTGTGATACCCAACAACATTAAGTACAATAGGTAACCATTAAAAATGTTTATTACCAACAAGCAAACGGCGCAAATCCGAAAAAAATAAAACCTGCACCATGGCCTTTAAGCAGAAAGTCAAGCGGACACTGAGTTGAATGGCAAACGGTGTTTGCTAGCCTACTTGATATGCAAGATTTACGGTTGGCATTCAATTACTCGACTTACACTGTGATTTATCAGTCACAGTGAGTGCTGTGACTGATAAATATCTTTTTGAAATGACAAATAATTTTAATTACTCACTGAAAGCAGGCAGGCACGCATCATGGCGCAACATTACTGCCAAAGTCGTATTAAGTAATATAACTCATGTGCGCAAGGCAGCCACAGGATACGCCAACTTTGTTTTCAACCGCTCGGTACCGCACTGTATTAATTCCGAAGTTTTGAAAAGAAAAAGTATTTGAAGCGAATAACGACTCTGTTTTTGATTTGTTTATTTGGTTTTTGAACAGAAAGTTTTGGATGTATGCATCGGCTTTGAGTTTGTTTGTTTGTTTGTTACTTTCAAATTAAATTCGCTCGCAACACACGCACACGTTCACCCACTACAACCTGCCGATCTTCAATCAAAACATCAAGTAAGCGATGCCACAGCGCGTTGACAAGTCCGTCCCGAGTCTCAAGGCGCCCATAGGCTTTATGGTTTATATGTTTGAAAGCCGTGACACACTCTTTTACCAGTTGGCCTGAAATACCACGCCTCGCAGTCATGGACCTATAAAGAAAGTCGTAGTCGTACCATGCGTGCTTAGCGCAACATTGAAAAGGGTCTCGTCTGAAACAGTGTTGCGCAGTGCTGCATTCCGAACATTGTTTAATCAAATACACCGGTATGGATATAATCATATCAGGGGTTTTTCTAGAAAAAAAAAGTAGCAGGGAGCAGACCCCTGCACAAAGCCGAGGGAGCAACGCGACCGAGGCGGGGGATGGTGTGGAAGGGGGGTCTCCCCCTTCCACGGCGCGAAGCCTTTGAAAAAATAATGATTAAATGGTACATTCTGAGGCTATCTTAGAGAGAAATTCTAGCTCTTGTGGTCATCCTGAAAAACTAAAATACTATCAACTTTTGGTAGACTTGTACAACTTTACCCTGTAAATAAACACGACAAATTACAAAAAATATTGGCTAAACTTTTATTAAGTAGGACAAATCACAACAGCAGCCGTCTATTCCTGAGACTGCCCCAACGGCTCACTGCCTTGTCAAAATCAAATTGAGCAATTGCAGGCCCCTCAATACTGATCCTGAGGAGGTGGTTCAGGGTAGCGTTAGTCATGGTAGACCTCCTGTGCCATGCCTCGATGGAACAAGTTTGGGGCTCTAGAGTCCAATAATGGCGACGCTATAGAAATGTTACTATTGTTGTCGTTTCAGTTTTGCACTTTGCAGACGGTCCCTAAGCTCGCGGCTGAAAGCCGACTGCTCGTAGAAGCCAATGCAATTCAGTTTTTGCACTTTGCAGACGGTCCCTAAGCTCGCGGCTGAAAGCCGACTGCTCGTAGAAGCCAACGCAAATTCACCGTTCGCTAAAGACGGCTCGTTTGGATGAAAACTATGTTGTAGCTGGTTCTCTGGGTTACTACACTTTTATTGGGCGAATTCGGCCGTGCAGCTGCCATTTAGTTCCCTGCTACGGGTTTCCCTGGTAACAGGGAACCCTGTTCGACTGTTCGTTTGCTCTCGCAAAACTCTTGATCAACACTCAGCATTTGTTTATTTCTGTCGTTCATTGAAACCGCTTTGTGCAGAGAGGAACTGGAATGGTCTTGTATACTTGCTTAGCATCTTAGCGCCTAGAACAAAAACCCATTCAAATACATAGTAGCTAGCTTGCTGCTAATAACTTTAACGTTAGCATGTCGACTCGGTCCTTGGGAAACTCCAATTCGGATCGGAATATTTTTGGAGTAATTATAAGTTATTTGAGGATCAGACACATTGTCAGGTGGTGGTGTTGGGATATTTTCGCGGATAAAAGATCGTTTTGAGAAATAGTGTATGTTGTACAGCAGCATGTAAGTACAGATCCAAGTCTGACAGGTTCAGTCGGCATTTTGGTAGGATGGCGCACGCCGGGAGTATCGGGGCGCAGCGCCCCTGTTCCCTTGTTTAGAAAAAAACCCTGCATATCCTAACAATAATACACACCGTTATTCAGTGTGAACCGGTATAGCGCCCTGCACTAACGCAAGTTGACGCCGCAACACCATTGGGGCGGGGCAGGGGGCGTTAAAAAAACGTCAGGCACCGTTATGAGGCACCGAAATGTGCGTTCTTATTCGATCTCGTTGCAACCATTTACGTCGGAACCGGTTCCCTAATGGAACCGAGTTTCGGTGCTCAACCCTAGATATTGACAAACATGTCATTGGTCTTGTTTTTTTTTTTTCCTCCAGGGGTGTAGACCACCCTACCTATCCATCAGTACTACAGTCTCTAGAGGTCGAGGATCCTGTTGTGGCAAACTGCCTTATTGACCAGAGGGGAATCGAGAGGATATTGTTGATCAGGTAACCTCCTGTTGTGCTCTGTCCATCACAATCACAGACCTGTTAATTACTATTTTCGTCACGCTAACCTTTCCAGCGTGTTGTTTTTTGTTCTACTAGAATGCCGCTGAGGCTCGTGCAGTGATGGCCAAACCCCCGAGGAACTGCACTCAAGCCTTCTCCGTGGAGGGAGACCAGATCTTTGAAAACCGGTCGTGGTCGGCTGAACAATCTAGACCCAACTTCCTCTTCGGGGATGTGGAGGAGGAGATCAGGTGGGATCTCTACTCCACAACCTAACCCCCCGCAGCCTTTTTTTTGTCAGATTATGCTGCAATGCTTTTGCCAGTGTATGAAAGAGATTTCAACTCGCTGACAATATTTATTGTTGTATTCTATGCTTTGTTTTAACTGCTAAATGCTAACCTTGCATTTTAGAAGGCTGCGTTCAATGCACACTCATGTCTTTCCTTCATGTCCTCCTTCATGTCCTGTACCTCCCGCTCTAGACACCTGCAGCGGGAGATGGAGAACCAGACGGCGCAGGTGGGGTGCTACCAGCAGAGGAAGCAGAAGGTGGAGGAGGACATCGGGAAGAACGAGGACCTGCTGAAGAAAGCCCACGTGGAGCAGAAGAAAACCCAGGTAAAACGAACCAGTCTCTGCTAGTGCTGCACGATTTGGTGAAAAGGTCATATTGCGATTATTGTGGACAAAATTGTGATTTGCGATATATTAAACAAATGGTGTCATGAGGAAACTTGCTTGGTTATAAAGGAAAATGCACACAGATTACTGATAATTTTAAAATGTTTATTTTTCAACTCAAAGTAGGGCTGGGACGATATTTCGATATTTAAAATATATCGATATTTTTTCAAACGCAATATGAAACGAGACCATATCGTCAATATCGATATAATTTAATTTGCATTGAAATTACAGTACATTTTGTTCCAAATAACACCAGTTTCGAACCGCGCCTGCCGCCTGCTATTTCGTAACTCTGCTTATGTCCTCTCGCGCTCTGCCTCCGGCTCAAAAACAGTCTTATGGAGGTAGATTTGTGTCTTTATTATGCAATCAAAAATAATAGGTTTGACAGCAAAACTTTCCACACTGCAATCAAAAAATAGATTTGAGAGCAAAACTATCGACACTGTAATCAAAAAATGTTTTATTGCAAGATAAATTAATGTGATAAAAAAAATATTAATGGGAATCCAAAAGTTTTGTTTGCAAACCCAAAAGTTTTGTTTGCGAATCCAAAAGTTTTGTTTGCGAATCAAAAAGCTTTGTTTGCGAATCCTAAAGTTTTGCTTGCGAATCCAAAAGCTTTGCTTGCTGTTGAGCTGAATCTCGTGGGCGGGACCTACGCCGAAAGATGTAAGACACGTCCTCTATTGGCCAGTCTCGATCCGAGTGACAGCTTGGCAACATCCACAGTTAGTAAAGAGAGAGGGAGTTCTATTTCATGTAGGCTACGCCGTCTAGGCTTCGTCTTATGGGCTTGTCCCGTGCGCGCGCTTGCGCGCCCTGAAAAATCCCGTAGGCCTCCCTGTCAGCCGACAAGGAGACCATGGCCAGAGGAGAGCAGGGCGATGTTGTTGACCGCCCGCCGCGGATTGAGAGGCACAAACGAACACCCTGTCCGTCAGGCACGACAATCTGCTTCTGGAGGCGGTCGGGGGCAGCGGCTTTTCGGATGTTGCCAAGCTGTCACTCCGATCGAGACTGGCCAATAGAGACG
This sequence comes from Gadus morhua, assembly GCF_902167405.1. Classification (NCBI taxonomy): domain Eukaryota; kingdom Metazoa; phylum Chordata; class Actinopteri; order Gadiformes; family Gadidae; genus Gadus; species Gadus morhua. The sequence continues at coordinate 20,200,396 of NC_044068.1, forward strand.
TGTCTTACATCTTTCGGCGTAGGTCCCGCCCACGAGATTCAGCTCAACAGCAAGCAAAGCTTTTGGATTCGCAAGCAAAACTTTAGGATTCGCAAACAAAGCTTTTTGATTCGCAAACAAAACTTTTGGATTCGCAAACAAAACTTTTGGATTTGCAAACAAAACTTTTGGGTTTGCAAACAAAACTTTTGGATTCCCATTGATATTTTTTTTATCACATTAATTTATCTTGCAATAAAACATTTTTTGATTGCAGTGTCGATAGTTTTGCTCTCAAATCTATTTTTTGATTGCAGTGTGGAAAGTTTTGCTCTCAAACCTATTATTTTTGATTGCATAATAAAGACACAAATCTACCTCTATCTAACGGCTCCATAGTATGGAAATGGTTTGGATATAAGGTGTCTGACGAATTACAAAATTACGTAATTTGTAGAGAGTGCTTAAAAACTGTCGCAACCAACGGGTTGCAATTCTGTGCATAATATTCCGGAGGTGCACACAGCTTTTGGCCGTGATATAGAGCTGTCAAGCGATTAAAATATTTAATCGTGATTAATCGCATTAATGTCATAGTTAACTCGCGATTAATCGCAAATACTTTTTCTATGCTAAATATCCCTTGATTTTTTTGTTCCATAATTCTTCTCATTTTAATTCTCTTATCAACATGGTGAAGTGCATCGGCTTGCCTTGTGCAAATGATTTTTTATTGATAACATTGGCATATACTGATCAAAACAGGACGATACAAAAAAAGAGCCTATAGTGCAATTAAACGACTGCTTTGAACAAATGTAATTTGAACATAGCAGTCAGGCTACTGCTTCTTTGTTTTGAAAAAAAAACGACATTTTTTTTTTTTTTTTTTAATACAATAATTGCGTTAATCGCGCGATAAAGAATTTAACGCTGTTAAAATTGGTTTGCGTTAACGCCGTTAATAACGCGTTTAACTGACAGCTCTATATTATAATGTTCTCAAATACGAGGCGGAGGCAGTGTCTAGTCCACGGTTTATTCAACCATCAAACTGTAATCAATTCTGAACGGTAGGAATAGTAATTGTAAATCGAAACGGTAGGTAGGTATAGTAATAACGGTAACTTCAAGGTTTCTCACTCCGCGAGACCCAAACATAAAACATTAAAGGTCCCATGACATGAAAATCTCACTTTATGAGGTTTTCTAACATAAATATGAGTTCCCCTAGCCTGCCTATGGTCCTGCGTTTGGTGTAAAACGAGCACTAGCTGCTCTGCTCGCCTTTGCAAAAACGGAGGCTCAAGCGCGCTGATTTGGAATGTCTTTAGGTCTGTCACAAAGCATCTAAGCTCCTCCCCTTACTCTGCCTGGCCCGCCCAGAGACGTTGGCCCGCCAATGAGACACGACCGTGCGAGCGCCACATGTGTGTGTGTGACAAGTGTTTTCTTGTCGGTTCTTTGACGTGTCTTGTATGTCCTCAACGAGACTGTCGGGGGTTATCTGAGCCATGGTTTGAGAAGGAATTGGGGGAAAGGAACTTTGGCTTTGACTCGCTGAAGTACATGAACTGCGACATGCCTCCCGTGTGTTCTAGAATATTTACAGAACACGGCTAAAGGCTATGTGCGCCTCGCCATTGCGATACATCCACTGTAAACAGAGCGCATGGTACCGTGGCTGCAAGCTGCTCAGGGCCACATCCCCACCCTCCTCCTTGACCCGACTCGCTCCTCCTCATTTGCATTATAGCTACAGACACCAAAACAGCGCATTTGGGGGGAAGCTCAATGTGCGACTGGCTCGGAGTTGGCTGTAACTCTGCACCACGGCAGAATTTCGGGAACGTCTTTGAATACTGTGGTAGTTTGCCCACTAATACCTATATTAAAGAATACATAAAATACATGTGCAACGCCCCCCCCGCAGTCGTTTACGGTTCATAATATTTCGGAGGCGCACAGAGCTTTTGGCCGTGATGTTATATATTATAATGTTCTCAATACGAGGCGGAGGCAGTGTCTAGTCCACGGTTTATTCAACCATCAAACTGTACTTCAAGTTCGGAACGGTAGAAATAGTAATATCAATCTGCGCGCCGAGCCCCCCCCCCCCCCCCCCCCCCCCCCCCCCCCCCCCAACCCCCCCCCACCCCCCCCCCCCCCCCCCCCCCCCCCCCCCCCCCCCCCCCCCCCCCCCCCCTCCCACCCTCCCCCCCCCCCCCCCCCCCCCCCCCCCCCTCCCCCCCCCCCCCCCCCCCCCACCCCCCCCCCCCCCCCCCCCCCCCCCCCCCCCCACCCCCCCCCCCCCCCCCCCCCCCCCCCCCCCCCCTCGACAAATATCGATATTTATCTTATATCGATATTCTGCTTGAAGATATCGAGATATGACTTTTGGTCCATATCGCCCAGCCCTAACTCAAAGCATACAAACTTAAACTAGCATAAAAAATACTGTTTTCAAAGTAACAATATTTTACAGAATTAAATAAATTCAAAAAATAAATCTTTTCACAGCATTTCTGCTGTGCAAACTGTTAGGTTTCTCCAATAGTACAACTAAATATAATAAGTAAGAAAATACATGAAATAATTAAATCGCAGCCTTTTGCGAACGCAATCGCAAAGGCTGATATCGCGATTGCGATTCGGTTAATCATGCAGCACTGCTTTCTGCCACCATTAATGACTTCATAAATAACTCATTCAGTTTGAAACGAGTCCTCCTTCTCCATCTTCTTCTTCTGTGGTGTTTCAGGGGAAGGAAAGGAAGCTGCAGCTGGAGCTGACCGAGCTTCAGAATATGGAGGAGCTGCAGTCAGAGGACCTCCAGCCCCTGGTGAGGTGTCCTACATGGAGAACTCTCTGAACCAATCTAGGAGGGGTCAACCATAGGGGGTATCATTAGGGCTGTTGATCTTCAGAGATATGAAGATCATTGCATCATGTTGTTCTCTCTCTTCTTCTCCCTCTCCCAGGAGGAGGATCTGGAGGAGGTCGTCGGTAAGATCGCCTCCCAGCAGGCCCAGTGTGAGGAGGCGCGGGCCCAAATGGCCCAGCTCAAGGCCAACTTTGAGGAGGCGGAGCAGCAGGACAGGAAGCTCAAGGATCAGATCAGTGCCATGGCGGAGGAGGCCGACTCCATGAAGGTAACATGGTAGAAAGTACCTGTCATGAAGCCAGAAGACATTACATTTTATTTTTATGAACCTTTATTGAATTAAGCCAGTAAACTCTTGCATATTATTTTATCTGATGGCAGCAAATGTTTTAAACTTGACATCAATTTTTAGAGCCTAAATCTCAATAAGACCTTGAATCTATCCAATGAAATTCAATAGTCTCTATTGTGCCCAAGTGTATTATCTGATCTTCTATTGAACTCCTCTCTGTTGTGGCCCTGTAGGAGGACCTGACTAATAGCGACCAGGAGGTGATGAAATGCAAGCACCACAGTAAGCACTATGAGGAGAAGCGCAAGACCCACTTGGACAACATCCTGGCCCTCCAGGCCAGCCTGGAGGGCCAGGAGTATGAGCTGGCGGTACGATGACAAGCGTTATAAATGTTGATGCAAGTTAATACGAAGGTGTTACTAGACCTAGTATGTGGCATCTTGTTTTATTGTCTCAAAGTCTTAACGTTACGTGTCACATGGTTGGTCAGGCGTCAGTTACCAAGGCAACAGAGATCTGTCCAGAGCGCCTTGAGGTACGCCGGACTGCCAGGAATCTGGACAACGAGATCAACCTTGTCAAGACTAAAATCACTACCCAGCAAGCCCAGCAGGGCAACCGGGAAGAGATTGTTAAGTACGTGGCTCTGACACTAATCCTTACACTGGAATGGATTGACAGAAGTGATCCTCACCTTACTAATCAGAATCAGAATCAGAAATACTTTATTGATCCCCGGGGGGAAATTGTTTGTCTTTTGCCTAACTATGTGTACAGCCAACCTCACAGCCATGTACTCAACCTCTTATGCCTTTGTTATCAGAAAAGGCTGTCCTATAGTTTGGAATATGAATTAATTACCAAAGATAACTAAATAATGTATTTACATTTTTTGTCATCATTGGTAGAGAACCTTACATTTATGACTTTCAGAGTAACCATTGGCAATGGATTTGACTTTGTCTTTGTCTTTAAGTTATTATTTGATTATTTCTGTTTGCCTCGTTAGACAGCTATGGCATTATTATCAGTTTTTCACATTTGGGTAAAAAAAACTTGTTTACGGTAACCAACCGTGTGTTTCTTTTCCCCTGGCATTAGGCAGTACAAGGAGGCCTATGAGAAGTATAAGGACACGGCCCAGCAGATGAAGTGCCTTAAGAGCTTCATCAGGACCCTCAACCAGATCATCACAGACCGCCTGAAGGCCTACAACTCCCTGAGGAGGTCAGCTCCCCCACTCACCCAGAGATGTGGTCTTCTCCTGTTGCTGGTGAATCCTGTCTTTTGGGGGAGAGGGGCTGAGGACCGTCTTGTAAATCGACGAGGGTCATCGTTCATGTCGTTGGCCAGGCGAAGGTCGTCAACCTCTTCAACCCCAAATGACCGTTACTGGTTTTAGCCCCTACCCCCCAATTTGAAAGGTTTTATCAAATCCATTTTTAGTAGCCAAGAGAGGGTACCGGAGGCGAAAGGTCTATTGCCTTCAATCAGAATACATGTCTTTCATCGCTATCTGGTGGCTGTATGGTGCAATTGCGATTGGTTGGCTTGGTGTCATTCAATCATGTACCCCATATCTTTCAATATAGGTTTCAAATGTCCAAATTGTACAATGGGTTCACTAGATATCCACCTGTTTGTGTCTAATCAATTTTGTATTGTAATTTTGCATTGGATTCATGTTTCATTTGGAGATTTCACACTCACACTTTAGTGAGAGTATATTGTCTATTGGTAGCGGGCCCAAGTCCAGCAGACCCGTAGCGCCTATAGACTCATCTCTTGTTCTTGAATGTGATATTATGTGATATTGGGCCGGACCGGTCGGCATTGGTCCGATGCCGAGTCCTACAACTGTAAAACAAGGCAGCATGATAATCAGATGAAGATAACACTTTGCTTGGCTTGCAACCTTACACAAACACCTGAAGAAATTATGCACCCTGCGCTCTGCCTAAATCTCTTGCTCTCCCTCCAACCCTCCTCCAGTATGCTGTCTGCTCGCTGTAAATACTACTTTGACAGTCTGCTGTTCCAGAGAGGCTACACAGGCAGCATGACCTTTAATCACAACGACGAGACCCTCTTCATCTCCGTGAGAAAGCTAGCTTTTTTCTCTCCATTCCTTTAAAACATTACTGGTAAACGAAGCGATGGAACCTAGAGGATAGTATCTTTAATACCATCCCCTTGTTCTCTCCCTCCCTCCCTCCCTCCCTCCCTTCAACGTGTCCAGGTGCAGCCGGGGGAGGGAGACAAGGCGGAGCTGAGTGACATGCGGTCGCTGTCCGGCGGGGAGCGCTCCTTCTCCACCGTGTGCTTCGTGCTCTCCCTCTGGGCCATCACCGAGGCCCCATTCCGCTGCCTGGATGAGTTTGATGTCTACATGGTAAGGGTCAAAGGTTACCGTCCCGCGGTTCATCTCTGACAGCGGGCTAAAGCGACCGACCTTAGAGCAGGCTGCTTTGAGCCCTGAAGAAAGTTCTATAGAAATACAATACACTGTGGTGTATGTACGCACTCATTGTTGATGTTAATATTCAGCATGTTTCTCTCTAAATCTCAATGAAGTTGTATGGTACTGATAAAGAAAAACTTATTTTTAGGACACGTCGGCCAGCAAAATATTTGATTTAATATTGGAGAATGATCATGGGAAAGTACAGGCAGCAAAATATTAATTTCTTTATAAACCTGTGTTAACTTGTTTGTAGGATATGGTGAACCGCAGGATTTCCATGGACATGATGCTGAAGATAGCGGACAGCCAGCGCTACAGGCAGTTCGTCTTCCTCACCCCACAGAGCATGAGGTGACCAAGGCCTCCGCTTTACCAGGGTTCACCTAGACTCTGCATAGCCTCCCGACACCCCTCTTATGCACTTATTGTGTGTCACACGTCCTGGTACTTAATGTACGCACTTATTTACGTATGTTGTACGTTATTGCACTTTAAAAAAAAAAATTGGTAATGGTGCCTTATCCTAGCTATCTTTGTTGTATACAGGGAATGGGTTTACCTCACGTTAGTTAGTGCTTGGCACTTGGTTCTATGAACATCCTTACTGTACTGACAGCGATATATTGTTTCTCTTCTTCTTGCCATAATTAGTGCTTAAACCATCATTGTGGATGATGTCAAGTATTATTATTATATATTATTACATATATTATCAATTAGTTTTTGATGGTTGTATTCCAGCGTACTCAAAGGCTACTTACAAGTGTTACTTACTAAATTTGCAATTATTAACTTCCACCCCTTCAAAGAGTGCTGGGTGAAGTTCCCTTCCGGTCATGTGATCAATGGTCCATACCGGCTCTTCTTTATTTGTGTTCTTTGTTGTTTTCAGCTCGCTTCCTGAGAGTAAATTCATCCGTATCCTGCGGATGAAGGACCCGGAGCGAGGCTCCCAGGACCAGGCGTCCAGCCGGGAAGACCCAGCCTGAGGAAGAGGCCCATGGGGGCGATCACTTTGATGTTGAGCACTGTTAAATGTTCCTCAGTTTGTCGTTACAAGTTGCTTTAGATTTGAAAGTTGTGTATTCTGTTTTGCATGTTAAAAGTTAGCAGGAAAGTTAAATTTACAATTGCAAAATATGGCCCCTCACTCTTATTGTTCTGCATTGTTTTTGTTCTGATTTTAACATCCTACCAGAGATGATAATAAATGTCCATGAATACACAATGACCAATAGGTTATCTTTCATGCTGGCATTTGTCCAAGTTTGTATGAAAGAGGGCTGCGCCTTTGAGGTCTGAAATGTGCCCTGAATTTCTCGACACACCCATTCAGGGGCCCATAAGTTTGCCTGATAAAGTACCTCAATACCGAACCCTTTGGCACATCTCAGCTCCATCCATCCATTCCCCTCTCCCAAGTCACCAGGTTCTAGATGAAGCCGACGTCTTTTGCCACACGGTTGTTTCACAGGAATGTAGAGTCATTGGGTGTGAGGGCAGCCAGCTACGAGCGACAGGTAGATGGAGCAAACCTCCAGGGGAGCCACGCACCCCCCGACAGCCTGCAGAAGGAGACCTCCAGGCAGCCTGACAGGGGCCTCAGAGACGTTCACTTGGCCTTCCTCCCAGAGAGGTACCAGCCTTTGGTGGATAAAGAAGCAGAGCAAGAAGCTAAAGAAGCGAGGAAGCTAAAGAAAAAAGAGAAATACAAGAAAGTAAAGAAGGTGAGAAATGTAGTTGGATCAAAGGGGGACCGATTGCACCAATGTGCGGATATGAGTTGTTTTTCTGAAATGAAGTATTGCATTGTCAACTATCGAGTAGCAGTGTCAATGTATCACATCTTGTCTACTGCTGTGATTGTGGCTTATTGGGACATCTTATTTTAGGCTTCCATTAAATAAGTGTATTGCAAATTAAATCAAATCGGATTGAAATACCATTGAAAATCAATTACTATAATCAAAAATGAAAAGATTCACAATGCATTTACAATTTACTTATTCATTTAGTTTGTTATTCAATCATTTTCTCCTTAGTGAAATTTCGTAGTGGCCGTGTTTTTTACAGCAAATTTCAGATCACCACCTTTAACTTAAATTGTTTCATCTGTTCATAAGCCCAAATTGAATCGGCAACACCAATTAATACCAATGATTAAGTTCCATTGCATTAGAACAACATGGTGTTGGTGAGAAAATGCTGGGAATTTGGTTAAAAAAGTTGAATAATTTGCTCAATGTGGCAACAGAGCACATTTGATGCCCGCCAGTTCACTGAAATGTTTGAGTAGCAGTTGACAAACACGAGGAGCAGAAACAGTGAGGACATAATCAAATGTTGATATATTGTCGTTAACAAATGACCACTTTCAAACAACATAAGATCCCTGATTGAAAAAAAAAAAAATCAAGAGCACAGGTTATGTTTGGAACGGTTTATTTCCATGCTTTCAGAGGAGACTTCCTCTCCATGGAAAAAAGCCTTCCAGTAAACATCCGGAGCGGCTATTGTGTTGACCAGGTTCTTGTTTATGTGAGGAAATAAAAGTGAAACCCAGTCCCCCGCTCTAAGCCCCCACCACTTTCACAATGAAGGGTGTGCAGACTTGATGAGGCTTTGTGCTGTACAGACAGTGCTCAGAGGGAACTTGCCCTCCAGGGAACCGCCCTCCCAATCCTTCTTAACTTACACACTGGTTAAGGAAAAGTAAGATTGTCTACCAAACAAAAGTAAATGATTGATTTGAAGGTGATTTGTTTTGTGTTGCACTGATTGTGTAACGGTGTGTGCATCACAGAGGGCTGGTAGGGCGTGGCGGGGCAGCTGGAAGTGTCTCATGCTGGGTCTTCACAACTTTGCCCTGGCCTACACCACCCCCCTCACAGCGGCTGCTACCTGCTTTATACCAGAGTTTCAACCGGGCAGAGGATGAGAAACACCGTCATAGGAACGCTCTCACCATGATGTCAATGCTGTGTGGACCATTGTTACTGAATGAGTTTTTACATCTTAATATTATTTCATTTGTATTTGTCATGTAATGTAACAGGGATGGATAATTGTGTATATAAGTGTATATGACTATATTAATAAAGGTTAGTTGTAATGTGAAAGACCCGCCCCTATCATAAAATGGGCAGCTTATAACTAACATCAAATAACACTTGTTTATAATTGATTTAACAACGGTCAGTGGCTGCATGGAATGTTTTTTGTTCTTTGTTTTTACATTTTGGAAAGGTAATGACAGTTGACAGAATGAGTTATCAGTGAGAACCGGAGTGTCCTCTTGCGATTGAATTGAACGTTTGGATTAAGTTTGTTGTTGTACACTGTTTTGATGTCGTACCTCTTGAATATACTATTGTTACAATAAAATGTATTAATCTGTGTTAATATAATGGTTTTAAAATGTGAATGTGTTTTATGAAATAGGTATTTATATACAAAGTTGTTTAGAAGTGGTCCCATGTAACTAGTCCATCCACCCCGGTCCAGTATGGGCTTCTCCCCGATGCAGTGAGGCTGCAGACCAACAGGGGAGGTTTCGGGTGACGTCATCCTGTGCGCCCGTATAGTTTTTATTTCCGCACTCTTGTTTACCCCAGGCATAAAACACAAGCAATTGTTACTTCATAAAAATGACACACCAGAAAGTACACAATGCCAGCTCAATTCCTATAGATGGTTTCAGTAATGTGAGGATAACGTCGATATGGACATTCCTTATGTCGGTAAGTCTTGTTTTAAGGGTGGGTTTGTTCAGAATATCACTGCCATTAGTGCTTCCTTGTAGTTCTCTAGTTAAATGAGCTGTCAACGCTGTATTGACACATTGGTTTTATGCCAACATATGTCTGGTTTTCTCTTTCATCATTGGCATTTGTTGTATAGGTCCAGTGGTCGGAGCCATGGCTGATCGGGCTGCTGACCTTCCATACGATCTGTCTCGGATCGACTCTGTTAACGTGTCGGTTCTACCGAGTGCAGATCTGTCAGTTCCTGCTTATGGGTGAGTGGGCAAGGCAGGGGCGCAACTGCCTACTTTCTGGGGGGTATGCAGACACATAGCAGGCGCCCACCCTCCCCCCTCCCCCCTCTTTGATCTGGGCACAAATTTGACCTAAAACACACTCTGATATTGAATCAAAAAACTCATTTTGAGTGCACCAGGACAGATATCCGGTGTTTTTTTTAGAGGCAGCCTTTCTAAGATGCTCTGCCAGTGTAACATCATACCGTGCTATAAGAGATCAAGGATACCCAGAACATTTCCATTTCTAGGATTTCCTATCTGTGCATTTTGTCCCTGTGAAAAAGAGTTTCCTCGACGCACAATGTTGTTGGTAAAAACATATTTTTACTTAAAAACAATACCACAACAGTCCAGTCACTTGCACAACTCAAGCCGCCCTCCAGTCTAGAACTCTGGCCCTCTTAAAGGGCAACTTCACCCATTTCACATAAGCTTTGTATTTTTAGAACCCCCCGCATATTTTTGAATGGTCTAGCATCATTTCCTTATTTTCTGGAGAGACTGGAGAGATCCGTATCGATCTCCAACACTTCCTGTTTTTTATGACGCAATATGACGATTTTTGCGTACAAGAAAATAGGAAGTGTAAGAGGGGATGATTCTCGTACGACTACAACCACTAGTCCCACCCCCCTCTAGGGGGTGGGACCCACTGACGCTACAGACCTATTAGAGCAGTGCCAGTGGTTGGGACTTCACCAGCAGAAACTAACATCCACAGCGTCTGAAGCTAAGATAACAGAGGCTGTTGATAAAACTGAAGTAGGCCTACATTAGCGGAGATTACTCGATCTGACATAGAAGATGGCTCCATGCAAAAGTTCACCATTTCGAAAGAAATAGACGAGGGCTGCCGTATTTTCCGCACTATACGGCACACCGGATTATCAAGCGCACCTTCAATGAATGGCCTATTTTAGAACTGTTTTCATGTATAGGGCGCACCGGATTATAAGGCGCATAGAATAGAAGATACTGCAGTCAAACGTTTGACTGGGGTTGCGTTATGCATCGACCAGACCGAGCTGTGCTAAAGGGAATGTCAACAAAACAGTCAGATAAAGTCAAACTTTATTAAACGTTCTGACAACTCCGGTCACTCCCATGGTAACGATGTTCAAACGTTAATGTGCATATTAACAATATCTCATCAATATCAATATCTCTCAACAATAAGCTCACTTTTTCAGTTCATTCCCCGTCTACGAATCCCTCGAATTCTTGTGTGTCCGAATTAAACAGTTGGGCGAGTACGGCATCCAACATGCCCGGATCCCTCTCGTCATTATCCGAGTCAGTGTCGCTGCTGTTGACTGGCAGTTCAGTGATTATTCCTGCCTTCGTGAAAGCTTAGACCACAGTTGAGACTGTTATATCAGCCCAGGCATCCACGATCCATTGGCAGATAGTGGCGTAAGTCGCCTGGCGCTGTCTCCCCGTCTTGGTGACGTGTGTTCGCCTTCTTGGCCCCGTCTACACGAAGCCGATTTTTTGGGTGAAACCGCATAAAAAGACGCTTTTGGTGGACACGGGCTACGGCCACACCAAACACGTGTAACGTGCTTAACTTGAAGCTTGATTATTTTGTGTCACAAAAATGGTTCAACGCGCCAACGCGCCTGTGGCTGCGCTGGATTTAGGAGTCCGAGGTAGGAAACCCAAATGCCGCCGTGTTTGGGTGCATGATAGAGTTTAGATCGGGTTAGATTAAATAATGTCGGATATAAATAACAATAATCGGGTTAAATAACTTCACATGGTGTGTCTGGTGTGTTTCCAGCATTCGTAGTGTTGATCAGCAGATAGTCGGCCAAGACGTTGAGGTTGCTTAGCAACCAGAGACGCTGTCCATGCAAGTGAATGGAGCGTTCCCTCTTCGTCATAACTATCAAACCAAACATCCTTCACATTCAACGAGCGAACATTATGAAATTAAAATGCACATTTCTCGCTAAAATTTTTTACATAAACGCAATTAATTGCGTAACTATGTTACTATTTCCACCCAGAATAAAGGAAGATGTCGGCCGTATGCTTCTGTGCAAGCGTCACTACTCTAGTGACGTCGGTTCAAGCTCCACGCTGATTTGTTCCATTAGTAGATGGAACAAGGAGGTGTCCGATAGGCGGAGATGATCAGCGGGAGTGGCCGCCAGCGAAGCTGTGCATGGTGGGAGTTGTTGTCTTCAATCCACAAGCGCCAAAAAGTCACTTTCTGCCTTTTCTCGGTCAAGACTTCACCAAAGTAGAATTTTATTTTATTATTCGACTACATATAGGACCCAATTGCAATACATATTCATGCCTCCACCGGTGAAATGCTCCTTTAAGGAGCACCAGAATGGGTGTGGCTCAATTAATCTATGAGCCACAGCTGCAGACTATTACAGGGCTAACAGCCAGACAGGAACACGTGAATCTTTTAAAACATGTTAACACAGTGAAGATGCCATTCACATCTTCACAGTCCCCCTCAGTGGCAGGTTTCTTTCTGCAAGGAAGAGTATGTAGTCGATCACTCGAGTCAACACAGGCTTTCTGCAATTCGCTATCAATAGTTTTACCTAGGCATAAGCGGGGTGCCAATTCTTTCCACATCAGATAAGCGTTTATGTGGTAACCACTTGTTTCATGGTGCTTCAGTATCTTTGAAAGACACTGCCAGTTATTATACCCCACCACTCTAGTTTCACCAAAAAGCTTACATGCAAAACATTAGACTCTGTTAGAGCTGTTGATAATCGATTCTTCGATGCATCGTAATACTGTGTAGAACGATTCAGTCTCGATTCAGATACGATAATAATATTATTATTTTGTTTTGATTATTAATTTATTCACTTTTGGATTATTAACGGAGTTATCAAGTATCAACTTTATAACTCCATTTTTACTGGGTCTATTGACATAAAACAAAGACTTACATAGAGATTGAAGTAAAACAAAATAGCCACAAACAAGTTCCTTTATTTTTCTTGTTATGATCCGTTATATTGTAGGCTCCATTCTGATCAGTAGGCCTACACTGTTAAAAGACAACAGTAACCTGTTGTTTTAATAGTAGTAGATTTACCTGTATATTTACAAGCCTCCTCTTTATACACTGCCATAAAAACGACCTTCCCAATCTTTATTTTTCTATGTTGTGACCCCGATGGCTTTCTTCTCTGCCTCTCGTACTTCATATTGAAGTACGTGTCATCAGATGACAATACGGTTCAAATGAAGACACTGGCGCTCGCCTCCAGGGCGTAGTCGAGGGGGCGGCCACTGGAGCGCCGTGTGGAGAGGAGGAGGGGGGGAGGGAGGCGAAGGAGCGGGGGGGCGCCTTATCATTGACGTTCCTCTGTTAATGATCATCATATCATGGACACAAACGCTGTTAAATACAGAAAATGCCGACTCAAATAATTTTACTTCCATCGCTTTGGCGCCCCCTCTGGTGCCCCTATGCGCCGCATATAGTGCATACCCACTTTTTGCGCCACTGGGGCAAGGGATGAGGAAGTCGGCATTCTTTATGATTATTCAATCATAGTTCATATCTTAATACTGTGTGTATTTGTATTATGTGTATATGTTTTTTTTAAATCAGGATATATAATTTGAGTAGCCCAGAATAAAGTCTTTCCTGTTGAATATTGCTTCTGATACTAAAATAGTTGGTTGGCGAACACCCAGTTGACCTGAGTAGGTTGTTCCCAAATAGTTGTATAGTTTTACAGTTAAACATGTCGACACAAGATTTGTAATGTTACATGAGCCAAGATTATTCCTAATCCCTTAAAATGGGATTTTACCATTAGGATGAAAAAAGTGTTATTACAAACCTTTAACGACTATGCCTAAATTTTGTCTTGTCTCTCTTCATAGTTGCAATGGTTTATAGCGCTGAATATCTGAACGAGTTAGCAGCCAATTACTGGAGGTAAGCTATTACAAACGCGGAGCTCCAACTCATCTATTTGATTTCAGAACAGCAGTCCAGACACATTACTAATGCTTCATTATACATTTTGGAGATGTCAAAGAGAAATTTATATCAAACAATCATAATCCTCCTTATATAAGTAAGGCAGCCTTTTTTTTTAAAGAAAATGTAATGCCATAATTATTGACAGATCATTTATTCTTCCCAGGTCATTTTCAAACTTCCAGTACTTCGACTCCACGGGCATGTTCATATCCCTGGTGTATTCAATCCCCCTCTTGTTTAACACCATCATTATTGTGGTAAGTATTTTGATTCTTATCTCACCACTAATGATGTCCCAAATTGTTGATGTATGTTAATATCTGTATTTGTGTCTTTATAGATCGTGTGGGTGTACCGGACATTCTCCACCATGACTGAACTGAAGACCCTGCAGCTCAAGAGAAGAGCCCTCAGAGAAGGAAGGAAGAAGATAGAGTGAATCCCAGTTGCTACGGAGATGTTACTTGAAGACTGTCTCGGGCCCGGGTCCGGGACGGGGAGATGGGAGAGACACATTCCACAAAGCAGTTGGACACAAAGCCTCTGTTTAAAAAGCTAAAGGACCATATTCAGCTTATTTTGGTGTTGTTCCGGAACTGTAATTGACTTGACTACAAAGTCAACAAAGGACAAGGGTTGGGCTAGAGGGTTTAATGTTTATTTTATTTAGGATTATTTCATTAGTTGGATGGCTTCATCCTATAAAATGATTACTTAAGCAAAGGACTTTGCTTTTGTATTATTTATTTTATTCATGTATTTCTTTTAAACCATTATAATAAAGCATATTGGTAAATATTATTTAGTGACTATTCTGATCCTGTTATTTAATCAAACTACCGGAACAAACAGCTCCCGTAACACCACCCTCTAGTGGATGGCCGCCTCTAGAGGGCGATAGTTTAGGACTTCAACCTAAATTAATGTGTTCCTCATGAACAATTCTAATACAGAAAAAAGAATAGGGAAGAAAATATTTCCTTAATTACACCACATAACAAATGTATGGTCAACATAGCTTTATTTATAACCTGTTTCAAAATAAATGTAATGACGGTAACACCTATGCAAAAAAAAAAACCTCATATCTATCTTGCTTTCCTTGTCAAAAAGATATTGTTTTTTGACCTAGCAGACGGGACAGATAAAGGTCAAGTGATTTCTGTCTGAGAATGTTGGGGGGGGCAAGGTGGGGGAGCAAGGTGAGCAAACACTGACGAACCAAAGGTGATTTAACTTCTGTTATCTCATCCTGCACCCTTCATCTCTGCAGCAAAGGGATTACAGCTGGGCTGTTTTTTTTTCTTTCTTATTTCCCTCACTTGTTGCCCAGATGTGTTAGGTGTTGGTGTGCTCCTCCTGCCTGGGCGCACCGTTACGGACCTGAGTGATGGAGCCGCCAGTTGCCATCATAATATTAAGTTATCTGTGGAGGAGGAGAGCTGGAAAGGAAGGCTCTGTGAGTGTGTGACCGCTGGACGTGCCATAGAACGCCATGTTTAAGGAGAGAAAAATGACCACCACACACACACACACACACACACACACACAAACTCCCCCAGTCCAAGAAAAGAAAAGCCTCTTAATGTCAGGCTGTCATCCGTCTACGGTCCTGGAGAATGGGTGGCCGGACATGCATGGGAGGATACAGGATGGATACTGAGCCCAGTGTTTCTCTAACAGTTTCGGCCCCTGACCCCATTCTAGCTCAGAAATTGATTGCAACCCCAACTTTCCCTTTAGTGCATTCGCTTCCAAACCAACATCAACATGCCAGTAATGTAAATTTGATTTCGTAAAGAAAGCGAGACAGCTTTGGAGGGACACAAGAAAAAACATCCACAGCTCTAAAAGTGTTCAAGTGCACCACGGCTGAATTTCATGGGAGTATTGAGTATTAATGGAGCTTTTGGCATGAGCCGGAATTCTCACTCTGCTTGCAATCTGGACATCTGTCCTACCCCCACCCCCTCTCCTGCAGCATTGGTTTAATTAATAATTCATGTTTCTTGCTATGGATCTTGTCCGTGACAAAACAAGTCACAATTCATCTACATCTAGTCCTTCCATGAGGGATCATAGTGCAGCTTGTACATTGATGTATACTGTCACTCTCTTCAGGATGGGCCTAGCTCAAGCCAGACATGGAAACTATGTGCCATTTGTGAATTTCATTCTATGCCGGCATCTGTAAGCCATCATCTGTAAGCAAATCCTTTTGTCTCTCATTCAGCCCCTTTCTGGATAACATGTAGGGAAGACCTCACCTAAAAGTACCCAGAAAACTGGACACATTAAGGACTACCAAGAAACGTATCATGAATCATGAGTTGTTTTATAGTGAAGGACATAACTTTCCCTTTTAAACAACAAAACATTTCTGTGTAACATTCAGGGCACTATTTCACAGAATTTCCAGGTTAACCAGATATGTTAAGTAAGAAATCAGGAAAAGCAGAGAATGAGTTGCCTCTTTCTCTGAGCCTAAAATGAAGCCTGGGGCCGATTGTACGAAGCAACATTGCCAGGATATCCTTTTTGTTACTTGGCTTCACTTAGCCTGAAAAACACAATTACACATAATTAATTATTCCCTTAAATTAAAAGATGGAGAGGCAGCTCAGTGAAGAGCCCATTGGTTGGTTCTAGCATTACCCTAGCATTGGCTTGACCTCTTGACCCTTAACTTTGGTAACAATTTGTGTTTGTGGATCGTGAAATGTTCTGCAGATTTCATATTGCAAACCACAGGTATATGGAATGCCGTTGAGTCAATATTAAATAAATAAATATCTATGAAATAGAACAATGAGGCATTAAATATATAAATAAATATCATTATATAAATAAATCTATATATTGAATTAGAGATGTTTTTTATTATAATCAGTTTTTCAAAATAACTTATTTATTTCAGTTTAATTTAAACAAATTTTAATTCATCATGGCACGTGTGAGAAAGCCCCTTCTCACTGTCCCTCCAATTCCAGCAAAAGGATTGTTGTATTTGTACTTAAGTCGCAGTAGGGGGCAGTAGGTTAGTTCATCTAGCCTTGGCCAGGAAATGTTCCCCATGTAAATAGTATAGCCTGACTGGCCTTGATTTGCCTTATTTAAAGGGTGGCTCATTCTGTGTTGGGGTAGCTGAAGGTAGGTGCTGCCTTGATGCGAGGCCAGTACTAGGACTTTTGGACTTTTGTTTGAAATAAATTAAACAACACTCTTTTTTCCAAACTGATTTGACCCTCGTTTTTTTCCATACTCTCCAGTCCAGTGAGTCTGTATCCTAATACTCGAGGTGACCACATTGTTCTCTCACAGCACATTTATTTCCTTAATGCCACATTTCTATCTGGAGGAGGTCCAAGATATTATTTATTTGAAAAACATAATTTTTAAAATAAAAACTTATTTTGTTTCAATATATTGAAAAAAAAAAAATATAGTCCATATGACCTTATAATATATATATAGTCCAATAAAAAAGTACGTATGTTTTGTAATGTGAATTGATCGATGATTGAAATAGTAGCGACTGTATAGTAAACTACAGCTTCCCTTATTGTCCAAATCAAATAGATTAATGCAGGTTACTATTACAAAACATGTACTTATAATATCACCTGTTAAAATAACCTGTCCGGCAAACACTGGCTTCAATAGTCTGTCAAAGTCAATGTGCAATTGAACCGGCTAGGCCCAATAAAAGTAAATAATAGTGTTGGCTTGGCTTATTCCCGAATGGCTCACATTGTCAGAGCGCGATAGATTATGCCTTTTGAAGCCCGTCATGAATTCACATTTTTCAGGTTCACCAAGAGTTAGAAATCAGCAAACCCAGAAAGTGTCGATGTCTGCTGTGGGATAATCCTTTCTGCTAGGAAGGATCCTTACTGAGTGACCCAGAAGTATCTAATTGGCAGCAATGATAAGAGCTTCACGAATTCTCTTAATGCTGAGGAAAGTTGCTTCAATGCTTCCTTACTTATCTCCTTTAGCATAGGTTACACTGGACCGTTCTTTTAGGAAAGGAGATAATGCCATCCAGCAATTCCCTGCTCCAGGAATATTTAAAATTACGCACTATTTGTAACATGACAGACAAGGACTTTCATCCAATCATACTATTTGGGATCTATGTCCATAAATATGAGGGGACAGAAGTGTGAGCAGGAGCATTGTCAACGTGAAAACTATTTAATTTCCCCTTCTTTGACTGGTCGCCTATATTCCTTTTTTTATTGCAATTCCAACATTGGTAATAACGTATAATTTTTCACCGGGTTGTCAACGTTTGTAAAGCCTGCGTAAAAAACAGCATGCTTAGGAAGCAGGGAGCAAAGCAACGGAGATGCTTTTAGTCGTCCATCTTTAAGCCTTCCATCTCTTAGCTGTCCATCTTTTGGCAACCCATCTGTTAGTCTTCATCTTTTGGCAACCCATCTTTTGGCAACCCATCTTTTGGTAACCCATCTTTTGGTAACCAGTCTTTTAGTCTTCATCTTTTGGTAACCCATATTTTGGTAACCCATCCTTTGGTAACCCATTTTTAGTCTTCATCTTTTGGTAACCCATCTTTTCGTCGTCCATCTTTTAGTTGTCCATCTTTTAGTTAGGAAAGTAATTTACTAACCTTGAGTAATTTTATTCACTATCCGACCACAATACTCCTATACCATATTAACAGGCTACTTGACAAAGGCCCCATGGACACGTGGATCTGTTACAGGTGCCAAATCTCACTTTATGAGGTTTTCTAACATAAATATGAGTTCCCCTAGCCTGCCTATGGTCCCCCAGTGGCTAAAACTTGCGTTTGGTGTAAAACGAGCACCAGGTGTTCTGCTCGACTTTGAAAAAACGGATGCTCAAGCGCGCTGATTTGGAATGTGGTTTCATATGTCGTCACATAGCATCTAAGCTCCTCCCCTTACTCTGCCTGGCCCGCCCAGAGAATTTGGCCCGCCAATGAGACAAGACTTGGAGGCGCACGCAAATTTTGGCCGTGATAATATGCATTATATATGATATAGATATCTATGTATTATATGATATTATTTAGATATAGAGCTCCAGGACTGTAACGCAAGTGTTGTACACTTTCTTTTTATTTGGTTAACCATTCTGCTTTTGGTGTTATGGCGCATAACACGTGGGACTCTGGTCTCTGGTATTTTTAAAACGAGACTCGTAGTGGGGGTTATCTCAGCCATGGTTGAGAATGAATTGGGGGAAAGGAACTTTGGCTTTGAGTCCCTCAAGAGCATGAACCATGACATGAAGGAGAAAGGGATTGTTGCCCACGAATGACTCCGGCTTAAGCCCCGTTTCCCGCTGTCGAGGGACCACCACGTCGGCTCTGCAGGAAGCGGAGGTGCCTAATGCCGCGTTCCCACTGCAGGGTGCGGTACGGTTCGGTTCGCCTCAGTCCGGTAGGGAGGGGGCGGTATAGCCCAGCTCAGTTTCGAGGTCGCGTTTCCACCACCGACAGTACCCTTTATGGGAGGCCGGATGTCGTTCGCCGCGGCAGCTACGTAAACATCGTAAACAACGTCTTCCTCCCCAAGAATGCTCTCTTGGTCTCCACCTCCTTGTTCGCCCAAGCAAGCGTTTTACGCGACATGTTCATTGCAAAGAATAATACCTCAAGGCTACTGTTTGTTTGTTTTTATCCCCACGTCGCCCGGAAGTGACGATTCTGTCGACAATCAACGGAGGGGGTGTCTGGCTCGAATTTTCCGGCACCCTTTCAGGCGTCTCAGTACCCCAACGGAGGAGTTCTGAAGACGAGGGCAAAACGAGTACGGCTCAGTCCGGGTCACGCCCACTTTTGGCGGTGGAAACGCAATCCGTACCGCACCTTTGCGAACCGAACCGTACCGCACACTGCAGTGGAAACGCGCCATAAGCGCTGCCTGGCAACAATCCTTTTCTCCTCCATGTCTCGGTTCAGTCTACTTCAGATTGAACTGGGCGTGGAAGAACCAGGAACGTCGGAGAACCCCGCGGTCGTTTAAGATTCATAATATCGGCTCACACAGCTTTTGGCCGTGATAATATATATTATATGATATAGATATATATGTATATGATATTATTATGTAGATATAGAGCTCCAGGACTCCCGTGTGTTCTAGAATATTTACAGAACACGGCTAAGGGCTGTGTGCGCCTCGCCATTGCGATACATCCACATGCAAGCTGCTCAGGGCCACACCCCCACCCTCCTCCTTGACTCGCCGCGCTCCTCCTCATTTGCATTATAGCTACAGACACCAAAACGTCGCATTTGGGGGAAGCTCAACGTGCGACTGCCTCGGAGATGCTGTAACTCTGCACCAACGGCAGAATTTCGGGAACGTCTTTGAATACTGTCTAAGTGGCCCACTAATACCTATATTAAAGCATCCATAAAAAAGCATGTCATGGCACCTTTAAATGCCCAAAGCATTTTCCGATGTCTGTGGATCAACAGAAAATGTAATCTTTTTTGTAAGAGTAATAAACCTTTGCTGGGTATTTCCAGTACTGTTCTCCAGCATGGGCAATGTGTTTATGTAGTATCTCAGCCGATACATTAACACACAGCTCCATATCCCTCCTCAAGCAGACTCATGCTTTCAGTCTTTACAAATCTATGACTGAATATTGAAATGCTTTAACCCCCTTAGGAAGAACAGAAAACCACTAAACTGGGATTGTTTCTTTTTGAATCTATATTCATCCATCAGTGACATTTCCAGTGAATTGTCTCAGAGGTCACAGCAGCCTGGCAGCGTGACTCACCCCTGGTCTCCCTGACTCACCCTCAGCTCCATCACTTACCCCCCCACGCTCATGACTAGGGATTAAGCATTTACTTCTGATCATCTTTCTAGAACTGACTGGAAATAAAAAACCAAGTGTTGGGGAGCTGGCCTTCTCTCAATGACAACGGCTGAAAAGAAAGGCAGGAAACAGAGCGTATGGAGCGCCCTCTCTGGGGAACGGTCTGCACCTGGAACCAGAGGAGCTGAAAACCTACCTCTACAGTCCTCCGATGGGCACCTCACCCCTTCACCATCCTCACCCCTTCATCACCCTCACCCCTTCACCACCTTCAACCCTTCACCCCCCTCACTCCTTCATCACCCTCACCCCTTCATCTCCCTTCCCCCTTCATCCCCCTCACCCCTTCATCAACCTCACCCCTTCAACACCCTCACCACTTCATCGCCCTCACCCCTTCATTTGACCAGCAGACAAGCAGGAGCGGATACTGCTAGCTAGCGAGCTATCTTTGTTGTTTTAGTACATCAAAGTTGATAATGGCAGTAGCTAAAATAGTAGGCTGTGTACTAGTCGCCTCTTTTGGACGAACTAATTATGTTTTAGTTAGCAAAAGGACTGAGCTGTGTGTGCTTTGCTGTGAAATTGTTTTCTGTCGAACTTCCAGTGTATGTCGTCTCTTGCATCAACTTGTGTGTGTATGTGTGTGTGTGTTTGTGTGTGGTGTTTGTCTTTGTGGTCTTTGTGTGTGTGTATGTCTGTGTGTGTTTCTGTTTGTCTGTGTGTCTGTGTGTCTGTGTATCTGCGTGTCTGTCTGTCTGTCTGTCTGTCTGTCTGTCTGTCTGTCTGTCTGTCTGTCTGTCCGTCTGTCTGTGTGTGTTTGAATGTGCAGACAAAATCATCAGGCACAGACATTCAACAGGTTGCCGATCCCTGCGTTAGGTGAATAAAACTGTGATACATGAACTCGTCCGTGAACATGATTTCTGCGTGATTAGAGTCAGATTGATTTTCCCCGTCAATGGTGACGAGGACAACAACTCCCATGATCCCAGGTTACCTAACAACATCATCCAACTGCGTCCTTTGTTATTGCTTTATGAAGCGCCTATGTTCTGCAATTATGTTAGGTTTTATTTGAATAGGGACGGATACAAAAACATAGATAAGTGTGAAACAGTCATCTGATGGATGCATCATAGTGTTTTTAGCCAAAGCTAATTCACGCCACTTGTCCCTAGTAGGGCTTTTGGTTGAAATTAATAATACAGATTAACGTTATTAAAAATAGGAAAAGGAAAATGGAAGTGAGATAAATGGAAGACCAAATAAGACACACAGAGAGACCACAGTGTACAAAACTAAAAATGAGAGCAAGATTGTTGCTGAATTAGCCACAATTTTGTGTTTCTTTTGAATGTGAAAAGTTCCATTACTCTGTCCCTTTTAATGAAAAGGCAGTTTGAGCAAAAGATGTTCTGCGGAAGGGATACTACAATTGCCTTTTGATGCTGCTTGGGTGGTGGAACTTGTACCACTTTGTAGTCTTGTTATTGTCTTGCAGAGCAGTTGGGGAGCAGCGTTATTTAGGCATATGTAAACCTATTTAACTTAGCGTAAGGAAATAAAGATTGCAAAACGTATCTTATATTTGCTTAGAATTTGGCGATGATACCTTATTCTCGTTATTCCTTAATTGATGACTGGTGAGCCTGGGACAATGTGGTTAAGCCACAAGCTATATGGGAGAGAATCATAGAATTCATAAAAATAAAAGCTCAGTTAAAAGTCAAACAGTTTCTTCTGAGGGAGGGAGGCAGGGCTGAGGGAGGGCTGGCCTTGGTAGTAGCACTTTCGACAAGGCGGAGGGGAAGGACAGGAGGGCTATGATCCAGGAGGAGGTGCGAGCGTCAGTCGAGGAGGTGCGAGCCAGCCGGATAGTTGGAATGCGGCAGCAGGGAGCCTGGACAAGATGGGAGCAAGCGGTGGAGAGAAAGGTGTCTTGGGCCGAGCTTTGGAAAGCGGAGACCCATCGCATCAAGTTCTTGATCTAGGCTGTGTATGACGTTCTACCGAGCCCGTCCAACTTGCACATCTGGGGGATGGTCGAGTCACCAGCATGCCCTCTGTGCCAGAGGAGAGGGACCCTGGAGCATATTCTCAGCTTCTGCTCGAAAGCCCTGGGGGATGGGCGCTACTGTTGGCGTCATGACCAAGTCCTCAAGGTCATTGCCGACACCATCTGCAGCGGAATCAACCACTGCAAGCGTATCCGCCCAGCCAAGAAAACCATCGCTTTCATCAGAGCTGGTCAGAAGCCAACAGCAACTTCCAGCGGCCTGCTCAAAAACAGCACAAGACTGGGGGCTGAAGGTTGACCTGGGGAAGCAACTTAAGTTCCCAGGAAAAGTTGCTGTCACAACACTGAGGCCGGACATGGTGCTGCTCTCCGAAGCCTCAAAGCAGGTCATCCTCTTGGAACTCACCGTCCCTTGGGAAGAGCGCATCTAGAAAGCCAGCGAGCGGAAGAGATCGAAGTACGCCGAGCTGGTGGAGCAGTGCCGCTCCAACGGGTGGCGAGTGAGGTGTGAGCCCTCTGTAGAGTCTACTACATGCTGGGCATTACAGGAGCAAGCAAACGAAGGGCCACAACAATGGTCACAGAGCAGCTGTTGCCTCAAGGTGGATGTGGATCAGGAGAGGGGAGTCGTGGGTGAGGTAGTGCTATCTGGAGACAATCCGGGACTTGATCAATCCCGGCTGTGTCGCCTGGCCAATGGTGTCTGTTGCAAAACCAGAAACACCTGTTGGACCCGGGATACAAAACTGAAAATGTGTCCAGGTGCATCACAAGATGTTTTCTATGAAGCTTATAATCATAAAACAGCCCAAGTTTGCCTTAATGGTTTTACAAATTTTCTTAATATGACTTTTAAAGTTCAACTGATTTTCTCAGTCACAAAAATACATGTTTTACCAGATGCATATACAACTGTGTCATCTGCATCTGTAGTACTACTCGTCTATATGTCGGGGCATACATCGTCTATATATCGGGGCATACATCTGGTAAATCATTGATATAGAGGCTGTAGAGTATAGGTCCCAAGACAGTGAGAACGAGCCGTAACCCTTCGGGCCAATGCAATGTTTTCGGTGCAGCATAAATTATTATCCAGTACCACACCAAGGTTTTTCAGGTTGATGGAAATACCGCAATGTCCTCTACAGTGACCAATAAGTCCAAGTGAGGGCAGTCTTTGGCTGACACAAGGAGGAGTCTTGTCGAGGGTAAGCTTCAGGTGATGGGCAGTTGTCCAAGTGCTGATGTCTGCCAGACATTCTGAGATCTGTGTTGCAATCAGGGTGCTGTCAGAGGAGGGGAAAGAGAGGAATAACTGAGGGTCGTCAGTGTAGAAGTGATAGGAAAAATCGTGTGATGTGATTACAGAGCCCAATAATCTAGTATAACGGAAGAACAGAAGGGGCCCCAGTACAGAGCCTTGAGGGACACTTGAGCGTGCAGGGTTTGGACAAGGTGCCATTCTATGTGACCTGATGGTGCAATTCGCGAGGTAGGATGTGAACCAGGATAGCACTGAGTCAGCAATGCCGAGTTTGGCGAGAGTGGCGAGGAGGATCTGGTGGTTCACAGTGGTGGACAGTGTTCTCTGGTGCACCACGTGAAGATTGTTTTGTGTGAGATAGGAGCATAGTTGGTTAGAGATGGCATGGTCCAGATATCGGTCTGTAGTTCCTGATGGCATTGGTATCAAGGGTCGGTTTCTTAAGCAGCTGTTTGATTCCAGCATTCTTGAAGGACTCTTGAACAAGGCCTGAAGTGAGTGAGGAGTTGATAAGAGGGATGAGAAATGGCAGGATGGCGCTCAAGACGGCCTGGAGGAGGGGTGCGGGTCAAGGGGGCAGGTTGTGGCTTGGTTAGACTTAACTTTCTGTTGACAACTTCAGAATAGAGAGGAATTAAGTGTGTAAAAACAGAGGTGGGGATGGGGGGGAGGATGGTTACAGGAGTAAAAGAGGAGCTGATGTCCATCACCTTCTGGGTAAAGTAGGTAACAAAGTCATCAGCAGTGAGGAAGGAAGGAAGGGGAGGGAGGGGCGAGGAGGGAATAGAACATGGAAAAACCTTCCTGGAGTTGGAGGCAGAGTTGATTTTGGTCCGATAGAAGGCAGATTATTTTTGTTGACATAGTGGAGGTGAAGGTGGAAAGAGAGATCATCCGAACAGTCTGAGCTCTTCCATTTCCTCTCACTTGCTCGCAACTCTGCTCTACAAAACTGCAGAGATTCGGATAGTCCAGTGCAAGACCACTCGCGCTGGTCAGCCACAGGGAAACAATAAGACTAGGAGGTCTCTATGTATGCTCTCTCTTCCTGGTGGGTTCTATGGCAGAAAATATTGGAGGCTTCTAATCCAAATTGTTTGAATATTGGTAGAAAGAGAAAAGCGTCAGCAGGGGGAGAGGGGCATGCTCTGGGCCCTGTCCCTTTGTTCTGGTTAGGGCTAGGGCTAAACCTAACTCTAACCCAACACCTCAGAGGGTCCTGGGTTGACCAGCGAACAATCATCAGACATCCCTCTGTAGTCAATGACAGCAGTCTATTTCTCAGTTCACTTAGATTAAAATTATAAGTACGGTTCATTTTGAGTATAAATTATACAAGAATATAAGGTAAATATTGTTAAAATGAAGCCAAATGTCAAACACTGTATTGATATTACCTGGCCTTCCTTTGTCAAACAAATGCCTGCGTTCCAATGAACCCCCAACGCCTCATTTACGTATAAATGGCCCCTAATGGCATATTTCCACCAGTGGGTGCGGGTTGGTTTGGTGCGGCTTGGTGGAGTAGTGAAGGTGCGTTTCGGCGCAGCTCAGTTACGGCTCCCCTTTCCACGGCCGACAGTACCCTTATTGTAGGGGGGTGGTTTAAGCCGGATGGCGATAGAAGCGGCAGCTATGTTAGCATCGGGACCTCATAGTAGCCCAACACAGTGTAGCCTGCTAATAAATCCAAGGAAAAAGAAGAATGTGCCCAAAGGACAAAGAGCAACAATGTAGGACGTCCAAGAAAGACTGTCAACTTTTGCGCAACATTTTCTTCAATAAACGAAGCTTTCGCCGTTGTCCAGAAATACCTTGCGTATAATGTGTTTGTTTGTTATTATCCCCGGTCGCACGGAAGTGCGATTCTGTCAACCAATCAAGGGACGGCGTGTGTAGCTTGAACTTGCTGGCACCCTTCCAGGAGTCTCAGTACCCCAACGGAGAACTGCGTGACAGGTACGGCTTAATACAGCTCAATCCGGGTCACGCCCACTTTTGGCAGTGGAGACGCAATCCGCGCCGCACCTTCGGTTCAGTTCAAAAACCTTTGAACTGAACCAACCCGCAGCCTCTGGTGGAAACCCGCCATTACAGAGACATCTGGCCCACCACTGTGGTTCCCTCTCCTTATGTTTTAGAATGTTCTTCTGTAGGCTTCAACTTATACGTTTAAGTTAATAATCCATACCCCGTTTAAAATAAATGACTACCAGCTTTATGATTATGGCTTATGCCACAGACAAATAAAGTGGTATTGTTAACTATTACAAATTAATATTGCTTTCACAGGGGTCATCTCTTAAACACATGTGGTAAGTCATGGTGATTTAAAATGAAGTTATTAAACAAGGCGATGAATGGATGGCCTTTTATCAAAGACCTCACTTCATATAACTGTAATGTATAATATGTAACTTCATGTTACATTTATATTTGTCTTTGAGAAGGTTGTCCCATATCTGCCTGTAGGTGAGTCTTGAAACTAAGAACCCTGGTGTTTAGCATTACAATTGGTTGTCCTAACTTTAACCCTATTTCCGCTGTGTTAGTTTTGGCTGCCGTCGTTGTCTCTTTAGTAATAGGTCGTTGAGACTAGTTTCAGTCACAAGGTGCCAACAATAGGCTTGATTGGTGGGCGGAGCTACGGCTCCCTGAGCTACCTTGTGCATTTAAAGAATAGCTATTACTAGCGTCAGGACCCTGCAAACGAAGACCCGGGAAACGAAGACTAAGGGAGTCTCTCTGTGGGAGTCCCTCGAGGAAGACCAGGGAAGCCACCCTATTGTAGCTATGTGTCGTACTTCAATCATCGTCAGGACTTCCATTCATAGACGATGCCAACATAGATCCTCTGCTCGGCGCAGCAACCGATCCAATCAGTGCCATCCACCGACCCTTTCCTACACTGATCTTGAAGTGATGGGAGGACTCTGGAACTGCCAATCAGCGGTCAAGAAGGCAGACTACATTTTTGCATCCCTCATGACCCTCCACTTCCTGGACCTGACAGAGACTTGGATCACTCCAGAGATCTCTGCTACTCCTGCTGCCCTCCCCACCGTCTACTCGTTCTCACACACCTCAAGATCATCAGGGCGAGGAGGAGGGACCGGACTCCTCATCTCGCCGATGTGGTCCTACCGGGTCCTTCCACTAGAACACTTGGCCAGATCTGCTTTTGAACTCCACGCTGTCACTGTCACCCTTCCAACCAAGCTTTCCATTGTGGTGATCTACCGTCCTCCAGGTCCCCTTCATGACTTCAACGGCGAGATGGATGCCCTTCTCACCTGCTTTTCTGAAAATGGCACACCACTCGTTATCCTTGGAGACTTCAACATCCTGCCAGAGAAGTTGCACTCACCTGAATTAACCAACTTTTTCGCCAAAACTCTCCCCTTCTCCCCCCACACACAGGGGGAAGAATCAACTTGACACAAGGTCCTGCGGCACCTCTGCTCTCTCTGTTACCCCACTCCCCGTGTCTGACCATCAGTTTGCTGCTTTTTCTCTCCCCTTGAAGTCCTCTCCCCCTCCTCTCTCGTCCCCACATTGTCACCACCCGCCGTAACCTCAAATATCTCTCTCTCTCTACGTTTGCCTCAACTGTTCTGTCTTCACTACCTTCTGTCGAACGACTCTCTCAACTATCCACAGAGGTATCCTCCGACACTCTGCTATCCTCCCTCTCCTCCTCTTTGGACTCCCTCTGTCCCTTTCACTCCAGACCTGCGTGATCCTCACCCCCCCCCCCCTCCTTGGCTGTCTGAATATCTGCAGACTTATAGAGCAGAGTTGCGGGCAGCTGAGAGGAAATGGAAGAGATCAGCCTGTCCTAATGATCTATCTCACTTTCTTTTCCTTCACTCTGATTTCACCTCGACTGTGTCAACAGCCAAATCTGCCTTCTACCGCATCAAAATCAACTCCACCTCAAACCCCAGGAAACTGTTTTCCTTGTTCTCTTCCCTCCTCAACCCTCCCCTCCACATCCTTCCTGCCTCACTGCTGATGACTTCGTTACCTACTTTACCCAGAAGGTAAAGGACATTAGCTCCTCTTTTATCCCTGCCTCCAGCCTCCCTTCTCCCATCCCCACCTCTGTCTTTACCCAATTTATCCCTCTCACCTCAGACGAGGTCAACAGAATAATAACATCTAACCATGCCGCCACCTGCCCCCATGACACTATCCCTTCGTCTCTCCTCCAGGCTGTCTCAAGCGACATCCTGCACTTCTCACTGCACTTTTCAACTCCTCCCTCACTTCCAGCGTCTTTCAAGACTGCCCGAATAAAGCCTCTCCTCAAAAAACTGGCCCTTGATACCACCGACATCCAGAACTACAGACCGGTATCTCTTCTTTCATTCCTCACTGGAATGTGCCATCGCTAACCAACTGTCCTCCTATCTCTCATCTAACAACCTCCTTGACCCTTAGCAGTCAGGCTTCAAGAAGGCATACTCCACTGAGACGGCTCTCCTCGCGGTGACTGAGTCCCTCCATGCTGTCAGAGCCTCGTCCCTCTCATCGGTTCTCATTCTCCTCGACCTGTCCGCAGCATTTGACACGGTTACCACCAGATCCTCCTTGCCACTCTCGCTGAACTTGGCACTGCTGAATCTGCCCTTTCCTGGTTCACATCCTACCTGACGAATCACACTTATCAGGTAACATGGAATGGCTCCTTGTCCAAACCTTGCATGCTTGAAACTGGTGTCCCTCAAGGCTCGATACTTGGGCCTCATCTGTTATCCCTCTATACCAGATCCCTGGGCTCTGTAATTACATCACACAGCTTTTCCTATCAATGCTATGCTCACTCTCTTCCCCCTCATCTGACAAAGCCCTGATAGGAACACGCATATCTGAATGTCTGCAGACGTCAGCACTTGGACAACTGCCCATCATCTGAGGCGTAACCAAAACAAAACTGAGCTCCTCCTAATGCCAGGGAAAGATTGCCTACACATGGACTTACTGGTCACTGTTGAGAACATCACTGTATCTCCTTCTCCAACTGCCAGAAACCTTGGTGTGGTACTGGAAAATCAGTTATGCTGCACCACAAACATCACTGCAGTGGCCCGATCCTGCAGATTTGCACTTTACAACATCCGCAGGATCCGGTCTTTCCTCACAAGGGAAGCAGCTCAGCTTCTAGTCCAATTGCCGGTCATCTCCCGCCTCGACTACTGCAACTCGCTCCTGGCTGGACTTCCTGCCTCTGCCATTAAACCTTTGCAGCGCATCCAGAATGCGGCAGCGCGCCTTATGTACAACCTACCGAAGTTCTCCCATGTGACCCTCTTCCGGGACCTCCACTGGCTCCCTGTAATAGCTCGCATCAGATTCAAGATGATGATACTGGCATACAAGGCAGTCGATGGAACTGCCCCTGCCCAAAGCATCGGTAAAGTCACACACCCCAACTCGATCCCTCCGCTAAACTACCTCAGCTCGACGTCTGGTACCGCCATCGCTAAGAGCAAGCAAAGGTCGATCAACAAAGTCACAACTTTTCTCGGTTTTGGGACCTCAGTGGTGGAACGAGCTCCCTGCTGATGTCAGGATCGCAGTCGCTCACCAGCTTTCGCATAAGACTCAAAACTCACCTTTTCAGAGTTCACCTTGACTACCCAGCCCCTTCCAGCCACCATTGTATGTTCTACGTTAGCATTGCTGTACACGGGGAATGGGTTAGCCTAGCGATTGTTAGTACTTGCACTTGGCTCTATGAACATCTTTTCTGTACTGACAGCGATATATTGTTTCACTTCTTATGACAAATGTACTTATTGCAAGTCGCTGTGGATAGAAATGCCCTAAATGTAAATGTAACTATACTGTTTAATATGTAACCCTTTTGTACGTAATGCCTGAATTACTGTATAGAATGTATTATGGGCATCGTGGGCGGGAAGATAAATGTTAACGGAGAACAGGAATACAGGAGAAGTTCAGAGCATTATGATTGGCTGAAGTGCATGTTGGGAGTGCAACACAATGGGGGATATAACTCTGGCCCTGAAGACTGTTCGCGAGTTCTTTGCAAACCAACTCAGGAATGCTCTGTGCAGCGACAATAAAGCCTTGATCATTTAACCCTAGTCCTTCTCAACCTATTAGCCCCAATATTAGGCCGTGTTTTTTATCAACCACAGTTCTTTATTGTTGAACAACCCTGACATTGAGATCTTTATTTGATTAATTCGGTAAGAGTGGCAATTGGTTGCCATGGCGCCGTCAAGGGAGGCTGCCTGTTGCAGTAGCTCTTTTAGTTCCTACTTTTTTTTTTCTTCTAATTGCTACTATTATTTCAACGTTCCATCTTTCTGGTATTCGCTGGAAGGTGCCTTTAATCTTTTAAACACATTTGATCATTAATTTAAGTTAGTGTTAGTGTAGTTTTTAGCGTATTTTGTGATACTCGTGGACCAAACAATGATTACCCATACGAGGGAAGGGCTGATGATGTACCGGGCCGTTAGAGCCCCACCCGCGGGCATACCTGTGGAGCTAAGGAGACACCGGAGGGGAACGAGAGCCGGAACGAAGGCAAGGTTGAGACGAGAGAAGCACAGGAGATTTAAACCTTGCCTTACATCTATCGTGATGGGGAACGTGAGATCGTTGGCCAACAAAACGGACGAACTAACAGCCTTGGCGAGCGGTCAGTGTGTGTACCGGGAGTGTAGTTTGTTGTGCTTCACGGAGACATGGCTACATAGGAATATACCGGACTGTGCTATCGAGTTGGCTGGCTTCACGCTAGCGAGAGCGGACAGGGGACGACTGAGCGGAAAGAAGAAAGGAGGGGGTCTAGCCGTCTTTGTGAACACAAAATGGTGTAGCCCTGGACATGTTACCGTGAAGGAGAGCATCTGTACTCCAGTTATCGAACTGTTAGCTGTGGGATTGAGGCCATACTATCTGCCTCGGGAGTTCTCTCACGTCATCGTTGTTGTTGTGTATGTACCACCGGCCGCAGTGGCAGCGCGCGCTTGTGACGTCATCCACTCTACCGTAGCGAGACTACAGACTCGGCACCCCACAGCTCTCATGATAATCAACAGAGACTTCAATCATGTCTCTCTCTCCAAAACTCTGACCAGCTTCACACAGTATGTGAAATGTAAAACCAGAGGAAATAAAATTCTGGACTTGCTTTATGCCAATGTGAGGGAAGCATACAGCTCCTCTCCCCTCCCACCCCACGGCCAGTCTGACCACAACCTGATACACCTTACACCTGTGTACAAGCCTGTAGTAAACATGCAGCCGGCTACCACCAGGACTGTGAAGGTGTGGTCTAGAGAGGCTGAGGAGGCCCTGCAGGACTTCTTCCAGAGAACAGACTGGGATCTGTTCCAGGAAGACCACACAGAGGACATTGAGGGACTCTCCCATTGCATTACGGATTACATCATGTTGTGTGAGGACAGAGTTGTACCCATCAAGAAGGTCCGCTGCTTTCCTAACAACAAACCTAATATAAGAACATTAAAAACCTACTCAACAGGAAGAAGAGGGCTTTCATGGCAGGAGACAGAGAGGGGGTAAAATCAGTTCAGAAGGAGCTGAGAAGGGAACTAAGGGCGGCCAAAAACCGCTATAAGGAGAGGCTGGAGGGCAAGCTCGAAATGAATGTGGGAAATGAGTGTGGGATGGTATGAAGCAGATTACGGGACACAGACTGCCAGGTCCAGCTGTAGGGGGCGGGCACGAATGTGCTAATGAGCTGAACCTATTCTTCAACAGGTTCGACTCAACCCCTGCCCCAGTGAGCTCAGCGAGTCAGTCTGTGCCCCCCTCCTCCACCACCCCTACCCCCAACCCTGTCACCTTCCCTCCCTCCCCCCCTCCCTTTCCCCCTCCACTCCCCCTTGCTACCAGTCTTTTCATTACATCAGGCCAGGTGAGGCGGGAGCTATCTAAGCTCCAGAGGAATAAGGCAATGGGTCTGGACAACATCAATCCCAAGGTGCTTAAAGCGTGTGCCGGACAGCTTGCTGGAGTGTTCCAACACCTCTTTAACCTCTCCCTGAGGCTAAAGAAGGTGCCCCAGTTGTGGAAGACCTCCTGCATTGTTCCGGTGCCTAAGATAGCTCGTCCTAGCTCTCCCAACGACTACAGGCCAGTGGTGATGATCTCGCACATCATGAAGCCCTTCGAAAGACTGGTTCTACAGCACCTCTGGCCCCAGGTGTGTGACTCCATGGACCCACTGCAGTTCGCGTACCAGGTCCAACTCAGCGTGGACGACGCCATCATTTACCTGCTGCACAGGGCTTACTCACACCTGGAGAAGCCGGGGAGCTCAGTGAGAGTCATGTTATTCGACTTCTCCAGTGCGTTTAATACCATCCAGCCTCCCCTGCTTGAGAAGAAGCTCTAAGCAATGCAGGTACACCCTGACATAGTGGCCTGGATTGGTGACTACCTTTTCAGCAGGCCACAGTACGTGCGGCTGCAGAGCAGCCTGTTAGATGTGGTGATGAGCAACACTGGCGCACCCCAAGGAACAGTACTTTCACCCTTCCTCTTTACCATCTACACCTCTGACTTCAGCTTCAACCCTTGATCCTGCCATCTCCAGAAATTCTCAGATGACTCCTCCATCGTGGGCTGCATCAGTGAGGACAGGGAGGACGAGTACAGAGGTGTGTAGACCATCTGACTTCGTCAGATGGTCTGAGGAGAACCACCTCCAACTCAACATCGGCAAGACCAAGGAGCTGGTGGTTGACTTCCGCCGGAAGAAGAAGCCCCCAACCCTTATTACCATCCAGGGGGTTGAAATTGAGACGGTGGATTCGTATAAGTTCCTTGGAGTACACATCAACAATAAACTGGACTGGTCTGACAACGCAGAGGCCCTCTACTGGAAGAGTCAGAGCAGACTCTTCTTCCTCAGGAGGCTCAGGTCATTTGACGTGTGTGGCAGGCTGCTAAGGACATTTTACAGAGCTGGACAGTCTGGAGGTGGTGGTGGAGAGGAGGATGAGGGACAAATTCAAGTCCATCATGGGCAACCCCTCCCATCCCCTCCATGCTGAGCTGTGGCAGATGGGGAGCACCTTCAGCCACAGGTTGATGTTCCCCAGGTGCAAGAAGGAGCGCTTCAGGTGCTCCTTTGTGCCGGCAGCCATTAGGCTGTTCAACAGTGCCTGATGATGATTGTGTTTTTGTGTGTCTATGTGTTTGCATATGCATGTGTGTGTGTTTAGGTATGCGTATATATGTGTATATGCATCAACCATCTTGATGTTGGTTCTGTTTGTCTTGTTTTTGTCCCTATTTTAACTATAAGCGTCTACTTATGCATTAGCACTTTGTATTTATTTATTGTATTTATTGCATTGTTATTTTATCCTGTGTCCTTCCACTGCTGCTGGGCTGTTCTGCAACAAACACATTTCTCCTACGGGGGATTAATAAAGTTGTATCTTATCTTATCTTAATTAAATTGAACTCCCACTGAAAGGTTGTCCTTTTACATGT
This sequence comes from Gadus morhua, assembly GCF_902167405.1. Classification (NCBI taxonomy): domain Eukaryota; kingdom Metazoa; phylum Chordata; class Actinopteri; order Gadiformes; family Gadidae; genus Gadus; species Gadus morhua. The sequence goes on from NC_044068.1 coordinate 20,233,658, forward strand.
GTTTGTTACGTATGTTATTTTAAAATTGGTTTCTCTTCCTACTAAAACATGAGCCTCCTAGGCCTGGCTCTGTAATCGAACAACATTATATTGACTTATCCCTGAATCCTCCTCGCTCACCAACAGGGACTCGACAGGGCGTCTGATGTATGTGCAACACTTCCTCTGACCCAACAACATAGCAGACACAGGATGGGTTGTATGGAGAGGAGACATAAGACAGGAGACAGGAGGGGAGGAGGAGAGGAAAGGAAAGACGATGAGAGGAAAGAAGAGGTGATATGAGGAGAGGAGAGAGGAGGGGATGGTAGGAAGGGGAGGAGAGGAAAGGCAACTGGAAGAGCAAAGAAAGGAGAGGAGAGAGGCCAGGAATGGAAAGGAGAGGAGAAAAGAGGGTGCCGCCTGCACTTTCTACCCTGAAATGGTTTGGTAAAACATAATATATATTTTGTCATGTAAGAACATTCAAATCTTTTGGATTAAAGTAGGCTATGAAGAATTTAATTAATCCAAAAGATTTGAATGTTCTTGAATTTACAGCTTTTGGTGTGAACGTACAGTAAGAATTCAACCTGTGAATCACATGGCAGAGAATTACAATTAGGGCATTTAGCAGACGCTTTCATCCAAAGCGACTTACATCGGTTAATACACACATTGACACACCGACGGCAGAGTCAACCATGCAAGGCGACAGCCAGTTCGTCAGGATTAAGTGTCTTGCTCAGGGACACATCAACACTCAGCTAGGAGGAGCTGGGGATCGAACTAGCAACCATTCAGTTACAAGACTACAGCTCTAACACCTGAGCTAAGCCGACCTAGAGCATGTAAGAAATCCGTTGACAGTGCTCGAGAATTATGAATCAATCCATACATGTGAACTTAGCACATGAGGAAGTCGATTCAGATCAGAAAGCATACTTGTGAGACCACATGGAAATGCACCTTTTTCAACTGCGGAATGGAAGACATGGAATGGAAGACAGACAGGCATGACTTGAAGAGAGACCAGCTCTCCAGGATTGAATCCCAAAAGAGCGATTCCACCTTTGCCACATTCCGCTTGTGGAGCACCAGGGTGTTCGGGCTGTGCAATATTCCATCGCATCCACCAAGCGCTCACACAGCGACAGAGGAAAGGTTGATCACGGTCAGCGGGTGATGGGTCAGATGACCACGGATAGGGGGAATAGAGGAGGCGGAGTCAGGGCTGGAGTTTACCATGTGATGGTGGTTGTGTCGGGCTTGTTGTGGGTCCAATGTCATGAACCCTGCCATTAAACTCTGCCTTGTGGGCTTGGCAAATAATCCCGGATAAATGTAGCTTAGAAACGATAGACCAGGGTCTGGCTGTGTCAGTAGAAAGGAGATCTTCATCTTCCTGGAGATGGCACTGAAGAGTTTCCTTTGTCCTCCATCTCATGCCCCTCACCGCAGATGACGTAAGCCAAGCACCCCACTAGGTCCCAGTAAACGCTCTCCAGCGACGATATCCCCATCTCAGAGGACTGCCTCCTACATATATGACATATATGACCTCATGACCCAAACCAAGCCTATACGAGCTGGAGCAGATGGCCGGCCCGTCGGGCTCCTACACCCATGGGTTGACGGCCACAGACCTCCCCTCTGAGCCTGAGGAGAAGTGGCAGACCGCTGAAGTCCCTGTGGAGTGGTAGTCCGATCGAACTTCTTCATGACCAGGAAGGATATGAATAACTGTGGCTCTTCTAGTTCTCTTGGCTACGCCACCCTGCCACTGTGTGTTGAGGTCTTTGGCTGTGAATCCCCGGTTATTTATGGCTCTTTGGGCCGGTTCATCCAGGAAGGAACTTCTTTCTTTCAATCTGAATTTCTTTGCGATTTTAGGTGAGGTGACCTGTAAGGCAGGTGACCTCAGGGTCATAAGGCAGGTGACCTGTAGGTCACAGGGCAGGTGACCTCTGGGTCACAGGGCGGGTGACCTCTGGGTCACAGGGCGGGTGACCTCTGGGTCACAGGGTGGGTGACAGTAGGGGAGGTGACCTGGGGGTCACAGGTCACAGGGCGGGTGACCTACAGGAATAGAGGAGGCGGGGTCGGTCAATGAGTCAGCCTCATGTACTGACTCAGGAATAGAGGAGGCGGGGTCGGTCAATTAGTCAGCCTCATGTACTGACTCAGAAATAGAGGAGGCGGGGTCGGTCAATGAGTCAGCCTCATGTACTGACTCAGGAATAGAGGAGGCGGGGTCGGTCAATGAGTCAGCCTCATGTACTGACTCAGGAATAGAGGAGGCGGGGTCGGTCAATGAGTCAGCCTCATGTACTGACTCAGGAATAGAGGAGGCGGGGTCGGTCAATGAGTCAGCCTCATGTACTGACTCAGGAATAGAGGAGGCGGGGTCGGTCAATGAGTCAGCCTCATGTACTGACTCAGGAATAGAGGAGGCGGGGTCGGTCAATGAGTCAGCCTCATGTACTGACTCAGGAATATGGTTTATGGTTCTGTGTTCTGCCTAACAGAAAACCGGATGATAATTTGTTTATATTTATTAATACCTGAACAAATAAAGACTTAAAATCATATTCATTGTACATTAGTGAATAATAATAAGGATGATAATTATAGGTCGATTACTCTGATTAAACAGATTGCCTGGTTAAATAAGAAGACAGATTGATCAATGTAAATCTCACCGTAATGGGCAAGATTAGATACACATGGAAAGTCAAATACGCGATAAAGAAATAAACAAGAGACTAATTATTTCGTTTGGTTTAGTGGAAGGAAATGATTGCCAAGACTGATTGCCAGATGGGGTAGTTTTCTCCAATCATGGTTTAGAGCCTGGATTGATATGAATTTATGTTTTGGTTTTGGACACACATAGAGAATTCTGACTGAGCAAGGATGAGGGGTGAGGATGTGATTGACAGGTGATCTGATAGGGCGCTGGCGAGTGCCTAGGGCATGATTCATCAACATTCATTCAGCATTAGCATTGTGTTTATGTGGGCGCAGCTGTCAGAATTAAATTGCGTTTCTCTTGAGAATGAGGGTGCCTCCATGTGCCTTGGAGAGTGCATTGTTGAGCCAGAGAGAGAGAGAGACAGAGACAGATTTTTAAGTAGAATAAATAAAGTTGAGTGTTGCTACACCCAAACTGTGCTTAAAAGTTCTGGTTCTTAAAGTTTGGTCGACTCGATGGGGTAATCAGTTCATCTTTTCTCTCAGCCTTTCAAGTGGAGAGCGGGAACACCTCCACTATCACAACGCTCCCTTTGATATGAGCTGTGGGGGGGGGGGATCGTTAGATTTTTCTGAATTTATGCCGAAACTTATCTCATGCATCTTGTTGAAGAGGGGGTAAGGGAATCTCCTACTTGGGAGAACCCTCTATACACACATCTCCAAATCAACTTTTCCCAGACTTTCACAAACCACACAAGAACAAAAAGATACTCACACAAACCCACCAACACAGACACACTCCACATGCAGACACACCACAACATACCCACACGTGTCTGCACACACACCAACTTGGAACAGAGAGTCACACACTCCTCTTTTGACCAGGGATTCCCAAGGTGCAGGGTGCACTGAGGGGCGGGGACAACATTATTTTCAGAATGTGAAAAAAATTAAAAAGAGAAATCTGATAGAAAATGTAAAAACATTTAAAGTAGTATATGATGTGTATGTAAAATTCATAGATGATGAGAAAAATTATATGTATCTGACATACTCTTTTTGCGATGGCTTGCAACCGCAGCTGTCAGTCAATCGAACTAGTGATGGACAGACCGACTCTTTCACAGTCGATTCAAGTTTTTACATGAGAATGTAATGAACCCTACCAGTTTCAACCCCTTTGACACCTAGTGCTGCCCGCCCCTATAAAACTGTTCTTCAATGCATCACGTCAACATGCTTAACGTTACATTGATAGAGATGCAATAATCATTTCAATGCATTGATTCAGCATCCCACTTGTATAGGCAGGCTATGTAAGCCCAACACGATGGGACCTACCCGCATCGATTTGTGGTGCTTGCTGTAGCAGATGTCCCAGTTGGAGAGGATCACTTGGTCTTGCTCAGTGAGCTGCTGGGTGGTCTGGAATCCAGTCAGGTCGCCCCTCGTCCACTCATATGTTAAGTCTTGATTTGATACGTCCTCGTTCTAGACAATGATTCCCACTCATTCCTTGGTTGTCCCGCTTCCTATGTCTCAGACGTTTGGCAGGCTGACCCGGTACACACCGGACACTAGAAAGAGTTTTCAAAAGATGAGTTTGTTCATCGGCGCCTATAGGTATAAGCCTAGCTAAAGATAAAGGTAAGCAGAGATAAATATCGAAATATCGAGGACAAAGCAGCCCATCAGAGGAAAGTGAAGAAACAGGTCAGAAAGGCCTTGAACCTCTAGTGTGGGTCATCCTCCAATTTCGGCAAGTATGGACATGAATGTATCCAGAAGAGATACAACATCCCCAACAACAAACTAAAAGAAGAGACATACATAGAGAATCTCTTGCGTGCAAAACACTTGAACAAGAGCATAACATGTTGATAAAGACACCGTCTCTGTACAGCGACCCGGGCTGGGAGCATGTCTCTCTGCTCTTTATACCCAAGTGGATTCCACCAGGAAACGCTCTCAGCCTTTACCCACTGCGGGATAAGGTGTGCTTATTTTTTATTCAGAATAGGTTACAGCTCGCTGACCAACTGACTGCCCTTCAGTGGTTTAAAAAGCTAGAGTATTTGTCTTGCATATTTGACAAACTGAATGGACTCAATACGTAATTGCATGGTGAAGACACCAAGTGTCTCGTTGCTATATGATAAAGTCTGCGCCTTAAGGAGGAACATTTTGTGTCTACATGCCACCCCGCTTGCTCACGCAATCAGAGACTGAGGCGCACAGATAGAATTATGTGTGAAGAAAGTAACATTTAGGCCTCAAATTAAGCATTTGAGGCATTGGGATAGTTCTTAACTCTGAATATGCAGAGCAACATTTCAATATGTTGTAGGAGGGTTCTTTTTCTTTACTGATTTGAACGCAGTGTAAGCATTCTGTGTTTAGTTGCAGCTTAGGCTCATGGACTTATGAGCTCGCCTATGGAGACTTACAAGCAGCTAGAGTTGCTTAATGTTAAAACATCCTGGTTATGATCACGGTGGTGGATTTTGGATTGAGCTGTGAATTATTTATTGCTTTAACCCACCGGTTGCAATGGACTGGCTCAGTTAGGAAAAAGTGAAATTTGTGTTAAGACTCACAATTGACCCTTCTTGAAAACCCTGTTTTTTATTGCATTTTCTATGTATGATGATTTTAAATGTTTATTTTAATTACTCTTTGTTTGGTATCTTTGCACCTACATTGTTCCTTTAGTATTTGGGGAAGCAGCTTTTTACTCTGGTATTGGAAGGCGCTTTATGTCCCAACCAGTGCTAGTAGGGCAGCATGGGCAAAAGGGACTGGAGCCAAATGCAAACAAGAACTGGAGCATAAAGGGTTTGAATAAAGAAAACTCAGAAATCTCAGCTCTGGCATAGAAAAGACAAATGACTAGAACACAAGAACAACAAAATGACATGACAAATAATAGGAACAAAGGAAAGTAAACTGGTATACATGGGAAGAGAATGATCAGGGAATGAGGTGCAGGTGGGAAGGCTGAGGAGGACGCAGAGGGGATGAAGTGATGGCAGATGGGGAGCAGGATCTGTGAAGCGAGGGGGAGAGTCGAAGGACATCTGGTGGACAGGTGTAGAATGGAAACTAAATAAGTCAGACGATGACACAACAGACATAAACGAGGATACAGACCTCAATAAAACATCAATAATATCACAAACGTACTCCAAAAGATCAAAAAAATTTCAAGGGTCTGTCCCCCCCCCAGTTGGGGGGGGGGTCGTGGGGTCGTAGGCTAAGAGCTAGTGAACCCCTGTTTTAGAACATGGTGGGGCATCAGTTAAAGTGAGCTCAGTTTAAAGGGAGGTCATTTGAAATACCCTCCGATCCTGAGGGCCCAGAGTATATAGAGCGGGCACAGGTACGGCCAAGGCAGCATCGGAAGTGTTCCAGCGTCTGTGTGGCTCGACAGAGACATCACAGACGCCTCGTGTGCACTATATGATAAGTCGCATTATCTAAGGATAAGCATCATATTAGCCACAATGTATTCCTCTGTCTTGCCTCACCTCATAATCATTCATAAGGAGGTGAAATAAGGTTCAAATTGAGGAACATAGATGTAAAATGCTTCATTGGTATTATGATGACCAGCACTGCAAGGTAGGCTGGATGGCTTGCATAAGAAATATTGATAAATGGCTTGGGTCTTGAAGATGAAGAATAAATAACAACGGATATTATTTTCTTCGACAGAGAGCGCTTAGGTATGACTGTGTGTTTGAAATTTGTAATGTGTACAAATGTACCTCTAAACGACTATGGCGTCTCTATTTGAAAGCTGTAATGAGGATAATGCACATTTATTAACGTGTGTGTATGCATAATGTGTGTGTGTTTGTACTATGTTTATTTTATTAATTATTTATTTACTGCTTTATATATTATTGATGCATTTAAATGCATTAAATATGCACTTAATACGCAGGCTAACATAATGGGTATCAGTTTCAGACTTCCTGTATTGCAGCCATAGACCTCTGCAGTACTGCTTTGATCACATTGTACACTGTTTGTCTTTGACTGAACAGGCCTCAATGTGGAATTAATAGAGACTTTGCGTGCTTGTGCAGTTTAACAATAAAGTAAGAAAGAAAAAATAATATCATTTGCACTTATCCACACAAATTACATAATGATTGTAGCTGGAAGATTAAACGAATGGTCCTTGGGAAAAATAAATCGCTCTCACATTCAGCAACA